>NC_089252.1:2267500-2867500 GCF_963930625.1 Muntiacus reevesi | reverse complement strand
TGTGAACCAGCTCCAGGAAACTGGTTCAGACCCTAAAGGCCAGTGACCAGGTCCACCACCATCTGACACAACAGTGCCCAGGACTTCCTGGAAACCTGAGTTTACGCCCGATTATTCACTTACTTTTTATGTGAACTTTAGTAAATGACTTACTCTTGAAGACTCACTTTTCCCATTTGTACCATGGGAATGAAGATAATTGTACCTGCCTCACAAGCTATAGTATTGTTATTCTCTTCTTCCTTCGACACATTTATTTTATGTGGGGCTTTCCCAGAAATAAAAGACACAGTCTCTTATGTAAAATCGCGCCTTACAAAGAACCACAGGTTAAAGTGTTGAACAAAGCATGATCTTTGCTTTTAGGGAGCTTTCAGACAAGGAAACAACTATCCTAATTTGGGTGTGGGCTTCCCCGGTGGCTCAGTGGGTAAAAAATCCTCCTGCCAACATAGGAGACATGGGAGACTCAGGTTTCGTTCCTGGGTTGGAAAGATCCCCTGGAGGAGGGCATGGCAACCCACTCCAGTATTCTTGCCTGGAGAATCCCATGGACAGAGGAGCCTGGAGGACTGTAGTCTATGGAGTCTTAGTGAAAACCCACCACCTGATGCAGAGTCTTAGTTCCTGATACCGAAGTTGAAAGGAAAAGTGACCTTGTTCTCCTCCCAGATGGAGAGCTCGGGCCTGGCCCCTGGCAGGACCTGCTGGATGCTCCCACGCGGGATCCCATTGACTCATTGACGGGAAGTGGTGCTTAAAATCTGTTCACAGTCGCTGTATTGTTCGCTGTATTGTTGGCCAGACTTTTCAGGCAGAGAGAGAGCCTGCTGCTTCCTGTGCCTTGACCTTCGAGAAATCTGGATTCCTGGCAGCTTCTGAGTCCTCAGGCAGGCCCGTGGCCCTCCCTGTATTTGATCCCCCACTGGTGAACTTCTTGTACTTTAGGTCGCTGGAAAGAATCGTCCTAGTTGTGATCAGAATACTGACTAGTAGATTGGTTTGCACTGGAGGCTGAGGGGGCCCCAGGAGAAAAGCACCAGGAGAAGGAGGTGTGATCATGAGAGAAGGCTGCCCAGCAAAGGTAGGCTTGCTTCCTGGAAGTGACCTGGCTACTCTGCTTCTTAGGATATAGCCAGAACAAGTGTGTTGTTGCAAAGACGGGGCTTGAGATGTTTCCCAGCCTTCTTCTTTTTTTCGACAGGAAAGTAGGATTTATTGCTGGGCTTGAGTAAGGAGGGGACAGCGACCAGGCTTTCTCGAGTGCAGGCCCCATTTGTCCAGAAGGCCACAATTAGTGACCTACTTGATTCCACAGCCATCTGGGATGGCTTCTCTGCTACCATGTTTTCACATTCATCCGCATGAAACTTGGTAGATCCCCACTTGGAGATGTGGATCTTCTGGCAGCCAGGGAACTTGAACTTGGCCCCATAGAGAGCCCCAATCACATGCTGCTGCTTCTGCAGCTTGGTGTGGATGGACATGATGACTTGGCCGATGTGGACCTTGGCCGCTGTGCCCCCAGGCTTTCCAAAGGCACCACACACACCTGTCTGGAGCCTAGGCTGTGGCCAGCATGCCAGTCATGAAGGTCCACTGGAAAGAGTTGTCTCCGAGTTCCGTTAGGGCAATCTGTACAGGTAACAAGCTGCATACACTACCAAGAAGACGGCTGTTTCAGCCATTGCACACTGGGTCCCCATGGGGAAAAGAGCACAGTCAACTTAATTGGCTGCCAACAGCCTTCTTCTTTTTAAAGATTCGGGGTCACCATAACCCCTACCATCTTGGTTTCTTCTTTACTGTCTACTGCTGCCCCAGGCACCTACTGACAGCCTCTCATAGGGAAAAGCCACAAGGTGTTCATAGGAGGATTAGCACCTAATGTGTGCCTGCCCCCCAAATGCTGGAAGAACTAAAAGATCGTGGTATTGAAAGGGGCACCTTTGGAGAAAAAGCCAAGCAAGCACCTGCCATTGCTTATTGGGCTACAATTAGATCACATAAGATTCTGCACATAAACCTTTGTATCTGTTGATGAATCTAGTTGGGAATTCTGCCTGCTCACCATTGTATTAAAATATACCATCCTACAAACAGAGATGGTTCTTCCATAGCAGGTGGCCGAGATCGTAGATTATAAATTGAACGCTTAAACCCAGATCGATCAATCGCCTCCCAAGTCAGTGCTCTTTGTGTTAGAACCATTGCCAGACTCCTCCTGGTTCTCCCTCTCATAGTGACGAATCAGAGGGGAGAGCAGAGGCGGGGGATGGGGTGGGCTGGCCCCTTATTTGGAGATTGAGTCCCAGGGTACACTCAGTGTTTTAAGACCTTAAATAAGTTTCTTTATGTACCTCTGCCTCTTAAAGAGATGGGACTATCAGACCACCTTACCTGCCTCCTGAGAAATCTGTATGCAGGTCAGGAAGCAACAGTTAGAACCGGACATGGAACAACAGACAGGTTCCAAAATGGGAAAGGAGTACGTCAAGGCTGTATATTGTCACCTTGCTTATTTAACTTACATGCAGAGTACATCATGTGAAATGCCAGACTGGATGAAGTGCAAGCTGGAATCAAGATTTCCCAGGAGAGAGGAAGGCGGGCGGCGGGGAGGAGGGAGGGAGGGAAGGAAGGGGAAAAAAAAAAAAAAAAAGATTTCCCAGGAGAAATATCAGTAATCCCAGATACACAGATGACACCACCTTTATGGCAGAAAGTGAGGAGGAACGAAAGAGCCTCTTAATGAAAGTGAAATAGGAGGGTGAAAAAGCTGGCTTAAAACTCAACATTCAAAAAACTAAGATCATGGCATACAGTCCCATCACTTCATGACAAATAGATGGGCAAACAATGAAAACAGTGACAGACTTTATTTTCTTGGGCTCCAAAATCACTGTAGATGGTGACTGTAGCCATGACATTAAAAGACGCTTGCTCCTTGGAAGAAAAGCTATGACCAAACTAGACAGTATATTAAAAAGCAGAGACATTACTTTGCTGAAAAATCTCCATCTAGTCAAAGGTATGGTTTTTCCAGTAGTGGTGTATGAATGTGAGAGTTAGACCATAAAGAAAGCTGAGCGCCGTAGAATTGATGTTTTTGAACTGTGGTGTTGGAGAAGACTCTTGAGAGTCCCTTGGACTGCAAGGAGATCAAACCAGTCCATCCTAAAGGAGATCAGTCCTGAATATTCATTGGAAGGATGGATGCTGAAGCTGAAACTCCAATATTTTGGCCACCTGATTCAAAGAACTGACTCATTGGAAAAGACCCTGATGCTGGGAAAGACTGAAGGCAGGAGGAGAAGGGGATGACAGGATGAGATGGTTGGATGGCATCACCAACTCGATGGACATGAGTTTGAGCAAGCTCACAGAGATGGTGAAGGACAGGGAAGCCTGGCATGCTGCAGTCCGTGAGGTCACAAAGACATGACTGAGCGACTGAGCTGAACTGAACTGCTTCAGTTCCACATCAGACAGGAAGGGAAATTGTACAGTAACTCTCTAATATGATCTTGTTATATTCCAGAAAAATCACATAAAGGAAGAAAATCAGTAAAGATCCTCTATTTTGTATGACTTTGCCAATATCTTCTGTGGAAAAATTTATAAATCATTATCATTCTGTTTCACGGTCACATTTTTTTAATTAAGACAGAAATGAATATATTTGTGAATTCAGCCACTTACTCACTCTCATTATTACTGAATGGTAATCATGGGGATTGGGAATCATTTATAATTCCCTTGTACGGAGCATATCCTCTGAGCCAAGCGAGTCGTCTTCTGTGAAGATGGGAGGCAAGTGCTGGGACAGCCCAGGCTGGACAAGGGGAAAATCAAGGTTTGCAAGTGGAGAAAGAAAGCAAGTCGATGGCCAGTTCTGTGGTTCATAAACCCAAAGGAGATATCGAAAGTATATGAGATACAAAGAATAGTGTTACGAACATCCCAGTCTAACCACTTAGCTTAAGCGTTAGAGTTGGACGAATATTGCTGAAGGCCATAGTTGATTTGTTCATATATGTGTGTGTGTTTGTGTTTTATGTTCCTTATTCACTTAATTTTGTGATTCTTATTCACTTAGTTTTCTTTGTAATTCTTACACATAGCAATGCACCCTCAAACCTTATATTGCTTAGTCTTGCATAGTTTTGAAGTCTCCATAAGTAGTGCAACATTGTAAGCACTTTGTTCTTTCTTGCTTGTTTGGGATGTGATCTGTGGATGTTGATGCACATAACTCTTACTCATTTCCACTGTTACATAGAATTCCATGGGCTTCCCAGGTAGCACTAGTGGTAAAGGCTCTGCCTGTCAATGCAGAAGACGAAAGAGAGACAGGTTCGATCCCTGGGTTGGGAACATGTCTTGAAGGAGGGCATGGCAACCCACTCCAGGATTCTTGCCTGGGGAATCCCATGGGCAGAGGAGCCTGATGGGCTGCAGTCCACAGGGTTGCAAAGAGTCAGCCACGACTGAGGCAACTTAGTGCACACAGGCACATAGGATTCCGTTGCATGAATACACGGTAGCTTGTTTACCAATAGGAACTTTTATTTTCTTCTCTTTTTTATTGCTCACACTATTATGGTATTTCAATATTATTTTTACATACATAATTATTATACATTATTATTCCTAACTTGTAAACATTCTCTGAACATAGGCTCCGGTGCATAAAAGACTACACTGTGAATCGATTAGTTTTCTCCATAGTTTCTTTGCAGACCAGAGGTCTGAGAGCCGAGGTTGTTGGCAATGTCCTCCTTTAGCCTCACTGTACCTCCCTTTAAAATCAGTCACCTGTTCTTCAAACAATATTTTCTCTCAACTGTGCCCCCAACTAGATGTCAAAACCTCAGTGCTATCAAATGGTGTCTTTTGACATCAAAACATCAATTTATGTCAACTGTAATTTAACCTATAACTGAGCTGCCATTATTAGAATGATAATGTCCTTTGTCATATATCTTTTCTTTCACTTTCCCTGATTTTAGTTACTGAAACAACACCTGCTTCTTGTGCGTTGAGAGATGGTGCTGATGCTAATGGGGGTCTGTTACCAGAACACCCTATGAAGATGGTGTCAGAGCCCATGGTGATGAGCGGAGAGTTCTATAAATGGGTGTTGAGAATAATCAAGACATCCATGGATCCAAACCGGCCACAGAAATACCATAGCAACAGATGAACCATAATTGCGGCATTAGGGGCTATTTCCTCAGCTACACTCTCACAGAATCGATGTTCACGCTGCGTCCTCGGGAGAAGCCCAGGTCAGGTCTGGATGCCCCCTTCCACGAGGGCTTGGCTCCTGGGCCAGAAAAAAGCGGGGTATGCTCCCCTTCCCAACCCCTCTGCATCCTGCCCACTTATACCTGAAGTGTTCACAGCAGCAACAGAGATGTGTGCACCCCACACCCCAAGTCACTCAACCTAATAGTCACCTAATAGTCACACCCCAAGTCACCTAATAAGATTCTGCTCTCAAGAAACAGAACTACTGAGACTTCCCTGGTGGTCAGTAGTTAAGAATCTGCCTTCCAATGCAGGAGATGCAGGTTCGATTCCTGGTCTGGGAAGATCCCACACTCCATGGGGCAACTAAGAGCCTGCACACACTGCCACAAAGACCCAGAGCAGGCAAAAATAATTTTTAAAACATGGTACTGAGCCTTTAACAAAATCAAATTTGAATAAATAAATCAAATATCATAAGGTAAATAAGTGCTTTTCAAGTTCTGTTCCTATAATGGTGTACAAGCTCCTATAGGACCAACGCTCTTGGATAAAATATGTATACTAAAAAAAAGAAAACTACCTGCCAGCCGGAAGTTCTTATCTTGGTGGACAAGCAGTGAGACCAGAGCAGCATGTGGGGTTGTGAAGTGACAACACCATCCATCTCTCTCAAGAGCACGGGGTCAGGGCTGGGCTCCCTCGGCCCTGAGGAGTCTGTAGATGTTAAACAGCTGTCTCTGCAAATGGACCGCAGTAGCTAGTGGTAAAGAATCTGTCTGCAATGCAGGAGACGTAGAGACGCGGGGTCGATTCCCGGCTGTGAAGATTCCCTGGAGGAGGAAATGGCAATCCACTCCAGAATTCTTGCCTGGAGAATCCCATGGATGAGGAGCCTAGCGGGCCACAGTCCACAGGGTCACATGAGT
This sequence comes from Muntiacus reevesi, assembly GCF_963930625.1. Classification (NCBI taxonomy): domain Eukaryota; kingdom Metazoa; phylum Chordata; class Mammalia; order Artiodactyla; family Cervidae; genus Muntiacus; species Muntiacus reevesi. Next base: position 2,861,318 of record NC_089252.1, on the reverse strand, counting down.
CGGACACGACTGAAGCGCCTAGGTGCAGGACAGCACTGCAAATGTGGCCCCTGCTTCTCTACGGCACGGAGACTAGACAGGACTCTCGGGACCCATCAGATTTGACCATGACCCTCAATCCTAATCCTGAAAACACCCAGGAAGGGGCCAGCCTGAGAAGGAAGGACTGCCTCTCGAGGACGTCCCTTGGCCTGATGCATCTTGCCGAGGTGTCTACCGAGAGAGGCGGCAGGTTGGTGGGGACAGTTTCTCTCATGGTGAGGACTGTGGGGGATGGAGCTGCTGGAGAGGGCAGAGTCTTTCCCATGGAGTTCCTGAATGGCACACCTTTCTGCAAAGACAGAGTGAGCCCAAAGCCCTTGACATGGAGTCAGGGGATGGGAGAAGGCTTCCTGGCAGCTCTTGCCTCCCTTCAAGGCTGTGGGCTCACTTATCATACACTTCTGCGGATCACGACATCTCTCCCTGTCCCTCAAGACAGCCAGGATAATTGATTTCATTAAAGTCTAGATATTCTAGAACTAGTTCCTATATGTTGAGTGGTGATAGAGCTTTTTCCCTCTCTGCCATCTTTAAAGGGTGATCTGAATTCTGGAGGTTTGCTTTCAGCCTTCTCAAACTCATTTTGTTTCCATGGTTACAAAACACGGCTCTCCCTGACCCACCATGCATCAGGAGAGGCACACCGGCTGCCTAGTAATGGCTATATTGTTTTCCAGATTCGCAGACCTCCTCAACACTAGCCAGAAATTAGAAAGGTGGCTGCCCTCCTGTTGTGTGCGCCAGCTGGCAGTCCTCATTTAAGTGCTTTGCAGGGAGCAAGGTAAAGGATATTTGCACTATAAATTACAAATATTGAAGCATTCCCCCAATAAATGGAATATCAAGGACAAAGGTTGGAATGCAAGAAAGCGTCAGCAATTGCCACGGCATCCCAGGGGAATTTCCTCTTGCCTAGGCTAAGTCCATTAGTCTAGCTCTGTACTTGGAGACAGGAAGCCCTGTCCCGGAGGCCAGTGCTGCGATGGTCAAGGGCCGGCAGCTGATCTGAAAGATCCGAATGTGAATCTGTTTCTTGCCAGCTGTGGGTAATTCATTCTCTCCTAACTGCAGTTCCCTAATCTTTGAAAGAAGCAACTCTTGCAGGCTTGTTGAGAGGATCAAATGAGAAAAGTAAAGGCTTTCGTAAGGTACATATTATGCACTCAGTAAATGCTAATAGCTAGTTTTGGCACTATGACTTCAAAAGTCATCAGTTCCTGTGATGTAAAATAGTGCACAGTACGTTAGTGCAAAGTATAGAGAAAGTGTTTGGTGGGGACTTGGGATTATGATTACCATCACCATGATGCTGATGGTGATAATGGTGGTGACAATGATCAAGTTATTGAGGTATAGAAATTATAGAGGCTTAAATGTAACTGGTTGCATTTGCTCCACTTAATGAAAGATGTAGTATACATAATGATTAATAGTGAGTGTTAGTCACTCAGTCATGTCCGACTCTTTTTGACTGCATGGACTGTAGCCCGCAAGGCTCCTCTGTCCATGGAATTCTCCAGACAATTCTGGAGACTTTTTTGTCTCCAGACAACTCTCCAGAATACTGGAGTTGCCTTTCCCTTCTCCAGGGGATCTTCCTGATCCAGGGATCCAGCCCTAGTCTCCTGCATTGCAGGCCAACTCCTTACCATCTGAGTTACCAAGGAAGCCCATAATGTTTAATACATGATTTACATTTTGACCTTGCCTAGAGTGGAAAAGTTGGCTTAAAGCTCAACATTCAGAAAACTAAGATCATGGCATCTGGTCCCATCACTCCATGGCAAATAGATGGGTAAACAGTGAAAACAGTGACTGATTTTGTTTTTCTGGGCTCCAAAATCACTGCAGATAGTGATTGCAGCCATGAAATTAAAAGATGCTTACTCCTTGGAAGGAAAATGATGACCAACCTAGATAGCATATTAAAAAGCAGAGACATTACTTTGCCAACAAAGGTCCGTCTAGTCAAGGCTATGGTTTTTCCAGTAGTCATGCATAGATGTGAGAGTTGGACTATAAAGAAAGCTGAGCACTGAAGAATTGATGCTTTTGAAGTGTGGTGTTGGAGAAGACTGTTGAGAGTCCCTTGGACTGCAAGGAGATCCAACCAGTCCATCCTAAAGGAGATCAGTCCTGGGTGTTCATTGGAAGGACTAATGCTGAAGCTGAAACTCCAATACTTTGGCCACCTGATGCGAAGAACTGACTCATTTGAAAAGACCCTGATACTGGGAAAAATTGAGGGTGGGAGGAGAAGGGGACGATAGAGGATGAGACGGTCGGATGGCATCACCAACTCGATGGACATGGGTTTGGATGGACTCCAGGAGTTGGTGATGGACAGGGAGGCCTGGCGTGCTGTGGTCCATGGGGTCGCAAAGAGTCGGACACGATTGAGCGACTGAACTGAACATGTGTAGATGTGACTTACTCAAACTTGATATGTCTCAGTTTTCTTCTCAGGAAAGTAGAGAGGACGGTAATATCCCCATGTACCTCACTGAATTCACTGGTAGTTTGGGGGGCCTAGGACAGAACCAAGGCTGAGATCTTGGGAACATGCACCAAGGCATGGAAGAGCAGGACACCCATGAGGCAAGCAGGAAGCAACCATGCTCTTCTCATCCCTCACGTGCCTCTTAATCTGCTTTGCCAGCTATTTCTTTCCTGTGTGAAATCTCAAGCTGGTCCTCAGAACTTTTCCAACCATTGGAATTATATAGTCTTCTCATAATTCTCAAAATAATAACAGTCTTATTTGAGAAATTACAGTGCCCAGTCCTATATGGTAAAGTGCCAAACTTCATTTAGAATGACAGTGTCTCTCTTTCCCCGCTTTATCCTGGCTTCAAAGTGAATTTGTGACTTCCACTAAGAAGGTTGATGAGGGGCAAGAATCATGAAACTGACTTTCACCACCTCCTCTAAAGGACAGACTGTCCTCCCTGGGGCCACTGTGACTATGTGACGTTGAGCAGGCTGTCCCCTCCCGGGCCGCGTGCTTCTCATCAGTGGACCGGAGGAGGATGACTGCACACGGGAGAGTGAGGTTTGAGAGACATCTCTGTGGGGCCCGGCACAGACAGAGCGCACAGTGAATCACCATCGCTGTTTCCACGTTACCTTTTTTTTTCAGACTGACGGTCTTGTTGTAGTTGTGCGAAAACGGGCTGCAGTGCATTTGGCAGATTGAGAGTCACCTGCAGCCAAAGCTGGGGTTGTGCAAGCTGCCGAGGGCTCAGGGCCCTGACCCGCATGGTGAAGAGAAACCCTAAAGGTCAAGTTCTAACTCAGGTGGGAAGGCTGGTCCCTTGGGCAGTCTGACTTCCTTGCCTTTCTCTCAGGAAGGCAAAGGGCATTATTTCCCCGTGCTGCGCTGCTGCCGTCTCCCTGGTGAGAGGCTGGGGAGGGTTTACGAAATCCCCAGGGAAAGACAGGACCTCCCTGCTGCCTCCTGCTCCCTTCCAGCCACTTCCCAGCCCTGGCTACCTTGACCTCCTACGAATCAGGCTGTGTGTTCCCATAACCCACCAGCAGTACATCAATCACACATTGTAACTGTTACCCTCTGTGTATAATGTGGTTATACATATTAACTGTGTATAATATGAGCTGGAAAAGACCCTGATGCTGGGAAAGATTGAGGGCAGGAGAAGAAGGGGCCCACAGAGGACAAGATGGTTGGATGGCATCATCGACTCAATGGACATGGGTTTGAGCAAACTCCAGGAGATGGTGAAGGACAGGGAAGCCTGGCATGCTGCAGTCCATGGGGTCACAGAGAGTCAGACACGATTGAGCAGATGAACAACAATCTGAGTTGGCTAAAGGAAAAGTGAAAGATTTGGAGTCCGGCTGGGTACCCTTTTCATGGGCTCTCTCCGTGGACAACCATGTCTCACGAATCATATTCCATCCAGAACCTATCTCCTCCCCTGTATCCTCTCTCAAGTTGTTGTCTGCAAGGAGGCATGGATATTAGCTATTTGAAACTACCCAATTAATGAAGAATGTTGGACTCTACTCAACACTAAATCTACTTTACAACTTTTTGATGTTTTTTTATCTGATGTCTCAAACTTCTTTAAAAGGAAAAGAATTTCAACCTTGAAAATGGCATCAGTAACTACTGAGGACTTTTCTTGAGAACACAAAGCCACCTCCTATTCATAAATTAGTTTTTCCCAGACCCCTGCCCATACCACCTATGCAAAATCACTTGAAGACAAATGGTATTATTCATGTCAGATAATGAAGCAGATGTTCAGACACTGCTATACCTGCCTGAGTCCCACATTATAGAATAAATGTCTTTACCTTTGGAAGCAGAAAGGAGTTTCAACTGTCTGGCCATTTTCAACAGGAAAGACTCAACCGTCATTTATATCTGGGAAAGTCCATGTTTTCCTTTATGTAGGAATTCCAACCAGTTTCTGTGCTAAGAGATTGTGCACACACTCAATGCACACAACAACCCCCTTGGGAGGACTAATTGTATCTTCATTTCACACTAAGCTTTGAGATTAGAGTCTATACGACCAGGAGATGGCGGGCCATGGCTTTATGTTTGACATCTGCCATTCTGCCTCCTACTCAAATAAAGGCTCTGGGTTCCTTCCCATACTGGCTCAGAAAAGCCTCAATACAAAACGTGTAGGATCATCTAGAGTGAAATTTGGAATAAGTTTAATATTCATATACCTTAAACTTATACAGTACTGTACGTCTATTATGTCTCCATAGAAAAACTGGAAGGAAAAATATTAAATATTCCCTTATCTACACCCAGAAAAGATGAATGCTCTCATTCAAAAAGGTATATGCACCCCAGTGTTTATAGCAGCACTGTTTACAGGAGTCAAGACATGGAAGCAACCTGTGTCCATCGACAGAAGAAATGGATAAAGAAGATGTGGTACATATATACAAGGGAATACTACTCAGCCACGAAAAGGAATTATATCATGCCATTTGTAGCAACGTGGACAGACCTAGAGATTGTCATACTGAGTGAAGACAGTCGGAGAAAGACACTTATACATGATATCACTTAGCATGTGGAATCTAAAAAATAGAACAAATGAACTTATTTACAAAACACAAACAGATTCACAGCCATAGAAATAAACTTACAGTTACCAAACGGACAGGGGGAGGGATAAATTGGGAGTATGATTAACAGATGCACACTACCATACATAAAATAGATAAACAACAAAGACTTACTGTATGGCACAGGGAACTATACCCAACAAATTGTAATATAATGAAAAAGAATCGGGAAAAAGTACACACACACACACACACACACACACACACACACACACACACATATACATGTACGTATATATAACTGAAATGCTTTGCTGTATACCCAAAACTAACACAATATTGTAAATCAACTATACTTCAATTAAAAAAACGCGAATGACTCAGTTTGAAAAATATTCCCCTATCAGAAAAATACCTATTTTCCAAAAATTTTTGAATACAAAAAATTCAAAAAAAGACACCAAGATAGATACTACTTTATTTACAAAGAAAGACATACTATATTTCCCTTTCTAAATACAACTGATCCTTTAACATCCCATTTAGGAAAATAAACTTTCTCCCTTATCTGAACACTTACAACATATTTTTGAAGCAACTGATGATACAAGGGGGATAAAGGTGAAATATTTACTAAAAATGTGACTGCGAACCATCTCGAAAACATCTCTCCAGGGGACATTTGTTGGTGATCAAACTGTTTTGAGACTGTAGTTTAATGAGCACGTCAGACTTCAACTGTATGTCCTGCAGTCAGGAAATGCAGAGAAGCAGAAGCCTGCTACCTCACCGGGTTCGTTCTGGCCCCACCACTGGAGGAAGAATGGAGCCGGCGCCAGGCCCCCAACGACACGTGAGACCAGCCGACTCTTCTCACTTCTTTTCACTTCTCCCATCGCTTGTTTGAAAACCACTCCATTCTCACTCTTCAGATTACGCAAGTGATCTTCTAACAATGTTATGACCGAACAGAGCACAGTATAAATGTAACAGGATGATACAGATCAACAAATGTGTCTAAATTGGACAATTGCTTTCTCAGACATGTTCCAAATGTATTAGTGGAAGTAATGTTTAAATTTTTTATTTTTGAAAGATTAAAAGTCTTTCTCTTACTGCACCTTTCTTTCAACATCTCTAGGTTTCTTTCTTTTTTTTTTTTTTGGCCGGTGATTAGCCTGTGTCAGGCGGAACGCTCTGTTCTGGCCAAGCACTTATCTGGGTCTGCACTGTGGGCTTTATTGGTGCTTGAAGGGTGAGGCTGGGCCCTCCCAGCTCCAAGAAAACACAGAGTGAAATACAGTTGCCAGAGATGATGAGGAGCCTGGCTCAAACAGGAAGTGATAATAATCTCTGCTTGGGCTTTTGAGAGTTTAAAGTACTTGAAGAAAGTTTGAATCGAGGCCTGGGATATTTAACCCTTTCAGTGCCAGGATGGAAAAGAGGATGATGGTGAGGGCAGAAGGGGTGCTGAAGTCCAGGAGAAGCCAGGGCAGGCAGCTACTGACATTTAAGCTGCTGTGGGCTTTATCAGTGTCCTCTCTGAAAAAAAGTTGTTTAAAAACCTGCACAAAAGACACCACTTTTAAGTAGAGAAATTGTCATTTCTTTCCTTCCTCCCCCTCTCCTGACTCTGGTAGCTTTCTGAAAAGACCAGACCTGAACAATTTGACCATCATAAACATTTCTTCAAGTGAATGAAATTCAGTTGTTTCGCTGCTGGGAAGAAAACCCTGCACATTCTCACAGTCTGCCATCATGGCAGGAAGGCTCTGCGTTGGTGGGGGTAAACACCGTGATCCACTCCGTAAACTCTCTCAGGAAACCCGAGGCCATGAACCAGACAGTGCTAAGGCCAAAGAGATTAAGATTGAGGACCACAGCTTGGTGGAATCTATTTATAGGCATCCACACGGAGAAGAGGTTGAGGAAACCTTTTTTGGTCAACTCGCCGAAGTGTTCAGTTACGTCTAGTTATGATGGGCCGTTTAATTGCATTACATTCTGGAAAAACAATTCAGCTGACCACAGACCACCAAATAGCTTTTTGGACAGCACTGGAGAGAATTTCCTCTTTCAGGATGTTAGAGGAATTGGACAGGACAGAGGCCGTAACCGATCCTTAACAGGGGAGAAGTGGTGGGAGACTTAAAGATAAAGCAGGTAGATGGTTTAGAGGAATCAGTCACAAACACAACAGAGCAATATTTCAGGAGAAGGAAAAAAGTGAAATCAGAAATTAAAAAGAACTTTAGGAAGTAAACAAATGTTCTGTTTAACATGGTGGATTGCACAGATGGATTATCTTCTCTGTACCCAACCCCCTGCAAAAAAGTGTTACAGGTTTTATTCACAGTAACACAGAACAGCAGCAGAAGAGGTGTTTGAACAGGAGACTGGAACTTAGGGAGCAGAGGGAAGACAGTAAAGGCCTCGTGGAGAAGAGAATGTGTCTGTAGATGGAGACACTGATGGAGGAGGGATTGTTTATCTCAAGGGATCCACCGAAGGGTCCCCTCCAGCATTCTGAGTGGCAGGTAAGGACCTACCCCTTGCTTCTCTGTATTGTAGGAAACTGAAGGTTATTCAGTGGGGAAACTGAATAGCAAATGCTCTGAATCTGGGGACACGGGCCCTGCCAAAGGTCAGCATGCGGAGTGGTCTCCAGGTAGAAGATACTGGAAATACCCCTTTGCTATGAACCTCCTCCCCATCTACTCCCAGACATTCAGAAGCCAGGTGTGGGCAACCCTTATGCATCCACAAGCCCCACCATGCACTTAACCAATCTGGGTTTTAGTACCTTAGTCATCAGGCAACGCCAGTTCGATTCCTCGGTGGGGAAGATCCACTAGAGAAGGGACAGGCTACCCACTCCAGTATTCTGGCCTGGAGAATTCCATGGATTCCAGTTCATGGGGTTGCAAAGAGCTGGACATGACTGAGCCACTTTCACTTTTCATCAATATGAGAGGATAGTCAAGCATTACTAGAAATTTGTGGGGGAAGAGAATAAAACAGAACAAATAAACCTAGAGGAATTAGTCAATGAATATGAAGGGAGCATAAATGAACTTAAAAAAAAAATCAATGTTAGGTAGATATTAGGTCAGCAAATGCTGCATTCATGAAAAAAAAAATGAATAAAAACATCCATACACCCACACACATGTGTGGACAAGGAATAAATAAAAGGCCTTGGAATTCATAGGTATGGTAGCTAAAATAAAAAACAATTTCTATAAACAGTTTGAAGGATAGAGTGGAGGAAAATTTCTCAGCACTGAAAGATATATAGTGTAAAAATCCTACTGGGTGCCAGCAGAATGGGGAAAAAAGGACCACATTTGGGTCCATCATCATGAAATGTGGAGACACCATCGCCAAATAGAAGATTTTAAGGGCTTCATTATTTTTGTTGAAGAATGTTCCTGCGAACAGTCTTGCCATTCCTGCACAGATGGAGGGACAGAAAGGAAAGTCAGCAGAGGAAGAGGGACAATGGACCATTGCTCAGCAAAGGTTCCTTCTGGGGACTCTGGGCTACTTTAGGTGTTGGTGGGGTCAACTAAGGGACATAAGCTGTCATAGGAGGGGCCCCAGAGGACAGAGAAGATCCCTTGAGTTTCTTCTAATGGAACGATGTCACCTTTTAGAAGAGATAGCCTGGGACCTAGTTACAGACTTTATCTTGAAATCAACACCTGGGAAGATATTGGAACAAGTCATTGAGTAATCTACTGACTGCCCAGGAGGGCAGAAGACACTGGGAAGAACCAACAAATGCTTCTGGAAGAGCAAGTGTAATCGGCAAAATTCAAGGTCCTCCTCCAAGTCTTCAGGGTGTGAAGGGACCTCAGGAGATGGGCCTGGGGGTCCAGCACAGGGGTTACCCAGGAATCTGCTAACATAAAAAAACATCGCAGAGTATTGTGATACACACTTGCTAGAGTCAGCACAAACAGTGCATTTGGACACCATGCCAGTTTTAGCAAATCTCTCCAAATGTGAAAGGTAAGTTAATATGTACATAATAGGGTATGAAATGTAAAGAGCAAAACCCGGGCAAGGCTGCTGGTGGGCAGTGGGGTCTGAGAGGCATTAGGGACAAGCTGGGGGCTCCAGTCTCCAGTTGTAAAGCTACTTGTTTTCTACCCAAGTCCAGACACGCCTGCAAATCAAAATCCAACCATAGCAACCAAGACCAGGAAGGCAAGTGAGTGCTGGGGAAGAATGGCCTGGTGCACTCTGTTCTCCTGGATCACAGTGGGAACCTGCTGAAGTTCTCTGCCAGATACTGTTCCAAGGGCCTTCGTCTTCCACCCCGTGTAATCCAGACAGCATGCCTCTGACAGTGGGACTCTTACTATCTGCATTTTACAAACAGGGGAACTGAGGCTTTGAGAAGTAAAATAAAGCAACACGTCCTAGCTCACAATGTTAAAAGCTGCCAGCAGGAAGACAGAAAACTCAAAAACACAGTGGAAGTTTCTGTTTCCTAATGTTGCTCAAAGTTGTTCATGGGGGCTGTGAACCTACCCAACAAAATCCCGTTAAATGTAACTTTCTGTGCTAGATCAACTAGTACAAATGCTTTTACTTAACAGGTATCAGAGAAAAGTAAAAGGCATTTGTGTTGGAGAAAGACACAAAAATGAAGACATTCAAACCACGACCTTTGTGTTCTTCTACACGTGGAGACATCCACCAGCTCCAATTTCAGTTGGAGGACAGTCTGGCTTTGTACTGTGGAAGCAGAGCCCAAAAGCCAGCCTTTGCTGATCGGAGGACAAAGGCGAGCACCGTTCTGCGACTCACACACTCTCACGGTGGAAAGAGTCGTGGGTCCGTGCCGCCGCTGGTCAGCAGGACCCACAGAGGCAGATGCAAGCAGCAGAGGGAGAGAGGCCAGGCCAGCCCTGGGTGCCCCGCGTGCCCTGTGTGCCCCAAGTCACTAACCTGGCCATCCAGCCAGGGCTCCCAGGTCGCGGCCAGTGCTGTCCAGTCGCCAGGTCAGAGCCCCTGGGCGTGTCCCTCTGGCTAGGAAGGGCGGGGACGTCACACCCGCAGCGATCTTCTGAGGCCCGTGGCGGAGACCACGGTGGGACAAGACGTGGGCTCCTTTGGTTTGCCACATTTTACAAGAAAACTGGATGTGAAACGTAGAAGACGGCCGCCGTGGTCAGGGTCACGCTTCCACAGAGGGAAGCTTCTGGGACACGCGGGGCAGTCAGTGCTAGATGGAGGCGATACCCGCCAGCAGCCATGCCAAAATCCCCGCTCCGCCTGCCTTCTATGCTGGGAGCGGAGGCGGCGCGCGAGCGGGCCCACCGGTGCGGGGGGCGCTGCTGAACTCTACTACAGACGCCTGATCACAAGCACTGGTCCTCGGAACGTAATATTTTGCTTCCATTTTGCAGACCTGATGTTAACCTGTAAGATCTGACGCCCACACTCGGGAAAGCGTTGGTCTGCTCGCCGCACTCCCTGAGGCGCCCGGCCTCCAGCGCAGTGCATTGTGGGAGCGCCCCTCGCCTCACGAGCCCGGAGCGTCATAAGCGGCCCCACCGGAAGCAGGGCTCCAGGAGGCCCGCGGTTTACCTGGATCTCCCAAATCACAGGGCTGCGGTGGAATTGAATCTGACTCCAAAAAGCACATGTGTTCTGGTCCACTCTGCTGTAGAAGGTCTCAAACAGGATTTGCTAAGCTCTGGAAAATGGGCATAAACAGAGGAATGTGAATCAAAAGTTCCCAAATGTAGCAAAAGACATAAACCTACAAATCCAAGAAGCAGAGCGAACCCCCAACAGGATAAACCCCAAAATTTCATGCCAGGGACATCATATTCCAATTCCAGCCCCCTTGTACAGCTTCCTGTTGCTAATCGTAAAAACGTTTTATTTTTTATATCAAAGAATTAAATGAAGATATAATCAGCTTCCATTTAAGGTAGACTAATTTTCTACTGTATATCTAAAAGCATATTAACTAAATGCATGTGACAGTAGACATACACAAATATAAATATCACAGAAACAAATCAATTGCTCTTAAATAACAAAATGAGAGAATTCCAAACAGACCATGACTATGCTTCTTGTCTGTTTTTGATACTACGACATGAAGGTAAATGACCATCTACATTTTAGTATATGTAACGAGCCAAAACCAAACAGGATATAATATCTCATTTGAAAATGCATTTGTCAATAAATCATGCATTTACCATGTAATTATCTTAAAATAGATTACGTGGAGGAGCATCACTATTTCCCTGTGGACAGTTGAAATGTGTCTTTATGTACAATCAAGATGATCAACATTTGTGTTAAAATGAATGTTATAATGAAATCTTCAGTGACATACCAATCAAAAACAACACTGCTTCTTCATTTTGTATCATGCAAAAATAATCATGTGATTAAAAAAAGAAAACTCTCCCAGGACTCTTGAAATTAGGTATTAACATATAAGAAGTTGGCAAGACCGGAAGATGTTAGGAAATTGTGCACATCTGTTTAATCATGGGGGCTTCATTTTTCCCAACCACAAATGTGCCTTCATTTCTTTATCTCCTCAATGGGAGGTGTCGCTCAACTGAGCAGGGACCCTAATTAAATTAAGATCCTTACCCGGGGTTTCAAGCCAGCTTCCCCGACAGCCCATTTGTCTTACCGACCTGAGAATAGGGTACTGTCCTCTGACCCTGCCAACATTGCAAGGCTGGGAAAGAGGAAGCTGGCCTCTGACAGGACCAGCTTTGTCTGAAGACGTCAAAGTTGGTTCAGTTCAGAGAAATGTGAACTCATCAAGGTAGATAATACAGCATCCCCACAAACACTGAGGCTTCCCAGGTGGTGCTCGTGGTACAGAACCCGCCTGCCAGTGCAGGTAGGCAGAAGAGATGCAGGTTCAATCCCTGGGTCGAGAAGATCTCCTGGAGGAGGGCATGGCAACCCATTCCAGTATTCTTGCCTGGAGAATCCTGTAGACAGAGGAGCCTGGTCGGCTGTAGTCCATGGGGTTGCAGAGTCAGACACGACTGAAGCAACTTAGCACGCATGCACGCACGGTAAGCAATGCTGGGGTTTGATTTAGGCTCAGTTGGGGAGAATTCACAGTATGTCCTTGTTTTCTGCATGGATGTATGTGACCCCCACATACTCACACCCAGGCAGGGGGTTCGTTTTCTTACATTTATGCAGACAAACCTAATGACAATTTACACAACAGCAGCAGAGCAGATCGACTGGTCATCCATCTTTTCTGTCTCCCAGCTGGGCAGTCCGGGTGAGCCACTTTTCCAGGCTGAACTCCATTTATTCATCTGCAAAGTAGGGTTGGTAATGGCACCCGCCTTTACTGAAAGAGCAGAAAGTAAGCAAGTATCTACAAAGCCCTGAGGGCGGTCCTCTCACATGATGAGCATTGCAGAGAGTCTATTATATCAACTAAAAAAACCGACACAGAAGCAGGCATCTACGGAAACGCTGAAAGTGAGAGTGTCAGGGATCTGAGTGAGGTCGTCCAGTGAGGTCGGCCAAAGGGTTTTCTGTCGATTTAGGTCTTCCCTGGAGTCTCATCTTTGATGTTCTGTTCTCCTACTTTTTCCTATTTCCTGTTCCTGTTCTGCAGGCTGACGTAGCAGGGGGAGTTGAACGTGTCACAATGAAGACAGAAGGGCTTGGAGGAGATGCAGCGCCCAAACGGAGGATGAACCTTGGGGTATCATCTTGGTTCCAGGTGCCCGTGGAGCACCGGGTGACCTCCTGTGTCCAGGAGGGAGCTGCCCTGAGGGGAGCCGCCTTCCCTCCAGTGGGCCCTCCCGGAGGATTCTGCAGACAGACGAGTTGAGGGGGCCCTGAGAACCAGGGGCCCAGGATCCACCCCCCCCCCCAATTCACCGCTCTCCACAGGGCCCGGGAGGGACCGACAGGCCGATTCTACCCTAAGATCACCTCTTCATGTTCTGGAAAGGAGCTGTCATCTCCACCTTTCTCCTCTCCAGACAAAACCACCTTCTTGGATGTTTTCTCAGCTGCCCTCTTCTTGAAACAGTAAGCACAGTTAGGAACACGGTGGGCGTTATTATTTACCAGCACAAGACTTCGCGTTTGCAACTTCTTCAGCCTTTGAACACCGTGATGAACTTTGTTCCCTGCCAGAGTTTCCGATTTTGAAAAGGTGAAAACTAAAAGCAAGGTCGGGTGGGACCAGGGTGGGGACCGCCTCGACAGGAACGCCGTGTCTTCAAAGGATCGTTTCCCACTAATTTTGCCAAAATTTCCTCAGATGTGGTGGCCTCTCCCGGTTACTTGGGTGGTTCTGGAACCAAAGTGGGGTTTCCACAGTTCCCTACTCAGTCCCTTCCCTGGGAAGGAACAAAGACATCTCGCTGAGCTTCCAGGGAGCTGGAACTGAACTTCTTATTGCTGGACTCTCAACTGCAATGTAAAAATCTTTTTATTAACTTTAAAAAGCATATGCCACTTAAGTTTTTTGAAAAATACCCAAGGAGTCCAAGTTGAAAGACAAAACTTCATCCTGCTATTGGCTGCATTCAGATCAGGTCCACTAGAGGGCTGATTCTTCCACAAAGTAAACCCCATCTTCAAGTTCTCGATTTCTATTTCAATTTACAATTTAGTGCTGGCCCCAGGGAAGATGCAACCATGTGTAGGATATACCCATGCTTGGAGAGTCTAGGTTTTAAACAGAACAGACTCATTTAGAATCAAAGAACATGGTAAAGATGCGTTGATTTGCTTGTTCAGGGAAAATGAATTCTTAAAAGCACTCTCTTTTGTTTTTACTGCTTTAAAATAAGTAAATAAGTGTCAGTCCATGTGAGAGTTAGACCATAAAGAAGGCTAAGCACTGAAGAATTTGATGCTTTCGAACTGGGGTGTTGAGGACTCTTGAGAGTCCCTTGGACAGCAAGGAGATCCAACCAATCCATCCTAAAGGAAATCAACCCTGCATATTCACTGGAAGGACTGATGCTGATGCTGAAGCTCCAATACTTTGGCCACCTGATGCGAAGAGTCAACTCATTGGAAAAGACCCTGATGCTGGGAAAGATTGAGGTCAGGAGGAGAAGTGGACGACAGAGGATGAGATGGTTGGATGGCATCACCGATTCAATGGAACAGAGTTTGAGCAAACTTTGGAAGACAGTGAAGGACAAGGAAGCCTGGTGTGCTATAGTCCATGGGGTCACAAAGAGTCATACACGACTTAGCAACTGAACAACGACCTTGCTATTACCAACATGTGAGTTTTGAGTTGTCTGCTCAAGTCTCCAAAGACCCTCCCTGTTCCCTTTCATGTCCCCATCCTGACATTTCTGGGAGGATGGAGAGCAGCCATCCGTCATCCCACTGCCCAGATGAAGACCCTGCTGCCCGGGTCCCAAAGCCCAGGCCTCCTGCCAGCGAGCCCTCTAGACTGCTCCCCCTGGGTTCAAATTCTCATGTGGTGGCTCTTTCCCTATTAAGCAACTTACAAGTTCAGATTCTGTGCCACTTTATCTAGAGATGTAGCCCACTCATCCAGAAGTGGGCCCACTTCCCACCTGGGGCAGGCCTACCTCAAGGGTAGACACAAACCCAGGCAATCCAGGGATAGTCAGGAACTCAGGTCCAGGACTCTTATAAGAGCTATTTGGTGAATGAGTATAATAATAGTAATAGTAACAATAATAACAATAACTAACAGGCAGAAAGTGAAGAGGAACTGAAAAGCCTCTTGATGAAAGTGAAAGAGGAGAGTGAAAAAGTTGGCTTAAAGCTCAACATTCAGAAAACTAAGATCATGGCATCTGGTCCCATCACTTCATGGGAAATAGATGGGGAAACAGTGGAAACAGTGTCAGACTTTATTTTTGGGTGTTCCAAATTCACTGCAGATGGTGATTGTGAAATTAAAAGATGCTTACTCCTTGGAAGGAAAGTTATGACCAACCTAGATAGCATATTAAAAAGCAGAGACATTACTTTGCCAACAAAGGTCCGTCTAGTCAAGGCTATGGTTTTTCCAGTGGTCATGTGTGGATGTGAGAGTTGGACTGTGAAGAAAGCTGAGCGCCGAAGAATTGATGCTTTTGACCTGTGGTGTTGGAGAAGACTCTTGAGAGTCCCTTGGACTGCAAGGAGATTCAACCAGTCCATCCTAAAGGAGATCAGTCCTGGGTGTTCATTGGAAGTACTGATGCTGAAGCTTAAACTCCAATACTTTGGCCACCTCATGCGAAGAGCTGACTGGTTGGAAAAGACCCTGATGCTGGGAGGGGTTAGGGGCAGGAGGAGAAGGGAACGACAGAAGATGAGATGGCTGGATGGCATCACCGACTCGATGGAAATGAGTTTGAGTTAACTCCGGGAGTTGGTGATGGACAGGGAGGCCTGGTGTGCTGCGATTCATGGGGTCGCAAAGATTCGGACATGACTGAGTGACTGAACTGAACTGAACTGAACAGTATTAAGTGCCTTTTATATCCTAGACACTGTCCTGAGCAGCTCATGTAAACTAGCTCGTTTAATTCTGGTTGGCCACACGAGGTCAGTCAGTGTTTTCCTGGGGATGCTGATGGATGGAGAGGGTTGCTTTGAAGCAGGCATGATATTTCCATGCCCTGCAGTTTCATGTTTGGAACTGGGGCTCCTCCAATTTGTCTATCTCGGAGTTGAATGCCATGAAATGTTCTTTCTACCATATATAGTTCAAAGGAGCAATTGCTGTGATATGTTCATGTGACTTTCAACATAATATAGATACTTCCCTCCTGTGCTTTTTACACATGAGTTAAGGCAGATTTTGCAGTCATGAAGCTTAAAAGCGACTGATCCTGCGATCTGACTTCTGAAAGGGTCGCAATTACTGTATCCATCAATATTGACTTACCAATGTCAACATCACACCCCCAGTGTCACAAATAATGTTTCCTAATTTAGGAGAATTTTCTAAAGACTTTTCAGTATAGTAGCAGGATTTTTATCACTATGGGTATGGATGAGATGAAGGATATAAAAGTGGAGACAGCTGTCAGTTAAGGTTCTTGTCTCAGGAAGACTCTTACTGAAAAGCAAAATACTTTTTCATTTTAACTCTAGCAGAAGCTGTCTGAATTTGTAAAAACAAAAAAATAAAGAAGAGAGAGAGAGAAAGCATCCTCAATTGTCAATAGTCCCAGACCCCATTATTTGGATAATTATTGGTAAAAAAAAAAAAAAAAAAAAAAAAAAAGGAAATATCTTAAAGGAAAAGATGCTTGAATGCAGGAATTCTGAACTGTTGGTACTTAACTTCACAGAGATACATCATGGCATTCACACACCATTGAGTTCACCCACTTGAAGTTTTTTTCAATTTTTAAAAAATATATTTACAGGGTCATGCCACCATCACCACTCTCCAAGTTTAGAACATTCTGTTCCTCCTATAAGAAATTCTGGGCCATCAGCAGGCACACTGCCTTCTCTCACCCCAAACCCAGTTCCCACCAATGTGCCTTCTGTCTCGATGGATTTGTCTGCATGCCACGGGGTCTGTTGTCCTTCTCTCTCATCCGTTCTTCCCCCAGGAGAGAGGTGTGCGGACCCCACCTCCAAATCTCTCAAGTGGGCTTTCCAGGAATGCTGTTCATTCCTTTGGGTTGGTGGTTTCCAATGGTTGTGAATTTCTGGAACCCACTGTTGAAATGAAACCCGAGGATGGTGCATCAGAGGCGAGGGGAGAGTCTGGGATGCAGGCCCCAGAGGTACTGGCTGAGGAGAGGACGATGCTGCCCAGGTTGGCTCCAGCGGTGCCCGAGAGGACCCTGGGGCTTGGTCCAGACTCTGCGAGACGCAGGCCAGGTGGTAAAGTGCATCCTCTGAGGCGGTTCATGCCACTGCCCAGGTGATTTTTCTCTTGACCCTGGGTTTCCGCACACCTATAATAGATTAGTTTTTCAAGGAGATTCCAAAGCCCAAATCAATAGACAATAGCTCTGGTGCTTGTTTTGTGTGTGTGTGTGATAAAACACACAGTGTTCACATTCAGCTCATCATTTCCCACATGTTTTCATCTTGTAAAACTGAAACTGCACCCATCAGACACTCACTCACCAACCCCTGCCCCAGACCCTGGCACCCAGCAGGCTACTTTCTGTCTCCATGCATCTGACAACTCTGGGTGCCTCTTATAAATGAATTACACAATATTTGCCTGGCTTGTTTCATGAGCGTAATGACCTCAAGTTCCATCCAGGTTGTAGCCTGTGTCAGAGTCTCCTTCCTTCCAAAGAAGGACAATATTCTGTTGTCCAGTGATTCTCAGACACCTAAGTCTGCAAACTGCTAGTGCAAGGTGGGTGCAGTCCACGCGGCTCTGAGAGGCTTGGCAGGCCGTGCCCTCGCCCACTGCCTCACCCCCGCCAAGCCCTCCTCCCCGCTTGGAAAGAACTGCCAGGCCCCCAGTACTGCCTGCAGAGAAGGACACCCCCCAGTTTTGTCCCTGTAGACAAACCAGGAGGCACATGGGGAAGTTCCCAAAGTGGAAGGCGGGGGCAGGGGTCGGTGTCTGTCTGAGGGCCTGCTGGACAGCGAGAGCCTGGATGGCAGACAAAGCTTTCTGTCCTGCCCCCAGTCCAAGCTCTGGGCCCCACCCTCAGCCGGGCACCTGGGGAGGTTGCCCAGGAGTATGAATGTGGAACATCGCTTTGGGGCCACTCAGATGGAGGCGGGATCCTTCTCAGTAGGGTCACCTACTCTGGCATCTCTATTAGGACCAGCAGCCCCTGTTGGATCCTGGTTTCTTCATCCTGAATAGTGGAAAAATAACTGTATTCACACCATGCATTGATCTGAGAATTAAGAGCAGATAATCAAGAGACCCGGAATCAGTATGGCTCAGATTCCGGGTGAAGAAGCTTCCTGCAAGGCAGAAGGCCCAAGTTCCACCCCTGGGTCGGGAAGATCCTCCGGAGATGGGAATGGCTGCCCACACCAGTATCTTTGCCTGGGAAATCCCATGGACAGAGGGGTTTGGCGGGCTGCAGTCCAGGGCATTGCAAAGAGTCAGGTATGACTGAGTGGCTAATGCTTTCACTTTCACTCTATAGATGGACCTGAAGAGTGTCTACAAATAGTGAGGGTTCAGTGAGTGGGAGCCAAGATTAATGTGATTAAAACCATAATTTAAGAGGGAAGAATATTTAAACTGTGGCCCATCCATGTATTTCAGCTTTATGCAACCATTAAAAATTTTGTTTACATTTTGTGTTTACGAAATTGTTTAATGCATGAGGAAATTTTTATGCCGTGTTAAATTTTTTAAAGTTTCCAGAATTATAGATATGGAATGATTCCAATTATGCTTAAAAAAAAACAGTAGTAAAGACTCCAGAGGAGATATGGCAAAATATTAACAGTGGGTATATCTGGGTAATGAGTGCATAACTATTTTTCCCTTTTTTTCTACTTTAATATACTTCCCATAAAGCAGATTTCTATAATTATACAGTATTATACATGGGGGTTTCCCTGATGGTTCAGATGGTAAAGAACCTGCCTGTAATGCAGGAGACCCAGGTTTGATCCCTGGGTTGGGAAGATCCCCTGGAGAAGGAAATGGCAATCCACTCCAGTATTCTTACCTGGAGAATTCCATGGACAGAGGAGCCTGGTGGGCTACAGTCCATAGGGTCATAAAGAGTCAGACATGACTGAGCAACTAACACTTTCGCTTTTCATAATTGCATATACAGTAAACCAAAAATTCAAGGAAATGCAAATATATGCTCCTCAAGCTTTAGTTTTCCATCTCACAGGGGTCCCAGCCTGGTCCTGGGAGCCTATCATAGTAGGGGTCCAGGCCACGTGCTGACCACCAGCGTCAGCACCTGGGAACCCACAGCCTGGGCTCGGTTCCGACGATAAGTACAACTGGCAACTTTTTTTTATCAGGATCTTAAAGTGGCTCACTCGTGTTATCTGCAGACAAATAGTGTCCTTCTCACATTAAAGTCCCAGAAAGAGATTAAGCCCAGCTCCAGGATTAGAGCTGACTGGTTACACATCTTGTGGATATGAATCATTGCTTGTCGGTGACCCCTTTAGCCCAGGGATGTCCTGGCTCTTCCTAAGAAGCAGGGAAGAGAAAGCAGAGCCTGGAGGGCTCTGTGGAGGCCACCAGGCCTCTTCTGCCACGGAGACAGCCACGGAGGACAGCCTCGAGTCCTGAGCGGCAGGAGAGCCGGGCTGGGAGCAGGAGAGCCGGGCCGGGAGGGAGCCGCGGGTTTCAGATGCTGCCGCTCCCTGTGTGGCCCTGCACCGAGCCTTCGCCTGCGCCCGCTGTCCACGGCTGCCCTTGGGGTCCCCTCCTGCACCCACTGCCCGCTGGCGGCTGCGCCTCCGAGCGCCAGGCACCCAGACACCCCAGCCGTCGCCTGCTAGTGTTTACCGCTGAAATCTGGTTGTTGGCTTCTGTTTTGTTCTTTCGGTGGCAAAAAAAAAAGGGGTGGGGGCTTAAAGGTTACTTTTAGCGCCTGAGGGATCCCCAGGATGGTTTAAAAAGGATACGCTGATCCCTGCTCCACTGTGAGGCCACTATTTAAAATCACACAACCTTACAAGTCAGCCACACTCCAGTGTAAAACAAACCATAACCAACAAGGACCTGCTTTAGAGTGCGGTCTGCTCAGCGTCGTGTGGCAGCCTGGATGGGAGGGGCATCTGAGGGAGAACAGATTCATGTCTACGTGTGGCTGAGTCCCTTCACTGGGTACCCGAAACCATCTCAGCATTGTTAATCAGCTACCCCATGGACTGGAGCCTGATAGCCTTTTCTGTCCATGGGATTCTCTAGACAAGAATACTGGAGTGGGTTGCCATTCCCTTCTCCAGGGGATCTTCCCGACCCAGAGATTGAACCTGGGTCTCCTGCATTGCAGGCAGATTCTTTACTGCCTGAGCCACCAAGGAAGTACCCGATATAAAATAAAAAGTTTAAACACATAAATAAAATCTGAAAAAAAGAAAATAAAATCACACACTGTGTTCCAGCTGAACCTTGGACTGTGTTACAAGACAAGCCCGTCTTCTTAGGACGACTGTCATTCCTGCCCTGGGGGCGGGTGGGTGGGTTGCTGGGGGTCAGCCTGCCTTTAGGACAAGAGCGAGGTTAACCAAAGGACCTCAAGCTTCCTACTTTC
The DNA here is from genome assembly GCF_963930625.1 of Muntiacus reevesi. Lineage (NCBI taxonomy): Eukaryota > Metazoa > Chordata > Mammalia > Artiodactyla > Cervidae > Muntiacus > Muntiacus reevesi. Next base: position 2,841,027 of record NC_089252.1, on the reverse strand, counting down.
CACAGGAGACCCCCAGAGTCTGCCTGTTGCCCCCTGCATGTGCCTTGTGGGAGGGAAGCAGGAATGTCTTAAAGATTATTGTCCAAAAAGCAGACTCCATCTCTGGAGCCTGGAAACTGGACGCAGGCCCTTAGTACTGGTGCGTTCCATTCCTTCCTCTTCAGAGTCACAGGTGATTCCAGGGCCACCTGTCAACCTGTAGGTCAGACTGACCCAGATCCCACACTTGGAAAACAATAGCGCAGAGTATGTCTCTCTTTGTGCCAACAAGTAAGTTATAAAAGGAACTGACGTCAGCAGATCTTTGTCATGATAAGTTTTCCTATTGCCAGGACACAAGCTTCAAGGGCTACAGATTGTTTCAAAGTTGCTTTTAAACTCGAACTTTGGGGTTGCATCAATGATCGCCTTGGGCTAGAAACATGGAAACACCAAGAAGTCCAGGGAAAGATTCTTCTGGAAACTTAATTTAGGTCAAATCTGTTAGCATCCAGCTTTTCTTTGTGCAGGTCCCTGTGTGCGTGGGGGCTCGAGGTACCATATGCTTGGTTCTCTCATTAATCTCTGATCCCTTCTTCCTCCAAATACCATTGAGCCTGTGCTGGGAAGGGAGACAAAACAGGCAGGAGTGATTCATTTCTCATTTGACTAGACCCTTCATAAGCATGAGTCATTTTCCCAAGAATAAGTCCTTGAGATGAAATTGTACAATCCATTGTCTTTCTAAATCTCCCAGGCTTCCAGGCAACAAGAGGACCTCCGTGTAGAGGTTTGAACAGGTGACCAGAAAGAGCAGAGTGGGGAGGGGACTGTGGACTCGCTCTGGAGCTCCAGAGAATGAAACGCGGTGTTTAATAAGTCATTTTTAATTAGCTTTCATCTGCTATGGCGCCTCACTGGTGGTTATTTGTGCTGCTCTCCTGGGTTTTCCACAAGGGGTTCTGTTTTATGGCCACTGATGCCACGTCTGCTTAGGGCTATTACCAGAAAATATGGTGACTGATACACAGAGACACACACACAGTGGGCAACAGGAATGGCACCACGAGAGCAGCCCCCTGGGGTTACATTGGGGCGGCCTGCTTCAGATCACAGTCCTTGTGATGAGCGAGAGCAGGGCCGGTCACGTCCAAGGGCAGCACACATCCTTTTCTGGGGGGCCAAACTCCAGGGACTGTTTGGTTCCGACTTTCTGATTGTTAGAAAGATGCCAGGAGCAAACTTCCTGACAGGGGTTTCCTGGGAAACATCCACTCCCAGGAGGAGGGTTCTGAGTGGCTCTACCCTGACCTGGGGTTGGCAGGTGATCGGGGAAGGCCCCGGTGGGAACCAGGGTGACTCAGCTGGACTCTGGTTCCAGAGTGCTTCTCTCAGACTAAAGGAGCTCCACACAGGCCGAGCCATCGAGGGCCCAAGAGGACAGCAAGGGGTGTTGTTCAGTTGCTCTGTCATGTTTGACTCTGCGACCCCATGGACTGCAGCACGCCAGGATTCCCTGTCCTTCACCATCTCCTGGAGCTTCAGTTCAGTTCAGTTCAGTTCAGTCGCTCAGTCATGTCCAACTCTTTGTGACCCCATGAACCGCAGCACGCCAGGCCTCCCTGTCCATCACCAACTCCCGGAGTCCACCCAAACCATGTCCATTGAGTCGGTGATGTCATCCAACCGTCTCATCCTCTGTCGTCCCCTTCTCCTCCTGCCCTCAATCTTTCCCAGCATCAGGGTCTTTTCAAATGAGTCAGTTCTTCGCATCAGGTGGTCAAAGTATTGGAGTTTCCGCTTCAGCATCAGTCCTTCCAATGTACAACTAGGACTGATCTCCTTTAGAATGGACTGGTTGGATCTTCTTGCAGTTCAAGGGACTCTCAAGAGTCTTCTCCAATACCACATTTCAAAAGCATCAATTTTTCAGTGCTCAGTTTTCTTTATAGTTCAACTCTCACATCCATACATGACTACTGGAAAAACCATAGCCTTGACTAAGCGGATATTTGTTGACAAAGTGATATCTCTGCTTTTTAATATGCTGTCTCGGTTGATCTTAACTTTCCTCCAAAGGAGTGAGCATCTTTTAATTTCATGGCTGCAATCACCATTTGCAGTGATTTTGGAGCCCCGAAAAATAAAGTCAGCCCCCTGTTTCCACTGTTTCCCCATCTATTTGCCATAAAGTGATGGGACCGGATGCAGTGATCTTAGTTTTCTGAATGTTGAACTTTAAGCCAACTTTTTCACTCTCCTCTTTCACTTTCATCAAGAGGCTTTTTAGTTCCTCTTCACCTTCTGCCATAAGGGTGGTGTCATCTGCATATCTGAGGTTATTGATATTTCTCCAGGCAATCTTTATTCCAGCTTGTGCTTCTTCCAGCCCAGCGTTTCTCATGATGTACTCTGCATGTAAGTTAAATAAGCAGGGTGACAATATACAGCCTTGACGTACTCCTTTCCCTATTTGGAACCAGTCTGTTGTTCCATGTGCAGTTCTAACTGTTGCTTCCTGACCTGCATACAGGTTTCTCAAGAGGCAGGTCAGGTGGTCTGGTATTCCCATTTCTTTCAGAATTTTCCACAGTTTATTGTGATCCACACAGTCAAAGGCTTTGGCATAGTCAATAAAGCAGAAATAGATGTTTTTCTGGAACTCTCTTGCCTTTTTGATGATCCAGCGGATGTTGGCAATTTGATCTCTGGTTCCTCTGCCTTTTCTAAAACCAGCTTGAACATCTGGAAGTTCACCATTCACTTATTGTTTAAGCCTGGCTTGGAGAACTTTGAGCATTACTTTACTAACATGTGAGATGAGTGCTATTGTGCGGTAGTTTGAGAATTTTTGGCATTGCCTTTCTTTGGGATTGGAATGAAAACTGACCTTCCAGTCCTGTGGCCACTGCTGAGTTTTCCAAATTTGCTGGCATATTGAGTGCAGCACTTTCACGGCATCATCTTTCAGAATTTGAAATAGCTCAACTGGAATTCCATCACCTCCACTAGCTTTGTTCATAGTGATGCTTTCTAAGGCCCACTTGACTTCACAACCTGGAGCTTGCTCAAACTCATACCCACTGAGTCAGTGATACCATCCAACCATCTCATCCTCTGTCATCCCCTTCTCCTCCTGCCTTCAATCTTTCTCAGCATCAGGGTCTTTTCCAATGAGTTGGCTCTTCGCATCAGGTGGCCAAAGTATTGGAGCTTCAGCTTCAGCATCAGCCCTTCCAATGAATATTCAGGACTGATTTCCTTTCGGATTGACTGGTTTGATCTCCTTGCAGTTCAAGTGTCTCTCAGCAGTCTTCTCCAGCACTACAATTCAAAGGCATCTATTCTTCAGTACTTAGCCTTCTTAATCAGAAGGCTAAAGTGGATGGAAACACAGGTGGGAGGAAATTAAAGATTAAGGGAAGATGCTGGAGCTCTGTTTCTGGGCCAGCATGAATGCTTTCAGGAGTTCGCTGACATCCGCGGTTAGGCAGCACTCACCCCCACATGACTCTGCAGTGTCAGAGAGCCTGCAGTGGGTGCCTCTGTCTACAAATGCATGCCTGTGCAGAGCAGGTCAACCCAGCCTGGAGGAGTCTGCTTTCTGGGCCAGTCGTGGCGTCCACACAGCCTGGCAACACACGAAAACCGCAAATGGGACATCTCATCCCTCATTTCTGTCTTTAATCATGAGCTGCCTGCTCTCGAGTTACACCTGGGCATGTGCTCCGGCACATGGGTGTTACTCCACAGGAAACTGTTCGATGACAGCCATCAAACAGGCCCCATGTCACCTTCAACCAGGAAGGATGTGCACACTGAACATGGTCGAGAGGGCCAAGGGCTCCCCACCGGCATGTTGGGTCTCAGCTCACTTGTCACTGACAGGGGGCCTCCCGGCGCCTCTGCCCCGTGCAACTCAGGCCCACCAGTCACACTCTTTCGCAGCATCCTTTGCTTCTTCTCGGCGTCCAGTGCAAGTTCCAGTGAGCCTGGTTTTCACGGCCCTCTGCGTGGGGAGATGCCTGCCCTCTCCGCCAGTTGCTAAAGTCCTGAGCTGGGGATTTTCTGTCCTTTCTTCACTGCCGTCTCCGCAACACGAGGGCATGTGGAGGGCCTGCAGGGACAGTTTCCAGATGAAGGGCCCAGGGATGCCTTGCACAAACCATACAATCGGGAAACACTGTGTCTTGCCAGTCCAGTTGCTAGCCCTGAGTGACGGGATTCTGTTTTTCAAATTGAAACATTTGGTCAGCAAGTTCCTTTCAGTAGTTTATCCTCAAAATAGACTCTGTGTCACTCGCGTCTACCCTGACCCTGGGCTCAGCATGTCTGATTCACACCTGGGTCAACCACAGCCCCGCGGGCAGCTGCACTCAATCAGCTGTCACAGCCTCTGGGCACAGAGGTTCCAGTGAGTGACGCTGACAGCAATTTTGTCATTTACACTCAGAGTTTGACCTCTTAAAAAGTGTGATTTACTCGTGCTGCTAATATCAAAACACACACAGCTTGTTTCATAGGGGTGATTTTAAATCCGATACCTGCTCTATACAGGCTCTCACCCTGAAGGCTCCCAGACCTGCCTGTTCTCAGACTCGCCTGCTGGCAGGAAGATGCGCCTTCTAACAACAAACGTCCTCTCCCGATGAAATCCAGGACCAACTTTTCCACTGACCCAGATCTTTCACATGCAGAGAAAGGGAGCGTTCACAGTGGCCAGACTGTGAGTACAGACTTGACGTTGAATAAAGGCCACACTTCTCAGCCCTGGGATTGTTTTCATTGTTTTCGGAATGTAATTTCTGCGGAAAAAAAATTCTAATCCTGGCTGCAAACCATCTCCCAAACAATAACTGCTTTTAAGTACAATTTTAAAGAGTGATTTCTGAGGCTTTGTTCTCAAGACAGCAATTCATTCCTATGGCAATAGTCATGGTGCCCTACCGCTCACATTGATAAAATATGTGTATAAAATATTAAAACGAGGCAACCAGGATTGAGGCTTGAATGAGCAACAGCGATGTGATTGAAGGGCAAGTTTCAACGTTAGGAGGGGAAAAAAAGCCACCTTAGACGCCTGTCTTTTACTCCAAGGAAATTACACAGTGGTGACTCTTGAGGAAGGAATACTTACAGACACACTGACAGGCAGGGCCGCCTCTCAGCCATCCAGAGAATGAGGAAGGAAACGAGCGTCCAGACTTGACCCAATGGCTTCATGCCCTAAAATGACAAGTTTGGTTTTTTTTTCTGACTTTTTATTTTATATCGGAGTATAACCTGTTGCGCTGTAGTCCATGGGGTTGCAAAGATTCAGACATGACTGAGTGACTGAACTGAACTGAAAATGAAAGAAAGTGTTAGTCGCTCAGTTGTGCCTGACTCTTTGCGACCCCATGGACTGCAGCCCACCAGCTTCCTCTGTCCATGGGATTTTCCAGGCAAGGATACTGGAGTGGGTTGCCATTTCCTTCTCCAGGTGATCTTCCTGACCCAGGGATCGAACCTGGGTCGCCTGCAGTGCAGGCAGATTCTTTACTGGCTGAGCTACCAGGAAGCCCTCAAGAAAGGCTATAGCCTATTAACAATATTGTGATAATTTCAGGGGGACAGCAAAGGAACCCAGCCATACATATATATGGATCCATTCTCCCTCAAACTCCCCTCCATCCAGGCTGCCACATAACATTCAGCAGAGTTCCCTGTGCTATACAGTAGGTCCTTGTTGGTTATCCATTTTAAATATAGCCATATGTACCTGTCTATCCCCAACTCTGTAACTATCCTTTCTCCCCATCTTTCCCCACAGCAACCATAAGTTTGAAATGACAACTGTGTAGTTGGAATGTTTTCAATGTGTTAAGACTTGCAATTGGGCTTCCCAGTGGCTCAATGGTAAACAATCCACCTACCAATGCAGGAGACTCGGGTTTGATCCCTGGGTTAGGAGGATCCCCTGGAGAAGTGAATGGCAACCCACTCCAGTATTCTTGCCCGGGAAATTCCATTGACAGAGGAGCCTGGAGGGCTACAGTCTGTGGGGTCGCACAGAGTCGGACATGACTGAGTGACTGAGTGTGCACACACACAAGACTTGCAACGAGTCTAAGTAGAAGAAATAACGATTTTTTCCCCCAAGAGTAAAACAAAAATGATTTAGTAATTTACTAAGTTGGACTGTAGGATGCTTATGGTTCCCACACAAGCCTTTATAGCATTTGTCAAAGACTAAGGAACAGGACTGGCAACTTCAGTAATAAAATAGCCAGTTATCTTTCTCAGTTAAAGTGAGTTTCTTGGGAATAGCCAGAGGAATTGCAATTCAGGATATGGCAGACCATAGGGAAATTCAGGAAACAAGGAAGGGAAATTTGCTTTTATAGGGAAAGGGGGGCTCTTGGGAAGAGCTGGGATGACCAAAGAGTTCACTGGAGGACCTAGGAGTCCAAAGCACGGAGCTTCCCATTGGCTGGGCTGCCGTGGCGTCTGATTGACTGGGCCATAGTCCAGTGGAGAGATGGTGTCTTCTTCCTGCTGGATGGAAAGTGGAGGCGCCTTCCTGTCGGAGATACAGGCCTGTTTCTTCCTGTTTGGAGTAGTTGATGGTGATGACAGGCATGAGAGCTCCCCCTACAGGCCTGTTCTGATACAGCTTTTTAGCAGAGGTTTCCTTCCTTAATTCCAAGGCCAGATGAGTCAAGGGAATGGTGCCTTTCAGCAGAGGGCCAGGCACTCCCTGAAATGTTCCTTTTCATTATGACTTGTCCTGCGGTTGTTGTAGCTGGAACATCAGGGAGTTTCCTGTCTGGGTACTTAATCTCCAGGCTCTGGGGAGAGTTACCTGGTGGCCAGCTCATAGACACAGGAGGGCAGAAGCTGAAGAAGCAGCTCAGCCTCCTTCAGTGCTCGCCCTGCACACCCGATCTGCTTTACCTTCACTCTCAATCTGCGCTACATCATTCTCTTAATTAGAAACTCCTCTTGCCTGGTGGCTCACATGGTAAAGAATCTGCCTGAGTTGCAGGAGACCCAGGTTCGATCCCTGGGTCTGGAAGATACCCAGGAGAAGGGAATGGCAACCCACTCCAGTATTCTTGCCTGGAGAATTCCATGGACAGAGGAGCCTGGCAGGTACAGTCCACGGGTCACAAAGAGTCAGTACAACTGAGCAACTAACCCACATGTTGTGTTCCGGGTCTTTTATACTTGGCTGAAAAAGAGCAACTCAAGGCTGATATTTTCATGAAAAGCATCTATTCAAGCACAAGTGTACTCTCAGAAGGTAAAAACAGTCTCTTGTTTTCATTTACAAAATTTATAGTAAGAAGAAGTACAACATCTTTCTCAGATCCAGGTTTTCTTGTCTGGGAAAAACACAAAGACCGCACTTACTAACTAGGAAATAAGCAGGTGATCTTGAAGGGTGGGATCAGAAAGTGGTTGTGTGTGCCCATCTGAGTTGAGAAGGATGCTATTATCATACAGTAGCATTTCCTGCAGGATGTTAACGCACTTTATAAATATTAATTATCTCATTTGTCCTCATCACTTTGTATGAGCCAGAGATATTATAGATGTCCGGTCACCCAACTCACTAAATATCTGAAGCTGCTATTTCCAATTCAAAATAGTCTCATCTCCCTATTATTCAGAGATGTCATTGAGCTTATGAAAGATCCCGTCCCCTCTGGTTCTTTCTGTTTTACTCAACTCTATTGAATCACTAAACATCTCTACTTTGGCCTATTTCTTCCTCCTTTAACATATGTCAGTTTAGCAAAATTAGAAAATATAGATACATAAAAATAAGGGTAAGCCACTCATAAGCTCATGATCATTAAAAAGTTACCTGTGGCTAATTGGCTGTATCGATTCTGAAGAGATATGTGTGAGACCATGAATCTGTATTCCCTTTAATACTGCTTCCTGTTTATTAATATCATTATTTTTAATATCTTGCATATACTTATTCTCAGGTGTTATATACCATTAACAGCTAAATATTATTTCACTACAGGCAGACCTTGTGTTATTGTGCTTTCATGGTTATGCTCTACAGACACTATATTTTTATGAAATTGAAGGTTTGTGGCAATCCTGCCCTGCACAAGCCTATCGGTGCCATGTTCCAACTGCGTTTTCTCACTCTCCATCTCTGTGTCATACTTTGCTAATTCTCATGCTGTTGCAAACATTTCCATTACTATTATATTTGTTATGGGAATCTGGGATGAATGAGTGAACTTTGATGCTACTGTTGTGAAAGGATTGCAGCTCACTGAAGGTGGAGATGATGTTCAGAATTTTTTAGCAAATCTTTAGTAACAAAGTATTTTTAAATTAAGGTTTCTAGACATAATGTGATCTCACACCTCATGGACTACAGTGCAATGTAAACATGAGTTTTATAGGCACTGGGAAACCAGAAAATCTGTGTGGCCTGCTCCATTGCGATATTTGGTTTATTGGGGTGTCGAGAACTGACCTGCAGCATCTGCCAGGTCTGCCTCTGTATGAACCTGCTGTAATTAAACTAAACTCTTAAATCTAAGAACTGAGGTTGTTTCAGCATTTTTGCTGATATAAACTGCTGCCTCCAAGCCAAGCAATCAGCTTGGTCTGTATCCTTCTGAACCATTCTTCATGACCAAACAAGTATATAAAAACTGCATCCTCATATAAAGGTTTTTTGTTTTGTTTCTTGTATATAAATGGCATTATACCATGAAACTCACTTTGCTCACTTAAAAAAATACATCATGAAAGTTCTTGTAGAGAATTCTTTAAATACCTGCAGAAAATGTTATGTATGAATATACCACTGTCTGTCCAACCATTTTTCTGATGGGCATTCAGATGATTTCCTGATTTTTGCTATACAAATCCTCCTGCATTAGACACCCTTGAAAGTAAACATTAGTATATTCATGTGTTTAGTTCCATAGCATAGAGCAAAAAAGTGGGATTGCTGAGTCAAATGGTGTATTTGTCATGTGACTAGATTTGTTAGCCGTGCCTCTGAAAGGCATTCGCACCAACATGTGTAAGAATTTAAGCTGCTTTGCCAGTTTCTTTCACAAAGATGCTCCAGTTAGAAGCATCTTGTATGTTGTCATATAGACAAGGAAACTGATACTCAGAAAAGTAATATCTGAGTGTCAGGACTAGGATCTGTGTCTCTTGTTTCTTTGACCAGAACTTTTTGCAAAACATCAAACCTTTACTGGGGGATGGGAGAGTTATTAAATGAGACCAAAGAGGTGTATCAGATAGTTACTGCTGTGTAACAAAGTAGCCCAACTTAGTAGCTTAAAATGAGAGCCAAGTACACAGTTATGATTCCATGGGTCAGCCCCTGAGGCTGGACTCTGCTAGGACTGTCTTCTGAGTTAGGGTCCCTCATGTCTCTGCTGTCAGCTACGGGTCAGCTGGGATGCCTCAATTCTCCTGTGCTCTCTCTCAGCCCGCAGTCATCGTCCCAGGTGTGTTTTCATGGCAGGGGCGCTATGAGAGTAAAATCGTGTGAGTCTTTGTGAGGCTTTAGGCTGGGAGCCAGCAGATTATCACTTGTGCCATGTTTGGAGGCGCAAGAGAGTCCCAAGGCAGGCCCAGATTTGAAAAGCGATGAAACTGCCTGTGCCTCTTAGTGGGAGGAGCTGCAGAGTCACCCTGCAAAGGGCCAGGACAAGGGCAGATGTGGAGAAGGGGGCCATGTTTGCAAGCACCCACCACGGTTTCAGGTTATATTTTTCCCACTTTCCAAACAACTTGTATCAACTGGTATCAACTTGATGTGGTTGTTTGGATATTATGGCTCTGTTAGAGATTACAAACATTACAAAGAAAGTAATGTTTGAAGTGAAACCACAAGAAGATCTCCCAGGATACCTAGACCACGTGTGGCATTCTCCTGCATTAGGTCAGAACTTTTCCCATGGGAAAAAAAAATTGTCAGATAAGAAAAGTGAATCACTATGACCACTTTGCGCTCATTATTCATAATACCTTACACAGAGGGCTGGTGATTTATCTCTTATTTCTTTATTGCCCTCTTGGAGAGCACTGTTTGGGGTGTGTATCTTTTATGTCTTTTTTAAAAAAAACTTATTTCTATATGTGTGTCTTTCCCCTCCACTTTTATTATGTAATTTTCCATCTCACACAATAAACAAGTGAAGAGGAGGGATTTACAGGTCATAAAACTAGCAGGCCATCAATAAAGTTAAACAGGGTGTACTTCCTTCTGATACCTCAGCAAGAGCGTGTCCTTGGGGGCGCGGGCGGGATGCGGTCCGGGCCCACCAGCCCGGCTCTGCCGCTGTCCCGGCTCGGCGGGCGTGCGCCGGCTCTACAGCCCCGCAGGGGCGCTCGTTAGCGCGGAGAGGGAGCAGCGTCTATATTTAGAAACTTCTGGCTTCAGCCAAATGTAAAATGGATTTAGGATGTGGGCTGAGGACAAGGAAAGGAACACACGCATGTTAATAGTTCGTTTGTTCTTCCCTGAATCAGCAGCTCAGTGTGGAAAATGACCTTCTGTGACATTCCTGTTTGTCTGTAATTACAGATCTGCGTGGTAAGAAAAGACACTCAAGGGGAGCTCTGCTGACTTACTGCACCGGGCATCTCCTAACGTCTGCACCGCAGCATCAGTGGGTCTCCGCCTCTGAGCCAGGCCCAGGGAGCCCCCGCCAGAGCCCCCAGGATTCCGAAGGAGGGAGCTGAGCGTCCTGGGCGCCTTCCATGGCAGAAATCCACAAAGAGGCTGAGAATGTTTATAACAACTAAAATAAGCATGGAGGGAAGAACTATAGGTTTCAGTAAAAAGTGCTTTAGAGACATTCTGTACCAGAAATTCCTGTCCAGAGGGAAGAGCAGACACAGAAAAGCAGAGACCCTATTGTTTACTTGGGGGTTTGAAGAGAAATAGGTCAGTGATTTGTTTCCATAGTGACTATTACTGAAATAAGACGCACTGACACCAATACTGATTTATCCTCCTATTCAAGCCCTTTTACAAGATCACTTTAATCGGTGTGGGTTCTTGAATATAAACAAGAGACCAAGTTATCTTTCACAATAATTATCTTTTTGTCACCTGCAAATGAGACTTTCTAAAAAATAATAAAGTAATCCAAATTCATGCCATACCAGCTTATGGGTTTAGATAAAGCATAGGTTTTACATATATGAATGGTGTCCTGGGGATTTGTAATTAAATCTTAGGTCTTAAAGTGTCAATATAATATGGTTACTCCCAAACTGCAGGATGTTTATTTGCTGTTGGTGACCCCTCAGCCACATGATGGGAGGCAGGGCTGTAAACGTGGGCACGCATGCTGGCTCCTATGTGCAGTTTGAATCTGACCTTTAATCCAAGAGCAGGGTCAGGCCGGCAGTGTGGAATGCAGCCTGCCCAGAGGAGACATAGTTTTGGCCATTTTAGCCACCGGGCTGAACCGTGCCTGATGACGCCTTCTGAAGTGATCAGTATCAATTTGCAAGACAACCGAGATGCAAGACCAGCCCCACCTGGGTGAGACGGAGAAAGAAGTCCATGCTCGGCCCACCCCCTCCAGGGAGGCGCTGTTAGGAATCTGGGTCGGGAGGATCTTGTTCCCTACGGTTAGTTTTCTACGTCTGGATCATTTCCTTGGCTTAGCTCATAACCTTTGTAAACACAGTTGAAGTGGGTCAGTTCTCAACCATGGGGTGTGGGAATCAAGTTCACCATTTGTTCCAGACTTGTGGGGCAGAGCACAGGGGGACTGTGTGTGTAAGTGTGACAGCCTACTTACATGTATAAGGGTGAGGGTGCACGAATGTGTACTTGGGCGTGTGAGTCCATGTGAGCATGAGGCTGTGTATATGGATGTAAGTGTGTGAACGTGGGACTGTGAGTGTGCGTGGGTATGTCTGCATGTGTACAAGTGTGCAAGTGTGCTCAGATGCTCCCAGGAGGCAGTGCCATGGGGAATTGGGCACCCCGCCCACTCTGGGGGTGATCCTTCACCCACCCGCAGTCATCTGGGTCTGGACCTCCAATTAGCAGATGACTGGGGTCATACTTTCTCGTCTCCATTTGCCTTTTAGCAAATTTCTTCTGTTTGATCCCTTCATGGCTGTGTCGACGGGAGAAATGATTTCTTGAGTAAGATAGGGTGGCGGGGAGCGGAGGCTGAGCCTTTTGGCTAAAATCAGGTGAGAAGATTATCAGTGGGTGGGCATAAACGTAAGGAGCTTAAGTGCCCTGCTTCACTCCTGCACTGGGTCAGGCTCTCATATTCCCTGTTTCCCTGGCACCAGTGTTTGTCAAATAAATGTGTTTTCTCTATATCTGTCTGTGTGTGCTTCAGTCGCGTCCTACTCTTTGTGACCCCATGGACTGTAGCCCACGGCTCCTCTGTCCATGGAATTCTCTAGGCAAAAATACCGGAGTGGCCTTCTGTTTCCTCCTCCAGGGGATCTTCCTGACCCAGGGATCTAACCGCCATCCATTATGTCGCCTGCATTGGAAGGCAGGTTCTTTATCAGTAGCACCACCTGGGAAGCCCTTCTCTGTACTGAGGAAATTATTACTTTCTCCTAACATAGGAGACATTAGACCTGTGCAAGCTGAGGTGACAGGCTTCATGGGAAGGCGCTTGGGTCCCCTGCAAGCAGCCCCTCCTTCAGCTGATGCTGCAGAGGGGAGGGCCGCCCCGTGCTCCCGGCAGAGTTTCCAGGGCAGCGCCACCCGCCGAGGACACCCCTGACCTCCTAATGGGAGGGCCCAGCAGACCCCGTTCAGTGTGGTAGGAAGTCATAAGCAGTTCATCTGCACGTGTATGTTATGTGTTTCAAATATTTACAGAATTCATTTTATATATTGACTTTATTCTATAAATGGTATATACTGTCGCCTCAACATTGTCCTACACACTCTATCCATGTGAGCATGTGTTTCTCTCTTTCATTCACTTCTCTGTCAAATGTGGTCCACTGGGTAGAAATATCACAATCTGCTACCCATTCTCCTGATCAGGATTCTCTTTGGACAAATATTTTAAATGTTATTTTATTGAAATCTCTTGTTTTTAAATGTAGTTTTGTTTTCTTATTCCTCAGAGGTACTTTTTCCAGTAACTCAGCCCTAAATATTCTAAGTCAGCTTAAAAAGAAAACAAAAAAACCTACTTTTTCCTGACTATAAAATGAATTCATGCCCATTTTAAAGTAAACACACAAAAGTTTAGTTCTCCACTCCAGGAAAAACCACTGTGGACATTTTGGTGTATTTCTTTCCAGCAATTTTCTTGTACCTTTATATTACTTTTGATTTGTACAAGCCTACTGCCATCAAAAGAAGCAATTTCCCTTGCCCTTAAAACTCTTTGAAAATAAACTTTTAATGATTTAAATGCACTCCTTCCTGTGCTCCATTTGTTAGGCATTTAGGTGCTACCAATATTTCACTCTATTCCATGTAACAAATGTTCAGGAGCACCCACTCTGTGCTCACATTAGGTGTAGAAAGGTCCCGAAAAGGTAAGTGCCGCAGCAACAAAGACCAGATTGTATCCTTCACAGACCATTAATCAAAAACCAAAGACTATACAAATGGCTATATGATACCATTGTGATTTGTACTATAAAGAATAAGCCAAAAATAAAACAGTTATCACAGGGAGGCAGAAAAGCAGTCACACGGGGTAGGTAGCACTCCAGCAGGAAAAGAGAGATTCAAGCTAGAGTTGTGGGTGAACAGAAGTGGCTGATTGAAGGTGTGTGTGTGTATGTGTGTGTGTGTGAGAGAGGGGGAGAGACCTGTGGGTGGACACGTCTGTGCTGGCATCGGGCGTGTCCGCTGGCATCAAGAACACGACCTCAGCTGGGCAGGAGAGAATACAGATCATCAACCCCCTATGAAAACCTACACGCTTAACTCTGCATTCACATTTCTGGTTCTCTCCTAAAGATACCATCCTGAACACTGAATGACTAGACCACAGTGCTTTGAAGGAATCACATCTGTAAGATTTTGATATATTAAAAATAAAGTATTGCTCAAGGTTTTGTTATTTGGGATGCCAATACCAATTATTTATTCTTTGCAACTGGTGCCAGTGAGCTTAAGCATTGTTCTGGCAAGGTGGTGGCCAGGAAACAAAGTCAACCTTAGCTGCGTTATCACCGTTGTTTACTGCACATTGGCTAAGATGGGTGGCTATGAATCAAAAAAGTAGCGGAAACGAAGTTATTCTTAATGATTAAGAACACGTCGAGAAACATATTATTAAAATAGCAAAGGTGTATGTATGTGTATGTGTGTTTATATGTATGTATGTATGTGTATGTATGTATCTTTGCTATTTGAATAATACGCACACACAATACTTAGGGTTACACTGAAAAAGAATTATCAGAGAGGCTCTGGATGAGATAGGGGGATTCCACAGGTTCACCAAGGGGCAGGAAAGGTTTTAGTAAATGGGAAGACTCTCAGGAAAGAAAGCATCAGTGTTATAAATAAGTGATCTCAAATGTAATTTATTACGTTTCAATAAAATTTTTTAAGGAATTTTTTTGTCAGAATAATTCCAAAGTTTATTTAGAGAAATAACAAGAACAGCCAAGAAAATTAGCAGGAAAAAAATCCAGTAAAATCATTTAAAATATTTCTTCTGACAGATAGGAACAATGTAGGGGAAGGGTGAAATGGAGGCTGCTATTTTTCATATAAGCCTCAAACCTTTATTTAACCCTGAGCCTGCACTGTGATTAAAAACATAAAAAGATGTATTAATACTTTAAGATATAAAAAAGAATGTCTGCTTCATTGAGTAGTACAGCAATAGGCAGGGGTATTAGTGGACAGAGGAGAAGCCCAGGGTTTTTATAAGAGCTAAAGATAAAAATAACTTTTTAAATCAGTGGCACAATTGTTAATACTTTGTAAATAAAGTCAAACAAATTTAGAGCACTACTTTCATAAAACAAACCCAAGAATACTTAGAGATGAAAGAATGAAAAAAAGGAAGAGCTGTAAGACAAGGAAGTAAATATACAGGTGAATAAATATCTTTGGTATAATAGTAAAATAAGAATATACAGTAAAAGGTAAAGATATTTGACTCCTAAAAATTTTAAACTTCTATATGCCAGAAAAATAAGTAAAACTTAAAAGCCAATGCCCAAATAGGATAACTGTGTACTACAATTATGTCAATATTAGATTTAGAAATTTTTCTTAGTTGGAGTATAGCTGCCTGACACTGCTGTGTCAGTTTCTACCGTACGGCTAAGTGAATCAGCCAGACACACATACCCGCTGTGTTTTGGATCTTCCTCCATTGAGGTGGCCACAGAGTGCCGAGCAGAGCTCCCCGTAGGTAGGTAGGTGCTGTTTTATACACAGTGTGTGCATATGTCAATCCCAACCTCCCAACTCACCCACCCCCAGTGTTAAATTTTAAGGATTCCTTACAAATCAAGAATGATAAACATCCTCATAGAAAAACATACAAACATCATAAGACAGAATAGGTAGAGGAAGAAGAAAAAAGAGTCAATAAATAAATGAGCAACTTTGAATTCTCTGGTCAAGAAAATGCATATTAAAATAATAACCAGGCTCCGGTAACAATGAATGAGGACACCCAGTGCCCATGTCTGTTTCCAAGGCCAGTCTCCAATGGAAGGAACCAATGAAAGACATGACATATTTTAGTGAAAAAAAAAAAAAAAAAAAAAAAACAAAACCTATATGGTCTCAAATAAGGGAAAAAAGCGTACTGCATGTTTAAAAATAATATCTGGCAGAATACATAACCAAATGTAACACGAATGACATTTATCTGTACTGCTAAAGTTACTTTAAGTTAGATTACAAGATTCCCAAAAAGAAAGTCACACTTAAGTACATATACACTGTTGTAACAAACGCCTAGGACTTGAGCCATATTTGAAAGCTGTAAGTGTCTATTTCAAAAGAAGCTGAGTCAGCTCTGGAGGGTGGGAGGGCGGAGGGGCCTTGAGCACCAGCCAGATGTGAAGGTGAGACCCCACTGCTGCCGGGTTCAGCAAGTCCCTGGTGCAGCTGGCCTTCTCTACAAGCAGCAACTTCTCATTCCTCTCTTTCACTCTTCCCAGCTTTCATTTCCAATGGTGCCTGACTGCTAGCAGACAAGGAAGTGACTGGAATCTTTCATACTAAGATGTGAATGGTCCATTGCTGACTCAGCTTGTGATCCGTCTCCCAGACAACTCTGCATTCTAAGAGTGGTTGGTGAATCCAAGTGGACTCAAAGGGTTACAGTTACATTCATTATTTAGGCACATCTATGGATACTCTTTCTGCCCTAGCTCTGTTTCTTCTGCACAGAGATGGTATTGCTAGTACAATACTTTAAAGCTATAATTTCTAAACTTAAAAAAAAATATTATGGTGATGCATGCACAAGTCTAGGAATATACTAAATGCCCTCAAGTTGTATACTTTATTTCTGGCCACTACGTTGCATGCAGGATATTAGTTCCTGACCAGGGATGGAAACTGTGCACCCTGCAGTGGAAGCATGGAGTCTTAACCACTGGATCACCAGGGAAGTCCCTTCCAAACTTCTGATGATGCATCTCTGTCATATTTTTAAAAATAAACACCTGCCCAAATAACTCATTGATTTCACATAAATGTGTACAATTACTGCACTAAATATGCTTTATTTACCATAAACATACACATAATGAAGGGTTTCCCTGGTGGCTTGGACAGTAAGGAATCTGCCTGCAATGTGGGAGACCCAGGTTTGATCACTGTCAGGAAGATCCCCTGGAGAAGGAAATGTCTACCCACTCCAGTACTCTTGCCTGTAAAATCCCATGGACAAAGGACCTGGCAGGCTACAGTTCATGGGATAGACAAGATTCAGACACAACTGAGTGACTAACACTACACTATTACATATGTTAAAGGGTCATATAAACAATATTTTAAAACTATTTTATCTTAGCCTTAAAAACATATTTTTGTTCTCATTCCAAAGTGTTTTGATTGCAAGTAGTGAGAATGAATATGCTTCTCACATGTAAACTACATGTATACCCCAAATGTTGAGAGAAAACAGCCAGTGAGAGCCTCCTGCCCCCACCCTCCCCTCTGGGTGCTTACTCGATCTTCAGTGGTGATTATTCCTGTCAGACCGGCACGTGTGTGTGTGTGTGTGTGTGTGTGTGCAGGGGGAGAGGAAGGGATCAGTTTGACCAGTGTTAGTAAAGTTTGATCTTCTTATTTGATTAAAATAAGAGAAAGATAAAGAAGGTATAATGGTTTCTTCCTGTTCCCCAGTTAATTATTCTGGGGGTGCATCCACTGATCTGTATGCATTATTTAAAACAAGAACAAGCTCAGACCCAGATTTTGTGGAACTTGGAAGTGTTACAATTTGTGTTAAGAAGAAACTCTAATGTAAAAGAACACACAAAGTCAAACACAAACCTTACTTTTCCAACTTTTACAAACTCCGTGACCTTAGGAGCACATGACAAGGGCCCTCCCAGGGCAGTGGGTGAGGACTCTGCCTGGGACCCAGCACCTCCAGCAAGGATGTGGGGGACAAGCAGGCTGGGGGAGGTTGCTCCTGGAAACAAGCTGGCTTGGGAAAGAGGGTTTCTTTGCAAAACGTTGCTTAGCGGACTGGAATTTAAATTTCCTTCCCTGCTTGGGTCCTTTTCAATGGGCGTTCACTTTTTAAAATTCCAGATTTCTGTGCTAAAGTATTTAAAGAGCAATCTCTGCAGCACAGTGAACTTGGAGGTCTGGAGCTGATAAGGACCGGGGCTGAAATATTTAGATAACATCATAGCCATTCACTCTGGCTGCCTTCTTTCCTTTTCCCTCACGCTAAACGCTGTGGCCTCAGAATAGCTGTGCTCTGGCCATGAGGAGGATGTACAGCTTTTCAATAAAGAACAGCCTGGACTAAAGTCACACTGTCAGCTTCTGCCCAAAAAGGGGGGCTCATATGCCCTACTCCTTGCCGGTGAGAAATCTGATATGAAACTGGCCTTAAAGAAATCACAGCTGTCTCCCTTTTACAGCATTGTTTTCGACATAAGATGGCAAAGGAAAACCCCAGGGATCAATCCCGGGTCTCTGGCACCTCAGTCTGATTCTTTACCCCCGTGGGCCACCAGGGAAGCTCCGAGAACACTGAAATAAACAGAGTGGGTGGTGGGGGTGGGGGACGGACTTGAAGAGTTAAAAGGTTGCATGTCGACTTGAAGTTTCAAAGTGGGAATTCCCAAAGGTGATTTTTATTCTTTAAAAGTGACAAGTCCACTCCTTTGCCATCGCCTCCCTCCAGGAGGGCCTGCCTCCACGTCCTTCTCTTCCTACGTGTCCGTCTGCCGGTCCTGCCACTTCTCTCTCCTGCAGAGACGCGCTTTATCCACCATACTGCACTGATACACTCCTCCGTTCACCCGAACGCTCTGGGCAGCATCCCCCTGTTCACCTCGACTCCATTCAGGACCGCCTGGGGGTGAAACTGGCGGGAAAAGGCTTTGAAACAAAAGCAAACATTAGACTCGCTGCGCAGCGCAGCAGAGGGTATCAGGCTGGCGCCATGTTTACCAACGGTGCTCAGGACAGCCACGTGCTGACGACTGCTGACGTGCGGCCGCGTGACTGGCTGGCATGGGTCACGTGAGAGTTCATGTCCTCCAATCAGCAGGCTGTGCGGGGGCGCTCACGGCGGAGGCGCGAGACCACAGGCTCGCTCCTCAGCGCCCAGGAGTGCAGAGGCGATGATGATGCGGAAGAACCCGTGGATGTGGTTGCCGCGAAGGCCGCAGCCCTGGTCTCACAAGAGGTCGTGTGCTAACCGCTGCCCCAGCCCGGAAGTGTAGGGGTGCACCCAGGCGTACAGGAGTAACGCGGTTATCTCTAGTGGCATCGGCTCTGCGTGGACCCAGGTGCCCGGTGGAGCGGGAGCGGCTGGGAGGAAGCCTCTGCTGGACTGCATATGCCATGAGCTCTGGTAACATTAGTTACTAGTGTCTCTAGCACGAATGTAACGCTGGCATTTCGTTTGGATAACAGGGGACTGCCCTTCCGCCCTTTCTCGTCACTGGGACCTTCCGTCACCGGCTGTCTGCTGACTGAACTGGAAGGGCAGGAGGCCCACACCTGGGGGCAGTTTCGAGGTGCCCTAGGCGTGTGGCGACCTGACCTGGGTGAGAACCTGGCGTCTGGGGCGCGGTCATGCGGGGACAGGTCAAGCTGGACCTCGGCAGCCTGGGCCTCCGCAGGCGTGCGGCCACAGCCCGACTCGCGGGACTTAGCACCAATGGCTCAGAGCCCAGGGCTCAGAGCCCAGGGTCTGTTCCTCGGAAACGTACTGTGAAGCCTGTGCATAGACCTGTAAACTCCAGGCTGGGGCCCTGCCCGCTGTCCTGTGTAGCCAATGGCCGAAGCCGGTGAATTAGGCGCCGCTGCCACCTGGTGGAGACACGCCCGCGTTCTAATGCCACGGCTTATTTTTCTGGTTCTGTTTTTCTTTTTTTTTTTGAAGGATGAAGGAAATGCCCTCTGAAGCTGAAGATGGGAGCCTTCAGGTCCGACGCATCAGACCTCCAAGGCAGGGGGTGGAAACTGTGATTGTCAGGTCACAGCCTGGACCGTTTCCAGGGCTTACTGATAGTGGGCTTCAGAGGCCGGCAGTCACTTCTGTGAAGTGTTTGGACTTCCCACAGTATCAGATGTATTCACAATGAAAGAACCACAGGGTACGCCAAAGTCAAGCTATAAATTACTTGTATTGTATACATTTGGGGTTGTCTGTTTTACTCTTTCTCTCCATTCAGATATCAGGTTGCTGTCAATGAGCCCATTTATTCAGTCTGAAGTGTGGATGAGGGACTTCCCTCTGTGGTTGGGAATGCAGGGGGCATGGGTTCGGTTCCTGGGCAGAGAACTAAGATCCTGCAAGCCACACCTTGTGGCCAAAATAAATAAAGTGCAGATGACAATGACCGAGTCCACATGGCCATCTGTGAACTCAGAAGTCTGGAGAAACCCAACTGAGCAGAAATAACCTGGCAAAGAATATGATACTTCCTCTGACTCTGGAAAATAACAGCTGTCCACATCAGTGTCATCTGTGCTACAGAAAATCAGGTTAGACAACGATTAAT
This sequence comes from Muntiacus reevesi, assembly GCF_963930625.1. Classification (NCBI taxonomy): domain Eukaryota; kingdom Metazoa; phylum Chordata; class Mammalia; order Artiodactyla; family Cervidae; genus Muntiacus; species Muntiacus reevesi. The sequence continues at coordinate 2,820,873 of NC_089252.1, read as the reverse complement.
GAAGCTGAATAGCCTATGGTGTCTAAATAAATGTCCTTTTGCTCTTCAGAGCCTTGCATTCCCCCATTTGTACTTTACTGCTTCAGATTTTCTAAGGCCTTTGGCCTTACTCTTTGCTAAGCCAGGTTAGGGGAAGATAAGAACAAATGGTGAAAAAAGAAAGAACTGCGTCCACTGCAGCTTGGGCCTCATGCTCTTTGATATACAAAAGTTCCTCCATCAAATGCTCTGAAGTAAAAAACGAAGATGGAGAGAATTCAGTACGTGGCCTGAGTTAGCCAGCCAGTACAGGGCAAGGGCAGAGTGTGAGCCTAGAGCTGTCTGAATTAAGAGATCGGGCTCTTGCAAAGCATGGACATGGCCTGCTGAGGTGCTGGGCTGCTGTCCAGACACCTGACTTCTCCCCTGTGGCCCGGCTCCCCTCTCACGGGTTCCTGATGGACTTCCTGGGAAACTGGAAGAGCCTACTTCAGCTCAGGAACTAAGAGTGAGGAAGGTTCCCAGATAGGATTGCATTAAAGTCATCCTGATCTTTTTTTCCCTGTGTCTTGTAAGAGTAAGTGTGGTGCAGAAGGAGGAGAGCTAAGCCAGACGGCTGGTTTTGAGGATTTTCAGCCCAGGGATTCAGGAAGCAGAGATCTTAATTTTTAGAGCCATTCTGTCAGGCACTTTACAGCTTCCTCTCCTGACTACTCAGTGCCATAAATTTCCAGGCTGCTGGTCTCCAAATTCACACGTAAACGGTCCTGCCCACCGGTGACCCAGTTGGTGCCAGAACAGACAGGGAGCTCATGACCCTTTATAAGGCGCCCGCTTAAACCTCAGGTGTTCAGGTTCTCTATCCATCCAGATGCAGGAATGGCCTGGGTGTCTGAGGCAGAGGGCTGCATGTGCTGGTCACGGAGACCTTGGTGGAGAGGGGCGCTCAGGGGGATACAGAACTGCCTGGCACTGGGGGCCTGGTCTCGGTCTCAGTGCTTCCACAGTGCAGGTGGCCAGGACAGCAGGTCCTCTGAGGGTGGCTGTGGTGAGGCTGTGGTTGCTGCTGGTGACCTTGGAAAGTGGACAGTGGCCATGTGCAGGCACTTGTGCATTAGTGATGGTGACCAAATGTGGGAAGACTGTTTCTGCCAACTCTGGGGCTGCAAGAGCCTCTGTCTTAGCACACATGGCAGGCGTTTCTAGGCTTCCTGTCAGATGGGCGCCGGGCAGATGGAGGAGAAGCTCCGACGTAAGAGTTGGTCTCACTGTGGAGGGTACAGGCCTGCAATTTTTTTCCCCCCTGAAAGGGGGGGAGAGTAAATGTCTCAGGCTTTTGGGGCTACACAGCCTGTTTCAACTGCTCAGCTTCTCCATGTCACAGAAGCCTCACCCACGTGACTTGATGAGTAGACAGTAAAACTTTAATTACAGAACGCAATGGGGGGAGGCCAGGCCTGCACTTCAGTCCTTCCTTGTTTGCTGGCCCCTGGGGTAGGGGAAGGAGGAGAGATGTTGCCATAAGACCCCAAACCTAATCCCTTTTCTGCCATGCTCAGGTCCGTGACCCCAGGCAAATTGTATCTGAGCCTGTTTCCTTATAAGTAAGAAGGCTTATCTTCAGTTGCTAAGGCGTGCCCAACTCTACAACCCCATGGGCTGCAGCATGCCAGGCTTCCCTGTTCTTCACTATCTCCCAGAGTTTGCTCAAACTCATGTTCATTGAGTCGGTGATGCCATCCAACCATCTTGTCCTCTGTTGTCCACTTCTCCTCCTGCCCTCAATCTTTCCCAGCATCAGGGTCTTTTCCAGTGAGTCAGCTCTTTGCATCAAGTGGCCAAAGTATTGGAGCTTCAATTTTAGCATCAGCTCTTTGGTAAGGTTTACCTTACCTTATCTCCCTCCTAGAGTTGTGGTAATGTGTGCAGAGCTCCTAGCACACCACGTGGCACAGAGTGAGTGTTCCATAAGCATAAGGCTTCCCATTGTAATACTGACAGTTCTTGGGGTAGACCAGCTATAAGTGCTCTAATGTCCTGGTGCCCTCTGTCTTTGATGGTCATCTTTTGCCTCGTTTGTTGGACTTGACTCAAGAGTGAATGAAGTGTCCTTCACTCCATCTGTATTCTAAAAGTAGGTCTTTCTAAACTCACTGACATGTTATTTCAAATGGTCTGGCAGCCTTCAGGGCTGTGTGGAGTCCCCTGGCAATTTCACTGCACCAGAACATTGCCTACCCTAACATTTTAAAATTATAATGGAATCCAAAACAGATGTACCAAATCTGGGGAGGGCTAGAGCAACATTAATTTGTTCCTTGGAAATGCCCTTCATAAGCACGTTTTGGGCAGACTTTTGTGATAAGAGCCAGGCAAAAAAAGATCCCAGTGTGTTCTAAACACTGCAATTTTGGCAATTAATGTCAAAGAAAATTTGGAAGCATGGATAACTGAAACAGAACTGACTAAATTTATGGCTCAACTTTTCACTAAAATATCTGTGTTTGGAAGATGTCACTGATCTGAAAAATGAGAACTTGGATGGAAGATAATTAGATAGAATTCATATGGGTGGAACTCTTAGCTATGACACTGATCAGTACTTAGTTATTTAGAATATGAACTGGGGCCAACTAGCTGCCTTGTCTCTGTCAGGGGAAGCCCATAAATGCAATGAGCAGGAGCCATGTGAGCCATGCCTTCTCATATACTGCAAGGCTCAGGAAACAGAGATGGGACAATTATGAACATTGTTGATAAATATTTATAAAATGGAATAAGAAGAAGACAATACTATTTTTAAATCAAAACCCGTGTCCTTGATGATTAAAGCTGTGTGGATCTAGTTTCAAAGCTCTCATGAATCCTGTACATAATTGGGAAAAATGAAGTTTTTTTTTTTTTTAATAGCTAAAAAGACTGAAAGCTTTGCCCCTAAGATAAGGAACAAGTCAAGGATGCCAGCTTTCACCTCTGCTATTCAGTGTTGTATTGGAAGTTCTAGCCAGAGCAATTAGAGAAAAAAAAAAAAAAAAAGATACCCAAATTGGAAAGAAAGAAGTAAAACTATCTCTACTGCAGATTACATGATCATATACATATCCTAAAGAACAAAAACACACATATCCTACTACAGATAGTAAATTCAGCAAAGTTGCAAAGAGACCACACACAGAAACCAGTTGTTTTTATATACACCACCAATGAGTAATTTAAAAAGGAACTTGAGAAAACAATTCCTTTTACAATTGCATCAAAAAGAATACAAGACAGCAATAAATTTAATCAAGTAGGTAATAGACTTGTACACTGAAGACTGCAAAACTTTGGTGAAAGAAATTTAGGAAGACCTAAATAGTGTGAAATAGGTTTCATATCATGAGTTGAAAGACTCAGTGTTGTTAAGATGACAAAGCTATTTACAAATTCAAGTGCAGTCCCGAATAAAATTCGAATAGCATTGCGGGGGATCCCGAGGAACCAAAGTAATTTTAAAAAAGAAGAACAAAGTTGGAGGACTCACATTTTATGATTTCAAAACCTGCTACAAAGCTACAGTAATCAAAACACTGTGGTACTGGCATGAGGATAGACATGTGGATCAACAGAATGGGCTTTGGAATCCTGAAATAAGCACATATCTGTGGCCAGGTGGTTTTGACAACAGGACCAAAATTACTCAACAGAGAGAATGGTCTCTTCAATAAATGGACATCCACATGCAAAGGAATGAATTTGGACTCTACTTTCCACTATATTCAAAAATTAAACCACAGTGAATCAGTGACCTGAATGTGAAACTCTTAGAAGAAAATACAGGGATGAATATTCACAACCTTGGATTTTGTGGTTGATTCTTAGATGTGGCACAAACACATGAGCAATAAAAGAAAAACTAGATAAACGATTAGAATTAAAAACTTGTACAACAAAAGGACATTATTAAGAAAGTGAAATGAAAACCTACAGAATGAGAGAAAAAATATTTGCAAATCATATATCTGATAAGGAATTAATATCCAGAATTCAGTTCAGTTCAGTCACTAAGTCATGTCCGACTCTTTGTGACCCCATGAACCACAGCATGCCAGGCCTACCTGTCCATCACCAACTCCCGGAGTCCACCCAAACCCATGTCCATTGAGTCGGTGATACCGTCCAACCATCTCATCTTCTGTTGTCCTGTTCTCCTCCTGCCCTCAATCTTTCCCAGCATCAGGGTCTTTGCAAATGCGTCAGCTCTTCGCATCAGATGGCCAAAGTATTAGAGTTTCAGCTTCAGCATCCGGCCCTCCAATGAACACCCAGGACTGATCTCCTTTAGGATGGACTGGTTGGATCTCCTTGCAGTCCAACGGACTCTCAAGAGTCTTTTCCAACACCACAGTTCAAAAGCATCAATTCTTCGGTGCTCAGCTTTCTTTATAGTCCAACTCTCACATTCATACATGACTATTGGAAAAACTATAGCCTTGACTAGATGGACCTTTGTTGGCATAGTAATGTCTCTGCTTTTTAATATGCTATCTAGGTTAGTCATAACTTTCCTTCCAAGGTGTAAGCATCTTTTAATTTCATGGCTGCAATCACCATCTGCAGTGATTTTGGAGCCCAGAAAAATAAAGTCAGCCCCCTGTTTCCACTGTTTTTCCATCTATTTCCCATGAGGTGATGGGACCAGATGCCATGATCTTAGTTTTCTGAATTCAACAAAGCTTTAAGCCAACTTTTCCACTCTCCTCTTTCACTTTCATCAAGAAGCTTTTTAGTTTCTCTTCACTCTCTGCCAAAAGGGTGGTGTCATCTGCATATCTGAGGTTATTGATATTTCTCCAGGCAATCTTGATTCCAGCTTGTGCTTCTTTCAACCCAGTGTTTCTCATGATGTACTCTGCAGGTAAGTTAAATAAGCAGGGTGACAATATACAGCCTTGACGTACTCCTTTCCCTATTTGGAACCAGTCTCTTGTTCCATGTCCAGTTCTAACTGTTGCTTCCTGACCTGCATACAGGTTTCTCAAGAGACAGGTCAGGTGGTCTGGTATTCCCATCTCTTTCAGAATTTTCCACAGTTTATTGTGATCCACACAGTCAAAGGCTTTGGCATAGTCAATAAAGCAGAAATAGATGTTTTTCTGGAACTCTCTTGCTTTTTCAATGATCCAGCAGATGTTGTCAATTTGATCTCTGGTTCCTCTGCCTTTTCTAAAACCAGTTTGAACATCTGGAAGTTCAGGGTTAACATATTGCTGAAGCCTGGCTTGGAGAATTTTAAGCATTACTTTACTAGCATGTGAGATGAGTGCAATTGTGCAGTAGTTTGAACTTTCTTTGGTATTACCTTTCTTTGGGATTGGAATGAGAACTGACTTTTTCCAGTCCTGTGGCCACTGCTGAGTTCTCCAAATTTGCTGGCATATTGAGTGCAGCACTTTCACAGCATCATCTTTCAGGATTTGAAATAGCTCAACTGGAATTCCATCACCTCCACTAGCTTTGTTCATAGTGATGCTTTCTAAGGCCCACCTGACTTCACATTCCAGGATGTCCAGCTCTAGGTCAGTGTGAGTGATCACACCTTTGTGATTATCTGGGTCATGAAGATCTTTCTTGTACAGTTCTTCTGTGTACTCTTGCCACCTCTTCTTAATATCTTCTGCTTCTGTTAGGTCCATGCAATTTCTGTCCTTTATCGAGCCCATCTTTGCATGAAATGTTCCCTTGGTATCTCTAATTTTCTTGAAGAGATCTCTAGTCTTTCCCATTCTATTGTTTTCCTCCATTTCTTTGCATTGATCACTGAGGAAGGCTTTCTTAACTCTCCTTTGGAACTCTGCATTCAAATGGATGTATCTTTCCTTTTCTCCTTTGCTTTTCACGTCTCTTCTTTTCACAGCTATTTGTAAGGCCTTCTCAGACAGCCATTTTGCTTTTTTGCATTTGTTTTTCTTGGGGATGGTCTTGCTCCCTGTTTCCTGTACAATGTCACGAACCTTTGTCCGTAGTTCATCAGGCACTCTGTCTATCAGATCTAGTCCCTTAAATCTATTTCTCACTTCCATTCTACAGTCATAAGGGATTCGATTTAGCTCATAACTGAATGGTCTAGCAGTTTTCCCCATTTTCTTCAATTTAAGTCTGAATTTGGCAATAAGGAGTTCATGATCTGAGCCACAGTCAGCTCCCAGTCTTGTTTTTGCTGACTGTATAGAGCCTCTCCATCTTTGGCTGCAAAGGACATAATCAGTCTTATTTCGATGTTGACCATCTGGTGATGTCCATGTGTACAGTCTTCTCTTGTGTTGTTGGACGAGGGTGTTTGCTATGACCAGCACATTCTCTTGGCAAAACTCTGTTAGCCTTTGCCCTGCTTCATTCGGTACTCCAAGGCCAAATTTGCCTGTTATTCCAGGTGTTTTTTGACCTCCTACTTTTGCATTCCAGTCCCCTATAATGAAAAGGACATCTTTTTTGGGTGTTAGTTCTAGAAGGTCTTGTAGGTCTTCATAGAACTGTTCAACTGCAGCTTCTTCAGCGTTACTGGTTGGGGCATAGGCTTGGATTACCGTGATATTGAATGGTTTGCCTTGGAAATGAACAAAGATCATTCTGTCATTTTTGAGATTGCATCCAAGTACTGCATTTCAGACTCTTTTGTTGATCATGATGGCTACTCCATTTCTTCTAAGGGATTCCTGCCCACAGTAGTGGTTATAATGGTCATCTGAGTTAAATTCACCCATTCCAGTCCATCTTAGTTTGCTGATTCCTAGAATGTTGATGTTCACTCTTGCCATCTCCTGTTTGACCACTTCCAATTTGCCTTGATTCATGGACCTAACATTCCGGGTTCCTATGCAATATTGCTCTTTACAGCATCGAATCTTGCCTCTGGATGCTGAATATCCAGAATACATTTTTAAAAACACTTCTGCCTTCAGAACACAGGGATCTTACATGGGGAGGGAGAGACAGGCCTGTGCCCCGCCCCTTCAGGGGGCGCGCAGACCAGCGAGTGAACAGCTGATGTGGGATCCTCTCTGTTCTTGTTTACTCTTGCCAGGAAAGCAGGAGAAAATGTACAAATATACAGATGCATCCAGAGTCAGGAAGATGCTGAAGCATATGGGTGCCAGCCCGACTTGACTTTTGCAGCGACCTAAGAGAGCTGAGCACTCCTCGAGGTGGAGGGTCAGCAGTCTTCATACGTCTGTGGGAGGGGGCGGGGTCACTTAGAATCTTGGGTCCCCCTCGGCTGTGTGCCTGGGTGAGCCAGCACCCACCATCATGCCCTTGCCAGTTACGCCTCTGTGCTCCAGTCATGATGGGGCACTGGGAGCTCTGGGTAGGGTGGGGGGAGAATGCTTCCTTACCACTGCCCCCCCCAGGTCCTGCACCCACATGTGGAGCTCCCCCCCCACACACACCAATGTCTCCTTCCACAGCATCCTCAGTCCCACCCACCCCCCAGGTGTCCTCTGGAGACCCTTTCACCCAAGGCTGGATTAGTGTAACTGGAGAAAACTACGTTCTTTCCTGTTTGGCTCAGTGAATTGGTCAAAACAAGAAGAAGCAGTAAAATGTCAAGGACGCTTTGACATGGGGGAGAAAGAACCACCTGCAGAAGGGGGTACACCCCTGAATAGACAGGTGTCGACGTGAAGCGTGTTCTAAGGATGCGGCCACATCCTTAAGACCTTGAAAGATAACAAGTGTTTCCGCCAAATAGCTCTTCATCAGGATATGATAAAAATGACTTGGGTGGAAATGAACATTTATGGCTTTGTCTTTTGAGGGGGTCCTATGTCGGCCTCCAGGGAGTAGGGCATGTTCTCGGGTCTCCACCCTTCCCTTTTTTTCCTGCTCGGCTTGGTGCTCCATCTGCCCACCCATGCTCTCACATGGGTGGGGAAAGACGCCTTTGAGGAATCTTCCTTCAGGCTCTAAAGACGATGTAGGAGGTTAGTGATTCAGTGAGTTGATTCCTGGGCACACATTGCTCTTTTCTGGGCGTATAACTGGAACATTGTCCTCAAACTCCCAGAGGACAGCGCTTGTGCTGTCAGGATGGAGAAGCAGGCGTCTAACCAGGACCCCATGAGGGTCATGGCGCATGTGAGTCCGGACACAATGAGGGCCTTTCACTTCAGGGCAGTCGAAATGTCAAATAATTCTGGAAGCATAATGTGTGGCTTGTTAACCCTGACGATGTCTTTGTGCTCTTTGTGTGCTGGGGAAGATGCAGCAGGAGCTGGGGGTAGTGAGGGGCATCTGTCCGGAGTGCCCCTCGCCTCGTGTTGGTCCTGCAGGCCCCGGAGCTAGCAGGTACACCTGCCGCACACAGCGGCTCCCAGAGTGAGGGTGCCGGGCCCAGCATCCTCCAGGGGCCAGACGTGTTCTACCAGGTGCAGTCACAGACCATGGAGTGCGTGGAAGGACTTACTGATTAATCGCCCTAGCAGTGTTCTCATGGTAAGTATATAAAATACCCTTCAGATCAACTAGAAGAAGGCATCCCTGTGACTCCGCCCCCGCAGAAAATGGCCAGAGATCCAAGCAAGTGTTCACGAAACACAAACTGGAAAGGGCAGTGAGTAAACCGAAGTCCAGCCTCACAAGCTGCTAAAGAAATGTGGAATGAGAACATGGTGACCTGTGCCTTGTGGGCCGTACTGGCGGTAAGGATGGCTCTCTCCGAGGTGGTGGTGCCACCTGTTCCTGAAGCTTTGGGAAGCAGTCTTGTGGCTGCATTGGGGTGGCAGTGCAAGTGGGCCATGCTTTCTGGGGCGAGATTCATGTTCTGGAGGCCGCGCTCCTGGGTCACCCTTGGGTTATTGCTGTTACTCGTCTGAAGTGAAGGCAGTTGTCTCACCCTAGACTGAAGTTTTTGTTGATATTTTTCATCATCATATTTTATTCATATGCACTTCTTGTCAAATGTGTTTGACCAGACACCAGCACACAACATGTTCCTCACATGGTTGTCACAATCTCTTTGGCTGGGTTTATGATTTTCTACCTACAACCTTGCTGTTTGTTTCAGATCTTAGCTGAGGATAAAGCAAAAGCTTCAGTTTCCTTCCTTTTGTGGCAAAATGTCAGACATATCCTGTAACTTTTGCAGACTTTTTAATGTAGCAATTTCCTGTGACCTAAAGGTAAGTGTTAAAACTAGAGAGAACACTAGCAATCACTTGCTTTATATGAAAAGAAGATGTGGTACATATATGCAATGGAATATTACTCAGTCATAAAAAAGAATGAAAGAACGCTGTTTGCAGTAACATGGGTGGACCTGGTGGCTCAGTGGTAAAGAACCTGCCTGCCAGTGTAGGAGACATGAGATTCGGGTTTTATCCCTGGGTTGGGAAGATTCCCTGGGGGAAGCAATGGCAATCCACTTCAGTATTTTTGCCTAGACAGAGGATACAATCCATGGGATCACAAATAGTCAGACACAACTAAAGTGACTTAGCACATGGGCTGAACATGTGTGTCCCTCCCCCAAGTTCATGTGTTGAAAGCTAACCCCCCATTTGATGGTGTTAGGAAGTGAGGCTTGCTGGAGGTGATTCGGTCATGAAGGTGGAGCCCTTGTGGTGGGATTAGTGCCAGTGTTAACGTGGCCCCAGAGCACTCCCCTGCCCCTTCTCTCACATGAGGACTCAGCAGGAAGGCGGTCATTTGCAACCCAGAGGAGAGCCTCCTCAGAACCCAGCCACGCTAGCACCTGACCTCAGGCTCCCAGCCTCGAGCCATGAGAAAGAGATGTCTGCTGTTTATGATACATACAGCCTGTGGTACTCTGTTATAGCAGCCTGAATGGACTAAGGTATTTAAAAACTAAGAAATCAATATAATTTAAATCTGCACGAGTGGGCTTCCAGGCAGACAGTGCTAAACGAATATCAGCGTGTGTTAAGCCCCCTGCACCATGGGTCGAAATCGCCCATCTCTTTGAAAGGAGATGCCTAACCGAGGCTGCAGTCTATAAGTGAGCTTCCATGGATGCTGCAAGGGTTGTTTATCTTTAATCATGTGTCTACAAAAATGATTCTGTGTGATTGCTATTTTTCTTTCAGAGATTTAAATAATATAAATGAAAATGTATGCATACAACAGTTAGTATAGCAAATTATTTTAAGTGATACACCCAAGTGTTTTATTTAAATATCTCTATTTATTTCATACATATTAAATATTAGTCACTAAGTTGTGTCTGACTCTTTGCGACCCCATGGACTGTAGCCTGCTAGGCTCCTCTGTCCTTAGGATTTTCCAGACAAGAATACTGGAATGGGTTGCTGTTTCCTTCTCCGAGGGGTATTCCCAACCCAGGGATCAAACCTGTGTCCCCTTCATTGCAGGCAGATTCTTTACCATCTGAGCCATTAGGGAAGCCCGTATGTATTAAAATACATTGCAAAACACATATTGGCTAAAAAACTGGTACCCAAAATAAAGTTAAAACTCAACAAAGAAGACAAGCAACCCAATTTAAAAAAATGGGCAAAGAAGATATGCAGATGACAGATAAGTATAGGAAAACATGCTCCGAATCATACATTGCTAGAGAACTGCAAATCACAACAGCAGTGAGGAACCAGGACACACCTATTAGCGACGAGAATCTGGGAAGATGCAAGGCAACAGGAGCTCCATTCGTCGTTGGTGGGGATGCAAAACGGTGCAGCCATTTTGGAAGCTGGTTTGGCGGCTTCTCATCAAACTAAATATAGCCTTATGTGATCCAGCAAGCACACCCCTTGGTATTTACCCAAGGGAATGAAAACTTATGTCCCCACAGAAATGTGCATGGATGTTTAAAAGCAGCTTTATTCATAGTCATGAAAACTTGGAAACAAACAAGATGCACTTCAGTAGATGAATGGGTAAATAAACTGTGGTTCATCCAGACTTTGGAATGTTATTCAGCTCAGCAATAAAAAGAAATGAGCTAGCAAACTGGGAAAAAAAAAAAAAAAAAAAGACATGGAGAAATCTTTTTTTTTTTTTTTGACATGGAGAAATCTTAAATGCACATTGCTATTGATGCTTTTGAACTATGGTATTGGAGAAGACTCTTGAGAGTCCCTTGGACTGCAAGGAGATCCAACCAGTCCATCCTAAAGGAGATCAGTCCTGGGTGTTCATTGGAAGGACTGATGCTGAAGCTGAAACTCCAATACTTTGGCCACCTCATGTGAAGAGTTGACTCATTGGAAAAGACCCTGATGCTGGGAGGGATTGGGGGCAGGAGGAGAAGGGGATGACTGAGGATGAGATGGCTGGGTGGCATCACTGACTCAATGGACATGGGTTTGGATGGACTCCGGGAGTTGGTGATGGACAGGGAGGCCTGGCATGCTGCGATGCATGGGGTTGCAAAGAGTTGGACACGACTGAGCGACTGAACTGAACAGAAGCCAATCTGAAACAGGACACATACTGTATGGTTCTGACTGTGTGACATTCTGGAAAACGTGACAGACAGTAAAAGATCAGTGACTGCCAGAGATTCAATTCGGGGGTGGGGAGAGGGGTGATTACGGATAACACTGAGAAATTCAAAATAAGTGAAACTGTCCTCCGATATTATAATGATGGATTCATTACAAGCATTTGTCAAAACCCACAGAACTGTACAAAAATGGGCCGTAAAGTATGAAATTTGACTAATACTACTGTGTCAATATTGGTTCATTAATTGCAACAGGTGACACTAATGCAAGGTGTTAATAGGAAAAACGTGTATATTGGGGCAAGGGTGCATGGGAGCTCCCTGTATCAGCTGCTCAGTTCTGAAAATGTAAAACTGTAAAAAAAAAACAAAAAACAAAAACACCCCAAACCTGCTAATTAAACCCTCAGACTCGTTGCTTAATGAGTATTGGTATCATAAGCGGCCAGTATGTGCCAATCTCGGCTTCACGCTGGAGGTCGGGCCTGGATCCGAGATGGCCCGGGTCGCCGGGACGCAGTGCAGGCGGCCTCATGGGCCACCAGGTGGCGCGCCTCCTCCTCAACTCTGTCTCCCGCGTTTTCTCCATTCGGTTCTCTTCTTTCTTTCCTCTCCAAGTGTACACTGTTCTCCCCCGATGGACTGACCTGGCGACAGAGCCAGGCACGGGGAGCTCAGGCGCCCGGGGCAGCGCTTGGCAGCCTTGGGATGCTGGCGCAGGTGATGCTGAACGTGACCCGTCCCTCCCTCCCAGCAGCTCCTGCGTGATGAGTCTCTAACCCCGCCTCGCCACAGCCCCGCAGACCCAGTGGTGTGTTCACCCCTCGCCCACCCCGGTGCTGGTCCCCGGTCCCCAGTCTCAGCGGCCTTGCCTCCCCTACAAACCTCCCCACCTAGGTGGAGAACGGGTTAAAACATCTAAAATCTAGTGGGGGAGACAGCCCAGACAGTATCGAGGTGATGGGTGCAGGCAGGGTTGGGGGACACGCTGAATTTGGCAGATGGAAGGCAACTGGAGGGCCCAGAGCATGGATGGATGCCCAGGTCCCCTCACCGCGAGGCGGGTGATCCGGGCTTGGGCTGGGTGAGGTCTCCGAGGGAATTAGAATCACGATGGACAGCGTGCATTCTCCTTGGGAAAGAGGAAAAGACTGGTCCATGGAATTTTGTTAAAATGAAAACCTGAATTTCTCAAATGACAAACCAAACAGGTCACAGGATGGAAAGACATTTATCCATTAAATATTAGTGTTCAGGATACAGTTATTATAGATTTTATAGTAAATATAAACCTAATGTTTAAAATTGGCAAAAATATGGATAGCCAAATCAGTGAAGAGGAAAAACAAAAGTTCAACCTCACTGGAAATTAAAAAAAACTCAAATAAGACCCCACAGGTTGACCAAAATTAATGTCTGGTCATACCAGATGGTGATAAGGGTATTTTACACACTGCTGGTAAGAATGTAAATTATTGCAATCACAGTGGAAAATTATTTTATTTTTTTGGAAAATTATTTTAAATCTCAGTAACTTCACTCCTACAACACAGCATATTTATTTATACACATGTATAAGGGTGTTCAGAGCCATGTTATTTGTAATAACAAAAAAATATATATGCAGAGATAGCCTACATTTTACCAACAGGAGAAGAGATAAATTGTATATGGTCATATAACGGAACTGTTTACAGAAGTGAAAATGAACAATGTATGTATCTTGCCACAATATACACAAGAGAAAAAAGCTGTGGAAAGATAACACACATAGAGAGGCACAGGCATGGGGCTGGCTGTCTAGGACTCAGGGCAAACGGGGTAGGGTGCTCCTGGTCTCCCCAGTGAGGGGCGAGGTGTCACTGAGCCACCTCAGTGACGCTGGGGACTGAGTGTGCCAGTGAATCACCAGCCCACTTTCGTTTTTCTTACAGTACAGAGTACCGCTCACACCTGTGGTCACTGGCCACCCCACCCCCTGGCCCCTAGAGGTGTCCTGCTCAGGCCCCTCTCCCTGAAAAAACAGTGTTTGACGGTTTATGGCTGAAGCACAGTGCAGTCACAGAGTTAATACTGCTGGGGACCTCAGATCGTTCGGCCTTCTTGGTTGGTCTGAGACCTAGAAAGGCAAGGCGCTCTTCCTGGGCTCACGCGACCTGAGTCCTCTCGTCTTCCGTCAGCACGCTGAGGGCTCTGGGAGGAAAGCGCCGGAAGTTCTTAGGCAATCGTTCTTCCTTCTGCAGTGACGCCACCCAACTCCATCATAGCTGCTGCTCAGCAACCGCCCCCCCCATCCCCGCACCCAGAGCCGCTTCCCGTGTTATCCAAGACAGCAGCCTGCCACGCACCACTTGCTTCCCTTCGTGAGCGGTGCCTGAATGCTCTCACTCCTTCACGTCAGCGGCTTGTGCTTTCTGCAGCCATGCTCTTGGCATCAGTCTAGTTTACCAAACCCCATCCCCTCACCACATGAGCTGCAGCACACCAGTCCTGGAGTGACCCTGGGAGATGGTGAAGGACACGGAAGCCTGGCGTGCTGCAGTTCACAGGGTCACAAAGAGGTGGACATGACTTAGCGACTGAACAACAACATCCACTCACCCCAGCTTCCTGCTTGTCCTCACACTGTCTCATTCGTGTGGGCCTGTGCTCATTTTCTTGGGTTACTGAGTGTTTCGTGAGAAATTCATGAGAGGAGGCGGATTGGTGTTACTGCAGTTCTAGCTTATAGCTAGTAACCGTTTCATTTATCTACTTGTTATAACTGTTACATGGGGTTCCCCAGTGGCTCAGCAGTGAAGAATTTGCCTGCAATGCAGGGGAAGTAGGAGATGCAGCTTTGATCCCTGGGTCAGGAAGATCTCCTGGAAGAAACACAACGCACTCCAGTAATCTTGCCTGGAGAATCCCATGGACACAGATGTCTGGTGGGCTACTGTCTGTGGGGTTGCAGAGTCTAACACAACTTAGCAACTGAACAAATTATTATTTCTGTTATCATATTATTTCAATTTTCTTAGGTGCCAAACTATGTACCTAATAACCATTTATCTACTTATAATGTTATTATTATTTCTTAGGTGGCAAACTAAGTCCATTTGCTTCTGGAAGTACTCCAGGCGTTTGTTTCAGGCGGATTTCAGAGTCAAGTTCAATTTGTTGGGTAGTTTCAAAGAAAGAAAAAAAAAATGGATAAATCAAATATGGCACAATATTGACTCTTGAATCTAGGTATCAGTGTTATGTGTTCATTTGACCATTCTTTCAGCTTTTTTTGTATTCCCTAGAATTGTTTAATTGCTAAGTCATGTCTTACTCTTGTGACCCCATGGACTGTAGCCCTCCAAGCTCCTCTGTCCTTGGGATTTCCTAGGAAAGAATACTAAGGTGGGTTGCATTTCCTTTTCCAGGGGATCTTCCCGACCCAGGGATCAAACCCTGGGTTGATCTCCTGCATTGACAGGTGAATTCTTTATCAGTGAGCCACCTTGGAAACCCCAGGTGTCTGTAGGGGGAGGCCATTCTCGGGATCTTTCATGATGCTAGTCTTGTTTTCTAGCTGTGCCTATGTGGTAGTTCTGGGGAGCATATGTTTTACATCCTTGTTTTAATACCTGATACAGTTATCAACTTGAAAAGAAAAGACCAGTTCTCCATTGAACCGAGACATCCAAGTGGATGAGTCTAGAAAACCAACCTACATACAACCTACCAAGGCTGAATCATGAATAAACAGAAAATTTGGAGAAAATGACAAGTAACAAAATTCAAACAGTAATCAAAAATCTTCCACCAAAAAAAAGGGCAGGACTAGATGGTTTCACTGGTGAATTCTACCAAACATTTAAAGAAGAATTAAGACCAATCCTTCTCAAACTCATGGAAAAAACCGAAAAGCGGAACACTCCAATTCATTTTTACGAGGCCAGGATTATCCTGAAACTGAAGCCAGATAAGAACATTAAAGAAGACTATCGGCCAATACCCCTGATGAACATAGATGCAAACATTTTCAACAAAATACTAGCAAACTGGGACTTCCAGTGGCTAAGACACTATGCTCCCAATGCAGGGGGCCTGAGTTTAATCCCTGGTGAAGGAACTAGATCCCACATGTTGCAACTAAGAATCCTGAGTGCCACAACTAAGACCCAGCACGGTCAAATAAATGTTTAAAAAAAAAAAATACTAGCAAACTGATTGCAACAGCATAGTAAGAGGATCATGTAACCATGATCATGCAGAATTTATCCCTGGAAAGCAATGAAAAGCAATAAATGGGATATACCATGTTAACAGAATGAAAGGTAGAAATTGTATGTTCAATAAATGTAGAAAAAGCATTTGACAAAATTCAACACCTTTCATGGTAAAAGTTCTCAACAAATTGAGTACAGAAAGAATGTGACAAAGAGAAAGTTAAACATCATACTCTTGGTGAGATGTTCAAAGCTTTCCCACTGCGACCAGGAATAGGACAAAGGTGCCCACTCTCACCGCTTCCATTCAGCATTGAGCTAGAAAGACCCAGCCAGTGCAATTAGACACGAAAAATAACAGGCATCCGAATGAGAAGGGAAGAAGTAAGATTGTCTCCGCAGGTGATAAGATCTCAAATATGGTACGTGTAAATATACATGTGTGGTGAAAGTGGCATCCCACAGGGGGCACAGTGACAGGGATACTGCTCTCTTTTATGAATAACTAATTGTAATTCATCATCTCTACTTGCACTAAAAATCAAGAGTTTGATTTTCTATTTACCTTTTACAACTACACAAGATTTTATTAGTTCAGGTGCTTTACTTTGATTTTCTAATTTTTTTTCTATTGTCCTAATTTCCTCATCTATTTATTTTGTCCTGGTATAAAGAGCTTTAAATTCTTTTTGTAACAAGAGGGTATACATTTACAAACACATCATTACCCAAATTGATTTACAAAAGGCCAAGGATTCTTATCATCTGCCTCCAATCTATTTTCTCACCCTTCCATAGAACTCCAGTCTTAATATTCATATGGAAGAGCTGTTATATTTTGGCTAAACTTGTGTACATTTTTGCTTGGATGCAGCTAGGAGCACAGGATTAACAGATAGCAGATGTGATTTGGGTCTTGGATTTGCCTAAGGCTATGTGGCCCCAGAATTTCCCCTGCGGTGCAGTGGTAAAGAATCTGCCTGCAAATGCAGGAGACACAAGAGATGCTGGTTTGATCCTTAAGTTGGGAAGATCCCCAGGAGGAGGAAATGGCAATCCATTCTAGTATTCTCACCGGAGAAATTCCATGGACAGAGGAGCCTAAAGTCCATGGGGTGGCAAAGAGTTGGACATGACTGAGTACACACACACCAAAGTTAGCTAAAAAAGTTTATGTGGCCTTAGGCAAATTACTTAACTCCTCTGAATCTCATCTGTAAAGTAATACCTTGAAGGAATGTTGTAAAGATTACAAGTATTTTACTTAAGGCAGTAAAACATATTTTTGTTGTTTAGTGTTGCTAAGTCTTGTCTCTCTCTTGACCCTATGGACTGTAGCCCACCAGGCTTCTCTGTTCTTGGGATTTCAAAAGTAAGACTACTGGAGCAGGTTGCCATTTCCTCCTCCAGAAGATCTTCCTGACCCAGGGATAGAACACACTAAGAAGTTGAGTAACAGGAAATGTTAATAATTGCTAAATTCCATTTGCCATTTGCTTGCTAGCTGACGTTGGGAGGTTGAATACCCTGAGCCTGTTTCCTTTTACACAATTATGTCTAGTTTTTCCAGGAGTGGGATGTATAACAAAGCACCTAACAGATACAATTCTTCATTTAAGTTTTTTCCTTCTTTATCCTGTTGCCTCCACATGGAAAACCCAACCCTTTCCATCCGTTAGTATCCAACCATTTACTAAATTTTAATTGAGGGTCTTTCCTATTTATTTTTGAAATTAATTGTCCTATCCTTTTCAAGGCACTGTGGATTTTTTTTTTACTACACCTGTGTCCTTCTTGTCTTAAGGTTCCAAGTATTTTGGGTGACAGGCTGTTTTGGTATTCCCTCAAAATACCCTGCATGTAGTTGGTGGTCATTAGTTATGGCTTTGAATTAATTTTTCGGAGGATACTAAGATAATGTCAGACTACTTTCTTTCCGCTTACTTGGCCTCACTCAACACTTAGCTGTCACCTTCCTGTTAGGGTTTTGTGAAAATGTGGGCAACAACAAAAATAAAAGATCGACATATTTGGAATTGCACAATTTTAGTGGCTTACACCAAAGGAACATCAATGATTTCTGGGTATGTCTTCCTGGGCCCAAGATGGATGTTTTGGGTAAATTTAGGCTCCCAGGCTTTTTGCCCCTGTGGTTCGCACGTGGACACTTTCAAGAGCCTTCCTGAAACAACCCAGGAGATGAAGCGCTGTTTTTCTGGAACTTGAAAAGCACGGAGATCAAGCAAGAGGCACAGGCAGAAGCCCTGGCGGGCTGGTTTCTTTTACCTGTCTCCATCTGAAAAGCTCCTTCTCACCACCTCTGCCCTTTAAAAGTGCACCTTCCCTACTTTGGCTTTTCCTGCTGGCTCAGAAGATCAAGAATCAGCCTGCGATGCGGGAGACCCGGGTTCGATCCTTGGATCGAAGATTCCCTGGAGGAGGGCATGACAACCCACTCCAGTATCCTTGCCTGGGGAGTGCCATGGACACAGGAGCCTGGCGGGCTACAGTCCAGGGGGCCGCAGAGAGTCGGACACGACAGAACGACCAACATACTTTCCCCCCACTTACTTTACCGATGGCTGTACCAGCCGGGTGAGTTCGGCTGCCCAGAACCTCTGGAGACCCGCCCGCCAGGGTGTCCATCCGCCCGCGCCAAGGCCCCGCCGCCCGGCGCCCGCGGCCGCTCGCCCTCCGTCCGCCCAGGCCCGAGCGGCGGAGCGCGCATGCGCAGGGCACCGCTCCCCGCCCCTAGTGCGGCCCGCCGGGCCATGGAACCCGCCGAAGTTGGCGCGGGTCGAACTCTCCCGTCCGCTCGCTCGGGCGTCTTCCCGCCGTGAGGCCCGCGGGCGCTCGCCCGGGGCTCGGCGGCCGCCCGGGCCGCCCCGCCCGCCGCCCTCACCCGGCCGGGCGCGCGCCGCGCCTCCGCGGCCGGTCCCCGCGCGTGCGCGCTCCGCCGAGTGTATGTGTGTGAGTGTGTGTGCGGCCGAGGGGTGGGCCGCCGCCGCCGTCGACGATGCCGCGGGGCCGCCCCCCGAAGCCCAAGGAGAGCAAGGCGCGCGGCGACACCGGTAAGTGGCCTCGGCCCGGCCGGCCGCGCTGTGCCGCTCCGCGCGAATATAGTTCCCGGATGCGGCGCGGGGACGCCGGGAGCGGGCCGGGCCGGGGGCGGCAGGGCGGGCTGGGGTCGGGCCCCGGGGCCCCGGGGGGACGCCCCTCGGCGTCAGGCGCCAGCCGCCGCTGCCGCCGCCGCCGCCGCCCGACTGCCGGGCCGAAGGGCGCGGGCGGAATGATACCGGCGCGGCGCGGCCGGCCCCTCCGCCGGGCTGGGCCTACTTTCCTGGGCCGCGCGGGCGGGCGGCGGGGCCGGGGGCGAGGCGCGCGCCGCCGCCCTCCCCTCCCCCTCCCGCGTCTTCCTCGCGCGTCCCCGCCCGCCCGGCCAGGCTCCCGCGGGTCGTGGGAGCCCTTTTTGAGGAGAAAGCGCCGGCCCTGGGGCGGCTGGCGGCCCCGGCGGCGGGGGGGACCCGGTGCGGGGGCCCCCCCGCTGACACGTGGGGCCGAGGCGGCGGGGCCGGCGTCCGGGGGCGCTGCCTTCCGGGCCCGCGCTGCCCGGGGGCCCGGGCTTGAGGAGCGGGGGTACGGGGTTCTGGAAGCGCGGCCGAGCCGTGGGTCCCGGTGTGCCCGCCGCAGCCCCAGGGGCCGAGAGCAGGCCGGGCGCACCCTCAGGGCGGCGGCGGGCGCAACCCCCCGGCCGAGACCCGCGGGGCCGGCCCCCGCACAGGTGCGGGGCGGGTCCTGACCGCCCGGAGCTCGTGCGCGTGCCGGATGCAGTCTGGAAGGAGGTCTTCAGGACTTGTTCTGTGCAGTTTATTGATTCTTCTTGTTGATAACGACTTCTGCAGAAAATAAAAGTGCAGTGTCTTTCAACTGTCTACTTGGAAGAAGGTTTACGGTGGAGAAAAAAGACAGTTTGCATTGGGATAAGGCTGGGACCTCCTGTTCCAACAGTCTTTTCCGTCAAACTAGTGACATCACTCCCTGTTCACCTGGCTTTTCAAGTCCCAAACTAAAAAAAAAAAAATTATCCTATTCTCCGTGACGGCCCATGGCTCTGTAGCTTCTCCTCAGAAACGCGTTTTCAGTTGGCCTTCCTCTTTCCCCTCTTCAGGGTGAGTCCTTGCCCACTAGTTATCGCCTCGGCTTCTGTGGGAGCCTTCTGACTGGTCTCTGCTTGTCCTGTCCAGTAAACCCAGCCCCTGTCAGCCCGAGGCAGCGCTCTAAAACGTAAATGAGATGGCCACACCCGGATTCAAACTATCGGAAGGGTCTCTCACCCCTTTAACTTAAGATCCCCGCCGGGCAGGACCCTCATTGGCCCGGCCTTTGTCCAACTCTACTTTCTCTGCCCTTGCACTCAGCCCTTTGTTCGTTGACGGTGCTGGTGTGTCTCCGCACCCCTATTCTGAGCACCCAACCCTGGCTCGGTCTTTGGGTCCTGTGCTTCGGCTTCTAGGAGTAGCCTCCTCAGACCTTTCTGAAGGTTAATCCCGCCCCCATCAGCCATTCTCTACCACAGTGGTTCTGGAAGTGTGATTCACCGACCCCTGGGCGTTCCTGGAGACACTTTTAGGGGTCTGCAAGGTAGCTGTTTTCTTAGTAGTGCTAAGACTGTTGGACTTCTTCACTCGGTTATCATTTGCACTGATCATAAACAGGCCGTTGGGGGCAAAACTGCTGACTCAGCAGGAGTCAAGGTGGCCGAGGCCACCTATTGTGAATTCCACTCAGAGACAACGAGAGAATGTGGAGGCAGATGTGAGGAGCCACCTGCCTTCTATTAAACCAGACATTGAAAAGCATTTGCAAAAGTGAAAACTTCTTCCTATTGTTTTTGAAGAGTATGTTTTTCATAAAAATATTTGTTAGCATATTTTTTCAGTGAATAAGTGTTTTGAAAGTTGTTTGGCTTTGATTTCTAGTAGGGCAACTGTCAATATGTATAGCCCATATAAAGTTAGGATTTGGGGGCTCCTCATTGATATTTAAGAATGTCCTGAAACGAAAAGATCTGGGGACCATTGCACTAACAATTTACGATTTTAATGTTTTTCATGATCTGAAATTTGTTTGTTTGTTTTTTGGTGTCACACATTGTGAATTTTGTTCTAAGAAAAACCTGGAAGGTAGGTGGGGATTTTTACAGATAGAGAAATGAGGCTCAGACAGGTTAAGTGATGTGGAAGGTGTACCCAGCTGGTAAGTGTCAAGAGTTGAGTTTGAATTTACATTTGAATCCAAAGTGTGCAGTACATTGTTCTGCTGTGATCAGTATAACACCCTGCATATGGGTTAACTCATTTCTTCAACAAGTATTTTAAAGCACTTCTTGTCATAGGTGGGCACTGTGCTGAGGGCTAGGGGTACAAGGGTTAACAGAGACAAAGTCTCTGCCTTGGCTCCCAGGACAGTGTGTGTTTTCTGATGGCAGGAACACTTTATGGCAGCAGTTGACAACCACTAGAAGTCAGGCTTCCCAGGGAAAGTGATGTCAGAGCTGAAACCTCCAAAAATGACCAGGAGGAGGCCTGCTCAAAAATATTTCCTTTTTTGTTAAAATGCAATTTGATAACAGTTTTAAAAAATTGAACTAAAGCTAATTTATGATGTTGTGTTAGGTTCGTGTGTACAGCAAAGTGATTATTATACACATTATTTTTCAAATTCTTTTCCATTATAGTTTATTACAAGATACTGGGTAGAGTTCTCTGTGCTACACGGTAGGTCCTTGTGGTTTATTTTATATATAGTAGTGTGTATATGTTAATCCCAAATTCCTGATTTACTCCCCCATCCATTCCCTTTAATAGTTATAAGTTTGTTTTCAATGTGAGTCTATTTCTGTTTTGTAAATGAACTCATTTGTATCTTTTTTTTTTTAAGATTCCACATAAAAATGATATCATGTGATATTTGTCTTTTTCCAACTTACTTCACTTAGTGTAATAATCTCTTGGTCCATCCATGTTGCTGCAGATGGCATTCTTTCATTCTTTTTTATGACTGAGTAATATTCCACAAGGGCTTCCCTTATAGCTCAGTTGGTAAAGAATCTACCTGCAGTGCAGGAGATTCGGGTTTGATCCCTGGGTTGGGAAGATCCCCTGGAGAAGGAAATGGCAACCCACTCCAGTATCCTTGCCTGGAAAATCTCATGGACAGAGGTGCCTGGTGGACTGCAGTCCATGGGGTCGCAAAGAATCGGGCACGACTTAGCGAGTAACACAACACAATAATATTCCATTATACCTACATATATATATACATATATATGTACCACATCTTCTTTATCCATTCCCCTGTTAATGGCCATCTGTCTATTGTAAATAGTGCTGCAGTGAACACTGGGGTGCATATATCTTTTCAAATTAGAGTTTTCTCTGGATATACATCCAGGAGTGGGATTGGAAGATCATATGGCAACTCTGTTTTTAGTTTTTTAAGGAACCTTCATACTTTCTCTATAGTTTATAGTCCCACCAACAGTGTAAGAGGGTTCCCTTTTCTCTACACCCTCTCCAGCAATTGTAGACTTTTTGATGATGGTCATTCTGACTGGTATGAGGTGATAGCTCATTTTGGTTTTGATTTTCATTTCTCTGATCATTAGCAATATGGAACATCTCTACATGTGCCCTCTCTATGTCTTTGGAGAAATGTCTGTTTATGTCTTCTGCCCATTTTTTGATTGAGTTTTTTTGTTTTGTGTTTTTCCTATATTAAACTGTATGAGCTATTTGCATGCTTTGGAGAGTCATCCCTTGTTGGTAGCATAAAAATGTTTCTTAAAGTAATACTTAGCTTTAGGCCATAAGTGGGCTTCACTGGTGGCTCAGACAGTAAAGAATTGGCCTGCGATGTGGGAGACCTGGGTTTGATCCCTGGGTCGGGATGATCCCCTGGAGGAGGACATGGCAACCCACTCCAGGACAGAGGAGCCTAGCAGGCTACAGTCCTTGGGGTCACAGAGAGTTGGACTCGACTGAGCGACTAAGCACTGCACAGGCCATAAGTAAAGAAGTAAGCCTCATTGTCACTACATAGTCATTAAACTTTTCCCTCTTATCTCCTGAGAGTTTTATAGCTTTAGTTCCTTAAATTGAAGTCTTTGATCCATTTTAAGTTATTTTGTGTGTGGTATGGAGTAAGAGTCCGCATACATTCTTTTACATGTGGATGTCCATTTGTCCCCATAACCATTTGTTGAAGAGACTGTTCTTTCAGTGAATGGTCTTGACCCCCATTTTGAAAATCAGTTGGTGATGAGTGGTGTGGGTTTATTTCTGGACTCTTTAATTCTGTTCCATTGGTCCATATGTCTGTCTATGTGCTAGTATCTCATCTAAATTTCAAGTATACTTTAAGACTTTGTAAATACCTAGCCAGGAAAATTGTGAGTTCTTGTTATGCTGCCTCAGATCGCCTTACAAATTGCTGGTGGTATGCTTGTCATACTTAGAAAACACTATCTCTGCATGCTTTTAGGAAATAGGTGATTGTTAATCATTATTTCCTAGTGCTCATTGTTGCGTTGATTGAAAATGCTTGGCAGAGAACATTTAGCAGGTGGGGTAAAAAGGCATGAAGTGCATACATAGGTATCTGGCAGAATGGTGAAATGCAGAGATAACTGCTTTTATTGTGTTAATATCTGAAAATTGTTATTTAGGGGAACATCCAGTCTTTCTATGCAGTGACTAAGATAGAGGTCTTAGTTTTAAAGAGATTATACCTAAGTAAATATGAAGGCTACTTATTGTAGTAGGTAAGGGATAGTGTATACCAGCCCTGAATGCCTCTATCACTCTGGAACGTCACTGTGGTGCTTCAGAGCTTGGAAGGTCACAGCCATTCCAGGGATTGCAGTAGTAATGGCTGGCGGGTGTGGAGTCCTGGTTTCCTGGCCAGGGCAAGGGCTGGCAGACTTTTTCTGTAGGGCCGTATGGTAAATATTTTAGGCCTTGTGGGCGTTAAGGTCTTTACTGTAAGTCAGAATTGCTGTTGCAGCCAGAAAACTACCATGGTCATACGTAACCCATGAGCGTGGCTATGTTCTGTGAAGCTGAGTTTACCCGAAAGGCTAGACACTGGTTAGTTGACCCCAGTCTGGAAGGAAAGACAGGAATACAAAGGAAAGTTGCATGTTCTGTTACTTTACTTTGAGTAAACTTCATGTTGGAATATAACATACAGAGAAGAATGAAAATTATGTTCAGTGAATTTTCACAACATGAGCTTTCTCATATAATCAGCACCCAGCTTATATAGGTTATAATAATAATTCATATGATTATAAATGTAATTTCTTAGGTTAAGAAAAGGGATATTATAGCACTCTAGAAATCTCCATCTGATCAGTACCCCTGTAAGACTGACCACTGTCCTGGTATTGCACAACCTAGATTAGTCTTGCCCATTTATCGAACTTTTTTAGGTGAAGTCATTGGTAATATCTTCTCAGGCCTGACGTCTTTTGGTCAGTTTTCCAATTTCAGTCTTTGTCACAGTATATGAAACTCCAGCTGTTCCATATCCTCATCAGTCCTTGGTTTTGTCTGACTTTTTAATTTTAACCGTCCTCTTGGACATGCATTTCACCTTTTTGAAAGCTGTTTTTTCTTTCTCATGTTTTGTAACTTGGATCTTCACAGCAGCCCTGAGAGTGGGCCGCATGCAAACATATGGTGGTCTGGTTTGCAGAGACCCTCACTAATGGTCGGCTGCCTCGAGACTGCTCTCATGACCCCCAGTCCGGCATTCTTTGCTTTTCCATGTCCTGTACCCTGTGGCCCATGCCTTCTGTGGACGCCTCTGTTGTAGGATCCTTAGAGAGGGCGTGCACCGGGCAGGCACTGCCCATACGAACCCGGGACTCCTCTTGGGCTGAGCTCTCGCGGGTCTGCACAGCGCTCTGTGGCCTGCCTAGTGCTGGTGCAGCGCTGCCATCAGCTGTACGTTTGCGGAGATGAAAAGCAGAACGGCAGACAGATCAACCAGAGATGATTCTGTATATGTGCAGAAATTAACATTTTCCATTGTCATAGGAGCTGTTACACTCAGCAGGGCTGAATCCTCCTCAGAAAAGCTCGGTTGTATTCAGACCCTGAGCCTAGAATTCGGTATGTTAGCTGGAAGGCGAGGCTGTAGATAACTAGGGCTTTATTTTGCTATGATTTTAATGTTGTATAGTTTTGTTAAATTTGGATAATGTACATGTATGTCTGAATGTACATCTACATGAATTTAAATCCTTTCTTTAGTAGCAAAGTTTACAGGTGGGTCTGAGCTCGTGGGTCCACTTATACAATGGACCGGATTGTTTTCAGTAGTAAATACTCCAGTACCATATATTCGTGGTTGGTGAATCCATGGATTCAGAGGAACCGTGGATATAGACGGCCACCTGTAAGTTACCTGGGTTTTCACCTATTGGAGGATCTGCACCCCTGACCCTCGAGGTATTCAAGGGTCAACAATATATAAGCAGAAGAAGAGCAGTTGGTGGATACATGACAAGCTGGAAGGGTGTTAAAGCTAAGTTAGGTACGAGTGGAGGGCGTGAGTCAATGAGGCTAAAAGTGGAAATAGGCATACTGGTCCTGGGAGCCTCAAACTAATGGGAAGAGACCAAAAAGTCATTAGCTTTGGTCTCATCTCCATGTGTTTAGCAAGTATTTATAAGGCACACATTATACACCAGGCCCCGTGCAAAGATTTGGAGATGCAGTGACAAAGCAGAAAGAATCCATGGGCCCAAACGCTTCACAGAGTTTTACCTGAAAAAGCCCAAAGGAATGATGACATAGATGGGAGGAGCAGTAGAAAATTGGAGAAAAGAAAATAGAATTTTTCGTTTTATTAAAGGAAACAAGAGGGAAAGAATGGTAGAGTAGCCAAGGTGTTAGAGATTTGAAGTAGGGGTGGTGACTGTCAGACTTCACAGAGGCCTGTTGATGACGTCACAGAGCATTGTGGGGTCAGAGGCTGACGCGGTGAGGGCATGCAGTTGATGGCTAGAGAGCTAGTTCTTGGAGGAAAGTAGGGAAAGATGGAAAAAGGGAAGTAGGGCAGGTGCCTGTTGAGAGCAGAAGATAGGGAGCTCAGCTCTATTTTGGGAAAATTCTTATTCAAAACAAAATAAAATCAGGTTAAAAGTTTGGGGCAAAGTTACTTTAGAAACTGAAAATGCCTCATCAGAATTTATGGGTAGCTGAGATCTTAAATGCACAGTACCGAATAGTTTTAGTCAGGGGATGCAAGTATGAGTTAAATCCCGGGAACGCTATGAATGCAGTAGGCCTTGCTGGAATCTGGTATCACATCATAGGCATTTTGTGTAGAAGAGATCGACCTTGATCCTTCAGGTTGGGAAAGTGGACCACCTTTGCTGGCAAGGTGAGCGGACCAGCCTGATGTGCAGGCCTGTTCCAGGGAAGAGCAGCGTGTAAGCCAACTCTCTGTCCCCTTCGTCACAAGCCAGGCCTGACTCTGGGTAGTCACGGCATGGCATGATTATGGGATGACGGATAGGGTGTTGAGGAGCACGGATGCCTGTTATAGAGATGGCCGCGCTCCTGGATGGTCCCTACACTTCTGTCGCTGCAGCCGCAGGAAGCAGCGTCTTACTTAATCTGCAGAACTCTGTGACCTTCTGTTATTTGGGGCGGTGGAAAGACAGCTGTTTTCATGTGCTCTTTAGGGTCTCTGTGTACATAGAGTTAAACTGATCTTCAAACTGGTCTCCAGGTTTTTCTCAAGAAAGTGAAGTGTTCAGTTACTGATCTTCCTTGATCAGTTTTTGTTTCCTTTTGCTAGAGAGTTGGAGGAGGTGGGTGAGCAGTTGAAGAGTGGTGGGTGTGTATGTGTGAGGGGAGCATCTGGGTGCACTGCCTGGAATTCTAGAAAAGTTGTAATCAATAAGCAAAATGACATCATTTTTCAGTTTTAAATATACCTTTTTTTGTCCCTTAGGGTTTTATCTATCAATCGCAGTCAATTTAATTCTCAATTTTAGATAGCATATTAAGTGTAGTTTCAACATAGGAGCTATGAAAACTGTTTTACTCTGTGTCCTGAAATAGCATTTTAGTTTTGCATTTTAGAAATTAAGTTGAGGGGCTTTTTAAATACCATTTTCAGTGTTTAGGTTAAAAGACTTGGCTCCTGAGTTCTTACAACATGTTTGTCAACACGTATTTCACTCATGCCTTCAGTGTTTCTTTCCATAACAGACTTTTCCAAAGGAAACAGCATATTAATGTGGTCCCAGCAATCATTTTATTTGGACCTGAGGAGTTATAGAACATTTTGTTATTAGTTTAGTGTAGAGATTTTGAGTGTATGGGCTTTGGAAAGGATGTGGATAGAGTTAAGAATAAATAGAAGTTATGAATATCTTTCCCTTAGTCAATCCATTTTGCTTATGAATGAAGTTACAGTCTCTTGAATTAACATTAGGATTTCTTGAAGCTGGAATTTGCTTTACTTGAGGATCTGCCAGGAGAATTTTTGAAGCTGTTGTCCACCTTCTCTGTCCCCTTCTGCTCTGTCTCCAGCATTGATTCACCCCACCTCCCATTCATGGGAGTTTCATGGCTCTTGCTTTCAGGCGGATTTTGCTGTTTCCCCCGGGGACTGTTGGCCAAGGCAGGAGCTCCAGGCTGTCTGCTCAGATAGGGACATAAAAGTCTAGAGAAAATACTCGAGTGCTGTGTTCACCACATAGGAGACTTTCCTGAGCTTCTTTGAATCTTAAAATTAACCCATTGCCCTACCTCCAAATTTCTGAATTCTACTATTTGAGGTCAATTTGGATATAGAGAGTTATATGTGCCATATTTCTGTCTCTGTATAGTTAATATGCATTATGTATTTGTGCCCAAATTATAAGACTTAGAGTACTTACTCTCAAGATTTGAAGAGATTTAGGACATCTTTTGGAGAAGGAAATGGCCACCCACTCCAGTATTCTTGCCTGGAGAATCCCAGGGACTGGTGGGCTGCCGTCTGCAGGGTCGCACATGACTGAAGCGACTTAACAGCAGCAGCAGAACATCTTTATTTCATGACATTCTTGGTAAATTTTTGTGATTGTTGCATGTTTATTCTTATTTGGCCTGCAATGCAGGAGACCCGGGTTTGATCCCTGGGTTGGGAAATTCCCCTGGAGAAGGGAATGGCTAAGGAGATCCAACCAGTTCATCTTAAAGGAGATCAGTCCTGGGTGTTCATTGGAAGGACTGATGCTGAAGCTTAAACTCCAGTACTTTGGCCACCTCATGCGAAGAGTTGACTCATTGGAAAAGACCCTGATGCTAGGAGGGATTGGGGGCAGGAGGAGAAGGGGACGACAGAGGATGAGATGGCTGGATGGCATCACCAACTCGATGGACATGAGTTTGAGTAAACTCTAGGAGTTGGTGATGGACAGGGAGGCCTGGCATGCTGCGATTCATGGGGTCGCAAAGAGTTGGACACGACTCAGCGACTGAACTGAACTGAACTGAACCCATTCCACTATTCTTGCCTGGGAAATCCCATGGACAGAGGAGCCTAATGGACTATAGTCCACGGGGTTGCAAAGGGTTGGACAAGACTGAGGGACTAAACACTTTAAATTTATAGCTATTAACCTAAATGGGTTTATAGAAAACATGCAGTAGAGCCTGAGGGTTGTCTGTAGCACTGCAATCCTTTAAAACCTCATGAACTACAGCTGTGAAAGAGAACAGAAGCTTTTACCTCTTGACTTCATCTTGCTTTGCAGCAGCTTTCAGAGGTAGATTGAATTAGTGAATTAGCTTTTATATTTCTACTAGCATTTTGTTTACTGAGTGATTTAAGAAACTGGATTATTGATGAACTCTCACAGTGACTAAGTGGAGAAGTGCCTCCTGATTTGTTGTGACTTAGAAACAGTATTGAACTGGCAGGCAAGGTTAAGAAATGTGATGGCTTTTGTATGTTGCTGAGTGGGTATCAAGCCTCAGGAGTTTAGTTTCAGGTTTCTAAAAACCCTGGGCATAGTCATCTCTGTCTCAGTCATCACAGCATGTCTCATTTCTAATGTAAAAACATGTCCATTTAAGAAATTTAAGGTATCATTAATTTCATCTGAAATTTCTCATAAATCTGACATAATTTGGTTTTGTAACAGTAACAGGATAATTTAGTTTCATTTATGTGCTGAGAATAACAACTGGTATTTATTGTTTATACTTATGCAATTTTATAGATGGAGTTTTAACATTGAATGCGGAGAACACTAATTATGACTATCAAGTTCCAAACTTCCATAAATGTGAAATCTGTCTGCTATCTTTTCCAAAAGAGTCCCAGTTTCAACGCCACATGCGGGATCACGAGCGAAATGACAAGGTATGTATTTATAAGAAGGATGTCGGAAATGTGAGCGTTGAAACTGGAGGAACTGTCAAATCAGCATTCTTTCTTATTCCTACATTGCTTATTATGTAAATGAAGATTTTGATGTTTTGTTTTTAGCTGTAGTATTTCTAGCCATGGTTAGGTGATGAGAGAAAGTGAGAGCTTGTCTAGTGAATCTAATGAAATTATTTGTGAGTGGACAGAGAAATAATCTTAAAATATGACTTTCTTTCAATTTCCCACGTCTCGATGTGTTTTTCTCTGGCAGGCAGTGTTACCCCCCAGTGGTCTTGCATCTTAAGGAATTTGAGGTATTTTAGATCATGTTTCCGCGGGCAGCATCCCTCTGGTACACAGGGGTTGAACTCTAGTGCCTCTGGTGGGATGTGTCAGGGTAGTTGGAACTTGGCAGCTGAGCCCCGTGAAGAGAGTGAGCGCCGAGCCCTCTGGGCTAGCGCAGCGTGAGCCAGTGAGTCTTCTGGGATGGGACTCTCGCCTGGGCGCTCTTTTCTGGAGGGCGGGTGTGAGCAACTCCAGCCTCACTCTGGGCACGAGTGATGATGTTGTAGCTGTGACCACATGTTGCTAACACCAGAACCCACTGGGCGTTAACCTCCCAGGTGGAAAATCTGAAAATCCTGACCCATTAGGGTGTTTATTTCCAAGAGAAATACCAGGGATTTTCTTTGTACAAGTAAATGGCAGGACACCTTCCGTTTGGGGAATTTTAGGTGGGGCTAGGCAGCCCTGTGACAATCCAGTGAGAGTTTTATGGTTACTTTGTTGGAAGTGATTTTGTTTACAGCAATGGAGTTGTCATAAAAAGAAGGGGAAAGCCCCACCCAATAAGTTGAAGTCTCTCACTTTTGCTTTCATAGAGGTTTCATTCTGTTAGATTTATATGCAGCATTTCTCATTAGAAATAATTTTCTATGCAAATGTGATGTCTCTGTATACTGCTTTGAGAAATTCTGTAAGGAGCTTTCCTGTGTCCATTTTGGATTTATTGACTTCAGGTCCAGAAGGACTTCAGAAGTTGCTTCTAAAGCTTATCTGTGGATTGTGGTGCTTGCTAATGTTTGAATGACGTTTATTGTGGAAAGATTGTGTTTCAGTAGCTTTTCGACTTTTCTCTCCACCTAGCCACATCGATGCGACCAGTGCCCCCAAACCTTTAATGTTGAGTTCAACCTGACCCTTCACAAATGTACCCACAATGGGGAGGATCCTACTTGTCCCGTGTGTAACAAGAAATTCTCCAGAGTGGCTAGTCTCAAAGCACATGTTATGCTGCATGAAAAGGAAGAGGTAATTATTTCGGCCTATACTTTGTTCGCTGATTTTTAAAATGCATCTCATCTTGGGTCAGGAGGCTTTTAGTTAGAAAAAGTCTTTTGTATAGGTGTCATGGAGCCCATTATCCTGAAACTCGCCTCAGCCAGTCTCCAGGTCCCTGGGAAAGCATCTGTTTTTGGGTCGTGTCAGCAGCTTAGGGCAAGACTTTTTATTTAATGTGTGGTGTATTCGGAGGATCAAAGTTCGTCCACAGTGGCTGGCGGAGGTGACCCCTGTTTTCTCCTTAACAGAAGTTAGCTTCTGTAGAATTCTGAGTGAATAAAGGTAAACTTTCTGCCTCTGAAGATGGTAGAGTCTCCTTGCCTGGCTCCTGCATCCCCCGACACATGGGCATTTGGGAGAAGAGAGGAAATTCATGAAGACACAAAGCAGTTTATGCCCCCTAGTAATAGTCTGAAAGGGGACAGTCTTGAGATGGAGTTGAGGGCACGCTGCCCAGAGAGGCCTGCCTGCTGCTGGGTGGGTGCACGTGAAGTGTAAAATATCACCCCTCACTGTTACTGTAGACAGTCGGGAACATGCAAATGTAGCACAGAGAAAATAGCAGTCACCTCTAATTTGGCTACCCAGGGGTGATTACAGGTAACTATTTGGTGTGATTTTCTCCTGAGACAGAAAAACATACAACATTTAATTGCACGTGTAAAATCTGCATCCTGAAAACTGAGTTTGTACATCATGTATAGGTTTGTGTCCTCTTTTTACGTCTTTAATTTTTTTGTATAAAATAATTTCTTTTTATCTTTTAAATTCTTATTATATAAGTAATACATTTTCATTTTGGAAAAAGTTAGAAACTGATTAACAAAAGTAAAAGAACCAATAGTCACACCAGCGGGAGAGAATGCATATACAGCGTGGGTAGACCCTTTAGCAGCGTGGGTAGAACTTTTAAGTAAACACATCCGACAGGACTGGGTGGTTCCAGGACCAAGGATGGGGAACCGTGGACATGGAGGGCCCGCTGTAAAGTTATGCTCAGATTTTCACCTGTGGGGTCAATGGCCCTAGCCTTCCATGCTTTTCAAGGGTCAGTTGTGCTGTTTCTGGTTTTTTTTTTTGGGGGGGGGGTGTACATCTACTTCCATAATAGTTTGTTTAAGAATAGTGTTTTTAGTGCAAATATAGTTATATACTATTATGTCATCTGCTCTGTTCCTTTCGTATTTGTGAATGCCTCTTTCCCTTGTTCACTGAATCAACCATGAGCGTTTCCCCCACATCGCTATTCTAAACCACTTTACTAAAGTCTTCAGCACCTGTAGAGAGTCATGATATTTCTTAAATTTTAACATTTAAGTTGTTTGTTCTCCTTCAGTACTATAAATGATGCAGATAACGCATGTGTCTTTCATCGTTTCACTGAAATAGACTCCTGCAATTGGATTTACTGAATTAACAAGGCTTCTTCAGGCTCTTTGTAGAGTGCCACCTTGTATTCTAGAAAGCGTGTGCCCCTCTGTACCTTCTGCAGACTGTAGGCCTGGCTTCAATCTGGACAGCTGTAGCACTGTCCAGAAATGGCCAATGTGTTGTTTTTAAAAGGCAGAAAGTGTTTAATACGGTATTTTAAAATATCTGGGAGTCAGTTCACATAGTGAGACTCAAACAGTAGAGAAAGGGGTAGAGAGTTAAGTCCCCTTCGCCCCAGACCTCAGTTCTCCCGGGAGCAGCTTGTCTGGGGGCGGCAGTGCGCGCACAGATATGTGCGCCCCACCAAGGCCGTCGAGTGCTGGCGTTCTGTGCTGTCCTCTTCAGCTCACTGAGTCTCGGGTACTGTTTCGGGCCTGCGGTGCTATGTGGCATCCGCTGCCCTGACCCGTGGGGCTGCCCTTGGGCTGGGCGTGGCCAGCGCAGCCTCGTGTTGCTCTGTGAGGGGCTGGGGGGCTGCGGGAAGCCTGCCCTGGGGACCCGGGGCTGAGCTGACCAGGGGCGCGCGTGGGCGCGCGCACACACACATACACGGGGATCGTGTGAATGGAATGCTGGGATCACTGCTGCGAACTGCTGTGCGTGTGTTCGGTGGGAGGGGAGTGTGGGATGTGTCCGCAGCGCCCGTGAACTGGGTGGCGGTCCGCATTGAGGTTCGGTTTGGGGACACCTGTGTGATGGGAGGGGGGAGTCGGGTGTCGGCGGAGGGCTGCAGTGCTGTGACGTGCTCGAGGCCGGCAGCCGTGCGGGGAAGCCTGGCGGCGGGGGCCCTGTGTGCATCCGCGGCACAGGGCGCCTGCCGGCCCTGCAGTGAGCCGGGGAAACCATGCCCAGGGTTGGGGGGGGGTTGCTGTGCTGGGCTCGGGAGGGCGGGGTCTGCGGGGGAGGCTGGGGCGTCTCCCGAACACTGAGCAGCACCTTGAGGCAGATTCCTGTGGGCAGGGCAGAGGGCTCCTGAGACAGCCTGGGAGGGGTGCCCGGGGGGCGCGAAAGAAGGGCCACGGTGGCCCCCGGGAGGGGGCAGAAAGGGCAGGTGTTACAGGCAAGGAGCTTGAAGGTGGTTGCTGTTTATCGTGTCACATACTCTGACTTTAAAAATTTCATCTTAAACCAGATGGGGACTGATAAGAAAGGCACACGTTTCCTTGACGGTCTGCTGGCCACTCAGCAGTCACTGACATCACCCAGGACCACCTGCCTCTTCGGGAGGCATGAGCAGGAGCTCCGGCCGCAGGAAACGCAGTGCAGTGGACAGGCCGCCTGCTGCCCTCCAGGCCTCACGCTGCCACCGGGATGTGCCCGGGACCCAGGCTGCTGGGGCCCAGAGGGATGGGAGGCGCATCCATGCCTCTTGGGGTTGGCAGGTGTGACGTTGTGGCAGCTACAAAACCTCCCGTCCAATAGCCCATGTCAGTTGTGGTTCAGCGTGTACTCCATCCTGCTTTCACCACGTGAACTAATTGTACACAAGCCAGGGTTTACTCAGAAAGTTCAGACAAGTTTCAGAGGAATATCCATGTAGATACCTCCTGAAATGTACTCACCTGCTCATTTGGTTAAAAAAAAACAAAAGTACGCAAAAAAGAGGGTGGATCTGAGCCAGAGCAAATAAACAGGGCTGGGAATGGGGGATAAAAGTCATGGTTTGCGTCATAACTGTAAGTTGTCAGGGCAGGGTGAATGTTTTGCCTGCAGAGTCAGGGTACACGTGGCCCTACCGCTGCATTCAAGGTGGGCAGCAAGTTTTGTTGTGAGGTGTTTTTAAAAAATTTTTGACAGTTCCAAGAAAGAAATTTCTTTATTATCAGCAAGACACTACCAAAACAGCAGTTTGTTATTTCCTTACATTTTTAAATACTAACACTAACTTAAAGTTGTTTAAGTTGAAGTCATTGGATTACTCCAAGTATCCTATTCAACTTCATCCATTCCGCGAAGGATGCGCTGACTAGCGTCAGTGAGCGGCCTCATTCAGTGAGGTTTCTGTGCATTCACGAGACCATCAGGTGCAGTAATTAGAAGAAAGTCTGGTGGGAAGAGATAGCTTTGTGTTCTTTGTTTAGAACTAGCAGTTTAGGCTCACTGACAGGTTATGCTCGTTCTTTTCCACATAGTACTATGGGACGCCTCACTTTGTACCGTGTCGGCAGTTCATTACTGAGCACTGCCTCTGTGTACTGAGCTGTCCAGCATCTTACGTGTATCTCTGGACTTAACTGTGGCAGCCCCTTGAGTGAGGGCAGGTGTTGCTGTCACCACTGTTTCACACCCCTTGGGCGGTCAGTACACTCAGGTGCACATGGCTAGTGATTCGGAGCCTTAACGTGAACCAAGGCCCAGCTTTGGAACATTGGACCTGCGCTGTCCTAACCGAGACACGAGTAATTTAAAATTTACCGTGGCTGTATTTTCAGAAGTCAAAACAAAACAGATGAAATAAATTTTATTTTATTTATGAAAATATATCCAAAATGTTGTAAGTCTCACATTAAAAGTTACTGTGCTGTTTTACACCTTGCCTTCTTTTCAGTAAGGCTTTGAAATCCTGTGTGTATCTTATGTTAGCCCCACAGGTGCTCAGCCAGGCACATCTGTACGGAATCGCTGACTGTCCTATAATCGACCTTCCACATAAACCAGACGGAGAGAATGATAGGTGTTTCCATTTAAGAACTTACCAGCTGTCAGCTTGTTTTAAGGAAGTTTATTAAATTCTTTCCTGACCTTTTTGTGGCATCCAAGTCCTGCTTCAGAGTTTTCACAGCGTAGATGGACAAAGTGTTGTTACCCAGCAATCAGTTTGAAGCAGCTCACTTTGCTCAAAAGCTGTAGTGTTCTCTCATCATTTTCCCTGTGTTTCTGTCAACAAAGAAGTGTTTTCTTGTATCCTCATGTTTGGATCCCGCAGTGTATCTTTTGAGAGGCAAGGCAGTGTTTGTTCCCCAGGAGGGCGCACTCCGTGCGTCAGCGGTTTAAGCAGCCATGCTCCGGCGCGTCCGCGTGCTCACGGGTGGCCTCTCCTCCTTAGAACCTCATCTGCTCCGAGTGTGGGGATGAGTTCACCCTGCAGAGCCAGCTGGCCATCCACATGGAGGAGCACCGCCAGGAGCTGGCTGGGAGCCGCAGTCACACCTGCAAGGCCTGCAGGAAGGAGTTCGAGACGTCCTCACAGCTCAAGGAGCATATGAAGACACATTACAAGATCAGGTGGGGAGCCTTTCCCAGCTAAAGAAGATTACACCATGTGTGAAAAATTGGCACGCTGCTTTAGGAACAGGAGCAGGGCGACTCGGGAGTGTGGTACTGGGATGGCTTTTATAACCTGTGTTCCGTGTCGTGTCTGCAGTAAGGCAGATAAGGTAAAAAATGAAACCTCAGACTGAGGGTAGAAGTTTTTAGCTGTATTACAATAACAGCTGTAGAACAAGGTATTGGCAGTACACTTTTAATGGGCAGGTAAGAAGGTGTGTAGAGTGAACTCACAGGGCCAGAGTAGCATCCTTTTTAGTGAGTTGGTTTATTTGTACTAACTGGAGCTTGCACGTATTCAACACTGCTTCGTGTGTCTGCAAACAGATAATTAAAACTTCATTTAATCATTAACAGACCACCCTTCAGGCCAGGATACTGCTGTGGTCTCCGTTTTGCAGATGAGAAAGCCTAGGCTGGAGGTTCCTGCCCAGCCTTCAGGATGCGGCGAGGCTGCTTGTGGGGGCTGGAGCAGGGAGAGCCAGGGCGCAGGGCGGCAGCTGCGGACCGGGGAGGCGGGAGCCTCCTCGCTCCTGTGTGTGCGGTTGATCTCTCCTTAAAGCTCTCTCTGGTTTTGAAGCAGTGGGGACACAGGGACCCCCACTTACCGCGTGCTTTCCCTCCGGGATCCCAGGGTGGCCGGCACCAGGTCGTACAACAGGAACATCGACAGGAGCAGCTTCACATACTCCTGCCCGCACTGCGGAAAGACGTTCCAGAAGCCAAGCCAGCTGACGCGGCATGTCCGGATACACACAGGTGTGGGGCGCACTGGCTCCTGGAGGACCCCTGACGGGGCCTCGGGGCCAGACTATGCCCTGGAACCGGCCGGCCTGGACCGGGGTCTCGGCTTTCCCACTGCTTGCTGGGGCCCGCGGTGCTCCTTTGCGATGTTGAGGAGTCAGTGGGAGTGTGGGTCTGTGGCCACAGGGAGGCGTTCTGCCTGGAGGGACCAGATGTGCAGTCTTGAGTTTGGGTAACTTAAGAAGTGTTTCTCTTAACCCATCAGGTGCTCACACAGTGCAGAATCTTATTTTGATCATCTTTCTCTCTCTCCAGGTGAAAGGCCATTTAAGTGCAGCGAATGTGGAAAAGCTTTTAACCAGAAGGGAGCGCTGCAGACTCACATGATTAAGCATACGGGTGAGAAGCCCCACGCCTGTGCCTTCTGTCCCGCCGCCTTTTCTCAGAAAGGGAACCTCCAGTCCCATGTGCAGAGGGTTCACTCCGAGGTGAGCATGTCCCCGGGGTGTAGGCGTGTGGCGGGCGGGCGGGCTGGGGTGGAGCGAGGAGGTCCTCACAGGGGTGCAGACGTCACAGGCTGCACAGGTGCCCCCGGAGTGAAGGGTGAGCCACTTGCTAAATGTAGATGAAGGGTTTGTGCGGAACAAACCCTGTTTAAAAAAGTACGTGTGTGCAGTGCAGGCTCAGTCATGTCCGACTTTTTGCAACCCCCATGGACTGGCCCGCCAGGCTCCTCACATGGTATTCTCCAGGCAAGAGTACTGGAGTGGGTTGCCATGCCCTCCTCCAGGGGATTTTCCCTATCCAAGGATTGAACCCACTTCTCCTGCATTGCAGGTAGATTCTTTACCACTGAGCCACCTAAGAAGCTCCCCCAAATATATATATATGTATATATATGTACAAGTACATACATACACATGAATAATATTTATCTATATATATATATAACATATGAACCTTTTTGGCTTGTATGGAAATATAAAATACTATTTTTTGTCTTTTTACCAACAATATTATAGCTTTGATGAATAAACGTTTGAAAATAATCGTAATACTGTTGCTAGTTACGGTCTATCAATCTGTGTCACGTCATGCCTTTAGTGAACCTGAAACATGGACGCTTCCAAGTGTAAGGAACTGAGAGAGAAAAGATGAACTGAGGAGGCAGTGTTTTTCTGTGCTGGTATTGCTGCCCTCGTGTGCATCCCCACTCACCTTTTCTGCCAGCAGAGTCCTGGCCAGTGGATTTCCCTCCATGCTGCACATTAACTGATCATTTCAGCCAAACTGATGTTCCAGTGCTCTGTTGTCTCCAGATAATACTGATTTGTCAGCCTCTGGGGGTAGCTCTCTTCATCCCATTCGTGTTTGCTCTTGTTAACTGTCATGATTTGGTGTCTTATTTAGTCTAGTTGGAGATGATGAAGACGTATTTAAGCAACACAAAGCACTTACCATGGATTATTTATTTTATGTAATTGCTTTGGAGGATGAAAAATATCACAGTCTTAAAAGCAAGTGTATGTCTTTTAATTTTTCCCTTGGTAAATCCTTAGGTAACAGTAAATCCTTCCATAACAGTAAAATGAAGAAAAGCTTACACAGTTCTGATAGTTTACAAGCAGACTGAGAACTCATGCAGTGAAACTGCTTTTGAAGACTTCACTGTGGAAGACCCAGGGGGCCTGGGGAGATCACTGGTGAGGGTACCTTTTGGTCCACGTCGGAGCCTCCTGGAGCCGCTCCGTGTGGAGGCGATCGCCAAGGGTCTGTGTCTGCACACACAGCACTGGGAAAGGAGGCTGAGCACCCCCCGGCTTATGGGAGCCCTGCAGGGAAGGCCAGGGCCGCCCGCCCCCGGCCAGAGACCCCCGGGGCCTGTAGTGGGACCGACTCTGGTGTTCTGGGAACAACCCCTAAAGGTTGCTTGGAGTGTTATCTACTCCTGTGGCGAGCCTAAAGCCGTGGACTTGCTCTTCTCCAGGTGTTGGGAGGATGGAGTCTCTCCTGAGCGCAGGGCTGGCAGGCACAGCTGACAGGGAGGGTGTGGGGCCTGAGGGCTGGGCGAGGACCGGCGGGCACAGCCTCCATGCCAGTGGCCCTGTTCCCGTCACTGCTCCATGCTCCACTTCTGCTCCATCAGAGTTTTAGAAAGTGGTCAGTGATGTGACGTGACTGTTGGAACTGGCGGCCGCCCTCCTGACTTGTGTGTTTAAGACTCAGAGTAAAAGTCTAACTGTTTGGCCTTGGTTGTTGAACACTTAAACCGTTTTATTGAACGCTAACCATTTAAGAAATCGAGAACAGGTCAGACTTTTTTTTTTAACTAGAGTACTGTAACTGAAAATTGTGGTTTTTCACTCCTGAGCCAGTTCTGATTTATAGAAAAGACTGAAATTTCAATTAATCCCAGACTGAAAATATTGATTACAGTCAGGTCATTGATTCTAGACCTCTCTAACGTAAAAGGTATAATAAAGAGTTACGTTATTTCTCTCATTTTAATTGAATGGTTAGTTATAATTTGCCATCATTTAAATATTTTAATCTAACAATTAATTGTGAAATATTGATTTTTCTTTTTTGTTCTTTAAGGTCAAGAATGGCCCTACCTATAATTGTACAGAATGTAGTTGTGTATTTAAAAGTTTAGGTAGCTTGAACACTCACATCAGCAAGATGCATATGGGTGGACCACAGAATTCAGCAGGCGCTACAGAGACTGCTCACGTCTTAACGGTAAGCTTGGCCAGCTGATTGACAGAAGATATTCTTTTACCAAAATCTGTCATCTTAATTATGAACTTTAAAATTGAATAGTAGTATCATAAAGGTGCTATGAAAGTTTCCACTATGGAAGTATGGGTCCTACTTAATTTGTTTGCTTAATTAAAGAAAATCAAATTTTTGGAAACTTTAAAATAATTTTTATGTGATTCTGATTTATGGGGTGTCATCTGAACCAGTTAGAAATAAGGTCAAACGTCATCACTGTTATGAAGTTGTAATTCCTACAGTCAGTGTTGACTGATGATGATTATTGAATATTCTTTATGCTTGTGTTATCATTGAAGAATCACTTCTCTTTTTAAAGTGATATTTCCCTAGGTCTGATGTGATGGTGATTCTTTCTCCTGAAACCTTGCACTTTGGGGAAACTAAGTTGTATTTTCCAGTTTAACATGCAGTTAAGGTTGTGACTCAGCACGCCCACTTGACTCCTTCCTGTAGGCTGTGGTAACTCAGCCTCCGGCTGCTTTTTCTCCTGCCCTCTCAGCTGAGCTGCCTGGCGGCATCCAAGTGTGGAGCATGGTGTCCTGACCACAGCAGACTAGTCTCGTGAGTGCAGAGGGGCCTCATGAGTGCAGCCAGCCAGTAGCTGGTGTCAGGTCGGCAGCTGCCTCTTAGTGCAGACAGCGCAGGCCCAGTTGGTATTCAGTCTCCAAGCATGGGGCGCCAATTGAGGGTTGGCTTTTTCCTTTCTCACAATATTTGTGGCTTGGGATGAGTCCTCAGCTTACTCTTGATTAGGGAAAGTGTTGTGAAGAAGTTCTAAAACTGGAGAGTAATCAGTCTTGTAATTAGGTCTTCAATTTTATTTTGGACTGAGTAGTTTTAAATAAAGTTTTCAATATATAAATCAAGCAAATGTTAG
The DNA here is from genome assembly GCF_963930625.1 of Muntiacus reevesi. Classification (NCBI taxonomy): domain Eukaryota; kingdom Metazoa; phylum Chordata; class Mammalia; order Artiodactyla; family Cervidae; genus Muntiacus; species Muntiacus reevesi. Next base: position 2,781,353 of record NC_089252.1, on the reverse strand, counting down.
AGTTTTTTTCCCTTTTCTTTTGGCAGTATGCAAATCCAGCATGTAGGTGGAGTGAATTACCTGGAATGATAATCCAAGTCATTGAAAAAAATCTACATTCTCAATAAAACACTGAGAATGTCATGCAGGGGTCTGTCCTGATATCTGCCATGACAGTGTCTTGCAGGTTCTCTGACCCCACGTCTTATGTGTGTGTTTTTCAGATTTCTGGGTTTTTGAGGAATCAGATCAGCTCTCCCCTTACATACTCTTGGCTGTGGCTTTACAGACCTGTTATTCCTCCAATGCCCCTGTTTTTTAGGAATCAAAAAAACTTTTAGACCACAGTGATTTCTTTCTTATTTTCTCTATTTGGTAACTTTTTTCTCCTTCATTTTAGTGACCAACAGGGGGATGAGGCTTGTGTGCTTAATCCCTCATCTTGAAGTGATAGTCTCTACTACCATGTAAAAGACTTTAAAAGAGTTACAGAGAAATTCATTGAATACATTTTTTTAAGAGTCAGTTTTGGTCTAACTTAAAAAGTCAGTGAGGCATATTTGGAATATTGTTAGATTTTCATGCTCATAATGAAGATAATGCTGGTTTCTTTTTTTAAAAAAATTGGTGTACGAATTAGCATACTTGTTTACCATTTTTAATGAAACATTGGTGTGTTTTCAGGCCACGTTGTTTCAGACTTTACCACTCCAGCAGACGGACGCCCAGGTCCCGTCGGCTCCCGGTCAGCAGAGCTCGCAGGTGGTGACCGACGTCATCCAGCAGTTGCTGGAGCTGTCGGAGCCGGGGCCGGTGGAGGCCAGCCAGCCGCCCCAGGCCGCCCAGCAGCTGAGCATCACTGTGGGCATCAACCAGGACATCCTGCAGGTGAGACGCGCTGCCCCTGCTGTCCGTGTCCGCCAGGGCCAGGGTCACCACTGGGAGTCATTGTTCAGGGCTTGTCGCAGTAAAGACGTCTTCACGAAAGATGTGTCCTAACTGAAACGATTATATTGAAACAAAGCATGCTTATTTGATTACTTATGGAAAGTGCAGATTTTGAAATGATTTATTAATCTATAAACAAAAAGTTTAAAAAACCTAACTTTTTTCTCTGTAAGTGAGTTTCCTGGAAAAGAACAGGCTTTTCAGGGCTTTCTTGTATCTGTCCCTGGTGACAGAGGGTGAGGACTATTTGATTCTTGCCCGAGCTCCTTGGAGACAGCGCCGCGTGTTCTGACCATGTGTGAGCATCTCTGCTTGCATGGAGCTGGCGGAGGAGGGCACACTGGGCCTCTCTCGTTCTCCCCCAGGCCCATTCCACGGCCGCGGCCCTCACCCCCGCGCCCCTCCGTTTCCTTGCTGATGGTAAACGCTGACCTGTGTGCTCCACCTTCGTGGTGACAGATTGGGGAGTGAAGAGTCAGGCTGTCAGGACCCGGTGGCAGCTGGTGTCCTGAGGGCGAAGCCCCTCTCGTCTCTTAACAGTGATTCCCAGATGTGCTATAGACAACCAGGGTTGTCTGATACAACAATTCTACCAGGCAGTGTAATTAATTTTAATCCCCTTTAATTTTGGAACGCAAATGCTTGCCATGCCAGATTTTGGGTAGGGGTAAGATGTCAGATTTCAAAAGGGACGTTTCCACCTCCAGAGCTGGACGTTCTGCTTATGTTAGTAGAGGACTGCTTGGCGACGGAGGCTTTCCTCCTGGTGGGGCTGAGTCAGAATCCCGCAGGTCAGGCTTGCTCGTGTCTTTGTGATTGGCTTTGGTGGGCAGGTGCGGGCGCCACCCCTCCTAACCTCCTAGTTCTGTTCTGTCTCAGCAAGCCTTAGAAAACAGTGGGCTGTCTTCAATTCCAGTTGCAGCGCATCCGAGCGACCCCAGCCACACCAAGGCCGCGGCAGCTCAGGGCCAGACCCCAGACGCTACGAGCGTTTCAAGTGAGCCAGCTGACCCTACAGACACAGAGCAAGAGAAAGAGCAGGAAAGCCCAGAGAAGCTGGATAAAAAGGAGAAAAAGATTATAAAGAAGAAATCACCGTTCCTACCAGGTAATTTTAGCATGCCTTAAGGTTCCGACATTTGGGTGGTCAGTTGCTATTTAAGAGTCATGCCCTCCTTTTTCCTTCTGAAGGGGGATGTGTTGTTGAAGGCCCCGATCGTCTCTACCCAATAGCATTTGTTTGTGGTGAGCCTTGTTGGACTTGCCCCTTTTCCGCGGGCGGCCGATGTCCCGTGATTGAACCCTCCTTCCTGCCAGCTCTTCCTGCCAGTGTCTGCCCCGTCGTCCCCCGTTGCCCCCACCTGATGCTCCAGAAGCCCCCCTGCGCCCCCCTTGGCCCTTTCCCAGTGGCGCCGTCTGTTCCCCGGCTCCTGGCCCTTGGAAGCCCGCCCCACCTGCGTTTCTGCCTTCCTTCCGGGCGTCTGGACACAAGCACATGTCATGGTGAAGCTGGGTGCCTGCTGTCCCCTCAGCACTCTCGCGTCTGCTGAGCGGCGTGCGTTCCCACAGACGTGACTGCGTCACACGTGTCTCCTTCCTCGCTCTCCTCTCTCATTCTCTGGGGGACTCGGGCAGTTGTTGGAGGCCAGCTCACGTCGCTGCCTCGTAGGAGCAGGGGTCTTCCTTCCTCAGTGCTGAAGACAAGCAGGACCCCTGGTCCCCTGGGTCACTCATGTGCAGCTGGAATGCGTTCTGTGTGTTTCTGAACATCCCACAGGGCTCGCTATGGCTCACCATGCCGGAGCAGGCCTTACTGTGTCTTTTATGGTTAAGATAGATCCCTGCCTTTTGGGAGAAGTGGTCCTATAAAAATGTTTGCTTAATGCACTAACTGTTCTTGGGAGGCATGGACTAACCTGTGATCTGTGTTAACACTTCTTTCTCAGAGTGTGTTGTCCCATTGCTAACCTGTGGTTGTGAAATCTCTGAATCTCAGCCCACAAAACATCTTGGCCCTACTCTCCTTCTTCTCCCTCCTCTTTTGATCCGACCCTTCCTCCCCAAGTGAAAAACAGGATGATGGAACCCAAGCAGTTTATTGTCTGGGTTTTCCTGGGATCTGGAGAGGCAAGAAGGAAATAAGGGCCATTGCCACACATTTTTGTCAGCTGTGTGGTGGCCTTGAAGGTCCCGTGTTAGCTGTGCGTTCTTGAACACTTCCTTTTCGTACACCTGATAAAGTGATGAAAGCCTACGGTCCCTGTGAAACAAGTTGCTGCACGTTGCTGTGAATGTCCGGAGATGCTCGGACGTGGCTGAGGGCAGGCCAGGCTGGCCTCCGGGAGGTGCTGAAGGGGAGACTTCATCCCACGTTGTCCTCCGTCTTCAGGGTTAGAAACGGCTTTCTCTTTTGCACTGAGCATCAGATGAAGATTTCAAAATGGAACTGCAATTAACCCTATTGTACATTATTTTAATGTGGGGTGTTGTACTTAGCGAGTTTATAAGGATATGGAGATTCTAAAATGGAACTGCAGTTAACCCTATTGTATGTTATTTTAATATGGAATGTTGTACTTACAGAGTTTGTAAAGATTATGCAAATTTTAATTTTTGAAATACTTGACTACATTAAATATTTAGAGTACTGAGCAAGTTTATGTAGTTCTAGTAAATTTTAGATTAAACGTGATCCTTAGTATAGGTTGGAGCAAGCTTTTTTTGTTTTAATCATCTCTGATGTTGTGATGAGAAAATTACTGGGGGCATGTCTCTATATAAAGACAGTGCTTTTGATTAAAAGAAGTCCCTCCTCTTACAGGAACCAGTATACTTTTAATGTAATGATCATTTCTGAAAACAAAAACACTTCTTCAAGGGTAGTTGATACCATCTGGTACCCTAAGAAGACCCTGAGCAAACTATTCTTGTCTCCTAAGTCATAACATTTTCTTAACAGCTGATAATTAACCTTAATTACATTTCCAAGTTAAACATATGCAGCCATCTAAAGCCATCACTCTGATTTACTCAGTTTTGCGAGAATGAATATTTTTAGTAGAATTTGCTTTGTTATTTTAAGAAGTATTTTATGTATGAGTTAAATATTTAACAAAAACTTTTGTATTTATCGTAACACTTGTGCCGTGTAAATCATTACTTGTTGTTCAGTCGTTAAGTTGTGTCTGACTCTTTGCAACCCCGTGGACTGCAGCACGCCAGGCCTCCCTGTCCTTCACCGTCTCCTGGAGTTTGTTCAGACTCATGTCCACTGAGTCGATGATGCCATCCAACCATCCTCATTATGAAGTTCTAATAAAGTCAGTTAACCTTTCAACTTTCTCATCTGTAAAAGGGCCGGTGATAAGATAAATAAAGGAGAATCCAATAGTGCCTGAAACGTAGTAAGTGTGTAATAGATACATGCATTTTTAAGTTTTTCTGAGACCAGGTGGGACTGCTCATCTCACAATCTGGTGGGCGGCGGGGCACGCACCTTTCTGCTCCTGCCGGGCTCCGTGCGCCCCGTCCGCCCTCCAGGCCGCTGCCTCACGATGGTCTTGTGTCTCCCAGCAAGCACAGGCATGTTATTATGTATTATATATTATTGTTCTTAGTGAGATGTATGCCATGCTATCTGTGTGATATTTACTCTCTTGCCATGGTATCTTACATGTGCAAGATGCCTGAACAGTATTCTCTGTAGCATGTGTTCTTCTCTAGTTTGCTTGGCTTTTGAGTTAAAAGGGAGAAGTATTTTTTGTTTTCATATAGCAGAAGGGAGAGATAGGTTTTATTTTTATATAGCCAAATTTGTCAGTGATTTATGACTTTTGGATTTGGGTAACAGTTAGACTTCAACACTGACATTATGGAAAAAGTACCTTTTACCTAACACTTTTACATTTAGATTTTTTTTTTTTTTTACATTATAAAATGATCACCATATATCCATTTACCATCTGTATACTTTTGTATTTTAAACCAAATCTTTGACTTCGTTTTATTTTTTGTTGCCGATGGGCACTCAGCTACCCAGACACCATTTGTTGAGTAAGTCGTGTTTTCCCTGCTGAAATGCACTGTCACCTTCATCATATATTACACTCTCAAACCTGTGTGGGTCTTTTCTGGACTTTATTCCAGTAATCTGTCTTTTTATTCATGTGTTGTAATACTAAATGGTTTTAGCTTTATTGTATGTTTTATAACTAGGACATCTGGTCCTTTCTCACTTCACTTGTTTTTAAGTTTTTTGTTTTTTTTATAAAACTATTTTCCCATATATTTTTTTTTCATATGTACTTTAAAAGCATCTACTAAACTTCCAGAACTAGTTCTGAAAAACTCCTATTGGTATTTGTATGTACTGTGCTAAGTCGTGTTAGTTGTGTCTGACTCTTTGAGACTCTGTGGTCCATAGCCCACCAGGCCCCTCTGTCCATGGGATTCTCCAAGCGAGAACACTGGAGTGGGTCGCCCTGCCCTCCTCTGGGGGGTCTTCCCAACCCAGGGATGGAACCCACTTCTCTTGCATCTCCTCATTGGCAGGCAGGTTCTTTACCTCTGGCACCACCTGGGAAGCCCTGGTATTTGTATGTAAGTGACTTAATCAGGGAGAACTGATGCCTTTGTAACTTTTTGTCTTCATACCGAAGAATAGGGTTAGTATGGAATCATGTATGTGAAACTTTTGAAAATTGAAAAGCACTATATAACTTAAAGAATCAATCAGTAAAAAAAAATTAAAAAAGAATAGGATATGCATTTCTACTTAGATCTTCTTTTCTTTTCTTCCATATTTTAGTAATGGTTTAAAATTTTCTTCTGGATTTTGACTGTAGATAGGAAGGATACTGATTTCCATAGATTAAAATGTGGGCCTTTTTCTGAGTTTTAGTTTTTTAGGTATATAGCCATATCATTTGTAAACAATAATTTTGCCTTTTCCTGTATACTGCGTGTTTTTGTATCTTAACTAGTTACATTGGCTAGCATCTGTCAAACGTGAGAAATTAATGGCAGTGTGATAGTGAACTTTTTCCTGACCTAATTTAGTAGGACTGCTTTTCGTATTTTCCTAATAAGTCAAACATTTTATTGATAGATTTTATTCACCTCCTCCTGTTTTTAGGCAGTTTTTTTAAAACTTAAAACTAGATGTTGAATTTTAGTAAATGCCTTTTCATCTTGAGGATGACTATATATATTTTTTTCTTTTAAAATTTATTGATGTGTTTGAAGAGAAAAGCTATTGCCCAACTCCAGGAAGGATTGCCATGTGGGAATGAAGAACTGGTTTTCCGGATCTTACATTTTGTCACAGGGTCAGAAATCTGGATTCAGTTTTCTCTTTCTAACACTGCCTGGGCCAAGCAAAATACTTGCAGGGTGCATTTGGAGAGCGCCAGGCTCAAAGCTCCAGATGCCAGTCTGTGTCTCTGTTCTCCTTTATTCCCAGAAATAATTAGAACCCGGTGAAAGTTGTGTGTCATCTTACGCAATTAAACATATATTTTCATTTTTGCTTGAAAAAAAATCTGATTGAGGAAGGTGATTTCCAGACTTTAGCTAACAGAGACTTCCTTTTTGTTCCTTGCTTTTCTGATTTGTCATGGTAAGACATTTAGTTAATTATTGCACTTTTCTAAATTAGTTTTTGTCCGTTAGTTTAAGCAGTCTTAAATTTTAGATTTTCTCAATATGAGAAATATCACCATAAAATAAATATCTTTTTCTCATTTTAAAAACATATTTCGCTTGTTTCCAGCTCTTCTCCCCGCCACCTGCCATGGTTTGTGTCTGTTCTTCTTTGCTCTTGTTTTCAGAAAAAATATTATTTTGGATTCTTTTACTTAACCTCCTTTCCTGTGTTATTCCTGCAAAGAGGATTATTTTCAGGAATATACATTTTCTCTCCTTGCAAATTCACTTGCGCATAAAGAAAATTCCTTGTATTTACTGATATCAAAGAGAAGGAAACAATTTTTTCTCTTCCCCTAATAAAATAATGTCTGTACAGACACAGTTCAATAAACAGTGAAAATTTTCTGATGAATTTCCTCAACATGGCCCAAGCCCTTTTGATTTCAAGTGGATTCTTATTGTAGGCATCTGTTTCATTTCTGATGAATAAATCTTATTGAAATTTTAAAAGATGATTCTGTCAAATTAGAAATTTGCCAGTTTAGATATTATTTTACTTAATATATTTCCACAAATTCTACTTGTGATTTTTCTTCTGGTGGAAATAGTTTTAAGCCTGGTTCAAGGTTGAATAAAAGTGTTTAGAGTTTTTTTGTATTTGAAGAATTTTCTATATTTGTTCATGAATCATGAACTCGTTCAAATGAGTTTTAACTTTGTTTTAACTGTCTAGTTCCTTTCTATAACATGAGAACTTAGCATTTCCTAGTCATTTTATTTGCATTTTTATTAGTATTTTTATTTTTTTATTTGTATTTTTTTTATTAGTGACAACAGATTGGCTCAGACAAGACTTACTATAACTTCTTCGCTCCTTCTCTTCTTGTTCCTTGAGTTAATTTTGTAGCCTTTGGATGAGATCTGCTATTCTTTGCATTTCCAGCAGATGAGTCTGTACTGCCCATTCTTGATTTATGCTATAGCACCTGTCTCGTTAGAGTTCTTCTCTCTCTCAGCCAATGATTTGTGTCTTCCTGAGCCTCTTAGGACTGTCTGCAGGATTCAGTCATAGTCGTCATTTGTTTCAGTTACTGTGGAGATTTCCGCCTTCCCCGTAGTTGATCGCACATACCCTCTGCTGTGGCAGAAAGCACACAGAGGTGTGCTGTGTGGTCTGAGTGTCCCCCCGGCCGCCAGCAGGGTGTCAGTCAAATTTCAGTTATTGTGGAGATTTCCGCCTTCCCCACAGTTGACTGCACATACCCTCTGCCGTGGCAGAAAGCACACAGAGGGGTGCCGTGTGGTCTGAGTGTCCCCCCGGCCGTCAGCAGGATGTCCGCGCTTGGCTTAGCACGGTTCTGAGCCAGGCTGGGCCCGTCTGTCGCCCTCCCCAGGGTCGATCCGCGAGGAGAACGGCGTGCGCTGGCACGTGTGCCCCTACTGCACCAAGGAGTTCCGCAAGCCCAGCGACCTAGTGCGCCATATCCGCATCCACACCCATGAGAAGCCCTTCAAGTGCCCCCAGTGCTTCCGGGCCTTCGCCGTGAAGAGCACGCTGACCGCCCACATCAAGACACACACGGGCATCAAGGCCTTCAAGTGCCAGTACTGCATGAAGAGCTTCTCCACCTCGGGGAGCCTCAAGGTGCACATTCGCCTGCACACAGGTGCGCGGGGACAGTGGGGCACGGGGCCGCGTGACCTTCTGTAGGCCGAGCCACCTCCACATGAGCGGGTCCTCGTGGAGCCCAGGGCCCAAAGAGGGAGCCTTCCCCGCCCTCTTAAGAGTGAGGAGGGAGCTGCCGTGGCAGCGGGTTTAGACACAGACCAGGATAACGTGCCTCTGACGCCAGCATCTGCTGCTGGATTGCTCGGCTCTGGGCCGGCTAAGTGCTGTTGAGGCCCGAGCATGTGGAATGCCGGCCACAGGCCTGGGGCTGTGCTGTGATTGCGGTCACAAGTGGTGGGCCACATGAGAGGAGACCCTTAGCGTCTTAGTGTCTGAAGGACTCCTGGTGGTTTGAATACCTAGTTTACCGTTTTAGGCTTTCTCCTGAAAATAGTAAAGGCTCTTTTATACATAAAATGCTCTTATTATGTGCCTTCACATCTATGAAGTGCACTGTATGCAGACAAGGGAAATAATTGATAATATCCATGAGATAATATATACATATAACATGAAATGACAAATTGAGTATTCAAATCAATATTCCAATACTAGAATTTTATGCTGACCTTAACTGAGATGTATGTGTCTGGAATAATTCCACTGTCACTTGTTTAGGAGTCAGACCTTTTGCTTGTCCTCACTGTGACAAGAAGTTCCGAACCTCAGGCCACAGGAAGACTCACGTTGCCTCTCACTTTAAACACACGGAGTTGAGAAAGATGAGGCACCAGCGTAAACCTGCCAAGGTTCGTGTGGGCAAGGCGAATGTCCCAGTCCCTGACATTCCTTTGCAGGAACCGATTCTCATAACAGACGTAGGTAAGAGTCCCCTCCTTGGGTGTCTTGCAAGTGGGGGAGTGTTGTGGTCTGCACAGGTAGATAGCTGTACGCGTGGAGCAGGGGGGGTTGTTGCAAAGTGTTGTTTTGCTCTGTGGGCCAGTATGTCCCACAGAGAAATTAAAATCCTAGTTCTGTCAGTCTCTTAACCTGCTGCTCGGATTATGTTCCTGGTGAGAGGAAGTGGTGTGTGAGGGAGGGTGTTGGCGTCCGAGTCCTCGCCGAGGAGGACTGTTCCTCGGGGAACCTGTTGGTGGGGCACCTGGAGTGCCGTGTCGTCTGCGTCACAGATCATCCTTTGGGCAGCTTTCACCTTCTGATTAAAACAAAAGTCTGCCAGCTTTTGAATTCTTTTTAGGCTTGATGTTATAATGAAGGGAAATTATGATTTTGTTAACTAAAAAGAAAACACTGCTTATGAGAATTTTTGGGAAAATGTAGGTCTTAGAGCAAAGTTAAATTCATTAAATTCTGTGCAAGAATTTACGTTTTTATTACAGTTCCTGTATTTCATCATTTTAGGCAAGATAATCTAGTCTGTGAACAAAATTAGTATCAAACAAAATATGATTTGGTATAAATAAAGCTTAAATGATATAAAGAGAGATATTGTGGATTAATGTCAGTGGTAGTCCACTGATCAGATGATCAACAGTCATGAGCTTTTATGTATCTAGGTGCATAGCCGGAAAAGGCGATGGCACCCCACTCCAGTCCTCTTGCCTGGAAAATCCCATGGACGGAGGAGCCTGGTGGGCTGCAGTCCACGGGGTCACAAAGAGTCGGGCACGACTGAGCGGCTTCACTTTCATGCACTGGAGAAGGCAATATCGACCCACTCCAGTATTCTTGCCTGGAGAATCCCAGGGACGGGGGAGCCTGGTGGGCTGCCGTCTGTGGGGTCGCACAGAGTCGGACACGACTGAAGTGACTTAGCAGGAGCAGCAGCAGGTGCATGAAAATATATAAACCAGAAACAGAAGAAAGGAGAAATATTCAAATTCTGCACCATTGTCTTCAATTAGATTAATTTAGACATAGCAAGACTGAAGAGAATTTGAAACACACATATAAAAGGGTGTATACTAAAACAGTTTTAATACCTTTAAAACTATTTACTTCAAAGTACATGCTCTTTTAAATGTGCATGAAGAAGTTGATCAAATTCTGGGGTATAAAGAAATTTCAGGTTTTCAAAAGTAGAAATTGTAAAGGAAACAATCTTTTACTATAGTTCAGTGAAAACATAATAAAAAATAGCTATCTAAAATTTCATTATATGGAAAAGAAAGACTCAAAACTGCAATTACAAACAAGAAATGGAACATTTTATAAGCAAATTGAATGGGCCAAAGCTGCTATCAGGGAAATTAAGCCTTTTAAGAATTATTTCTTACTAAAGAAGAATGAAAATAAATATATAACTCAAAAAGGTAGAAAAATGAAAAACAAGTAACAAAAAGGAATTAATAAGTATAACAGTTTAAGACAAAACGAAATTGTAGTGAACATATTTTTACAACTTTTAGAAAATAAACAGATAATTTGACATGTCTCTGGTAAACTGAAGACTGAGAAAATGTCTATAGTATTAGGAGTGAGACTCAGTCTATAAGCACAGGTACAGATGAGATAAACACTTTGCAGATATTCTGCAACTTTTTGCTAATACATTTGAAAATATACATGAAATGTATTTTTTCTAGAGTAGTATACTTTTCAGAATTGACTCTAGAAGAAATGGAAAGCCCCAGAAGACAAGTTTAAGAGAATCCTCCCCCCAGACACCAGTCTGCAATGACTTTATGTATGATTTCTGCCAAGCTTCCTAGGACTGTCATTCCTGGGGTGTTCAGTTGTTTAGTGTACAGACACTGATCGAAGCACCTGTGGTAGGTTAGAATACTTTGATGCTGTTACACAGTTTCAGCAGCTCACAAAACCAAACAGCACAAAAGACCAGTTTCACATAGTATGTATTTAATCTTCACTAACGTGATCTCCAGGACTGGCAAATGGCAAAACCTAACAAGTGGCTCAGAGATGCTCAAATCCTGGCCCCTGTGTGACTAGGAGGATGGGCTGCGCACACTCGGAGAGCCGGGAGGAAGTAATGGGCTTTAGGGCACAGGGTTGAGCTGTAGCCTGCACCGTCAGGGGCAGTCCAGAGAGCCGTGTGTCAGAGGAGCCTGTGCACCCTCGCGTGGAAGTGCCCAGGGCCGTGGAGGGGGCAGAGGGTGTGGCAGGGGCCTGTTCTGGGACGGAGGAGGCACAGCCCAGCCAGTGCTGACTGTGTGTGTCTTCCCCTTGTTGTTCCAGGTAGATATTAAATAAATCAGAGGGTTCAGTGTATTCTTGTCCTGAATTGCATAAGTTATTGCTTGATGAAGACATACTTATCACACGGTCAGGCTAAGGGAATTCTTTATTACTTGAAAGTATGTAAAACCTGATATATATAAGATTGTCATTTTTCTGTTTACAGATATTCTTTTAATAAAATTCCTATGAAAACCCAGACTTTTTTAGAACACAGAAATGATGCTGGAATTATTTCTGTCTTGAGTTTGTTGTAGTACCTAGGGTACAGTCTTCATACCGAACAAACAAGAGACTGAGAACTTGGACTATCCTACATGTTGATATAGTTGTAGAAATTTGATGCCAGTAGATGCTTACATAGAAAGTAAATGTAGAAATCCGTAAAAAACTGGCTCTAGAACAAAGAGAAGTAACTGTGATAACATAAATATTCCTTTACGTTGGGGAAAAAAATCTGTCTTACGTTAATTTTGTGTTTCTGGATAGGTGTTCTTTGAATAGCCAGTTCCTAACACAATGAAAATAGCATTTAGTTGCCACATTGGAATCTAGCTTCTCAGGATTCCTATCTTCTGGGTAACAGGTGCCTTTTGACATTTAACTTTTTTTGGTACATTGACAGCGAATTATTCCTGATTTTCCTTTGGTTTGTAGGTCTTATCCAGCCCATTCCAAGGAACCAGTTATTTCAAAATTATTTTAATAACAGTTTTGTAAATGAAGCAGATAGACCATACAAATGTTTTTACTGTCATCGTGCCTATAAAAAATCTTGCCATCTTAAACAACACATCAGGTAAGTTGACAGATTCAGAGATGGAAAGTGATTTAGTGACCTGGTGACTTGTAGAAATACTAAGAATGGTAGTGTTAACGCTTGTTATTTAAAATGTCACTTTTGACCCCCAAATGTTTATTGATCATTGGTATTCTATCCACTCCAGTACTCTTGCCTGGAGAATTGCAGGGACAGAGGAGCCTGGTGGGCTGAAGGCCATGGGGTCTCAAAGAGTTGGATGTGACTGAGGAACTAAGACACACACACACATTTTCATCCTTTAGTGTCTTGACCAAAATATTTTACCCACAAATTGCCCCTGAATTTTATTTACACTATTATTTTTCAGTTTTTGCAGTTTCTAGGACTTGTCAGAGAAGTATCGGTTTGTTTCATTAGGGTTAATGTTCTTTCACAGTTTTTCAGGTGTGTTCATCAGAGTTTAGATTAATTATTGTCACTAGCAACAGTGAAAAGGAAGTAGAAACCTGGTCATAAGAGACAGTGAGGGGTCATGAGGAGAGGATGGAGCATGGACGAGGACGTGGGGTCTGGGTTTGTGTCAGACATGAACGAGCCCCAGGACTTTAGATGGGTTACCTGGCGTAGAGTCTCAGAGGTCCTGTTGGAATCAGGGAGTTCAGGGCAGGGGGTGTCAAGTGCGATAGTTACGAGAGTGCATTCTAAAGTATAAGGCACCATGAAAGCATGAGGTACCCATTCATTACTGTCTTTATTCTTTTTAGGTCCCATACAGGCGAAAAGCCCTTTAAATGTTCTCAGTGTGGAAGAGGCTTTGTTTCTGCGGGCGTGCTCAAAGCGCATGTGCGAACGCACACAGGCCTGAAGTCTTTCAAGTGTCTGATCTGTAATGGCGCTTTCACGACCGGGGGGAGCCTCCGGCGGCACATGGGCATCCACAACGACCTCCGCCCCTACATGTGCCCCTACTGCCAGAAGACATTTAAGACCTCGCTCAACTGCAAGAAACACATGAAAACCCACAGGTAGGTGCTGCTCTGCTGGGCACCTTCTAATCGTCTGCGTAGTTCCACGATGTTGGTGGGAGTGTTTTTAGGAAATAGTTGTCTTTGTTCTCCTATGTTGTTACTTCTAGCTTGATCTAGTGAAGCTGCTATATCCGTGTTTAAGGATCTATTAAGAACCGTAGAGTAAAACATAAAATTTTTATTTTTAATATAATATTGAAGTAGTCTGTGTTAGGCTAAATGCTTTGTAAACTTTCTTAAAACTGGTCATCAGTAGTAGATAAAATGCTAGATAGACCATGTCTACTGTAATTAGGTAATGAGGATTGCAAAAAAGGAAATCTTGGTCGACTCTGTGACTTCTAGGCATACCATCAGTGTTGCCTGCTTGGTAATTATTCTAAGTTGTTGATAAAGGGAATATATATTTTAGCTATCAGGTCATCTGTCATTGCCGCTGACTTAGATTTTTGCTTGAGTAGAGGGCTATCTCGTCTCATCTGCATTTCTTGCAGAAATGCATTTCTGACCACATCAGATCTATATTTGACCTGGGTTTTGGGTTTTGTTTTTTTTTTTCCAGTGTTTTGATTCACTCACTGAATTCATAGCTCATTTTTCTCTTTGAAAGAAAAGTTGTTGGCCTTGAAAATATGCTGGGTATATTTTGTATATGGAAAAGTGATATTAACAGGAATAAGGCTCCTGCAGAAAATGAACTTGGCCACATGCCTCGCCGTCCAGATGCTGTAGTCTGTGGACCTGGTCACTGGGCCGAGCACAACCTGGCAGGTCCCAGGACTTAGCGCGTCTCCCACGCGTGTGTGTATAGCGCTGAAAGCAGTCTGACGGCTCCGCCTCATTTCATGCAGGTCTTCTTCCCAACACTTGGGTTCATTGCACCATTTGGGTTGGGAGGGTTTTACTTTGAAATGTGGCCTCTCTTGAATTTTTTTAAGCTTTAAAAAATTTCTTATTGCCTTCAAGTCCATATAATCTGTGAAAGTATGTTTAAAAATAAGGGGACATGATTTTTCTTTCAGAATTATTAATAGTATTTAACTTTCAACTGGATTGCCATCATGACTTCAAAATGAGATAAAGTAAATTTACTGAGTAAATTATATCTTGGGCACTAGTAGCCCATGCCCCTGGTTTTTGACCGCACCTGACACCATGGACTGTTGGTTCCTTTTGAAGATATGAGCTCGCCCAGCAGCTCCAGCAGCATCAGCAGGCCTCCTCTATGGACGACAGCACCGTGGACCAGCAGGGCATGCACGTGTCTACCCCAATGCAGGTGGAGATTGAAAGTGAGGCACTGCAGCCCAGCGCCGAGGCTGTGGCCGCCAACCCCGGGGCCATGCTGGAGCTGGGGCCGCCGCACGGCGTGAGCGCTGAGGAGGCGGGGCTGGGCCCGCAGATGGCGGGGCAGCCTTTGGAGGCAGAGGAAGGTGAGCTTTACCTCCTAAGAGTTTGCAGCCTGCATCCCCCAGTCCTCCTTGGTCCTCTCATCTCTGACTGTTGTGGTCACGACCTGTGCTGTGTGTGTACATGTGAGCGTTTGCGAGGCATCTGGAGCTGTAGACATAGGACCTTCCAATACGTACTCTCTGTAGCGCACTGTTACCCCGAGGACACCGAGAAGCCTTTGGTCTTCATTCGTCTTCATCTGTGTGATTGCGTGTGCTATGTTCCAGCGACTCCCAGACTCCACAGGGTGAGGCTGCCAGCTGTCTGTCCCTGGAGCCTCAGCTCCTCATCCAGCCCGCTGCCTCCTGCAGGAAGGTCTCATTCAGAAAGACGTCCGCTCCCCTGGGGACACCGAGCTTAGTGACAGAGTCCAGCCCAGGGTCTCCTACAGGCCTAACGGATGATTGGCCAGCCAGCTGACTGTTTTGTTACGGTCCCAAAACGTGTTTGGTCTATGATTAGAACTTTGTAGTTTTTACCCCCAAATATGTAGATTTATATACACTATGTTTGCATTGTCTTCCTACTGTCTTTTCAAAATAAGGAAGCTAAGTTTTGGAAAAAAAGAAACCTATCCTTTTGGACAGATTGGTAGGCCTGCGGTAACTTCCAGGTCTGTGAGCCCCTCTTACTTCTGTCTTCAGACAGGTTCGTGGCCCCACAGCAGGCCCTGCAGGGGCACGTGGACCAGCTTCACGAGCAGGCACCCCCTCAGCAGTCCTTCGAATCGGCCGGCTTGTCTCAGGGTCAGTAGTGGGTCTCACCTGGGGCTTAACAATGAGCGGTGCCTGTCTGGGCTTAACTTTACAGCAACCTTGAGAGCTTCCTTTAACACTCTTTTGGAATGTATGGTTTCAATCCACATGCTATCTTACATGGATATTGTGTGTGTGTACATGTGTATGCACACATTATTTTGTAGTCTGTTCAGGTTTTCCAGAAAGTGATTTTAATAACCACGCTACATGTAGTTTCTAGCCAAGGAAAGGAAATTGAGCAGCAGTTGGGACTTAGAGGTAAGTGCGTTCTTGTGGCTGGTCTGTCTGCCGGCCCTGCAAGGATGCAAGCCTGTACACAGGTCACTTCAGAGCCTGCTGATAAGACTGACGACCCTGGTTCTAACTCAGAAAGCACACGTGTTACTTCAATTAGTTTAATTTGTAAAACCAGTCTTTTTTGTTTTTCTTGTGTGTGTGTGTAGCTTTAGCATTTTTGGTGGAATTCATGTTTTCTGACTTGTTTCAGGTTTTACAGTGACTGATACGTACAGTCAGCAGACCCCGTTCCCCCCTGTCCAGCAGTTACAAGATTCTAGCACACTGGAGTCCCAGGCCCTCTCCACGAGCTTCCACCAGCAGAACCTCCTTCCTGTGCCTGGCACCGACACCATTAATGTAGTGAGTGTTACAGAAGTGTCCTCATGAGCAGATTCTAGCTTATTCTTCACTGTAATTTTTTAGGTGCCTGGCACTGACACCATTAATGTAGTTAAACAAGAATAAGCTAATTCTAGCTTATTCTTCACTGTAATTTTTAAAAATTCATTTAAGAGCGTATGCATGCTCGTTACAACTTTAACACTGTTGCATCACCTGTGAAAAGTTGAATGTTTGTCATATAGGACTTCTTTTCCCTTAAAACATTTTTGTATAACTTTAAGATTTCATTCCCATCACATGGCTTTACATTTTCGGTTGAAAGTCAGGGAAGTCAGGATAGTGGAACGGACTTTGGTAACATCTGAAGGATGTCATGGTGCTTTAGCAATCAAACCTGAACATTTTAATCTGTGGGATCTTGAAAGAAACATGTTAGAATGCATGCTAACAGACTGAATATAAATATTGAGATGCATCATTTGAGATTTTGTTTCTTAGTCAAGTCGGGCTTCCCTGATAGCTCAGTTGGTAAAGAATCCACCTGTAATGCAGGAAACCGTGGTTTGATTCTTAAGCCAGGAAGATCTGCTGGAGAAGGGATAGGCTACCTACTCCAGTATTCTTGGGCTTCCCTTGTGGCTCAGCTAGTAAAGAATCCACCTGCATTGTGGGAGACTTGGACTTGATCCCTGGGTTGGGAAGATCCCCTGGAGAAGGGAAAGGCTACCCACTCCAGTATTCTGGCCTGGAGAATTCCGTGGACTGTATAGTCCATAGGGTCGCAAAGAGTTGGACACGACTGAGCGACTTTCACCATTCACCGAGTTGGAGGCATGTAGGTTTTTGTCCTGGTGTTGATTTTGCTGTTCTCGGAGATCTTTCGGTAGTGGTGGGGTGACGGGCCCGTCAGTTTTTTCCCTCTTTAAAAGCCTCTGTGGGAAGCTTTTGTCAAGTGGAAGACCTGGATCCTCCAGTGAAATTTTCAGGGCCTATTTTCCTAGCTGCTGCTCCTGGACTGGGAATGTGCTTCCCCCAACCCTGTGACTTTGTAGCAAGCGAGACTGAATATTTTGAGAAAGTGGTGCTTTTTGTTCACTCTCAGTGAGAGCAGAGCAAGTGCAAGAGTGATCTCTTAATATACATGGAAAATATGGAAAGATCAGTTTCATTCTTGGAAAACTTTGTATTACACAAGTTAATGGAAGATAAATACTTCTTTAATAAAACTGGTATAAATGATTTTTGTTGTTTTATTTGGCCCAAATGATTGCAGTGGCCTAATTGGGCTTTCTCCATTATTAAATCCACATTTATGGTTATGCTTATCCTTGGTTGTTAGGTGTTCATGTTCATTCATAGATATTCAAGTAGCCCACTCTGTGCTTCCGTTACATTTTAGACAACTCGTTTGATTCAGGAGTCCCCCCAGGAGGAGATGGACCTGCAGCCTCCGCGCCCCCCGTTCCTGGAGGAGACGGAAGAGCAGAGCCGACGCTCCTACAGGTACGCGGGCCCCTCGAGGCGCCCAGGCTCCTGCTGTTGCACTTGCAGCCACCCCGCTGTGCCTTGTGCCCCACTGCACCATTCCTGAGGCGTCACAAAAGCTCTGCAGAGAGACTGGCTTGCCAAAGCTTGTGCAGCTAATAAGCGATGTGGCCAGAGTCAGGATGCAGCAGGCTCTCCCTGTAAAGCATCTGCTGTGGCTTCCTGTCCCCACTGTAGGTGGCTGCTGCCTCGTTTTCAGAAATGGCTTAAATTTCTAATGTGCCTTTTTGTCTGCCGACATTTTATTCACACTCTGATTTAAACATTAACAAGTATTTGTTAATGTTTAATTTGGGATTTTGCATTGACATCGTCAGGTGAGACTAGTGAAGTGTTTCCTCGTGATTCCTCTGTGACATCTCCCTATGCTTTCCTGACAGTCAGCACTTTCCAAGAACTGCTGTGTGCCAAGCTGTCTGCTTTGTGCTCCTTCCTGTCACAGGTGAAAGCCTGGAAACAGAGAAAATAGGGAAATAAAATAATTTTTCTAAAATTTTGTTTTTAATAATATATGAATGGGAATTTTGATATTTATAATTATTTCATCCTTAATATGTTTCACAACACCTGAGAGGAGAAAAACACTGGATATTTATATATTATTCAGAACAGCTCTGTTTTGTGAAATATTTTACCAACCAGTGTATTAATTGACATTTCCAGGTGTCTAGATACTCAGGTGATTCTGACCCTAATGCAGCAGAAGGGTTTGCAGAGTTTTATGACTTCATAAAGAAAACAGCACATAATGAGTTTCCTGTTATGCTTAAAGGAATAGTTTCTAATTAATCAACTATTTTGCTGTAGGATTGCTATAGGTTTTACTGACTTTGAAATAAAATCATTGCGGGTGTAAGCAGAATTTGATCTAACACATTTTTATTGCTAGCATCTTACAGTTTTGTTTAAACGTTGGTATATACCTCCTTTCTGTGACAGCTCTGCCTGACTGTGTATAACTTGGTGCACACACTTCCTCTCAATGACAGCTCTCCCTTACTGTGTATAACTGTTGGTGTGCTCGCCTCCTCTCTCTGACAGCTCTGCCTGACTCTGTATATTGGTGCACACGCGTCCTCTCTCTGACAGATCTGCCTGACTGTGTATAACTGTTGGTGTGCACACCTCCTCTCTCTGACAGCTCTGCCTGACTGTGTATAACTGTTGATGCACACACCTCCTCTCTCTGACAGCTCTGCCTGACTGTGTATAACTGTTGGTGCGCACGCGTCCTCTCTCTGACAGATCTGCCTGACTGTGAATAACTTTTGGTGCGCACACCTCCTCTCTCTGACAGCTCTGCCTGACTGTGTATAACTGTTGGTGCGCACGCGTCCTCTCTCTGACAGATCTGCCTGACTGTGAATAACTTTTGGTGTGCACACCTCCTCTCTCTGACAGCTCTGCCTGACTGTGTATAATTGTTGGTGCGCACGCGTACTCTCTCCGACAGCTCTGCCTGACTGTGTATATTGGTGCGCACGCGTCCTCTCTCTGACAGATCTGCCTGACTGTGAATAACTGTTGGTGTGCACACCTCCTCTCTCTGACAGCTCTGCCTGACTGTGTATAACTGTTGCTGAGCACACCTCCTCTCTCTGCCAGCTCTGCCTGACTGTGTATAACTGTTGGTGCGCACGCGTCCTCTCTCTGACAGCTCTGCCTGTGTATAACTGTTGGTGCCCACGCCTCCACTCTGACAGCTCTGCCTGACTGTATAACTGTTGGTGCGCATGCCTCCTCTCTCTGACAGATCTGCCTGACTGTGTATAACTGTTGGTGCGCACGTGTCCTCTCTCTGACAGCTCTGCCTGACTGAATAACTGTTGGTGCACACACCTCCTCTCTCTGACAGCTCTGCCTGACTGTGAATAACTGTTGGTGCACACACCTCCTCTCTCTGACAGCTCTGCCTGATTAAGTATAACTGTTGGTGCACACACCTCCTCTCATTGACAGCTCTGCCTGACTGTGAATAACTGTTGGTGCACACACCTCCTCTCATTGACAGCTCTGCCTGACTCTGAATAACTGTTGGTGCACACACCTCCTCTCTCTGACAGCTCTGCCTGACTGTGAATAACTGTTGGTGCACACACCTCCTCTCATTGACAGCTCTGCCTGACTGTGAATAACTGTTGGTGCACACACCTCCTCTCATTGACAGCTCTGCCTGACTGTGAATAACTGTTGGTGCACACACCTCCTCTCTCTGACAGCTCTGCCTGACTGTGAATAACTGTTGGTGCACACACCTCCTCTCTCTGACAGCTCTGCCTGATTGTGTATAACTGTTGGTGCACACACCTCCTCTCTCTGACAGCTCTGCCTGACTGTGAATAACTGTTGGTGGAAAGTGCTTGCTCTTCCTCCAGCCTGGGGTGTCTCACTCATGGTCCCGCCGTGCACTGACGTGGTCTCTGTTGTGCCCAGGTGTGACTACTGCAGCAAAGGCTTTAAGAAGTCCAGCCACCTGAAGCAGCACGTGCGCTCACACACGGGGGAGAAGCCCTACAAGTGCAAGCTCTGCGGACGCGGCTTCGTCTCCTCCGGGGTCCTCAAGTCCCACGAGAAGACGCATACTGGTCAGTCTGCCTCGCACTGGGCACAGTGCGGTTCCGTGTGTTCACAGATTGTGTTGTCATCCCCCAGCCCCATTCTAGAGCATTCTCGTCACGCCCCAGAGGAACCCTCTACTTGCCTCCACGCCCAGCCCTGGCAGCCTCCGCCAGCTTCCTATCTGGACTGGCCTCCTCCAGGCATTTCCCATCAGAGGAGCCGGGAGACCCGCGGCCTTTTGTCGCTGGCTTCTGTCCCTCAGCAGGCGCTCAGGGTTCGTGTGTTGTAGCTTGTGTCCCGCTCCAGTCACGTTATGGCCGAGTCAGAGTCCACTGTGTGGGGAGACCACCTCCTGCTCGTCCACTCATCATTGTTGGACAGCTGAGCTGTTGCCTTGTTTGGCTCTCAAACTTGTTTAAAGCCTGGGCTTGATCAAAACCACTTTCCAGAGGGGCTGCGCTGTTTTCCTTGCCCACCAGCACTGATTTCACATCTTGTCAGCACGTTCTGTGGTCTGTCTGCTTCATGATGACCATCCTTAGAACACATGACATCAGCTTCCATTCCTTAAAGTAATCTCCTCCTAAGACACGCTCGGTCCCTAAGAGATTGGAGGTCACAGCAAGCAAGTGGCCTTTAGTTCTGTGCTGACTGAGTGCATCCTCGTTTGCTCTGACATGTGGCTTCAGGTAATGAAGTGTGTCTTCACGTCGTTTGTCGTCGCAGGAGTCAAGGCCTTCAGCTGCAGCGTGTGCAGCACCGCCTTCACTACCAACGGCAGCCTCACCAGGCACATGGCCACGCATGTGAGTGCAAAGCCCTACAGGTGTCCGTTCTGCGAGCAGGGCTTCCGGACCACAGTGCACTGTAAGAAGCACATGAAGAGGCACCAGACAGCCGCCTCGGGCGGCTCAGCGCCAGGAGATGCGGACGGAGGAGGTACTGCCCCTTGGCTGATTCTGGCTTATTAACCGGAGCTTCAGTGGCTCGTTCACTTCAAAGGTGATTGGTGCGTGAGCATTTCCCTTTCCGACTATGGAAGCAGTACATGCTCTTTGAAAGAAAGGTTCGGGAAGGCACAGACAGGATTGTTTATCTCACTGGTCACGTCGCACCACAGTGCCAGCGTCGCGCAGGGCAGTCTCCCTCCTGTGCACACACACACGTGGAGGTGGGTCTCAGTTCCTTAACCCACAGGCAGTCAGACCCCAGGCAGTGCTGGCGTCCACTTCACCTTGCCCCACTGATGTTCACCGCAGACACACTGGTCACCGGGGGGGGCACAGGCCTGCCTTAGTTTGCACAGCTGCACTGACTCTGTTGTGGTTCACGACATGAGCGCCTGTTACGGAGGCGCAGCAAGTGCCCAGGGTTTCCGTGTGGCAGGGAGCGCGCCCCCCGCGACACTGCCCACCGCATGTGCGCTCTCAGCCTGAGGGACACGACGCCATGTGCAGCTCAGTCAGCCTCAGACGAGGCTTTACCCCGTCCCCATGCCGAGTGCAGTAATCCTCAGAGTGTTATTTCATGCTTACACTTTGTGTTCTTACCAGATGATTTCTTCTGAGCAATTCCACGAGTGAAATTACAGTGATAGGAATGTGCAGCGTGCATGTATTTTGACATGTTGACGTGACGCCGGTGCACGGCGTTTTGACTTCTGTAACTGACGTTGTCCCACGCAGTGTGAGTCGTGCCGTTTTGCACGGTGTCCTGGGCCTGGGCTCCTGTCTGTGCTGTGTGTGTACAGCGCCGGCGCCTGATGTCTGTGGCTTGGATGTGCTGCGCGGGGGGCACGACGGGAGGACCGTGAGTGGGTTGGCAGCTCCCTCCTCTGGCTCTGCCCACCGTCCACTTGGCTATTTAGTGTTTCTCTTGTTCTTTTAAACATGTTTTAGCCATCTGTGCAGTAATGATGTCCCTTCTCTCCCCCAGCCAAAGCTTTTTTCCTTCTCAGTGACATTTTAACAGAAGCTTATTCCTATTTTTAATTAATGTAAATATGTTCTTACATTTCACTGAAAGAATACTTAAACACACATGTTTTTAAGTGTGGTTTTCTTTTTCCTTTCAGTAAGTCTTTTTAATTGAAAGCTGTTTGCTGATTATCAGTTCGGTCTCTCTGTTTGGGCTGCTTGTTTTCTCAGGCTAACTCCCTTTGTGCCATACTGGTGAACGCACGTCTGTGAGTGTGAACATGTTGACTCATGTGGATGCTGGTGTCAGAGCTCACCATTGGCCTGGCTACAGGGGTGGGGGCCATGGCCACAGGGGTGGGGGCGCTGTGGCCTCGGCATCCTCCCCGTCAGTGATCCCTCTGCCTGGGCGCCGCCTTCCTTGTACTGCTCCTTTACCAGGGACTGTGGCCCCCTTCTCCATAGGCAGTGGTGAGAAGAAACCCTTTTCCATCCCACAGATAACTGAGCTGCAGATTCTAACCACCTACATTTAAGGTCCATGTTCATTTTTGGTGGGTCTGCCATGACTCAGTGTCCCTTAGGAGCTGGTCCTTTGTCCCATGTGTTGTTTAGAGATGGGTCTGGAGGAGGAGGAGGACGGCTCCGAAAGAAGCACGTCCAGGAAGGCACGTCCCGAGGTCATCACTTTCACTGAGGAGGAGACGGCGCAGCTGGCCAAGATCCCGCCCCAGGAGAGCGCCACGGTCTCGGAGCAGGTGCTGGTGCAGTCAGCTGCCGAGAAGGACCGCATCAGCGAGATGAAGGACCGGCAAGCCGAGCTGGAGGCGGAGCCCAAGCACGCCAACTGCTGCTCCTACTGCCCCAAGAGCTTCAAGAAGCCCAGTGACCTGGTCAGGTGCGGCGGCCAGCAGCTCTGGGGGGGGGGCGGTGCCCGGGCCCCCTCGCTCCCCCTGCTGCGCCATCTGAACCTGGTGCCCTGAGGAGCACCCCGCTTTCCCCAGCTGCGTTTTGGGCTGGGGCGTGTTAGAGGCTTCCCTCAAGTTTCTCCAGCGCGTTAGTCCGAAGCCTGCTTACGCTGTAGATTCTTCCCTGCGCTTTTTTCTGTGTGACTGTGGTGGCAGTGAAAAAAGTTAAGCGTTACTGAGGACATCAGGCCCTGAGATGACGGCCCCGGGTGCCACCTGCCCATAGCCCAGGGGGAGGGCCCCGGGGTGGGGAGGTGATTGAGGTCTGGCAGCTCAGGGGAGATGGCTGGGGGGGGGCTCCCGGGAGGAAGGCCACTGTGCAGTGCTCCCAGACCTTGGAAAGCTCCTTACAGACAGCACAGCGGACACTTGCCTCTGCTTAAGGAGATGGAACTAACAGGGAGGGTAGAGGGTGACAGAGAGGAAGTGCTGTCGGGATTGAGGATGGGTGGTGATAGAGCCGGCTGCTTCGGGAGCTCCAGCAGGTGTCCTCCCGTCCTCTTCACACAGGACCTTCTGCAGGACAGGAGGGCTGGGGGACTTGAGGCGCTGCTGGGTTGGAAGTGCCCATCTGAGCGTGGCCAGCAGCCTCCAGATCCCTGTTGATGAATGCCTAGTTCTCGGCGCTGAGTCCCACCGCCCTGTGCTCTGCGGGCACTTGTGTGGGTACGGGGTCAGGGCTGATGCCCGCCGCCACAGGCCTCAAGCCGGTGCTGTTTCCAGCCTCCAGTCCCTGAATGCCTGCCCCCTGGCCACCTGCCAACAGTGGGTCATCAGACGGGCGGGACAGCAGCATCTTGTCATCTTAACTGGCTCCCTTTGATTCTGAGTCTGGGGAAATACCTTTTCATGTGGCCTTTGGATGCGTGTGTTTCTTTTCTAAGCTGCCTGTCTGTTGCCTCCTTTTCTCCTGTGATACTTGTTGTCCTGTAAGAGCTCTTTGGTTTTTAAGAAAATCAGCCTTGTTATCATTGGTCTTGCAGTTACTTTTTTGTTGGTGGTATTTTTTTATATACAGTAAAGCTGAAAATTTTTGTTTTTTATGAAAATTTTTATTTTGCTGAATTTATTTATTGCATTGATAGTGTTTAGTTGATCAGTTATGTCCCACTCTTTGCAAGCCATGCTTTGAACTATAGCCCGCCAGGCTCCTCTGTCCATGGAATTCTTCAAGCAAGAATACTGGACTGGGTTGCCATTCCCTTCTCCAGGGGATCCTTCCAACCCAGGGATTGAACCCTCATCTCCTGCGTTGCTGGAAGATTCTTTACCACTGAGCCACCAGGGAAGCCATATTGATAGCTATAAATTTAAAAGCATTAGGTTGTTTGTAACATCTAATTGCAAATGCTTCCTGGCTAGGCATGTTCGAATCCACACTGGAGAAAAGCCATATAGATGTGAGGAATGTGGGAAGAGCTTCACAGTGAAGTCCACCCTAGACTGCCACGTGAAGACTCACACAGGTAGGAGCAGACGCCTGCATGTTGCTCCGTGCCTCCCGACAGCATCTTACACTTGTTCCTGTGCATTTTGAACACACAGACTTGTCAAGATTATAGAAAGCTTAAAAATCAGGAATCATGAAGAAATGAATGTAAAAGATTTGAGATTCCTGATCTAGCACTGAAGGAATGGATCTGGGTCTCCAATGTGGAGTTACCAGCGGTCATTCAGACTTAAATACCTGTGTTAGTTAGAAAGATTACCTCCTGGTCTGGTTCAGGCTGAGAAGAGGATGGTGATAGGCAAACTCACCCTTTCTAAAAGTGGGGAGCAGAGACCCTGATGCAGGGTGCAGTGTGCCTTTGTGTTGTGAAAGATGAAACTCCAAACTCAGGTCCTAAACAGTGACCTTGACTCACTTTTAAGTTTCCCAGCCACATGTCCTGCAGGAGTGGGGGTCCTGGGAGCACGAGGGGTGGGGGTGGGGTGGGAGGGTGGGGAAGATGGACGCAGCACATGGGTCCTAGGCGGGAGGCGAGGAGGGGCGAGGCGGGAAGGGAAGGAGGGGCGGGGCGGGAGGAGGCATGGGTGAACCCTCTGCCGGGCTGACTCTGTTCTCTTCCCCCAGGCCAGAAGCTCTTCAGCTGCCACGTGTGCAGCAACGCCTTCTCCACCAAGGGCAGCCTGAAGGTGCACATGCGCCTGCACACGGGCGCCAAGCCCTTCAAGTGCCCGCACTGCGAGCTGCGCTTCCGCACGTCGGGGCGGAGGAAGACGCACATGCAGTTCCATTACAAGCCGGACCCCAAGAAGGCCCGGAAGCCTGTGACCCGGGCGGCGGTCGAGGGCCCGCAGCCCGTGAGCGCGCTCCCCGCACCCTCCACTGACCCCGGCGTGTTCATCATGAACAGCCCGGTGCTGACCGGGCAGCTGGACCAGAGTCTGCTGCAGCCGGGCCTGCTGGGCCAGGCCGTCCTGCCAGCCTCAGTGTCAGGTGGGCCGCGCGTGCTGGAGGCGCGGGTTGAGGCCGTGGGGGACTCATGCGCTGTGTCCACCCAGCCGACTCCCACGCTGCCCTCCCTGAGGTTTTCCCAGGAAGCCGTGGGAAGATGGAATTCCATCTTTCAGACGTGCTGTCTTTCCGTTTCCCATTCTCTCTACCACCCTTTCTGCATTTTACCCTTCAGCTGTTTGGTCTGTTGGGCTTAAACCTGTCTGTTTCTAGGTATTCTCAAAACTTAACAGACATAATATATTACTCCTCTTAAGCCTTATTTTTAATACACTGCAATTATTGAATTGCTCTTGGGTCACAATAGTGTTTGAAAAGCATTACATTTTAGTCAGGTAATATTTACTAATAATATTAAATAAACATTATCTTTTGTGTACTTACAAAGAGTGAAGCAAATGTTCATCTTTACTGGATGTCTTAAATGGCTGTCTCTCTGTCTAATGACCCATGGCACAGTTAAAGCCCAGTAGAATGATAGCATTGTCTTCCATTGTGGACTTAATCAGGGTGATCTCTCTGAGCCTCGTTTCCTGATGTGTTAAAGATGGATGTTACCTGTTTCACAGGGTTTGTTTTGTGATAGTTAAGTTGGACACATGTTAGTGGTGCTGTTCAGACATTTACTCAGTCGTGTCCGACTCCTTGCTACCCCATGGACTGCAGCACGCCAGGCTTCCCTGTCCTTCACCATCTCCCAGAGTTTACTCAAACTCATGTCCATTGAGTTGGTGATACCATCCAGCCATCTCATCCTCTGTCTCACCCCCTTCTCCTGCCCTCCATCTTTCCCATCATGTATTTATATATGTATGATAGAAAGTAAATACTATTATTTGTTAACTGGGTCATACTAATATGTGTGTAAAGCATACTTGGAAATCCTTGTATAGCATTGAGTTTTTCTGTTTAAGGAGGTTTCTGGCACCCAGTCATCCCTGCTGTCTCTTGTAGCTGGTGGTGACTGGACGGTGTCTTTGACGGATGGGAGCCTGGCCACCCTGGAGGGCATACAGCTACAGTTGGCAGCTAACTTGGTGGGGCCCAACGTCCAGATCTCCGGGATCGATGCCTCCACTGTCAATAACATCACGCTGCAGGTATGACACCTGCTCAGCGCCTCTGCACTTCCCAAGTCGGAGTCACGCTCCACGTGACTTTTCCATTACAAGGCCCTCTGTGCTTTCAGATTGACCCGAGTGTCCTGCAGCAGACCCTACAGCAGGGCAACCTGCTTGCTCAGCAGCTGACCTCAGAGACTGGCCTGACCCCGCAGGGCAGCTCCCTGCAGACGCCAGACAGTACGGTCCCGGCCAGCGTGGTCATCCAGCCCATCTCAGGCCT
This sequence comes from Muntiacus reevesi, assembly GCF_963930625.1. NCBI lineage: Eukaryota > Metazoa > Chordata > Mammalia > Artiodactyla > Cervidae > Muntiacus > Muntiacus reevesi. The sequence continues at coordinate 2,754,540 of NC_089252.1, read as the reverse complement.
CTCCCTGCAGCCCACGGTGACTTCTGCCAACCTGACCATAGGCCCGCTTTCGGAGCAGGACTCGGTGCTGACCACCAGCAGCAGCGGTGAGAGCTTACGCGTGGCTGGTCCTGGCAGCTGGGCTCCAGCTCGCTGCTCACAGTCACACACCTGACCCTAAGATGCTGTTTTCTTCTCTGTGTGAAGCTTAACAAATGCATCATATGTCCTAAGAATGCAGTAAGCTTTTTTTTAAGGATAAATGATGTTTAACCAATACATGCACAGAGATTATTGCATTCATAGAACTGGCTTCCTATTTCAACATAAGAATTTTCTTTCTCTTTTTTTTTTTTTAAAAATCATTTTAGATGAAGGACCTAGAGATGACTGATACTGTGTTTCGAATCTTACAAAGTCTTAGTTTCACTAAAGTTTTAATAGGAGAAAGGAGAGCATTATGATTTTTTAAGCCCAGCTTTGTTCTGTTTTATAATGGTGACCAGGGACACAAGACCTCTCTCAGGTGATGACCTCACAAGGCCTGGTCTCCACCTCCGGCGGCCCCCATGAGATCACCCTGACCATTAACAACTCGAGCCTGAGCCAGGTGTTGGCCCAGGCTGCCGGGCCAGCTGCCGCGTCGTCCTCGGGGCCTCCACAGGAGATCACCCTGACCATCTCTGGTGAGTCTTCAAGTTTTTAAAATCTGTTCACCTGCAGTTTAAGTAAATCTTATCTGGTTTTTTTTTGTTGTTTTTTGTTTTTTCCTGTGAGACTGAGCTTTGCATAAATCCTGTGCTTCAGGAAGTGTTTGTAATTTATCTGGGAAACTCCATTTAGTGAAATGTTCCTGCGGTTCATATCTCATGGCAGGAATTAAACATGGTGGTTCCCCATGCCACTTCTAGTTTGAGCCAGTTAGTTTGGTTATGTATTTTTTGTTTAATCAAGAGCAGAAAACCGTACTTCATAAATGCTTGTCATGCTCCTTTGAACTGAAGGAGTGTAATTAGTTTAAGTGTATACTTTTGGTACCCCAGAGCATTACAGATACCCACTCTCCTTACCTTTCAGAATTCTTCTCGGATCATGTAGAAAATAACGATAGAAAAATAGGTAAGTGGGTAGAAAACACCCTTTGGCAGCGCAGGCCTCTGGGCCGGCCTGCCGAGCCTCCGTGTCGGTAACCAGGCCTGTGATGCTCGCCGTCAGACCACCCCCTCGTCTCGTCTGAGTTAGCTTGGAGCGCAGTTTACAGGTGTGCTTTGTCCACGTACTTCTTAGCTATGAACTCCGTGTTAACTGAGCAGTTCTTAAATTTAGCAACAGCTTTTTTGACCCTTCTTGTGCCCCAGGTCCTATTCTAGTCACTTTGATAAATATTAACTCATTTAAGTCTTATAGAAACAACCTTGTGAGCTTTTGTTTTTTCTTTTTTTAAAAAAAAGCATCTTGCTGGGAGTCAGAGTAGCCTCCCTGGGGTCCCGGTGTGGCCGCAGGCAGCACTGTGTTTTCCCGGACAGCGCTGGGGGTGTGGCGGCCGGACCCTGGGCCCAGCCCCAGGGGGTCCACAGTGTCGCCTCTGCTCCACGAGGCTCCTGCAGAAACCATTATTGGCGTAGCGCAGGTATTGAGAAGGAAACCAGAAGCTTTCTCTTTTAAGAGGTGTCTTTATTCCTTTCAATTTGTGAGAGAAATTGGAGGAACTGTTCCTAGATGGAACTCTTTAGTGACAAGCACTGATTTTTAGGTTCTAACAAGCAGCAAAAATTAACTTATCTAATCCAGCAACCTTCTTCTGTCTGTATATGTGTGTGTGTGTGTGTGTGTGTGTGTGTATTTGAATTTTAGTGTTGGAAATGGAAGAGTTACTTTAAGAAAGCTATTTTGTTGATCAAATTAACTTTTTTTGAGTAATCTCAGTTTTAGAGGTGTTTTGCTAGTCCTAAACAAAAAGCACAAAGTGTGGGATTCTTGCTTCTGGTTCAGAAAATTTGGTTTTTTGTTTGTTTGTGGATTGTGCATCTGTTTCTCCTGTCTTTCCCTATATTGATCATTCAGTTATTTTATTGCTTTCTAGTGTATTTGATGAATATAAGTTTTTTAAAAATTAGCTTAAAAGGTTTATCATAGGAGAAATCTTAGTTAGTTGATGAAACTGATGAAGTTTGCCCAAACTTTAAAGGCCTAAGATTTATCTCCTGTCTCCTCATTATTGTATGTGTCGCGCATGGGCTCTGAGGACTCCTAAGCCAGCAGTTTCTTAGCCCACTCTGAGAAGTCTGGAAGAGCTTTTAATTTGTGGCCACTTACAGAGATTTTCAGTTATTTTGTAGAATGTTCTTTTTTTCCATGAGTACATGGAATTATACATGCTTGTGAATGCTGGAATACAAATATTACTTCAGTTAAGTTGTGTAGACCTTTCAGCAATTCATAAGAAGAGAAGTAAGCATTGGGTGAAGATGAGGACTGTGGTCAGTCTCCCCGACTGTCTTACACTGTAAGAGGGCTCCTACCTGGCAACTCTAGTCCAGTTATTCACAAAGAGCCTTGTCGAGCAGAGAGGAGAGCGATGCCACATGGTTTTGAGCCTTTCCCCACAGGCCTCTGACTGCGGTCTGCTCTGCTGGTGGTAGCTGCATTTCCCGTCTCGCTCACACCTCCGGCGTTGCTCAGCAATCTGCGCTTGCAGATGTGCGCCCGTGTGGCGCAGCGCTGCCGGCACTGGTACAGCCTAGTGCGTCATCCATTCTGTCTTTTTGCCCTCCAGTTTCGTATATTTGTTTTGCTTTCACCTGGCTTGACAATAGATTTTTTTTAAAGCAGCTTGTCTTTGCCAAGTCTTTTCAAAGCATTTAGCCTGGTTTTCATTGAAAAGGCAACAGGTTTTTCATGTTCCTGTTCCTCTATTTGCTCACTGCTTGATCATGTTATGAGATTATGAAACTAATGAGGCTGGTGGAAGCCTGAGTCTCCTGGTGGGAGGACGTCACGGTGTGTGCAAGCCTACTGTGCGTGTCCAGGGTGCTGCGGGGCAGAGAGCCTCCCGCAGCAGAGCCGCCGTGGCCGCCGCCCTCCTGTCCCTCCATCAGGCCCCTGAGGCTCCAGCTGGTCGTCCGCCATGTTGGGGAATAGTCCCAATTCTGTTTAAGTCGTATTCAACAAAGCATGTAGCCATAAGTGCTTAAACATGGAGTTAAAGTAGAGCTGTTAGGAGTTACTCAGGAACTTCATAGGTTAAAACATGTGGACAGATACTTTCATTGAGGGCAATGCATTTCACAGTCTTGTTTTCATTTTTTTGTAAAATGTTAAAAATGAGATAGTTTTCATTTTTAGAGGGATGTTCTTATATGTTTAGCACACTTAGCAGTGTGTAAATTAACATGTTACTTTCAGATATCACAATGTTAATTTCTGTTTAGGTCAAGATCTTATTCAACACAGTTCTAATGGAAGTAGTGAACTAAATGGAAGCATAAGATTGTCAGCACCTACAATCAATAATCAATCCGCAGGTGCCACCTTGACGATAAGCAATGATCAGCTTCTCTCGCAGAGCGCAACGTTGAACTCTTCAGGTACGCAGTGAACAACCGAAAGGCTTCTTAACGTGTTCGTCGAAGGGCTGTGTGCGTCCTCAGTGGGAAGGGCCACCTGTCCCTCCAGGTGACAGCTGTGTCGGCTTCCTGTTCTCACGCGTTTGGTGTAATTCCTGACGATTAGAGGCTCCTGTGTAATTCTGGGACCCAGCGCTCTCTCAAGCATTACTGAGCTTTCAGGGTTGTTCCTACGTCCTGCAGAGTAAAGGTAAATGGTCTTGGGCAAGCGTGCGAGGCAGCGTGTGTCTGCAGGCCGGCCCCGATGGCTCCGTCACACCCAGGCTCCGAATGGCTCTCGGCTCCGTGCTCTGCGGGGTGAACCCTGTGCTACGTTTTCCTGGGCGCACGATGGCAGAATTACTCACAAAAGGCTTCTTTCTAAGGCTTCAAAGTGTCGACTTTAATAAAAAGTAAAAGTAAATGGGCTCCATCAAAATCAAAGTGCCAGAGCTTCAGTGCCACGAGGCCTCGCCTCACAGGTGACGCCCCCATTTTCTGGACCTGACAGAGCGTCCATTCCCTCCTCAGCCCTCTTGTTTGACAGCCCTGTATTTTTTTTTCTTTTAGAGAGTCAGGCTTCATCTTTAGGTCTGTGTGGCTCCTCTTAGTACCCAGAGCAGACTTGCTTTCCTGCTCGCTTGGCGTGCCTTTTTACCAGGTGGTGGTCCATTCCCCGCAGAGCGCGGTGCCTGCTGTGTGCTGAGCGCGCCTGAGGGGGGGACCCGGCGAGGCAGCCGTGGGCCCCTGCGTTTTGGAGCCCAGGAGCTAGCAGGGCACCGGCATTGATTGCAGAGTCCGCATGGCGGTGCAGGGTTACAGCCAGTGCCACACGGGAGGGAAGGCCGCCCCGAGTGCAGGTCATGGGGCCGGCGGGCTGACCCGGGCCGGGTGGCGTCCCGCGGGGAGGCGCGTCCCCCGCCAGGGAGGCTCCACGAGCTGTCCCTGCTGGGGCGGGCGGTGAGCCGAGGGCTGCGTGCGGTCAGGGTCCACTCAAGACCCCGAGGGCCCTCCCGACCGCCCTTCCCTCTGCTGAAGGGGTGCCCGAGAGCCTCATCAGCATTTCATGTTGGTGGACTGGGGCGGGTCCACAGCCCGGGCTTCTGACGGTCATTTCCACCTCTGCCCTCTGTTTTCTTGTCTCTGCTTTGGACTCAACTCTGTCCCTCCTTCATTGGTTTGTTGTTTAATTTTGGGGTGCTAAGAGTTGTGTCATAGAACTGCATTCTTTCAGCTATTAATTTAAAGTGAGAAGCTTCATGTTTAGCTTTCAGTTAAGGGGATTTTTCAGTTCTGATTTCGTCTGTGATGGGTAAGACGTCTGCAGTATGTCATATGCTGCTAAAGTCACATAGCATACTTGTTTCTGGAAATGTTTCCTGACAGTCGTGATTTGTGTCTGGCTATAAAGGACCAGTTCTCACTGCCTCCAGGGCTCTGACGTCTCTCCCGCCCTGCGGGGCGCTTACGTGAAGCGACTCCTAGGAGGCTCTGCGTCTCCTGTTCGGCCCCAGTGCCTGCTGTCTCACTCTGGTGGCGGGTTTCTGTTCCAGAACATTCAGGGTTGGGCCTCCTGCTTCCCTGAGGAGCAGCCTGCTGCAGCTGGCGGGACCGTCCACCCCCTCGGGGGCTCTGCAGGGACTCTCTGTCCCCTTGGGGGCTCTGCTGAGTGTCTTTAGCGAGTCTCGGGCCAATCAGTGGAAAGACAAGGAGAGTCTTGGGTGCGTCCATCTAAACGGAGTGGCGTCTTGCGTGGCTTGGTGACACTGGCATTCGTTGAGAGCAGTTCCTTCAAGCTGGTGACGTAGTGATCAGGAGGCACAGGGGGTCGGGGAAGCCTTGTGCGGAGGGCTCTGCCCTGGCGCCGGCGCGTCTTCAGGCCTGTGTGCTGTCGGTCCCCAGGCGTCCCTGCTGGAGCGCCCCCTGTGGGGGGCTGGGCGATGCTGCGCGGGCCCCAACACATGCCCAGATGTTTCTGTAGAAGCGGCGAGCACGCCCCTTCCTCCTGGTTTTGTTTTTCTTTTGTTTAGACTGTTTTAGAGCCACCTGAGAGCTTTTCTCTCTCCTTCTCTTCGATGCCCGTTTAGTTTAATTTGGTGTCTCATTTAGAAAAAAATTTTTTTTCAGGAGTTTAATATTATAAAATAAAAGACATGCTCTATAATTAAAGGATATTTGTATCAGTTATTATAAATACAGGATTAAATTCATATAAGCACTTAGTTGCACTGTTAAATACCTTCGGCCCCTTTGGATAATCCTGACTGTAGGCAAAGATTCTTCACAGGTTGAACCACTCGATCTGTGGTGCCAAGCAGATGTTTTTAGTGAGGTTTGCACATTCCACTAGAGCTCATTAAGTACCCGATCTCATCTATACCTTATTGTCAAGAGACTGCGTCCTAATGGGCAACATTTACCTTCGAGTCAGTCAGTCCCGGACCCAGCTTCAGGCCACAGAAGTAAGAGCTGAAATGGAAATGACTTGGAGATTAAACGTGCCTCTTGTAGGATGAGCACCAGAATGCAGATGCTCAGTGTGAACCTGTGACAGTTACGCTGCAGACCCGTCATCTCCATGGGAGGAAGGTGACGCAGTGGGCGTCGGTCTTTATACTGTGTGTGAATGGGACGTGGTCGGGGCTGGTCGGCTTCCGGAGCAGCGTGGGCTCCTCGTGTCTTAGTGGGGAGACAGCTGGTACCGCCGTTTAGGGGTTACACATGATCTGAAGTGAGTGAAGCATGTGCTGTTGTTCTGCTGTGTGCCTGGCTTTGGAGGCTGTTTCTGAATCAGCTCCAGGTTACACTCCTGGTGAAGGGTTTTCCTACAAAACAGTCAATGTGTTGTCAGTACTCTGGGAGGCAGAAAGTCGTTACTGATAGAGGTCTGAATTTAGCACAGCTTTTTAAGGAATTTATCTTAAGTGGGTATTACCTTTTTGTTCTTCCATTAGTCCATTTTTAAGATAATTTTGGTGAAGAAATCAAATTCTTCTTTCAGTGAGAGAAGAGATCGGTTTTTTGTTTACTAGTTCTTTGTGAGGTTATTTTAGTTTAGCCCCTGTTTCCCCTAGACTTAAGTACAGTCATGTGTGTACTCAGTCGTGTCCGACTCTTTGTGACCCCATGGACCGTAGCCCACCAGGCTCATCTGTCCATGGGATTCTCCAGGCCAGCATACTGGAGTGGGTTGCCATTTCCTCCTCCAGGGAATCTTCCCAGCCCAGGGATCGAATCTGTGTCTCCTGCATTGCAGGTGGATTCTTTACCCCTTTACCAGGCTCTTTTCAGTCATATGGAGGCTTGCAGTGCTTGAGCCAGGATCGTCCTCCTTGTGGGAAATGTCTTGAGTGTTCCTTGGGGCTTGCTCACCACAGTGTCTGGTTGCAGTGTGGACTCCAGCCCTCCCTGCAGTTGCTCGGTGTCCTCTCCGGGCCCGGGGTCGGGGTGCTGTGTGGTTAGTGACCCTGCTTGCGCTGTCTCTGCTCTCCTGGGCTACCTGTCCTTGACCCGTCGCCTGCTCCGACAGTCGGCAGAAGGTCAGCTGTTGCTCCTGGGTCGGCTTCATCGGGAGTCAGGGCGAGGTATGGCGTCCCGGCCGTCTGCCCCGGGTGCACCTGCCATGAGCGGTTTGCTCTTCTCCCAGCTGCGGCTCTCTCCCAAGTGATGCCGATGGAGCCCCTGCTCTGCTGGCTGGGCCCGGCCAGAGGCTGCGGTCCCTGTCCACGTCGCCCTCCCATTAGACTCGCTCCTGCACGCCGCATGTGAGCGTCCGGGCGTGTGGAGGGCACGGCGGCACAGGGTGCCGCCCCTCCGCAGATCCACACTCCCTTCCGTCCCGGCGGGGCTGCGCGCGGGGGGGGGCTGGCGAGGTTCTCGGGAGCCGCGTGGTGCTTCAGAGTGGACGCACGCAGCCTCCTAATGGTTGTACTGCTTTTGAAGGTTCCAGGTCTGCGCGGCACAGTGTGCAAGTCCGGGAGTGTGGATCTGTGGAGGACGCCGGCCACAAGTAAGTAGCCTGGCCCCTGCCACACCTCGGAGCAGGCCCGGGGTCAGCCAGGCCCCGCGGCCGCGCGGTGTCCGTACCCAGGCGTCCCCAGGCAGCGGTGTGTGGCGCTCTGCGGGAGGGCCAGTCCCGGGCCCTGGCACCGTGGCTGCAGCCAGTGGGCGCTGAGTCGCTGTCAGGCCGGCGGAAGGACGGCCTGTGTGTGTACACGCGCATGTGCATGTGTGTCGCGCTCACACGTGTCTTGGTTGGAGCCCCCCCAGGATCTGGGCCCTGCCCCCACGCCGAGCCGTCTCGTTTGCCAGCGGGTGCATGAGTCTCTGTCGTGTGGAGAGAAGGCCCATCTCTGCCCCGCCTGCCCCAGTGGCCTTTCTCGTACCGTGGGCTGCAGAGGGAGAGGAGCAGCGCTCTGTTCTGCAGAGGGAGCTGGCGTGCTGTGCAGCATGAGTCAGGGCTTGGGGTGCCACGAGGGCTGTGTGGACCACCCGTGTCTCAGGCTAGGCAGATGTGCAGGGCAGTGGGGTCGTGAACGTGAGTGGCGTCGCCAGACATCCACTCTGTAGCGGGTCATCACTCAGGGTCCTGATGAGGACGGGACCGTGGAAGTGCTTGTCTGAGTGTCCTTCTGTGCTGGCCATAGGGGCGGGACTGTAGGGTCACCTTTCCGCTCTTCTTTTCCCTGCTTGTTCCTGTGTGTGACACTGGAGGGGCAGAGTCTGCGTTCAGAGATGAGTGGGTATTCACGAAGGCCTTGAGGCAGCTTTGGAATCTGAGAGGCAGTGGTCTTGGTGGTGCAGCCTCGTGAGCTTAGGGGTGTAGATGCTGACCGTGGTCGACTTCTTCCTCCATGAGAACTGTCTTCTTGCGCCAATCCCCGTGTGCACTCACCGGCTTCTCCACTCATCTACTTGCTTCGCCTCTCTCGTAGAACTTAATGCCACAGCTGGAAGCTTGCCTCCCACGACGCCGCTGTCGCCGTCTGCCGTCTCTGCGCAGAGCCTGGTCATGTCCTCGTCCGCAGTGGGGGCCGAGGCCAGCGTCACGCTGACCCTGGCGGACACCCAGGGCTTGCTCTCCGGGGGGCTGGACACCGTCACGCTCAACATCGCTTCTCAGGTGGGTGCCATGGCCCCGCCGATGGGGTCCTCCCAGGAAACACCTTCTTTCCTAGGTATCTGTTCAAAACACAACTGGTTGTTTTCCAAATAAGTTTAAAAAGTAATTTTTTGATGCCAAATGGGAAATATAAGAAAATCCAAACAGTGCAGAAAAGCATAAGTAGTCCACCCCGCTAGACGGAACTGCAGTGAACGTCTGCGTGTGTACATGCTTCTGGACCTTTCTATGCACACACGGGTGCGCGTGTTCTCGCTTTTACAGAAACAAGCTCGTGTGTATTGTGGAGTGTAAACTCTTCCCCCCTAGTTAATTTTGCTGTGATTGCGTTTGTTTCAGTGATTTTAGCTGTGCAGACGTTTCAGTGCCTGTGCGCCCTGTAGAGGAGGGCGCCGGGGGGGCTTCCAGGCTGTGTGCCCTGTAGCTGAGAGCACCGGTGGGCTTCTAGGCACCCTGGCTATTGTCAGTGGTGTGGGAATTCCAATACTCCGTGCTACTTAGGTTCTTAGATGAGTAGATCTTAGGTTCTTAGATCCTGCAGTAGGTGTGCTGGGTTGAAGGTTAAGATGCTGACAGACCTTCCAGAGCCCCGTTGGGAAAATCCTGAGAAGCGGTGATTAGCTCTTGTGAGGCAGCCGTGTGGAGTTCCGACAGGGGCTGCGCCTGCTGGCCCCCACGTGCACACCCTACTGCGCGGAGGCTGTGGCGGGCAGGTGGCAGGGCGAGGCTCACCCGACTCTTGTCTGAGCCCCACCTCCGCTTCCAGGCTCTGCGCTGCCCGCGGGCTCTCTGCCCTGGGGGTGACTCGGTTCCTCCCCGTGCACACCAGTGATGCCACCTCGGCCTGCTCCTGGTCCGTCTGCACGGCAGGCGTGGCCGTGACGCACACCCTGTGCTCTCTGAGGTCCCTGCCAGCAAGCCCAGTCCTCCCGAGGGGACTCAGGACACACTGCACGCGAGGGGCTTCCTTCTGGCCCACGAGAGCGCTCAGCCCCCCGGGCCCCCTGAGCAGATGAGGAGACCCTACTCCCCTCAGCCAGTGCTCAGGCACTTACAGAATGCATGTGCGCTTGAGAAGTGAGAACTAGTGTGATTTCCACATCAGTGTAATCAAAACACAGCAAAGAAAGCAATAGTCTGCAAGTAAGAATACAAACCAAAAATAAGTCATTTTTAGGTGATGCCCTTTTAGTGGATTCAAGTCACTACTTTTGTGAGTATCACTAATTGTCGAGCATTTATTTTATCGGGCAGTTGACTTTTAAATCAGGGCATTTGCATTGAGGATACTTAAATTAGCCATTGAGATACCAGTAATAAGCTAGTAAACGCCATTGTATTCAGAATTTTTTATTGTTGTTCTTGTTGCTTTTTGTTTTTGACTGTGCTGTGCAGCATGCCGGATCTTACTTCCCGGTAGGGGATCGAACCCCAGCTGGCTACAGTTGAAGTGCAGAGTCTTAACCAGTGGACCGCCAGGGAAGCCCCAGGGTTTTGTTTGTTTATTTTTATCAAGCTTTTTTTTTTTTTTTTTGAGATAATTGTGAATTTGCAGTCAATTAAAAGAAGTAGCACAGACCCTGTGGACCGCCCCTTTACTCAGCTCCCCCCAGTGACAGCAGAGCGCCCATCAGGTGTCCCGTGTTTAGTGACAGCTGGGTGGGGTCATGTCGTGGCTTCTGAAGCAGTGATCTTCTCCGCAGGGTCAGCAGTTTCCAGCCTTACTCACGGACCCTTCTCTCTCGGGCCCCGGGGGCGCGGGCTCACCCCAGGTCATCCTGGTGAGCCCCCCTGCACAGCCGGCGTCTGCCTGTGAGGAGATCACCTACCAGGTACAGCACACGTGTCGTCTGCAGTCTCTCAAGGTTTTCAGAGCACCTCACTTCAGAAGGGGCGGCCTGGAGGGTACTGGGGAGAGCCTTCGGCCGGGGCTCAGTGCGCCTGGCAGCTGCGTGTCTTCCAAGAAGGAGCAGGCGCCGAGCACAGGGACCTGGGTGGATGCAGGGTCTCCTTCTCTCCATGACTCGGGGTCAGAAGGAGATGTCGTAACCAAAGCTGTGAGACCTGGTTTTCAGTTTAGCAGTGTCTCCTTGATTTGCCCACTGATCAGATTGCATGTGGTCATTCCCTTGCATTTAGTTTTTTTTTGTTGGATTTCCTGTGATACCTTTGATGTTTCTTTCACATCTTGTTATACATTTTCATAGGGATTTTCACATGTCTGTATGTGACCTGTTTGTCATCTGAATCTGACTAGTCTCTTTTTTTAAAATGCATTTTTTGGAGGGGGTGGACAAAACACTTAGTAAATGATAGTTCCAAATATAAAGAGTCTAAAAACGCCTAAAACTTTTCAGAAAAGTAAAATACCGATAATAAATCTCTGAATTTTTTTTTTTTGAAGAATTAAATTTTATGCTTAAGCAGTTTTTTAGCAGTTGGATTTTAAGATAATTAGTTTTTGGTCTTTCGGTGAGACTAGGACTTCTTTCAAATAGAAATTAAATGTAATCAGCAATGGGAATTTCTCCCCATCTGGCCTGAGTAACCAGAGTCCATTTAGCTAGATTTTGGCTTGTGTAGCAGTTAACACAAGAGCACTTTCAAGTTCAGGGGTGTACTCACAGGTCTCAGGACTCAGAAAGGTCTGTTGTCCCTGTGGTTACAGTAAAGCCGACATCCCCTGAACGGAATGTCTGAGTCAGAAACATGTCCTGTGTGCGTCTTAGTTTCTGTAACTGTTGATGAACGAGTGTCGGGGCCCCGGGGTTTTTAGTGGGTGTCCTTCCCTGCGTGTCATTTGTTTTATCGGGTGGGTTGTTTCCTGCAGTAACAGAACAACCTTGAGTGTCATTTATTCCCGGTGGTTTTCAGCCTTTTTAAAAAGACTCAGGAGAGATGCAATTTTGCGGAGAGCTGAGCACAGGAGTGTCTGTCGTTTCTTTTCTTGTCTTAGACGCAGGCCCACCTCACACAGGAGGCACAGGCCAATCGCTTTCCCACGGCGTGTGGCGTCCTTGCATCGTCGGAACTATTCGATCGCTTGTTTCATCCCTTTATTTTATAAACCGTGGCCCAGATTAGTGAGAGCAGTTGGCGGGAGCCTGCAGTGGCCGCCGGGTGTTGTCTGGGAGCCGGGTCTCAGCGGCTCAGTTGGGATTCTGCCCTGTTGCAGGTGACGGATGTCTCTGCCAGCCTGGCCCCGGGCGGCGCGCCCGAGAAGGAGGCCCGGCTGCATGCGTGCCTGGAGTGCGGCTGCAGCTTCGCCTCGGCTGGCCTGCTGCTGCAGCACAGCAAGGCGGCCCACGGGCGTGAGCGCATCCACGTCTGCCCCGTGTGCAGGAAGGCCTTCAAGCGCGCCACGCACCTCAAGGTACAGCCCCGCCGCCAGAGCACAGACGTGCCCGTGCCGCACTTCGGGTGGGGGCAGGGTGTGTGCGCTCCCTCCTGCGGGGAAGGGTCGGGTCCACTGTGGACACGCACAGAGGAGGGGACGAGGCGGGCCGGGTACTGGGACGTGGCTCCCAGGACACCTGGCGGGGGCACAGCACAGGGGCCGTGTGTCCGGCCCGCGGCACCTCCTCTGTGCTCGGTTACTGGAGCACCGGGCCCCACAGACGCCCAGGTGCATGCAGGGCCCAAGCCTCCTTCCTCAGGGCCTGCCGAGGAGTCGCTTGGGCAGCACACCAGCTTCCGTTTTCCAGGCCTGCAGCTGGCTACACCTCTCACCTCCATTCCTGCCGTTTCCTGAGATGGGAAATCCCAGTATTAAGTAATATGCTTTGAAAAAGAGAATTTCACGTTTGCTTTTAAAAACGAAACACTGACCATCATAGCAGCTCTCCTTGCAGAGGCCACGGCCAGGAGGTTGGTGAGGTTGGGGTGCTGTCCATGACTCTCTGAATTTGACCCTGTCACTCAGACTGTCTGCGCTCTTGCTCGGGTTATGTGACACTGGCAGCTCCACTTTCCTAATAAAATACTTGTGTTTGTCAGAGGAGTATAAAGTGCTTAGCTTTACACCCATAGTAGAGAGTATGGAAGTGGTAGTCTGATAGAGAATAAATATTTTTAAAGAAGTAAAAGAATAAAAATGGTTAAAGAAAATTTAAGGTACTTAAAATCATACACGTACCTAAGGCGTAGCTCGCTCTCCCGTGACCATTCTGGGGTGGCGTGTTACAGACAGACCACCTTCCCCTGAGAAGCCTGGCGGATGCTGACCGCTCCATCAGAGTCGGTGCAGCAGTGGACGCGTGGTGGTGTGACGGGATGGCAGTGGCACTGCCCCCCGCCACACACACACACACAGACAGACACAGCCCTGGTCTGTGAGGAAAACATCAGACGAATCAGTTAAGGAACATCCTGCGAAGTACCCAGCCAGCCTTCTCAAACCTGTCACGGTGGCCGACAGGCAGGCCAGGATGAGGCCCCGGGCTCAGGGGGCCTGGGTCTCCCTGGCAGGCCACGACCCAGCACTCACCCACCCCCGACTCTGCTCCATGGGGTCCTGACTGGAGGTGAGCCTGGGGTCCTCCTCCTGCCGACTGGCCTTTCTGTGCTGGTTTTCCTGTCCTGTTTCAGGTCTGTAAGGCTCTGTTAACGATCGTCAGTGTCCTTCATGTGTGTGTGTGTGTGTGTGTGTACGTGTCTTCCCCAGGAGCATATGCAGACGCATCAGGCTGGTCCCTCCTTAAGTTCTCAGAAGCCGCGGGTGTTCAAGTGTGACACGTGTGAGAAGGCCTTTGCCAAGCCCAGCCAGCTGGAGCGCCATAGCCGCATCCACACAGGTAACCTCGGGGAGGGCCCTGGGTGAGAAGAGAAGTCCTGCCACCCACCGCTCGTGACGGGAACGTCACATGCAGCGTGTCTGTGTTCATTTGTGACACAGCACCCGGTTCATGAAGCACAACCCACCCGCTCAGGTCTCTGCCTGACTTTTCGCCAGTTTACTGTGTAGCTGACTTCCCCAGACGGAGGCTGTTGCTGTTTGCACGTGGAGGTCTCAGGTGTTCCTGCCCACCTCTGTCTGGTGCCCAGCCTTCTCACAGTTCTCCCAGCCCTGGTGCCCTGTTGGCAGCCGCCTCCGACTCACTCTCAGAGGGCTCCTCCTCCCTGGTGCCCCTGACTGGCACCTGGGCCTCGTGTGTCGTCAGCAGGCGCCTGGCAGCCTTCATGGGCTGTGTGTTCTCAGAGATGCCCTTGCTTGTCAGCACAGATCCTGGAGCCCGCTGGGTACCAGCCCGGAGCTCGAGTGACAGACCACCGTGCTGCTGCTCCATAGTGCGTCTCTTCAAAACCTTAACTCAGGGCTGGAAATGACTGCCTTGTGTAATGGCACACATGCACGGGCAGGGTTTGCACACCTTCGCAGGCACCTCGTCACCTTGCTAGGGCCGCTTCCCTGCCCGCGGGGGTGCCTGTCCTCAGTCCCGGCCCTCCTCTCCTCAGCTCCGCCTGTGTCTGCAGGGGGCGCCCTGCTTGTGCTGGCGCTGCCAGTAGGGAGAGCCGCCCACAGGGTCGTCTCCCTTTCCATCACCCTGCTCGTCTGACAGGGCCCTCAGTTCACCCGTGGCTGTTCTTTTCCTCGGGTGTGATGTCGCGGTCCCAGTCTAGGGATGAGGACAGAGACCCTGACCCGTTTTGAGGACTGGGCCTGCCATTGAGAGCAGTCCTGAGGCCTCCCTCATCATCGCTGAGGAGGGCCGCCTGGAGCACGGCAACCCACTGCCTCCAGAGTAGCTTTGGGGTGCTGCCTCCTGATCCGGGGGCCTCATGGGGACGAGAGGCAGCCAGGCAGGGCATGTGGGAAAGAACTTTCTAGGCCGAGTGAAGGCTTGTGCCCTGGACAAGTGAGGACCCGGTCCTGGGGCTGAGAAGTGTGTGACAGCAGGGGAGGCGGGGGCTGCCAGGACCAGAGTGGCTGTGCAGTAAGTGCTTCCCAGGGTGGTGCTCGCCGGGACAGTGCTCTCCTGGGCAGTGCTCACCAGGACAGTGCTCTCCTGGGCAGTGCTCACCAGGACAGTGCTCCCCAGGGTGGTGCTCACCAGGACAGTGCTCGCCGGGACAGTGCTCTCCTGGGCAGTGCTCACCAGGACAGTGCTCCCCAGGGTGGTGCTCACCGGGACAGTGTTCCCCAGGGTGGTGCTCACCGGGACAGTGCTCTCCTGGGCAGTGCTCTCCTGGGTAGTGCTCACCAGGACAGTGCTCTCCTGGGCGGTGCTCACTGGGATAGTGCTCCCCAGGGTGGTGCTCACTGGGACAGTGCTCCCCAGGGTGGTGCTCACCGGGACAGTGCTCACTGGGACAATGTTCTCCTGGGCAGTGCTCACCGGGACAGTGCTCTCCTGGGCAGGTGCTCACCTGAGCAGATGCTTTCCTGGGCAGGTCCTCACCTGGATAGATCCTCACCAGGACAGGTGCTTACCGAGGTAGGCTCCCTGCAGAGGTCGTTCTTGGCAGCTTTTTCTTCCATTTGTAAGTTTATGTATCAACTTGAAAGCAATTAACATTTAAAAGATACTGTATAAACCATACTTTAATCAAGTGGATTTCCTATTCATATGTTCTCAACATTGTTCAGCTTTTCTTTTGGAAGCGTGTTGTTTGAACCATGTTTGTTCATTTCTGGATACTTCGGGACTTTGCGTAGCTTTGTCTTCTGTCTCCCTGCAGAGCAGCCTTGCTAGACCCTGGGTTAGCCGCCTGAGTGATGCAGCAGGGGGACATCACTAGGGTCCCGTAGAACTCGCATCCCTTCCAGGCAGCGTGTGTGTGTGTGTGTGTGTGTGTGTGTGTGTGTGTGTGTGTGTGTGTGTGTGTGTGTGTCTCTCTGGGAGCTCGTATGTGTGTGTGTCCCTGGGAGCCCGTGTGTGTGTGTGTGTGTGTGTGTGTGTGTGTGTGTGTGTGTGTCCGTCCCTGGGAGCTCGTATGTGTGTGTGTCCCTGGGAGCCCGTGTGTGTGTGTGTCCCTGGGAGCCTGTGTGTGTGTGTGTGTGTGTCCCTGGGAGCTCGTATGAGTATGTGTGTGTGTGTGTCCCTGGGAGCTCGTGTGTGTGTGTCCCTGGGAGCTTGTGTGTGTGTGTGTTCCTGGGAGCCCGTGTGTGTGTGTGTGTGTGTGTGTGTGTGTGTCCCTGGGAGCTCGTGTGTGTGTGTGTCCCTGGGAGCCCGTGTGTGTGTGTGTGTGTTCCTGGGAGCCCGTGTGTATGTGTGTGTGTGTGTGTGTGTGTCCCTGGGAGCTCGTGTGTGTGTGTGTGTGTGTGTGTGTCCCTGGGAGCTTGTGTGTGTGTGTGTGTCCCTGGGAGCTTGTGTGTGTGTGTGTCCCTGGGAGCCCGTGTGTGTGTGTGTGTGTATGTGTGTGTTCCTGGGAGCTCGTGTGTGTGTGTGTGTGTGTGTGTGTGTGTGTGTGTGTCCCTGGGAGCTCGTATGAGTATGTGTGTGTGTGTGTCCCTGGGAGCTTGTGTGTGTGTGTGTGTGTGTTCCTGGGAGCCCGTGTGTATGTGTGTGTGTGTGTGTGTGTGTGTGTGTGTGTCCCTGGGAGCTCGTATGTGTGTGTGTCCCTGGGAGCTCGTGTGTGTGTGTGTCCCTGGGAGCCCGTGTGTGTGTGTGTGTGTGTGTGTGTGTGTGTGTCCCTGGGAGCCCGTGTGTGTGTGTCCCTGGGAGCGTGTGTGTGTGTGTGTATGTGTGTGTTCCTGGGAGCTCGTGTGAGTGTGTGTGTGTGTGTGTGTGTGTCCCTGGGAGCTCGTGTGTGTGTGTGTTCCTGGGAGCCCGTGTGTATGTGTATGTGTCCCTGGGAGCCCGTGTGTGTGTGTGTGTGTGTGTGTGTGTGTGTGTGTCTCTGGGAGCTCGTGTTTGTGTGTGTATGTCCCTGGGAGCCCGTGTGTGTGTGTGTGTGTGTCCCTGGGAGCCCGTGTGTGTGTGTGTGTGTTCCTGGGAGCCCGTGTGTATGTGTGTGTGTGTATGTGTGTGTGTGTCCCTGGGAGCTCGTGTGTGTGTGTGTGTGTGTGTGTGTGTGTCCCTGGGAGCTTGTGTGTGTGTGTGTGTGTGTGTGTGTGTGTGTGTGTGTGTCCCTGGGAGCCCGTGTGTGTGTGTCCCTGGGAGCGTGTGTGTGTGTGTGTGTATGTGTGTGTTCCTGGGAGCTCGTGTGAGTGTGTGTGTGTGTGTGTCCCTGGGAGCTCGTGTGTGTGTGTGTTCCTGGGAGCCCATGTGTATGTGTATGTGTCCCTGGGAGCCTGTGTGTGTGTGTGTGTCCCTGGGAGCTCGTGTGTGTGTGTGTCCCTGGGAGCCCGTGAGTGTGTGTGTGTGTGTGTGTGTGTGTGTGTGTGTGTGTGTCCCTGGTAGCGTGTGTGTGTATGTGAATGTGTGTGTCCCTGGGAGCTCGTGTGAGTGTGTGTGTGTGTCCCTGGGAGCTTGTGTGTGTGTGTGTGTGTACACTCCTCGCGGCCGCCCCTTGGGGCGCTGACCGAGCCGTCTGTCCGCAGGGGAGCGGCCATTCCACTGCACGCTCTGCGAGAAGGCCTTCAACCAGAAGAGCGCGCTGCAGGTGCACATGAAGAAGCACACGGGGGAGCGGCCGTACAAGTGTGACTACTGCGTCATGGGCTTCACGCAGAAGAGCAACATGAAGCTGCACATGAAGCGGGCCCACAGCTACGCAGGTGAGGCGGCCCGCAGCCACCGCAGGCGTCGGGAGGCCCCTTCCTCGCGGCGGCGGCCTGGACGCTGTCCCGAGGGCTGGGGAGCCGCTGTGGGGTCTGCGCCCTGTAGTCCCGCAGACGGGCGACCTTGTTCCCACGCTGACTCGCCAGCGTTGGTGCCGGCAGAGTGAGGGCGTCTCCGTGGGGCCCTGCTGTGTCCCCCCATCTGCCTGTCCCGTGTCATCTTGGAGTGCCTGGAGGCTCCGGGAGATGGGCCTGCTGGCCGGTCGCCTGGCAGGAGCTGTGCTGGGAGGGGCTGGACTGCAGCCTGTGTCTCCGGTTCAGGTGCTGTGGCCAGGCCTGCAGTCAGGCCTGAGTGCAGGGGTGAGTACCCCAGGGTCTCCGGGAGCCACAGGGCAGGACCCTTCATGCTGGTCAGCTTTGGTGGAAGAGAAAATCCATCCTAATGTCTGCACGCTAGTGCTTCCTGCTTTTCTTTCTCTTAGAAAAGTCTTGTCAGTGGTATTAGTGATGGTTCATCAATGTCATATTAGCATAACCTTGACGATACATAGAGTTTGAGAGTGTACTGAACAAGGGCTGTGTGGCTTCATGTTGAAGTAGCAGTAATTGTTAGAACCATGAAACCTGCAGCTCAAACGGTTCTTCACTGGGATGGAGAAGAAAGCAGTTTGGGAATGCCTCGTCTCTGTGTTGTCCTTGTTTACATGTGCGTCATCTCACGTCGCTCTTTGTCCCACAGCAGGGGTGGTGCTGGAGCCCGTGGGCCAGCAGGACCAGGGCACAGAGGCGCTGAGCCACGCGCTGCACCTGGACGAGGTGGTCCCAGAGCCCGCGAGCGAGTGGCAGGCCCTGGCCAACGTGTTCTGACCGGCGCCACCCCGAGGACGTCCCGGAGTCAAGTGTGGAGGAGAACAGAGCGCTTCGGATTTCTCTTTTGAAGCCTCAAGTGTTATAAATGTCACCACAATAGTTTTTTTAGCTATAAAATGGTCTAGAGATCACTGACTTTCAGCGACTTCCAGGAAGGAGCTGGGCAAGGTGGAAGCACAGCGTTCTCATGTCTCTGCAAGCCACTAAACTCAGGTCCGTGTCAGCAGTTTCACCCTCCCTGTGGCCAGTGCAGCCAGCTGGACATCTGCCGGATCTTACTGTCACTGTGGTGTGATCAGCAAGACAGGTGTCAGTGTGAGGGAAGGCAGAGGGTTCTCTTTTCCTTCGTGCTTCCCATGACAAAAGCGTAGCTCATGAAACCAACATAAGCTAGGTGCATGAAGTTCAGAGGAAACGCTACGACACACAGGGAAGTTTTTTCCATTTTTCTCTGTGTGCATTTCGAGATGAGTAGAAATGTACCTTTTTTTTTTTTTTTTAAAGCCTACCGTATGTTAGTATACTGGGACCGTGAGAGATGGCTGGACCACTTCTCTCCACGACAGAGCTTACCCGTCAGTCAGGAGAAGGCAGCACCTGGGGCGTGAACATGAGGACAGAGTCAGCCTGACCCACGAGTGAGGACTTGGCCGTCCCTGCTGGAGGCGGCCCCGCGCCTGAGTCCCTGCCGGGCCCACCTCCAGGTCAGCATCAAGCACAGGCCGCACTGCAGATGGCAGACCGCAGCGCCGGCTCCCGCGAGCGGAGACGCTGCCGTCCGTGCGCCCCAACGACCCAGAAGATAGGAGCCTGTCCGAGCCCCGTGGTGTTCTCTTCATCCATAAGCAGGTGTACTTTTTATTTCAGGGAATCCTTTAGTATCATCAATGGTGCCACGTTGAACATGCCCCAAACCAACCAAATCCCGCCCTTGCTGGGGCAGAGCGCATGTCGGTCCCACGGCATTCCAAAGACAGAAACTTCTTACTCCACGTGACTCTCTCCTTGGAAATTATTTATATGTTCTATATATAAATACGTATGTACATATGCAGATATATGGGCCTCTGTGTGGCTGAATAGTATATTTTGTAAATAAGCACTATCCCTGTTACAGAGAGAGCGACAGCATTTTTACCTCCAACGAGCACTTCAGATCAGTATTGCATTCATTTTGTTAATAAAGAAACGGACATCCTCGTCATTGTGACATAAAGCTGGGGTTGCTTTTTTTGTGTTTGTTTTTCCTAAGAATAATTGCCTTTATTTTTTCTCATTGCCTCACTAGTTTCAGAAGAGAGCAGTTTTATTATAAATATTATATGGACTTTGTATATTAAGAGAGGAGCTCATTTCAGATTCCTGAAGAAAGACATTTCACTGTTAATTTTTGAAGGGGCATCTTTTGATTTTTTGTTGTTCACACTTATGGCATATGTATATAAGTAGTATTGATGGTGATATAAAAACTTTTGTTATGTGAAAATATTTAAGTCTAAAAACTGTTAAATATTACTTTTTTTTTCAAACTGCTTTGTGTATTGTATATTTTTTTAAAGAAAAAAAAAAAGCCTTATTTGACTTGTGATACTGGACTTCTGTATCCTGAGGTTTTTCTTGAATGTCAGTGTGTGTACCTGGCTGGAGTCCGTATATTCAGAATAACTGTAATTGTGCCAGAGTTTTAAAGGTTCTGCTTTTAATGCACTTTTCTTTTATAATTTTGTATTAAAATATTTTAGAAATGTTGATTAATTTTGGTGAACAAATATCTCCAAAGTTGAAATTATTGAAATTTTAAAAATTTTGTTCTTGCTAGGTTATTTATTTTGGTTTTAGCATTAAATGTCATCTCAGGTCAGTCTCTGCAAGGGGTTTGTTTAATTCCTAGTTGTATAGAAAGCATAGTTCAGTGAATTGTATTGGTGCACAGCCTGTTTAAGTAAGGCCTTACCAGGTGAATCTAAAGCCTACTTTTATTTTGGTTAAAGAAAAAAACCTATCAGTAATCCATTTTGTGAGTCTTCTCAGTTTATTATCAGGCAAACACAAGACATTAATGTATTATTTTTATTTACTTCCTAATTATAAAAGCTGCTTCTTTGCAAAACATTCCTTGAAAAATAAGGTTTTGTAAAGACATAATTTCACTTGAACTTTTGGTGGAGTGGAGTACAAGTTGATCTTTATACTTTACCGGTTGATAAAAAGTCTTCTGACAAGAGATTTCTAGTCTCCTGCATAACCAGGGTTTTGAGGATAGATAATTGTATTTTTAAAAAATATCTATCATAGCATATCTGCTTTGGAATAACAATAAATAAAAAAATGAAGTTAGGAAATGTGATTTTTTTTTTTCTTTTAAAATATTTACTGAAAGATAGTTTGGTGCATGCATTCAGATATGTTTTCACAGAGAACTTCAGTGGTGTTTTCCTGCGCCTCCATACAGCGCACACGAGCACCACCCTCGTGAGGCCCACGTGAGGAGCTTCTGGCTTAAGAATCAGGCTGTGCCTCGAGGCCGGCCTGCCGTCTGTGTTCGCGGCAAGCTCCTGCGTTGCTGCCACTGTTGACCATAACGAACGCCACCCCAGTCACTTAGGTGCCTGTAGAAAGGCTGCAGCCGCCTGTAGCTGTGTCCCGTGGTAAAGAGCTGGGCAGCTCTGGGCAGCTGCAGGACGAGTCCCCCTCCCTCGGACGCTGCGCTGGGAGCTGGGCGTAGTTCCCGGGAGCTGGGGTGGGGAAGCTGGAGGGTGTGGAGAGGGGAAGGGTTAGTGCTCAGTGGTGTCCAACCCTTCGTGACCCGATGGACTGTGGCCTCTGTCTCTGGAGTTCTCCCGCAGGAATGCTGCAGGGGACTGCCGTGCCCTCCTCCAGGGGCTCTTCCCGACCCAGGGGTCGGAGCCGGAGCCGGGTCTCCCGTGTGGCAGGCGGACTTTTTCCCGTCAGGGTGTGTGTGGAGCCCCATCCATGCCCGCTGCACAGGCAGGCACGTCTGCACAAAGGGCAGCAGGTGAAAACGGGGCAGCTTTTCCAGCGCCTCTCCCCACCCGCTGCCCTCGGCCCCTCAAGGACTTGGCAGCTTGGACAGGCCTGTGGTTGGAGAATCCAGCACGGAGGGAGCTTGCGCTATTGGTCCAGTGGATAGGAGCTCCTCGAGCTCTGACCACGAGTCACCTACAGAACGAGACAAACCCGGCCTAACGCAATTCCTGTCTTCCCTTGAATTTCCATTTCATCCGATCTCAGCGTTTAACCAGCGAGTGTCTCTTCACAACAGGGCTTTGTACCGGTGCCCGTAACCATTTGTAAGGAAATGTGAGCCTGAGTTTTACAGTCACACCAGTATTCATGGGCAGGAAGGACACACGCCAGTACAGGGTGAGATTCTAAAAAGGAGGTGGGCTTCTCTTCTTCCTGTGGATTTTCCTCTTTGCAGAAGACATTCGTAACTCACAAACATTTTTTAGAAGATCATCAGTCCAATTTATGTAAATAACATCTTAAGAAATTGTATAGGACATGGGGCTTCCCCCATGGCTCAGCGATAAAGAAGCCATCTGCCAATGCAGAAGCTGCAGGAGACACAGCTTGTGTCCCTGGGTGGGGAAGATCCCCTGGAGAGGGCATGGCAACCCACTCCAGTATCCTTGCCTGAGAATCCCATGGACAGAGGAGCCTGGCAGCCTGCAGTCCACGGGGTCGCACAGTGGTGACTGGACACATAACTGCCTTCTAGTTCTTCTTAGCAATACCTTATACCTGCTTTTTACCTATCTAAAGTCTGTTGTATACAGTGAGGCAAAGATGAAATTACACAGCTGATACTTTTAGACCACTTTTTGCCACCTAATCTCTATTCATGTAGGCCTTTTGGAGTTTTTAGAAAGGAATTTCAAAAATGCCTTGGCACACATTTGGAGCCTCTATGTCTCTACCTAATACTCCTGAAAAGCAGTGTTTTTAAACCATCTCATTGTAACACCGTGCTGAAGCGAGAGCCGTGCCTCAGCCTCCTGGAGCCTTTCCTGGATGAGGCCCCTAAACCCTCCACATTTGTCCCATCTGAGCTCACCCCCTGCCTCAGTCCCCGCTCCTCTCATGCCCAATGCCCCACACTTACATGGAGGGGTGCAAGGAGGGGTCCTCCTTGTATGGAGGACTAATAAAGCATGAAAAAATAAAGAGTAAGTGACAGGAACAATAGGCAGTGATCATAAAATGTTCTATTTAATCTTTTTTATGTGCAGTGCTTCACAGCATGAAGGCTTTTGTGTTAAATCAAGATTTATTGGCAAATTTGCCAAAATTTATTTGGCAAATTTCTAAAATGACAGTGATTCATTCTTGATTCACCACTAATGGACATTTTTAAAGTTAATTGTTTTTAATTTACAGGAGAGTCCTTTTTTTCAATCTTCAAAATTGTCCCATGGTCTATTTCTGCATTGGATAACATTTATTTAATACAATTTTGTGTTAGGAATGCATAGTTACTCCAAAAGTCACTGTGCTGGCTTTAAGAATAATAAAGTTAGTTTTGTATAATCTTAAAACTCCTATATATTTACTTATTTGGGTTTGGGGTGAGTTATAAAAGTTTAAAAGTAGACGTTTTCTCTAGGTAACATTTTCAGCATAGGTTAACAAAAATGCAATGCTGAATTTGCAGTGAGTTCAGATCCATGGGGCTCAAACACTCTGAGGACATCTTGATGCCATCCTTGAGGGTATTTTCCGCTTTTCCCTTGTTAGTAAGGTATTTTAAGGTGCCTTAAATGAAAATCAGTCATAATACCGACTTCTCTATTCATGTAGACATGTAGGACATTGGGTTTTCCCAGAAATACTGGTGGAGTTAGTTGATACTACAGCATCTGGTCCCTTTTAAAGATGCATCTCCAAACTTTCATAAATTCATAGTTTATAGTCATTGTCCTGTTAAAGTAGTGAATTGAAGATAACTTTTTCTTTGTTCACCTTACTCCTGGAACAGAGTAGGCACTTCATGCAATTATACTGACTGAAATAGCTAAGGTGGTTTTTATTTTCTCCTGGGCTTTGCTCAGAGGGAATGATAAAGAATCTGCTGTTCCTTCCTCCTTGTCTGTAGGAGGAATATTGTTCTTTTGGTGTTTGAAGTACGGCAGGTGGGGAGAGGGGGCTGTTGTCTAGAAATTACCAGATTATGGCTCATCTGCTGCCTCTACCACCGATTGCCTCAGCTACTTAAAATGGCCCAGCTGAGTTTTTCCAGAATGTTTGGCTTTCTGATGATGTAAGATTGCTGATATTTAAACACAGTTAAGGGCGTGAGTTTACAATCCATTTTGTGCATGGGCAGACCTGGGAAACAGAGTTGGACCATAAAGAAGAATGAACATCTTAGAATTGATACTTTAAAACTGTAGTGCTGGAGGAGACTTGAGAGTCCTGTGGACATCAAGGAGATCAAACCAGTCAATCTTTAAGGAAATCAACCCTGAATATTCATTGGAAGGACTGATGCTGAAGCTCCACTACTTTGGCCACCTAATGCAAAGAGCTGAATCATTGGAAAAGATCCTGATGCTGGAAAACATTGAGGGCAGGAGGAGAAGGGGACGACAGAGGTTGAGATGGTTGGATGGTATCACTGAGTCAATGGACATGAGTTTGAACAAACTCCAGGAGATGATGAAAGACAGGGAAGCCTGGCGTGCTGCAGGCCATGGGATCACAAAGATCTGGACACAACTGAGCAGCTAAACCATCAAATGAATAGAAGTATTTTTTACAAACGCCAATAATTAATTTATTCGGTATCATCCATAATGTTATTTCTATCACTGAGGAGATTTTATTGTCATGTAACTTTAAAGGAGCCTCCCAGATGGCTAAGTGGTAAAAAATCTGCCTGAAAAACAAGAGACATGAGTTCAATCCCTGGGCCAGGAAGATGCCCTCAAGAAGGAAATAGCAACCCACTCCAGTATTCTTGCCTGGGAAATCCCATGGACAGAGGAGCCTGATGGGCTACAATCCATGGGGTCGCAGAGTCAGACATGACTGAGCGACTAAAACAAGTACCGTGAAAGTGTTAAATCCCTTTAGTCTCTAAGGAAAAATGGAGAAACGGCAGTTTCTATGCCCACACTCACAGCCCCACACTCTCCTTTCTGCCGATATACAGATACTTCCCTGATTTTTAAATCCTGACTCAAGCAAGAGAGATGGTTCTATGCCACTATTTTAGCATCAGAACAAAGTAATTGTAGGTTACCCTGGTAACGAGCTCCAGGGGAAAAAATTCTTATAAATTAACACAAAACAGCTCTTCTTCGAGTGCCCTCAGCCAGCTCCTCCATCATCCTGGAGAAGGATGGACCGCTGCTGGCCGTCTTCCCCAAGATACTCCTCACCATGCACTTTTTCTAGGCTCGCTTTGAATTATCTTTCTCAAGTTTAGTCATCTGAACTCTTGATGCTTTTTGTGCAAACTCTGTGAAGTGGTTTCCAACTTTTAGTGAAGTTGCAAGAGTAGGACAAAGAAGCCCTCCTAGACTCTCCTCTAGGGATTGCTTTCCAGCGTTGCCCGAAGTGTGAAGCCTAAGACCTCCATGCAGCAGACCCAGTGCAGGCACCCAGCCCTCCTGCCCAGCCTCCTCTTCACCCTGGAGAAACACCCCCTTCTCCTCAGCTCTGCAATTTAATCAAACTCTTGCCAACTGGGGGGTCTAGGAAACCTTTGTCTTTGCAGGAGAAACACATCCCTGCTGTGGGCTGCCTGGTGCCCCAGATGCATTTGCTGGAGTGTTAACTCCTGATGTGACGGGACTTCCAGGAGCTAAGTACCGCTTAAATGCAGTCATGAGGGTGAGACTGGGCCCTTACAAGGAAGGAGAGGCACCACGGGGTGTCGTGAGCCCTAGTCAGCAGGCAGTGTGTGCAGGCCCAGGAGGGGGCCTCCCCGGAAACTCCCTGCCGGCGCCTTGGCGGTGAGCGTCCAGCCTCCAGAGCCTGAGAACGTAAAACTTGTATTGTTTCAGCCCCCCAGTCCTGGTGTCGTGTTATGACAGCCCCAACTTAACACAGCACCAAGGGGTCATGGAAGGCTTGGCGCTCTCGTTTTCAGAGGCTCCCCCCACCCCACCGCCCCATTTCAGCGTTTTTCTCAGGCCCTCTTCTGTCATCATAAACCCCAAACCCAGTTCATAGCCCGCACCTGGTTTATAAAGCCAGCCCGCTAGATGGAGCCGACATCCTCTCTGCTAACCTCTGACCCGCTCCTGATCTCTGACCTGGCCTGCTCTCCCAGAGCTTGGTGCTGGGGCCCCTCGACCGTCCTGTCCTCTGCCTGGGGGGACAGATAGGAGCCCACAGATGGTTCTCGGTCTGGACCACGCGGTGCAGAGGCAGCTGGGCAGATCGACATGGTATCTGAGAAAACATGATCACCCTGGTGTTCTGTTCTGGTGGGAAGAGGCTTCCTTCATCAGATACACCCTCCCAGCACCTCTGGACTCAGTGGGACGGTCCACAGGTGAGCACAGAAAGATGGAGGAGCATGTGGCTGGGGGTCTAGCATACCCCCCCCACTCAGAGCTCCACCTGGAAACGAACTTTCCTGCAGCTTTGGGGTGATGGAGACCTCTTGGGCTTCCCAGTGGCTACAGGTAAAAAACCTGCCTGCCAATGCAGGAGACCTAAGAGACGCAGGTTCAATCCCTAGGTTGGGAAGATCCCCTGAAGAAGGAAATGAAAACGCACTCCAGTATTCTTGCCTGGAGAATCCCATGGACAGAGGAGCCTGGTGGGTACAGTCCATAGGGTCGAAAAGAGTTGGGAACAGCTGACGTGACTTGGCATACACACTCACATTCTGCAGACCAGAATAAAAGTCACGGAATACAAGCCATGCAGATATCATTAAAAGTGTATTACTTTATTTCAATATTCAAGAACAGTGCATACTTTCCTTGAGACCCGTGGTCACAGCTCTCATTGTTGGGTGTGGCCACGAACGGAGGTCACTCAGTCACAACCAGCTCAAAGACGCAGTGTGTGTGTCGAGCAATTTGGAGATTTTGTTTCTGAATTTTTTTTCTTACCCTCTCATCATTGAGGCTATGTATTAATAGACATTATATTAAACCCACGCGAAATATTCAGAATTAGAAGGGGATTAAAGGGCCGCGTTTGGGCATTATATTGACTATTCCTCATTTTCATCCTAAGGGGGGGTTGTGACGCCAGTGTGGGGACTTCGTGGGGGGCTGGTGGGAGAGACGCTGAAATCAAAAGGTGGGAATCAGTAAGTTATGGGGGGAGCACGCGAGATGTCAGCTCGGGTTAGAAAAGAGTGGGATGGAGGACCCCTCCCGGTCCTCACTGGGGCCGGCGCCCAGTCCGGCAGTGATCCGGAAAAGCATGCGTGCGAGTCAGTGGGTTCCGGGAGGAAGCGGGTGGGGTGGTTCTCTCCCCCCTGGGGTTAGTGTTCGCTGTGCGCACCGCCGTGCCGACCACGCCACCTGTCACCTTCGCGCTCGCGATGGCTGCGGCCACCGCGAGGCTCCCGGAACGTCCTGCCACCGCTCTGAGCTGCGCCGCCTCCGCCCTCCAGCCGGGCTCCGTAGGAAGTAGGTCGGCGGGGGGCCGCTGCGGTCCCCGCGCGCCTGCGCCGTCGCGGGACCCCCCGAGGCCCGGCCGAGTCCGCCCCGCGTCCCTTCTCCGCACGCGCCGATCCGGCTCCTCCGGGGTGTGAGCCGCGGCCACCACATGGGACACTCCCAGCTGCCCGCCCGCCTGCCACGTACCAAAGCTCCGCTGCGAAGCCGCTCCACTGAGATGGGTTAGGAAAGGAAGCGCTTTAGGAGGTGAGAGGAGGCGGGAAAGAAACCAAAGGAAGCTCAGAGCCACAGGTCGGTCTCCACACCCTGGGTGGGGGTCCGGCGGCCACGTCCCCCAGCAGCGTCCCAGGGCAGAAAGCGGGCGTGGAGGGTCGCCCGTCCTGGCCGCTCGGGGACCTCGCTGATCTCCAAGGGTGAGCTGACAGCTGCACCGTCTTCGCTTTGAGCCGCTGGCCGGGAGCCCGCAGGACGCACGTGTGGCCAGGGTTGGGGGGACGCCGGCTGCACTAGGGAATTTAGACAACGGTTAGCGTTGAGGCGGTTGTATTAAGAAGCTGGGGACGGGGTTCTGGGAGGGGAGCTGGGCTTCAGCGTCTAGCCATCGGGGACCCGGAACGGCTGTCTCGTCCTCCCTGTGAGAGAGAGAGATGGAGAGTTAGGAGGGCTGGGGCCCTGTGGTCAGTGGTCACCAGATGCAGGGCCTCTCTCCTCGGGGTCTGTCCTAGGCACGAAGCTGCATGGGGCTGGTCTCTGACTCGGCGCCTCACAGTATCCTTTATCTCACTGCACATCCAAGTACAAACAGGACAGGGCCTGTGCGTTTCTGGGGGTGAAAAGCTCAACGGATACATTATTATGTCTCAAAGGAGGGCTTGTTTTCTCCTAACGTCCTCCCCTCAAGAGATGGGAGGCCCAATGCCCCTCGCTGTCCCAGCTCAGCAGGAAGTAGCCAGAAAGACCTCGATGCCCCTATTCCCAAAGAGTTGGGCCTCCCATCTCTTGAGGGGGGAACGTCAGGTAGTTAGAATAGGAAACAGGAGTCCAGAATGGTGGTGGCTAAAAGACAAGGAAGGGAAAAGCCTGCAAAAGTAGAACAAAGGAAGGTCTGAGGACCGGAGTGAGGACCTCAGGTAGAACAAACAGCACTCCTGGCTAGCCCAGTTTACACAGGGCAGGCCCAGGGGGAGGAAAAAGCATATAAAAAGCGGAGCCAAAGGGCTGGGGGTCTCTCTCCAGCGCACACACGCACTCTCTCCTCTTCGCGTCTTTTGTGTCGGTATGCCCTCACATCTCGAGGATGTGTTTTCCTTTACTTTCTAAATAAAACCGAGCTGTAACATGGCACTGTAACACTAGCTGTGATGCGCCGAGGGCTTTAATGTCCGTCACTTCAAATTTTTGTCGTGAGGAGACAGAGCCTAGGAAATTACACAGTCGTCTTGACATCTAGACTAGAGATTCCCAGGGGCCGCAGGAAGTGGTCCATCAATGATGCCCAGGACGGGCTCATCTGCATGAGGCTGAGATGCCGAAAGCGCAGCCCCACTTGGTCCACCAGGGAG
Organism: Muntiacus reevesi; assembly: GCF_963930625.1. Classification (NCBI taxonomy): domain Eukaryota; kingdom Metazoa; phylum Chordata; class Mammalia; order Artiodactyla; family Cervidae; genus Muntiacus; species Muntiacus reevesi. The sequence continues at coordinate 2,726,128 of NC_089252.1, read as the reverse complement.
CGGCCCCCGCCCCACCTGCAAGCCCTCTCCTGCGTCACCAAGGAAACCAGCCTCCCAGATGAGCCCTCCACAAACTGTGACCTCAGGGTCTTAAAAAAACAAGAGTTGACATGTTTTCAAGAGTTGACAAATACAATTTGCAGAAGAGCTGGCAGTGGTGGAGGTGGAGAAGTGGGTGGGGATGACGGAGACGAGGGAGCTTGTCCAGGCGTCCGTTGGAGAAGGCAGCTGTCACCCCAGGCGCCACTTAGATGAACTCGGAGGAGGGTTGATTTTTTTTTTTTGCATTTGAATTCTTATTCAAATTTTAGTCTTTTTGGATTTCCCCTTTCTCGTAGGTTATGAATGAAAACTTGATCTCTCAAAGATCCCCTTGAGACTATGAGCCCCTGGAAAAGAAGATGATTGTGAAATATGCTATTGATCCAATGACAGATAGGCCTCGTCCATGTCTTGCATCCCCCACGTGACCCAGAGATTAGGCAATGGAAGCATGAGGCCCTGGGTCTTATAGCTAACTTGGTCAACAGAGAGATGATGGCTCTGATTTCTTGCAATTTTGCTTTCTCCCCAAAACATTTCCTCCATTGCTGATTCACTATAGGCATTTTGTTTTCACATGTGGGGAAGTCTGTGGAACTCTAGCCTCTGGAGGTGTCGGGCATCATTCAGAAATGCTCCCCCTGCAGGAAAGGGGCTTTGTTCCCCAGCCTGGGGGACGAGCCCTTCAGTGTGGACCTGGGTCTGGTCCCGGGTGAGTCTGGCTGGGCTTTGGGTACTTGATCCTCAGAGCCAGTCCTGGAGTAGCCCTGAGCCAGGCAGCACTGGCCCCTCCTTGTCCTGAATTTCAGCGAGATTAACCTTAGAGCCTCCTGGAAAGTGTGATTTAGTCGTGCACAGGAGCAGACCTCCGCCCCATCTGACCAAGCACGTCTGCGCTGAGACGGGCTCAGTGCCCCTCCTACCCTGTTTGCCGAGCAGCTTACGTGAGACACCACTGAACACCCCGAGGGCAACTTTGAATGAAAGATGGCAGGTTTATGGCTTTTCTTTTTGATTACTGTGCCTACAATTCATTATCTGCTGTGAGCTAAATCTCTGACGTCTGTTTCTTCTTGTGAACAAATCCAGCCTGGAGGGGTGGGGGTGTTCTTAGCATTCCCGTTTGATAGTTGAAGGAGCCGAAGCTCCTCAGAGAGGTTGAGTCATTTCCCCAAAGTCAGCCAGCAGAGGGGAGCTCGCATTAGAAACTCTGATGAGGACGGGCATCTTCCCAACTGCAGACATCTGGGTTTTGCCCTTGGTCGCTCTGGTCCGGAAGTCTTGGGGTACTCAGAAATGGTCTGGACGCTGCAGGTGACCTGATGGAAACACTGCAGCTCCGGGTTTAGACCCAGAGCCCCGCCGGGATATGCGTCGTCACCTTCTCACTTCAGAATCAAGACACGTATATTGTAAGGCTCTCTGTTTCTTGGACATTTGAGGTAGTATTTATCTCCTTATCAGATTTGCCTCAGGATCAACATTTTGAAGACTGAGTCCTGCCCACATTGAATCTGACACCAGCCAACTTAGCAGTGGGTCACCCACCACTCACTTCATGTATTTAAACGTCTCCTCAAAGCCGAGTCCTGCTTCTCAGCACCCTTCAGAGTCCAGCACCTTTCAGAGCCTAGGTCGTTGTGTCTGTGTATCCCGACCACTGGGTGCGCCACACACACGGGACTGGACATGGAATTAAAGGTTAGGTGACCACCCTACAGTGTCTGTGTTCCTGACCAAACCATTTCACCGTAAATTGTAAAACCGCAACATTTCAATGAGCTTAGCAGGAAGCACGCTTCCGCGGGTGATTGGGGTTGAGGAGCCATCACGCTTTGCTGGTGGGGACTGAGCCCTTGAACAGGGCACGTGGGGCTGTCGGTCTCCTGGTGACACAGCCTCGCCACGGACTGCAGGAGCTTCTCGGGTGAAATCTCGCTGTGACCTGCCGTAACCCAGCGGGTGAGCCTCGGGAGACACTCCTGGTCTCATCCGAGACCACGGACAGCTGGGAAAGGGGTCTGTGGAAACGCAGGTCTCCCCCGGGGGGCCGCTGGCCTGGGGGCACAGGTGGAAGAAGCTGCACAGGGGGTGAGAGCAGGGCTGCGATGCTGGCACCGCGATGCCTGAGGGTGCAGGACGGTCCCATGGCCCTGAGGGCGTCATAAGCACCACGTCCTCAAGAGGCTGCCCCTGCTGTAACAGGGGGACTCTGCCCTTCCTTGCTGGCATCTGTCTTCCTCACGACATTTCTTCCGGTTGGAAGGGGAGCTGACCAGATCCTTGTAAGAGTCAGGACTGCAGTTGTAGCTGGACGTCAGCAGGGAAGTCATGGCCTCATTTGGGTCAAGAGTCAGTGAAGGTGGCAGCTGCGCTGACGCTCTAATGAGAAAACCAGCAGGACCGGGATTTGGTGACGTTTGTTCCTGCCAGGCTGCCGTGCAAATGTGGTTCCATTATCAGGGACGAAAAGCACCTCCGGGAGCCTCGAATCTTTGTGGAAATGGCCCCAACTGCTCGAGAGGCTCGCTGTGGCTCCACAGGCTCATCTCTGCTCCCGAGCCCCTCCAGTTCTGAGCCTGCTACCGGGTTCCATCTGCTCGAGGCCTGTCCGGGCACCTGGGCCCTGCCGGTCGGGGCCAGCCGCGTCTCCTCTGTCTGAGGAGACGACAGCCTGGCGCAGCCCTCGGGCGTCCTGGCTCTGGGGCCTCTGTCTCCAGGGTGTTTCATCTCCTCACAGGTGAGCTTGGTCTCCGGACTTGGGCACCCACCCCTCTCACCCCAGGAAAGCTCTGCCTGCTTGCAGCTGTGGAAGGAAGGAGTCTGAGGGGCCTGGTGTGAGGGGTCACTGCCCGGGGCCTGGCCCTCCCGAGTCCAGAACCTTCCCTTCCCTCTTCCGTCCGGCTCAGGCCTGGGGTGGCTGTGCCTTGTCCCCATCAGAGCCCTCCTGAGATCTCAGGTTTCTGAGCAGGGCTGACATGTCCCTGGCGATGCCGGGCTGTTTCGAGGGGGTCTGGGCAGGGAGCCGGGCAGATGGCACGGTACCCCTCCTGTCCGAGCAGCTCCCCACACATCCTCCCGTCTCACAGAGGAGAGACCGAGCCTCAGGGAGGCCGGAGGACCTGGGCGTGTGGCTCGGATGTGAGCCGGGAAGGCAGATGTCCGAGGTCTGCAGGGTGTCTCCCCATGCAGCCATCTTCCGTCTCGTCACCCTCAGGGACCAAGGCGCTGCTGCCCCGGTCAGGAAGCCACCTGTCCTTCCGGACGGGGTGCCCTCCAGGCCCCCGAGCCTCTCGGGCCCCACCACGACCCCGCTTGTCCTCAGGCTCCCTGGGGGACCCTGGCCTGGCATCCGGTGCAGCAGCTGCTCGGGTGAGCGCTGCAGAAATGCTCGCCCCGAAGGGCTGGGCAGGAGCAACTCCGGAGAAGCAGCAGGTGGAGGGGCTGGAGACTGGCATCCCCAGACTGTCCCAGACTCATCCCCAGACCCCTCCCAGCGCCTCCCACGTGGAGAAGGTACGTTACCAGCTTGAAGATTCTGGAAAGCGTGCCCTGGGCGTCGTGCCCCTTGAGTCCCTTGTGAGCCGATTTGTAGTCAGATGCTCTGCCGCCATAGCCGAATCCTGGCTTCTGGCCCTCAGCCCCCTGCAAGAGAGGGTGAGGCTCGCGGTCTGTGCCCACAGCCCGCGGCCCGCCCCGGTCCATGTCCATCTGGTCTCAGTGGCTGCTCAGCCACAAACTGGGTGCCCGGCGCCTCTGGCCGGAGGTGGGACCTTCCCTGTGGCTGTGGCCACCGTTCTCCTGGCCGAGCGGGTCCCAGGGCGGATCAGCCAGAGTCACACACGCATGCTCCAGAGTCTTTGCCCGCACACATCGGGGGAAGGGGCGCCTGGACCATGCTAGAGAAGGATGGGTGAGGCCGTGCCCCTGACAGGAGCCCAGGAGACAACGCCCGGCCCTGGGACTGTTCTGGCCATTGGCACAGACCCTTCACATCGGCTCCCCTGGGGCTCAGCAGCCTTCACACTTGGGGCATTGGGGGCTCATACGTTTTTAAAGGGCAAAGGCACAATTCCCAACTCTCCAGCCTGGAGGGGCCTCTCGCAGGCCAGAACCAGCTCCCCTGGCTGTGCTGTGGGTGCCCTGAGTGTGGATGGACCAGGGTTATTCCTGGGACTCTGGGCTGCGAGCTGGTAACTGTAGAGGGAGGAGGCAGGCTGGGAAGCCGCATCCCCAGGTGTGCACCTGGGCACAGTCCCAGGGCCGGCAACCGGGGTGGGTCTCAGCAACCCGGCTCCCTGGCTGTGTGACCTTGGGCAACTGTCGGAAGCTCTCTGAGCTTCAGTTTCCTCTTCTGTAACATGGAGATAATGGACAACCTGCTCTGAGACCAGAGCTTGTGACTCTGAATTCTCAAGCTTGCTGTTGTTATGGGAGGGGGCTCCTCAGGCAGCCCCACCTCTGCCTCCAGCTTCTCTGGGGGGACCCCTCTCACTTCAGGGAAGATGGAGAAAGCTGGCTTCCAGCAGGTAGCAACGACACACAGTTACTGTAATGTAAAGGCATGTGTCTCTGGGGCCAGTTTGCATTCCCATAAGCTCTAGTTTCAAAGGGACCTTGCCCTGTGAGCATGAGAAGGAAGGGGGGCTCTGGGGCTCAGACACAGTGAGCGTCAGCGTCTTGGGGTGCATGTCCCTTGCACAGATCTTGTGCAACGGACAGGCTCTGAGATCTCACTTCACATTTTGCCAACAAGAAGCGGGACTCTCTTTGTCCGGGCCTCTCCTGAGAATTCTACAAATGAAGTAAAACCATCTCTGATCGAGCTCTAGAGCCCTTGGCCTCAGCTTGTGGTCCTTTTCGGTTTCAAGAGGGTATTGTGGGGCCTGGGAAGTGTGGAGTCCATCCCTCCGGTCCAGAGGTGCTGGAGGTGGGCTTCAAGGATCTTGCAGGCCAGCTCTCTTGTGTTTGAACTGGAGCTGGACCAGGGCCACCTGTCTAGGCCCCCACCCTCCCCCCGCCCCGCCCCAGCCCTACTTCTGTGGGTTCCTTCACTTTCAGCCAGAAATAGATGCTGGGAATAGATGCTGGCCACTCAGAACGAGGCAGCCACTTTCACGTGAAAATCTGGTTTCAAGGGGTGTCGAGTGCGTGAGTCTCGGGGACTACACACAAGGGAGGCCTACTGCTGCCCTCGCATCCCACAGTTTCCACGGACACACTCCCTCCGTCACGGGCGCAGAGGCCAAGGACGGTTAAAGAGAGCCGATGAAGGATGGACCAGCATGGGAGAGAGCCGCGCGGTCCCACGTGAGCCTGTCATGCTCTGACTCTGCTGATTTTCTCCAGAATAAAGTGCTTCTGAGAATAAAATTCAAGGATTGTTTTTCTGATTGATAATCTGCTTAATTATTCTCCTTTCAAGTTTGTGGTCACTTTTATCTTTGGACAACCTAAAATTTGCCAGAAAAACATACAACATAGTTTAGAAAACTAGTGAGATTTTCAGGATCTCCAAGTGGAAGACAGTCATGCGGATCTCGGAAACCAATAGACCGGCTCACGGAACACAGAGCAGAATTTTGCTTTGGAAAAAGGAGAAAATTAACTGATTAGTGGGAACAAAAATGGAGACATGGAGAGGCATGCAAAGGCATTCTATTAGCTGCCGGATTGGAAGGGCCTTAAACAACGGGAAGAAAGAAGGTCTCCTCCCCCCATCACTCCCAGTCATCAGCGGCTCGGCCCTGCTCCCCCTCGCCTAGAAAGTTAAGAGGCAGGTTGAGTGGTCACTGAAGTAAGATTTCTGGGTCAGAAATGGATTTCATTCTTCAGTATCATGTTTTTCTCCTGCTGGCACAAGAAGTCCGTCATTAATTGGCTGTGACCGCTGGCCTGTGTCAGTTCTCTACATTATCGGCACTTTTTGCAAATTCATCAGATCAGAAAAAGGCTTATGTGTATCTGTATAAATGTCCCAGCAACATCTCACTTCTCACTGCAGTTATCATGTGTTGGAGCGGTTCCCGGAAGCTTCCTCTGCCTTTTCTCTGAGGGTGGATGCCTCCCTCCCTCCCTCCTTCCTTCTTTTTTAAAAATGTACTTATTTTTTATTGAAGGATAATTGCTTTACAGTAGTGTGTTGGTTTCTGCCGAACATCAACATGAAGCAGTCCCTCTTCCTTCCTTCCTTCCGCTCCCTCCCCCTCTGTCTTCCCCCTCTCTCTTTCCTTTCTTCCTTCTTTCTTCCTCCCTCTTCCCTTCCTTCTTTCTCTCCTTCTGTCTAAATTCATGCATTCATTTCTATGTTGCCTACTAACTGTGCATCAGTGAGATGTAGGCTCTGTGCTAGAGAGAGGACACTGGAGAATGTGGTTCTGTCTCCAAGACAGACACAGTTCCTGGCCTAGAGGTTAGTGGGTCTCCTTTTATTCTGGAAATGTGATCAAGTAAAGACTGTATCTAATATTTATAAGTAAATACTGCTGTTTGATTGCTTAGTCGTATCCAACTCTTTGAGACCCCATGGACTGTAGCCCTCCAGGCTCCTCTGCCCATGGGGTTCTCCAGGCAAGAACACTGGAGTGGGTTGCCGTGCCCTCCCCCAGGGGATCTTCCCGACCCGGGGATCCAACCTGAGTCTCCTGTGGCTCCTGCCTTGGCAGGCAGGTTCTTACCACTGAACCACCAGGGAAGCCCTTACTGGAAGGTAATTTGGTTAAAGTACAGATCAGCATTAGAAGTTGGCGTAGACACCAAATTTTACTAGAAGCTGAACAAGTCAGCCCCTTAAAGTTTTCATGGACACTTTGTTCTCAGAAATTCCTAAAAAGGTTTTTCTGGATGGCTTGATATCTAAGCTTTAGTTATTACTACATCAAAACCCAAACCAAAATCTTTTGGGTCACTTAGGTTATTATAAACTGAATAAGTGAATTCAGCATCCTTTTGTCTTGTTAGCAGAATCTCTGTTTCTCAACAGCATGTCAACACCTGGAGGGGGTGGGGTTAGCTATTCCGACAGGTGCACAGGCAGACGGCAGGGACTGGACTTCCTCATCTGCCGTTTTGGAAGGAAGTCAGGAACTTTCTCAAAGACGGGGGTCCTCCTTGCCTGGGCAGAGTCTCCTAGGAGCCCCTTGGTGCTTGGGCCCCGGGGCGAGCAAACAGGAGCGTGAGCTCAGCTAGAAAGAAGGGCCTGCTGCGGGGGAAGCAGCTGGCGCACAAGCCGGGAGGATGGAAGGAATGTGGACGCGAGCCTCCGAGACTGGGCGAGCGGAGCAGCTGAGAGGATGGGGAGGGGAGGCGAGGGGAGGGCGGGGCGCGCGGCACCTACCCAGCTAAATCTGCTGAGGGACAGTCCTCGCCCCTGCGTGAGGAAGAGAAAGAGAAAGTGACACAGGGATCAGTGCAGGCACGGCGCTCTTTCATACAACAGGACACGCAGTCAGAACAGCACCGAGCTGAGCCAGGAAGTAGGTTTTGTCAGATTCAGTGCATCCCTGCGCCGCCCCGGAGGACTTCCGATCCAGGCAGGGAGGGGACAGGAATGCTGTCTGCTTGGGGCCAGGCGCTTCTCAGCCCGTTCTAGGTCTACGTGGGCTCCACGTGGCAAAACATTTTGGGGGGAAATGAGGGAGCTCTGAGTCCAACCCCCTGTCTGGCCCATTTAGGGATTCCAGGGGTGTTAAGCGATGGCGACTCAGCACATTCAGAGCTCTTACCTTTCCTTGCGATGGAGGAGGTGTGCGAGGTGTCACCTGCAGAGACACAGGAGAATGGTGAGCTGGGCGGGTGGGTCCCTCCTTCACAGCGGCCCTGACCGCCTCGAGAGGGCCTCCTGTGGTCACCTGTCACCCCTGTGTTCACCCAGCTAGAGGGAGCTGCTTGCTGGGAGGGTCTGGCACCAATGGTATAAGAAGCCACCCACTCGGTCTCTCCTCGGGACCCTATTCTGCCCCAGGTGAGGGAGAAACAGGATTTGAGGATCTGAAATCACCCAGTGGCACCCGGGTCGTCCAGGGCACTCGGAAAGTGTTTGGGAGGATGTGAAACACGCCCAGGGCTCTGCGCTCAGCGGGGCAAGCCTTTGTGGCCGGCACTCCGGTGACAGTCCCTGTCACACGCTGATTGTCAGAGACCCTCTCTGGGGTCGGCAGCCAAGGGCCCCAGATACTAGGAGCCTGGAAAGGAAACCTTCAGGTGTGTGGTCCCTAAAGCCCCCATCAACATGAAAAAGGAGGTCTATAACTAGAGCCTGTGCTTTTGCGACTGTTTTTTTTAGAGCCAGTTCTAGGTTTCTAGAAAAGCTGTATAGCAATTGCAAAACATTGTCATGACCTACTGTCCTCTGCACAGCCCACCCCCTGGATTCTGTGTGGTTCATTTGTTACAACTGGTGAGCCAATCCATCACCCTCCGAGGGTTATAACTGTGTCCCACGGGGATATTCTCAGACCCCCCCTCCCACAGATTAGAGCTGTCACCTGGGTATGTACTCAGACCCCTCGTGGATCAGAGCTTAGAGTCCCCAGGGATATACTCAGATCACTCCCCCCTGGACTGGAGCTGTGTCACCTGGGGACACACTTAGGCTCTCCTGGGTGGGGGCACGGCCTGGCGCCCCTCATCCCTCCGCGCCCCCACTCCCACCCCACACTCCTCCACTCCCCCACCCCACGCCAACACTCACGATGTTCTTGAAGAAGTGCACTACGGGATTTTCGTCTTGGGGCCGGCCGTGCTGCGCCTTCTGGGGCAGGGAGCCATAGTGGGTGGTTCTGGCCGCGTGGTGTCCATCCTGAAAGACAGGGGGAGACGTCTGGAAGGTCAGAGGAGATCTTACGGGGATCTCCTGAAAGCCACCGGGACAGTGAGCCGCAGCCTCGCGGACGCCTCCTCCATCCCCAGCTCAGGGCGCAGTTCAGAAGGACCCTTCTTGCTCATGAGATGCTGTTGTCACCAAGTCTAGGGTGTGCTTCTCGAGAGTTTAGTGCGTTGAATGGGCTCAGTGTCGCTGCTGGGACTTGCACTCTTGTCTGGATTGTCACTGGTGTTACTGGCACTAGTTACAGGGCCATGTTCCCACACACGTCACCGTCAGTGTCTATGACTCTGCAGATGGTCCTCCCACCACCATCCACCAGGTCGGAAGCCCTGCAGTCATCCTGGCCTCTCTCTCTGCTCTATTTCCCCCTTTGGGTCCATTCACAACCCTTATAGGTTTTTCTTTAAAATAGTCCGTGCATTTAAAATAGTCTCCACCCCACGTTGACAGCAAAGCCAAGACTGGGGCAGCCCTGCCGGCCCCGCCCTTTCCCGCCCGGATTCATTTGCAAAGAGAGGATGCTCTGCACCTCCTGTCCCCCCTCCACAGTCACCCTCTGTGTCTACTCACAAACTGGACCCCTTCTCTCCAGCCTGGGGGGCGGAAGGAGCGGCTGAGAGCTTACACCACACGGCCATGTCCAGGCTTTCTCCACTTTCTGAGAACTTGTCTTGGCTGTGAGTGGTCCTTTGAACGAGGTGTCCACGTGCCCTCCAGTCCCCCTTCTGTGGCTCTGTGCCTTGCTCACTCCTCAGGTTCTAAGTCCCTCCTTCTGTGGGTCCTGCAGGGGCCCAGGCTCCCTGCTCCCCCAGCCTCTCCCCACTGTGCCCAGACCCCACCTCCCCGATGCCCCGGCCATGCGTTCTGCAGGCTGCAGTTCTCAGTTTCCCCGGGCAGGCTCAGCAAGTGACCTGTTTCCTGTGCAGCTCAGTCACAGCCTCCCTCAGAGGGTGGAGCCAGGCCTGGGGGTCACGAGCTGAGCCTCCCTCCACCCATGGGGCCGGGAGCTTCATGGTGTTCAGGTTCCCCGTGCAGGAAACCCAGGGAGTTGTGTTCTGCCAGGCGGCGCTCGTGGTAAAGAACCTGCCTGCCAGTGCAGAAGATGTAAGGGACTCAGGTTTGATCCCTGGGTTGGGAAGTTCCCCTGGAGAAGGAAATGGCAACCCACTCCAGTATCCTTGCCTGGGGAGTCCCATGGACAGAAGAGCCTGACAGGCTACGGTCCATGGGGTCGCAAAGAGCTGGACATGACTGAGCAACTCAGCACTCAAGCACATGGGCATGATGGCGTGGGTGGAGGCTGATGCAGTGGGCATTTGAATTGAAGACGTCGGCCACAAGGGGAGCTGGAGCATTTCAGGAACTGCTGAAACACCCCCGCCCTCCTGACTCTAACTTATCCTCTCTGTGGATGCTGCCAGAAGGCAAGTAATCTGGTTCTCCCTTGTGTTGTCTGTCACCCAGGGCCAATCAGATTCCGTCACTGCTGGCCAATCCTACACATTCTTCTCCAGTGAAGAAGAATGTGAAACCAAGAATTAAAAAAGAAAACAGATGAGCTAGGAAACTGTTTAAGCTATTTGTGCACATGTGCTGAGTTGCTTCAGTCTTGTTCGACTCTTTGTGACCCCATGGACTGTAGCCCGCCAGGCTCCTCTGTCCATGAGATTCTCCAGGCAAGAATACTGGGGTGGGTTGCTGTGCCCTCCTCCCGGAGATCTTCCTTAAGTTACTCACTTCAAGAAAAATATCTTTTGTGTTTAGACACAAAAATATCTTTGTGTCTAAATATCCAGTGTATCTGGCAAGTGAAGTTATTTATTAGGTAGCACCTTAATGGTCCAAAATAATGAAAACAGCTCAGAATTTTGCACAACTAACGCTTATTTTGGGGTAAGAAATGGCAGTCCACTCCAGTATTCTTGCCTGGAGAATTCCATGGACAGAGGAGCCTGGTGGGCTTTAGTCCATGCTGTCGCAGAGAGTTGGACACAACTGAGCTAATGAATGCAGGCTTACTTTGGTGTTTATACACCACTTTTCTGCAGGATGTGTTGGAATTTTTGTCACAGAAACATTGTGTATTTCGATTGGCCCATTCTGTGATTAAACTAAGAAAGTTTCTTAAACTTTACAAAAAGGTTTTAAATAAATGTTAAGTAGTATCACGCAGATTTGATATTATTAAAAGTATTTCTGCTGTGTTGTAGTTAATGAAGTGCTGTGTGGACAATAACAATGTTTCACGCCTGACCCACACACACCAGCTTCTAATGCTGAAAGAGACAGAGCATCTACCTTGGTGATTTTTATAATGAGTGCACTGGAGAAGAAAACCTCCATGATATGAAGGTAGTCAATAAGTTTACAGACCTTACACTGTAAACATGATCCATAAAAGGAACAAAATTGATAAACTGGACCTGATCAATATTTACAACTTTTGCAAAGGTTACTTTTAAGAGAATGAAAAGAAGCTACAGACTGAGAAAATGTTTGTAATCACATATATGATGTGGGACTTGAAACCGCAATATGTAAAGAACTCTAAAAAATCAGTGGTAGAAAAGAACAAACAACCAGGTTTAGAAATTGGACAAAATGCTTGACTAAACACTTCATTGCAAAGGATGAGCAGAAGGCAAGCGAGCACAAGAAGAGATGCCCAACATCATCAGCCATTAGTAAGATGTAAATCAAAACCATCTAAAGACACCACTATCCCCCTTATTAGAATGGTTGAAGTAAAGAATACTGACAATACTAAGTGTTGGCTAGGATGCAAAGCAACTGGACTTCACATGCATTGCTGGTGGGAATGCAAAATGGTATCCTCACTCTGTAGCACAATTTGAGTTTCTTATAAAGTTAACCATGCACTTACCATATGACTCAGCAATCCCACTTCCTGCTTTGAATGATAAAAGAAAAGTTACATGGTTTTGGAAGTCATTTTTATAATTAATGTATTGTCTCTGCTCTTTTGATGGAAGTAATTTAAATCTTAAAACTTACAATCACACAAAACTTGCCCAATAATGTTTATAGCAGCTCAATTCATAATCACTAACTCTGTAAATGACCCAGATGTTCCTCACTGAGTGAGGTGATAGACTGTAGTATGTCCATGCGAAGCAATACTGCGCAGCGGTAAGAAGGAGCAGATTTTGATACACTTGACAACTCAGAGGCATCTCCAAGGCATTGTGCTCGGTGAAAGAAGGCATTCCAAAAAGCCTGCATACTGTACGATCTCACACACACATGACAGGCTTCAAAAGACTGCACTACGGGGAGGGTGAGGACAGCAGGGGTTGGCCGGGGTCAGGGATGGGGAGGGAAGTGTGGTGAGAACTGGAAGGGAGGTTTGGGGGTGATGCATCCCTATGGTGGTGGCAGCCATGTGCGTCTGAGAATTCACAGACCTGCACACCATAAACAAGCTAGTCTCACTGTGTGTGTTCCCATCACTTCATGGAAAACAGATGCGGAAACAATGGAAACAGTGAGAGACTATTTTCTTGGGCTCCAAAATCACTATGGATGGTGACTGCAGCCATGAAATTAAAAGACGCTTGCTCCTTGGAAGAAAAGTTATGACCAACCTAAGCAGCATATTAAAAAGCAGAGACATTATTTTGCGACAAAGGTCCATCTAGTCAAAGCTATGGCTTTTCCAGTGGTCATATATGGACGTGAGAGTTGGACTATAAAGAGAGCTGAGTGCTGAAGAATTGATGCTTTCGCACTGTGGTGTTGGAGAAGACTCTTGAGAGCCCCTTGGACTGCAAGGACATCAAACCAATCCATCCTAAAAGAAATCTGTCCTGAATATTCATTGGAAGGCCTGATGCCGAAGCTGAAACTCCAATAATTTGGCCACCTGATGCGAAGAACTGACCCCTTGGAAAATACCCTGATGCTGGGAAAGATTGAGGACAGGAGGAGAAGGGGACGGCAGAGGATGAGATGTGTGGATGGCATCACTGACTCAATGGACACGAGTTTGAGTAAACTCCGGGAGTTTGTGGTGGGCAGGGAGGCCTGGCGTGCTGCGGTCCATGGGATCGCAAAGAGTCAGATGTGACTGAACTGAGCTGACCTGAACCCGTCAGAGCAGCAGCTGAGGGAAGCAAACCAGTTCTCCAGAGGGGTTTCTGTATCCGGTGTTTGTTTGCTGAGACCCTGGCGCTGGTCCTGACCCTGTTTACGCATCACTAGAAGATTCTGTGGTGAGCACAGGAAGAAGCACTAAGAACTCGCCTGGTTGCTGGCAATGACACCCTCACGCAGAGGCGGGGAGGGGCCTGCAGTGTCTGAGTCACCTTTACATTTTAAAAAAAATTTTGGTAAAACATACTTAACATGAACCAGAGATCAAATTGCCAACATCCGTTGGATCATTGAAAAAGCAAGAGAGCTCCAGAAAACATCTATTTCTGCTTTATTGACTATGCCAAAGCCTTTGACTGTGTGGATTACAATAAACTGTGGAAAATTCTGAAAGAGATGGGAATACCAGACCACCTGACCTGCCTCCTGAGAAATCTGTATGCAGGTCAGGAAGCAACAGTTAGAACTGGACATGGAACAACACACTGGTTCCAAATAGGGAAAGGAATACGTCAAGGCTGTATATTGTCACCTTGCTTATTTAACTTATATGCAGAGTACATCATGAGATACGCTGGGCTGGAGGAAGCACAGGCTGGAATCAAGATTGCTGGGAGAAATATCAATAACCTCAGATATGCAGATGACACCATCCTTATAGCAGAAAGTGGAGAGGAACTAAAGAGCCTCTTGATGAAGGTGAAAGAGGAGAGTAAAAAAATTGGCTTAAAGCTCAACATTCAGAAAACTAAGATCATGGCATCTGGTCCCATCACTTCATGGCAAATAGATGGGGAGACAGTGGAAACAGTGGCCGACTTTATTTTGGGGGCTCCAAAATCACTGCAGATGGTGACTGCAGCCATGAAATTAAAAGACTCTTACTCCTTGGAAGGAAAGTTATGACCAACCTAGACAGCATATTAAAAAGCAGAGACATTACTTTGTCAACAAAGGTCCGGTTAGTCAAGGCTATGGTTTTTCCAGTGGTCAGGTATGGATGTGAGAGTTGGCCTATAAAGGAAGCCGAGTGCCCAAGAATTGATGCTTTTGAACTGTGGTGTTGGAGAAGACTCTTGAGCGTCCCTTGGACTGCAGGGAGGTCCAACCAGTCCATTCTAAAGGAGATCAGTCCTGGGTGTTCATTGGAAGGACTGATGCTGAAGCTGAAACTGCAATACTTTGGCCACCTCATGCGAAGAGCTGACTCATTGGAAAAGACCCTGATGCTGGGAAAGATTGAGGGCAGGAAGAGAAGGGGACGACAGAGGATGAGATGGCTGGATGGCATCACCGACTTGATGGACATGAGTTTGAGTAAACTCTGGGAGATAGTGATGGACAGGGAGACCTGGCGTGTTGCCGTTCATGGGGTCGCAAAGAGTTGGACACGACTGAGCGACTGTATTGAACTGACCTAACATGAAACCTACCATTTTGTCATTTTTAATTGCACATTTTGGTGGCATTAAGTACATTTGCGATGTTGTGTATCCATCACAGCATCCAGCTCCAGCCCTTTCCCATCTTCCCAAACCAATGCTGCACCCAGCAGACACCGGGTCCCATCACCGGTCCTGGCCTCCCGGAAAGCCCCACCCTATGACCCTGTGACTGACCGCGCCAGGGACCCCTGACCAGTGGGGTCACGCAGTGCTTGTCCTGTGGGGACTGGCTCCTTTCTGCCACACCGTGCCTTGCGTCCGAACTTCCTTCCTGCTCAGATGCCATCCCCGGGGCCCGTGTAAACCGTGTTCTGTTCACTCATCGCCCCCTGACTGACACGCGGTTGTTTCCAGCCTGCCCGGGTGCGGCCCTTGTGGTGCCGGCGGCTCTGGGGGTGCGGCCCAGCCTCCTTCCCCCATGGCCTGAAGAGCATCGCTGACTCTGCGTGAGCCGGTCGGCCGAGACCCTGAGGCTGCACTGAAGGCCCGCCTGTGCTGGGGAAAGGGGTTCACGTCCAGCCCGGGGGTGCTGGGTGGGTAGGCTCCGGCCAGGCCACCGGCAGTCAGTCTGTGCCATCGGCGGTCAGTGCGCAGTCAGGGCAGGGCCGGCCCTCATCACCCAGGCAGGCAGGAGCCCCTGGCGGTACTGGAGGCGTGCTTTGAAGGCAGCATGGTTTGGCTTGTTAGATTTCACAATTTGCGGGGAGTGGGTACTGCTTTCCTTATGCCTCACGGTAAACAAGGGGGTCTGTTTCTGTCCTGCGAGAGGAGGGGAGGGGAGGCCAGAGAGTAGGCAAGACTACGGGGCCGTCCGGGCGCCCAGGGGGCTCCGCAGCCTTACAGCCCCGCAGGGACGCGGGGGCACGGCCTGGCTGCTGACGCCCCGCAGCCTCAGCCGGTCCCCTGCCCCCACCTCTGCCCCCACCCTGGGGACCCCAGCCTCTGCCTCTGAGCTTGTGGCGCACACGTATCCCCCTCGGGAGACCCCTGGACTCGGCTCCTGACTCAGGATGGGTTAGTCACTCCCCGATGGGTGAACGCTCCTCCGCTCTGCTCAGAAAGCAGAGAAAAGCCAGAACCACTCACACTTTCAGTTATTTGCCAGAACTGGCGTCTCTTTGTCCACAGTTGTCCTGCTTCCTGGTGCGAGGAGCCGACTCACTGGGAAAGACCCTGATGCTGGGAAAGATGGAAGGCGGGAGGAGAAGGGGATGACAGAGGATGAGATGGTTGGATGGCACCACCGACTCAATGGACATGAGTTTGAGTAAACTCTGGGAGTCGATGATAGACAGGGAGGCCTGGCGAGCTGCAGTCGAAGGGCTTGAAAACTGTCGGACACGACTGAGCGACTGAATTGAACTGAACTGATCCTGCTCCAAGTAGTTCGCCCACTTTGCCGGCGACGGAAGGGCAAAGGAGGAACTTGAAGGGCGATCCTGCCGTAAAATAAGAGCCGGGCCAGGGTGGAGGAGGTGGGGAGGGGCAAGCGGCAGTCACCCCCGACCCTGAGAGATCAGAAAAGGAAAAAGGGCCAGAGGTGGGGACCCCACCCCACACCACGCTAGTCTACATGTGAGGTTAGGATGTCAACACATTCTCTCCAAAGTACACGGAGCTGAATATTTGGGAAACGAAATTAGAAAATTAGTCCTGCTTTTAAAAAATGAAAGCTTCAGTTGTTCAGAAAAATAGCACTTATTACACAGGGATTTCTAATAAAGTAGAGAAGTTTGTAGAAGAAATCCTACCACCCAGGGCTGTGCTTTGTTCACACGCTGACGAACCACAGGCAGCCCTGGCCTTCTGTACACAGGACAATGTGAGTCATGCAGGACCTTGGCAGTGATCACAGCACACCCAGGGTTACATGCCACTGACATGTTACTCTTTCTTGACGTAACAATTAACAAAACAACAACAAACTTCTTGGTTGGCAAATAAAATGATATTATGCTAAAAATCTAAATACTATGGAAGGAAAGCCATGGGATAAAGGACAACCGGTCATTAATGTTTAACATAAACTGCTTTTTCCATTAGCCTGTTTGAAAAATTATGGTTTATTCCCCCCCAACTTGTGATGATGTGTGCTTCACCAGTAGGGGGAGCGCGTGCACTTGGCTTGCCAGTCCCATCTCCAGACACCATGAAGAATTTTTCACTATTTTCCAATTTGCTCAAACTTGCAAGTAATAACAGGAGATTAGTTTTCACCTGACACAGTGAAGATCAATGGTCATCAGATTGAGTAAAGATTCTCCCCTCGACTCTGATGGCTATTTTATGAAAATAGGGTTGAGGCATTTGTCTGCATCATCATTTGCATTTGGATTTGATTAGAGACGAAGGGATAGAATTGTTCCCTCAGAAGAAAATGCTGCAGCTTGAAAAAATGAACACTCACTGTGTCTGGGGTTTGTGCTCATGGGAAAACAGAGTCCTAGAGCTTGATTCAGTTCTTGTCTGCAAGAAGAATTTAAAATCTTTCCTGAAGAATTGATTCTTTTAAATTGTGTTGCTGAAGAAGACTCTTGAGAGTCCCTTGGACATCAAGGAGACCAAACCAGTCAATTCTGAAAGAAATTAACCCTGAACACTCATTGGAAGGACTGATGCTGAAGCTGAAGCTCCAATATTTTGGCCACCTGATGCAAAGAGCTGACTCACTAGAAAAGACTCTGATGCTGGGAAAGATTGAGGGCAGGAGGAGAAGGGGACGACAGAGGATGAGATGGTTGGATGGCATTACCAACTCAGTGTACATGAGTTTGAACAAATTCCAGGAGATGGTGAAGGACAGGGAAGCCTGGCGTGCTGCAGTCCATGGGGTCACAGGGAACTAGACACGACTGAGCGACTGAACAGCAGTAACAGCCTGGATCCACCATTAGAATGCCAGTGGCGGAAATATGAGTGAATCTTGGGTCTGGGACACCTCTCCCCTCTGCGTCCACCCTGCTTGAGCTCTGCACCCTAGACGCAGTCAAACCAGTCAGTCCTGAGGACAATTGGACCCTAGAGCCTGGCTCCCTCCCCTCTCTCTGCCCAGGCTTGAGTTTGCTGGCCTCTCTTTTCCGGATGGGTGACACTGGCTGGGTGCCGAGGAGGGGCCAGGAGAGCAGTGATAAACGCCAGGCGCACAGGCGTCTGAGGACCGCCCAGATGCAGACTCACGGCTTGGAGTGGTCACACAGGAGAGATGAGCCTTCAGAGGCCCCGCTCTCCGCCTGCTACTGTAGAGCCAAGGCTCCGACCCGCGGTGTGCTGCGAGGGGAGCACGGGTTTGACCCTCACAAGTGCGCACCGGCTCCCCTCAGGCCACAGGCGGTAGTGAGAGGCACTTCGGTTCCTGCGCTTGTCCTTTCTTTCCCTGCGCGCTGGCGGTGGGGAGCTCGGCCCTTCAGTCACAAAGCGTCCGGTGGCGCGCGGCGGTGACACCCGCTCCATCTTTTCTGCATCGTGGGCCCTGTGTGCGGCTGCTGCTTGAAAACTGCTGCCCTTTGCACAACGTGAAATCGGGCACTTTCATGGAGGTCACGTGCAGGTGCCCCCATGCCAGGCTGCCTCACCCACCATCTGCGGGACTGTTGGGATGGGTGCCTCCGAGGCGCCCCGGGTCTGCCCGTCAGCAAGCACCTATCCCTGTGACGGGGACCTTGAGGTGACCCAGGCCCGCGTCCTGCAGCCCGCCTCACTCAGGGACAGGTCGAGGCGCTGTGTCAGAAGGATGCAGCCCGACGTGACCTCTCTGTGGATCAGCCTCAGATGTGTCCAGATGGTTGTCCAGTGGCTAAAAGCAGGACTGTTTTCTTTCTGGCACTTCCTTAGTCAAGCCGATCCTGTGAATTCTAGGAATGCACACTTCTCTCTGTGTCCCCAGACAGAGCCGATATAAAAAAGGAGCAAGGAAAGTGGTCCCACCGTGTTTTACAGGGTGGACGCGTGGTTGTGTCCACCTTATTTTACAAATGTGGACATGGCTACTTGAAGGGGCTGTGTGAAGTGGTGAAAAGCATCCAACGAAGCAGCCGTCCAACAAACACACAGCTTGGTGTTTTAATTTACAGGTTGAATCTGGTAGAATTCCACTTGCATCCACAGAGCGGCACTAAGGATACATAAGGAAACATAAAGATACATAAGGTAGATGGTTCCACCAGTGGTCTAGAGAGTGAAGGAATTTGCCTTTCGCTTTTTTCAAACTGCAATTTGCATTTTGATTTTTCCAAAATAAAAACCTGAGGCTTTACGGCACCCTAGGAAGCCCAGATTCAGCGGCTCGTCTCTTTTACCAGTTCGGAACCACATGCTCCAACAGTGCGGGTGTCTTCCTGAACTGCCGACGATAAGGAGAACAGCAGAGTGAGACTTGGGATCAGGAAGAGAGTTGCTTCTTGGGAAAGTGTTAAGAAAACTAAAAATGCTCCTTCCACATTGTCGTCTTTATATTTGAAAACCAGGAAATGTAGTCACGGTGGAACGACTTTTCTTTTCCTGCCCTTTTCCTCTTGCCTCACACTTCTCTGGGTGGTTTATAAAACTCCCCCAGAAATCTTGTTCTGGTGACTGAAGGGAGTGGAGGACTTAAGGAAGTCCTCCTCAAGGACTTTCCGAAAAAGCAGCTTTGTGAACATCTTGTGCTGAAAGACTCTAATCCGCGGCTGTCCCGTCTCTCGGCCCGTCTTTGGAAGGCAGGGTTGTGGCAGATACGTGCCCCTGTGGCATCTGGCTTTGAGCTAGCTGCCGGTTAAATATTATCTCCGAGAGCATGTGAACTGCAGGTCACAGCCTGCAGAAGAGATAACACATCTGCTGGAAAATGTCGGAGCTGCAATGCGCCCCCTTTCAGAGCTGGCCCCAATGACCACGGCGTGTTTTTGCTCCAACACCCTGACCCGGCGATGCTCCGGCCATTCCCAGAAACCCCTGGACAACGAGGCCGATCTTGTTTATGTAAGTTTTTTAGAGGAAGTGATTGCTCCACTTCTGGTCAACCAGCCCCCCGGTATGCCTCAGGGGAGGCGTTAGATGCTTTCTGGCAAGGTTGCTGCATTTCGATTGTGCAATCTGGGGAGAGAATTCTTGTCAGTCTGAATGATCCATGCAGTCTGCCCCTGCGTTTTCACCCTCGGCAAGTTTAAGAATATGTTTGCTCCTGAATCATCAACTCGATGGAGTTTAATTAAAGCAGTGGACTCTCTGGCCTTAGAGAAAGCCGTGCCATGTCAGCAGTGGGCTTTTCTCAGTTGCAGGAGGAGCACAGGCAGCACTTGGGTTTAGGTGGAGATTTTAGGTGGCCTGCTGCCTGTTCTCATGACAGTTTCTTCTTGGCCATTAGAGAGTGGGGAGGCCGGCAGGTGGCCTGTCTTTCTGGGAGTTGTTGCTTGGGCCGAGATTGGAGGGCCTGGCTTCCAAGCTGGAGAGTTTCTACTCTCAGCAAGTCCTGAAACTGAAGGCAGCGGGTGAGGGGAGGGGGGCACATCAGCCTGTTTCCCTCTGCGATGTTTCCCTGAAACGAGGGAATCAAAGCCCCCAGCCTCTTCTGGACCAATTCTTTGCCTCCGTTGATGGCCATGCAAGGACTGGACTAGAGGCCTCTGGGTAAGGACGGAACAAAATCTCCAGGCTGTGGGTGTGAGGTCACCCTGGAGGGAAGTCAGTGTCACACGTCACAGTCTACGTGTCCACTGGCTCTGTGAACACGCAGTGGCTGCCTGGCTTCTGACAGGGGCTTAACCTTAGGTGGAGGCCTTCCAGCCTGGCCTTACCCCGGGGAGTGGACCGGGAGGTGGAGGAGGTGGCCATGTGGGGGGTCCCGGCCGGAGCTGGGAGCTGCTATCAGGTCCATGAGGGTGTTGCCCATGACTGCGATTTCTATCTGCAGCTCCGCCATCTCATACTGCTTGATATGTAGCTGCCCAGGGCCTTCCTGCCAGCAGCCTCCAGGAGGGTCCCTCTGCCATGCCTGGGCGATCCTCACTGTGCCGGGAGCCAGATCTCATTCCCATCTCGGGCAGTGCTGGGGAGCTCACGGTCCCCAGAGGAGGGGCTCAGCGCTGCTTCTCAAACATGGAGGCGGGCTGGTGCTGACAACGACGCTCCTGAATGTGGGCGCGCAAGCATCCTTGTCTCCTGTCCACGGGAGGCAGGGCTGGAAGTTGGCGTTAACTGCTCCAACTTTTCTCTTTGCTCCCCTTTTGGAAGACCTCAGTGTGTGTCTATAGTACGCACATGACTTCCTAGCGTAAAGATCCAGCTAATGCTTTGGTAGCGGCGTAAACCAAACAGCCTCCCAGGACACCTTTCCTTGGCTTAGAACTCAATCGTCTCCTTACGCAGAACGACAGCGGGCAGTGTGATGGATGCACAGTCTGGAAGGCTTATTTTGGGAGGAAAAGCCAAGTTGCAACATGCTTTCCTGAAACTGAAGGCCATGGTCCCCTGGGCAGCTGTGCTGGGAGGCGGCCCCTCAGGGTGGGGAGCGCGGACTAGACCCCAGGCACGACCCCGGCCCGAGCCCTTGAAAGGGCCAGCCCCAGGACAGTCAGATGGCCTGCCCCAAGTCAGCATGGCCCCCAGGGAGCTCGACCTGCTCTGGGTCCCCACGGCCAGACCGTCAGCGCCTGTCAAAACCACCCAACTCTGGTCTGAGCCATTTCCTTGAAAATGAGGAAGAAATCGCTTCAGAAAACCTGGAGACTGAGTACAAGGGAAGTGTCTGGAAGGCTTTCCATGTGAGCACAATGCCTGGGGCTGGGGGCTGACAGACTGAGGTCTGTCCCCTGAACAGAACAAGGTCGTATAAGCCTCAGGCACGCGGAGTCGCCCCCGAGCACCTGCCTCAGGGCTGGAGGGGGCTGTAGGGCCCTGAGACGGGAGGAAATGGCCGTGGGTCGGCCCCCACAAAGACGCTCACAGTCCCCGACTCTGACTCTCCCGTTGAGATGCTGAGGCCCGAGGGCAGCTCAGGGGCTGCAGCCAGAGCTGGGCTGTGGGGAGGGCTCGTGGGGCCCCTGGGGAGGGGGCCTGCTGCACCCATGATGCTCCCGGTTTACCGGCACCAGGGCGGTGCCCCCGTTTCCCTCCATCAGCCTGGGGTCCCGGGGCGTCGGCAGGACAGACGGCTGTTTCTGACTTCGCTGCCAGTGGCTGGGGAGGGAGGCTCAGAGCAGACACTCGCAGGTGGAGGGTGAGAGCAGACCCTCAGCTTCCATGCACACTCTGTGCTTTTCCAGGCGCCAGGAGTCTGACTTCACAAGCCCCAGTCCCTGGGACGGTTGGTGCAAGTTCAGAGTGGGGAGGGCGGCTCTGGACAGGCCTCTGGATGCTCCTCCACTCCTCAGGTGGGTGGCCCCACAGTGGCCTCTGCAGGTTCGTAAGGACCAGCTCCCCAGGGGCTGTGAGGGGCAGGCGGGGGCTTAAGGAAGCCGGTAAGAGCAGTTGCCGGGCGTGGGAGCGGGGCGTGGCTGGCTCTGCCTGGACGTGCAGGTGCGGGCGGGACAGGGCCGGGGCCAGGCATGGCTCCCTGCTGCCCGCTCCAGGAGCCCTTCCGCCTCCTTAGTCCAAACGACCTATGGGTGATGCGCCTTTTGGAGGCCCAGCATGCGGGGCCAGGAGACCCGATGGGGGGCCGGGAGGAGGAGGCCCCGTGTCCTCCACGGAGCCGTCTTCTGTGCTGTATGTACACCTGCTCCTCGTTTGTCTTTGGAGCCTGTGCTTTTCCGACTCATCTTGGGTCAGCTCCTGTGTGGACTTGGGCTCCCTGCCACCTTCAGGTCAGCCCTCGAGTCAGGCTGGGGTGGAAAATAGAGAAGCGATGCGTCTCCTGGAATCGAAGGGTTCCTCGTGGGAGCCCCGTTCTGGAAGGGCCTCCAAGGCGCTGAGCCTGCTTGTTTCTTGACAAACAGTGAGTGGGGGTTTCTCACCCTTCCTGCAGAGTTTGTGCAGAGACAGACAGAAGGTGGAATGTTCCGGAAGGTCTGGCTGCAGGCCATCAGCCTGGCATCGCTCACCAGCTGAGTTTCTGAGCCTCAGGGGGAGGATGAGGAACGTTTCGGTGCTGAGTTGCTGGGCCTGGCACCACGGTTCCCAGCGTGGCCGCAATGGGCAGCCCTGTCTCCTCCAAGCTTTATTTCATGGCCCTTTCTTGTATCTGAAAACCATTTAGTGCCACTGGGCGCTTTGGCCCTTTCCCCTGGCTGGTGCTGTTTTCTCTCAAATAAACATAGCCTCTTTCTTTTTTAAGTCAAGAAAGTAATTACTACATTAATGTTTTTTAAGGGAATAAAGAAAAGTCAGTAAACCTTTGGGTTTTTAAAAATTTGATCTAACCTCTTTCTTGAAATAATGAAGAATTTGATGTGCGGGGGGAGACAAAGTGAAGACACGGCAAAGGCAGAGGCCTGTCACTGGAGGCCCCAACTCTCGGCCCCGGGGCTGTGTCTGCAGCGCCTTGGGATGGCGCCCCCTGCAGGTGAGGGAGCATGCATTTCTGTCCAGCTTGTACACATGGGCCAAGTGCATCTAGCAAGACGATGTGGAGCGCGGGCCTGCTGCCTTTGTTCCACCAAAAGAGAAAAGCCAAACGCTGCTGAAAGTTTCTATTTATCCCCTGAACACCGAAGCCCTGGCCTCTCGCTCCCCAGGCTCTGTGCTGGGTCTGGGATTTCTGGCAAAGTCTCTGCCTGTTGGCGGAGTGTGTCTGCTTGCTGATGGTGATGTGACCGGTGGAGGCGAGGGCAGTGCTCCAGGTGGCTTCAGGGCTCAGGGTGCAAGGGGGTCCCTGTCTGCCCCCACATCCCTGCCGCAGGGTGACTGTGTACCTCAGCCCCCATGCCCTCGCCCCAGAAAGGAGTTTGGGGCCAGCCTTGGCTTCCTCCTGGCCGAGTCTGAACCAGCTGAGGCCCAAGGGCTGCAGATAACATGTGCCTCCAGGGGGCTGGGCCCAAACTGCTTTCCTGGGGGCAGGGGTGCTGCTTTGAGGAGCCATTGAGGGGGCTCTCTGTGCAGGGAGCATGGCGACCACGCCTGAAACACGGTTCCCCTTACTCTGGGGGCAGCACCCCTCCAATCCCCTGTAGCCTGGAGTGGAGGTTCCATTCACCCCCCGGGGGCTTGACAACAGTGACTCCCACATAGCCTGTAGCCCAGTGTCTGCCCAGGGTCCCAGTGCCTCTGAGCCTCCTGTCCTGGGCCTCCGTGGCCACCCTGCCCGCCTTCCTGGACCGGCTTTCTGGAACTGTCTGTCAGGCACACCTGCTCCTCCTCTGGGGCTTGCCGGGTCTGGGGTCCTGTGGCCCCACCATCACACGGGGTGACAACCTGTCTTCTGACTCTGGGGTCTCAGCAGTGGGCGCCCCTCCCACCTGCCTCCGCCCCACTCCTGCCCCTCCCCTGTGCATTTGTAGAGGGTCCCTGAGCCCCCACCCCGCATCCTGTTCCAGCACCAGGCGTCCTCCTCCTGTGTCATCCCAGGGTGGAGAGCCCGGCGCCGGGACTGGACATGGTGCCTGCTGGGACCTGCAGGCTGGCAGTGGGTGGGACCCCCGGGAGCGGGTCTGAGCCAGATGGCACCCCGCGCCTCCCCGGGGTCACCCCAAGGTCCCTGTGCCCCCCATCTTGCGCTCTGAGGATCGGCTGAGACGGAGGACCGACCACAGGCTCCTCCTCCCCCCAAGGATGCTCACTGGGCTCGTGCCTGGAAGGGCTCATCCACCTGGCATTTGCTGCGCACGCAGAGTCTGTTAGGCGCTGGTTCTTTGAGCAGATGGGCCACAGTCACAGGCCGCCCCAGGCTGGGCCAGGCCTGCCGCGGGCGTCTCCCCGCCCTCACGCGCCCGCGGCCATGCAGGGCGCCCACCCAGAATCGAGGCCCCGCCTCCCTCGCGAGGCCCCGCCTCTCGGTCTCCACGTGTTCCTTTGCCGCGTCCCCAGGAGCCGCCCCGCGGGTGAGACCCGCGTGCCTCTCGGAGGCTCCGGGGCGGCAGCCAGCCGGCCGTGTGGCCGCGGGCGGGGAGGAGCCGTCTTACCTGGTACATGTTGCACAGCCCGGGCGGGCTGCGGGCCTGGGGGCCCGGGGGGCTCTTGCTCTGCCTGAGCCACGGGACCTGCCAGAGGGACAGAGTGGCGCCTGAGTCCGCGCGGGCCCGGGGCCGGGCCCCACGTCCTCCGGCGGCGTGCTCCTGACCGCGGGGCGGACCCGGGCGGGGAAGAGGGCTGGCGGGGGTGAGGATGGGAGGACGCGGCCTGGTGAGAGGATGGGAGGCGGGCCAGCCGGGGGCTGCGTGTCAGGGGGCACGCGGAGCGAGAAGACAGCAGGGGGCGGCCCCCGAGGACCGACAGGACAGGACCACAGACAGACCGGAGGAGAGGGAGGTCAGGGGAGCGTTCTGCCCTAGCACCTACTCTGTAGCTAGGTTTGTGGCCACCTCTTAAACAGGCCGCTGGCACCAGACTCATGGGATTTCCAAGACAGCTCCAGGCCAAGAGCTGGAAGGGCCTTTCCAAGTCCGCAGAGGAACGGATTTGACATGCCGCTGAGTTTTACTTTATTATTCTTTTCCTTTCAGAGTGAGTGTGTTAGCCTCTGCCCGGGACTGACACGTCTTTTCCGCTCTGTGGGGGTCACCGTGACTGTCACGCTGGACCCTCTCGGTTTGCTCCGGAGTAAACAGAGGTCATCGTAAGGGCAACAGAGTGTCCCTCCGGCAGACCACTTGCATATTCTTCTCTGCTGTTGGTGACATTTAGGAGCCTAATATTAATAGGAACTTAATAGTCCTTCGTGAGTTATGACTCAATGTAAACTTTATTATAAATCTTCCTCAATGGTATTTGCTCTGAGTGCATTTTTCCTATTCTGTTACCTATGAGACAGTTGCCAAATCGAGCAGCTTTGAGGGATGTGATAGGACTAAGAACAGGGCCTGCAGGAAGGGCCTCTGATGGCGATGGCAAAATGGTGAGAGAGAGAGAGAGAGAGAAAAAGAGAGAGACAGCGGATGCCTTACAGAGGTCAAGAGATGAAGTCAGTGTAATAGATGTCAAGAGATGTCTTATACTGACGACAGATGAAATGGATTTTTAAAAATGACGTGAATAGCTGGTTATGCATGGAAATAAGCGGTAGTTGTGACACAGGTTCTAGAAATGGTGTTCTAGAAATATCATTGCAAAGTGAACAGAGTAGAATTTCCAGAGGCAAATTCGTGGTGAGCCTGTGCTTGGCTGGGTACCTCGTGTTCAGTTTTCTGCACAGGCGAGAGGCATGCTCTGTGCTAGCAAGCAGTACTGGGCACTGGGTGCTTAATGAGCGAGACACCAGGTGTCTGTTTAGAAGCGCGCCTTGGCAGGTGAGCGGGAGGGCTCTCTGCCTCTCTGCGGCGTGGCTGCCCCCACCGAGGGTGAGACCCTCCAGAACGGCCCGTGGACAAGTCCATGCTGGCACCCGGTCCACAGACAAAGGGAACTTCTTGGTCCTCTGTTTCAGACCGCGTCCCTTCTCCATGACCATGCTGTCTCTGCAGCACTTTCGGGCAGCTCTGGGGGCTGTGGTGAGCCCCCGCACTGCCATGCCTGGACTCCTGGGTTTTGGTCACAGAGCCTGGGACTGGCCCGAGGCTCTGAGACAGGGCGGTCCCCTGGGTGACCCCCCCAGTGACCGGCCCCTCCTGCAGCAGCAGGAGGGACGATGATAGCCGAGGAGGGTTCTCTGCCTCTTGTCCAGATACACTCAGGGTCAAGGGGAGGTTATTTCCACGGAAGAAGTGGGGGTGCAGGCCTGGGTAGGAGGGGAAGAGGCAGGAAGGCATCACGTGTCACCCCTCCCCCGCCTTTTACTGCTTTTAATGAAGCAGGATGATTTCTGGGCACTTCAAGTGTGCTGACGTCCATGATGGAAAAACTCAAAGATAACCTATTAACCAGAGTGTGACAAGAGGCTTCTCTAGTTCCGTACCTTAGTGATTCGCACGAGAGACTGAGGGTGTGTTTTCTTCCTAATGATGAGATAGTCCCTCAGATGTGAAGCGAAGCTCTCTGTCAACCAATAAGAACTGGCCGTTCCTTTTGCCAAAAGGAAAATCGATGATGGAAATCAACACCAGAAAGTGGAAGTGAGTTTAACAGGAGACGAGTTAAGAAGAGGGTCTGGTGGCAGGGTATGGGTACAGATGAATGGAAGACAAATAAAAATTAATTCCATGCCTTTATGCTTATTTGTGGGGCTTCCCTGGTGTCTCATTTCAGTAAAAAATCTGCCTGCAATGTAGGAGACTCAGGTTCGATCCCTGGATCAGGAAGATCCCCTGGAGGAGGAAATGGCAACCCACTCTAGTATTTGTGTCTGAAGAATTCCACAGACAGAGGAGACTGGCGGGCTACAGTTCATGGGGTCGCAAAACGAGTCAGACACGACTGAAGCACCCTAGCACAGCATACATGTTTATTTCTGGCTTACCAAGACTCCCAGCTTGCCCTCCGCCTCACTCACTCACTGTCTGCCTCACACTCCGACCTCAGATTCTCCAGTGTTGCTCTGACTGCCTGGTCTGCACCCTCCGGGGAGTCCAGCTGGAGGCCGTTTTTCTGTGCTCACTCACTCAATAAATGCTGTTGAGGGTTCCATGTCCCAGGCACACAGGAGGGTAGAGACACTCCCCCACATGTTCAGGTTGGTGTTTTCAAGAAACACTAACAACATCAGGCAGAATGGAGGATCAGAGAACAGAAAGCTATGTGTAAAGCTGATGCTTGAAAGCTGAGTGCAGAGGGGGTGCACAGGCCCCAGACTCACCTGTTGCTCGGGTGCTGTGTCAGGAAGCCTCGGAAGTACCAGTCACACATGCTTAGTAAGGGAGGGACATTAAAAAAGACAACTTAAAAAACTCACGTGCAATGAATTAGTCTGTTAAAATGTTTAATAAATGCATAAAAAGGGAGAGATATATAAAAAGCAAAAGGTCATCACAAAATCAAATCGGAATACAGACAGCAGAAGGCAATCAGCATTAAATACATCAACACAATTTACAAACGTTTTGCTCGGAGGACCAGCACATCGCCACTCACACAGGGTGTCACATTCTGACTGACCTCTCCTCTGGTTAGAGACAGCGGAGCGCTGAGGGTGTGGAGGCCGCAGGAGGACACGGTGAAGCACTGGGAGCCAATCAATAACTGATCCATAATTGATCAGAAGAGTGACATGAATACTTCAGAAGGAATTCCTGTAGTGAATCTCAGCAAGTGTTTCTTTGAGTGCGGAAACAAGTACCCCAGCATAAAGAGGTTTTTCTCTAGAAAGGTCTCCGGCCAAATCTCTCGGCAAACCGATGTGCTGAGTGGCTGGGTGGGTGCCAGGTAAACTGACACTGAGATTCACGGTTCGTGTGATGTGAGCGGACTCACTCCCAGCAGAGGTGAGTGAGTGCAGCTCTACTGGCCCCCAGCCCGGGGCCAGACTCACACGGAGTGGGGCACCTTACGCAGACCCTTCCTGCTGTGTCCTTCATGTCACCCTCAAATGTCACCCTCGCCGGGGGCTACAGAAGACATCTCCAGCATTAGGGTACCATGTTAACAATGAGGAGTTAGCAGTTACCGTACAACTAAAATGTGAATGAAGGGAAAAGGCAGGAAACAGAACACTGTGACTAATTTTCAAGACTGCTTGTCCCCAGGGCCCTAAATGGCAGCAAAGGTTCTCACCCCCAACAGTCAAGACCAGAGGCAGGGAGGGGAGGCTGGACACGGACAGCCATGGGTGCTGAGACCCACGGTGCATGGACGCAGCTCTGACTACGAAGTCAGCAGCGGGAAACAGGTATAGCCGCCAGGACCGAAGCCAGCTTTACAAGGCCTGCAGGAGGGCGGGCTCGCTGGAGGAAGGCGACATAGACCTTCTCCTCGAGTCCCTCTAGGGGGCAGCCCAGGTCATTGCGGCCACCTCGGTTATTGTCCAAGCTAAGGGGTTGTGATTTTGGGGTGAAGCCTGAGGGTGAAGTGCTGGCCCTCACAGGGCCCCGTGGCCCAGGGACTTGGAAAACTGCTCCTTAAAGGCAACAACTCTGTCTTTCTTTCCTCCCGCAACAAAGGCGCATGGTCTCCATGAATGCACTCTTCATTTAAGGCTCTCAAAAGAATATGCCTCCTCAAGGAATTTGTGTGTGTTTTCCCTGAATGCCAACTCCCGGCCACACAAAGGGTGGGTGTGTTGGTGCATTCCCAGGACTGGGGGCGCTGCTCACCCCGGGGCCCCCACGTGTCCTCGGAGGAGGGAGACAAGCGACAGACAGCCCCTTTCCCAGAAGCCAAGAGCTCCATTCGGCTTCACATGCTTCAGTCCAAAAGACCTTTCTAGCATCTAAGAAAACGAGGGCTCTCCTGGTTTATCAACAGAGCAAAGCAAAAATAAAGTCAAAATCAAGAAACAAACCCACACCAATAAAAACCACAGGCTTCTAGGCATTGCAGGCGTGTCAGTGGGTATAGAGTGTATTATGCTCACACCTCCAGTGTTTAAAAGTGAACAGAAGCATTCACAGGAAAACAGGTGAGCTAAAAAGTATGTCCAGGAAGCCCCACTGCCTATTTCCAGGAAGGCCCACTGCATATTTTCAGCAAAGGTACTTGACAGGAATGTATCCTAGCCAGTGTTTGTAATAAGCAACCATGGATATGATTTTACATTCAAATTCTAATGGATTTCATTGGCATCAAAGGGCAAAGCTGTTCACTTAAAAATCTTCTTTATTCAAGACCCAGGGGTGAACAGAAGTGATACTTTAAAGTATCAATAGTATAAAGTACTATATCAGTTATTTCAGCATTGTTTTTAGTTTTTAAATCCTGTGAAATGTTTTAATCTAGATCCTTGATAATCTAGCAAGGCTAGTTTGCGACATGGATGTCTACTTCTGAGGCATCTTTTCTTTGAAAATGTTGAGGAATATGAGACTTCATGCAATCAATGTCGAACTTTTACACAAAGGAAGAAAAACATGTATGTCTAATATAGTCATTTTGAGATAAGGTCACAACAATTGACATAAATGCTTTCACAGTCTGATTTTAGCTTAACCTGTTGCACTGAAATGAACCTTGTTTCATAATAGATGCTCTCCAGCTCTTTACTCTCCTGCAGCTGTATTTTTCCTTTGGGTTAAGCAGAATAGTTTAAAGTTTCGAAACTGGTGACACTGCATGCATGTGGGGTGCTTTGCATAATAGCAAGACTGGGTTAGGCAGTCAGGATCCGGTGTGGTTTGATAGCGTCTTGGATTGAAACTAGCATTAGAAACGGATCAGCTCACCCACATTTCTGGGGGAGGTAAGACTGCCCCAAAGTACAGGACGCAGAAGGAAACCATCAGGAAATAACCTAGAAGCCCGGAAGGTACACTGAGTTATTCACTAGAAAGCCACGTGACAGATCTCAGCTCCAAGCAGGTGCCTGAAAACCTCAACACACCATGACACCATACAGGCACAGCTGACATCTGTTTTATCTTCAACAACCTCAGGATCGTCAGTCATTTTAAGAACTGTAGCTAGAGACTAAAGCAAATCTGAGAAATTCCCGCACTCCCAGGGCCCCAGTGTTGAGGACGTCCAGGGCCTCTGCCCACACTCGGCTCAGAAGCCTCTTGCCTCCCTGGGCCTTTCAGGATAAGCACAGGACACAGCCAGAAGCAAAGGGCATCTTAGGAGTTTTGTGAGCACACCCAGTAAACCAGGGGCTTTTATGGAAAGCCTCACTCTTTCCAAAATCCCCCAGCTATCCAACACTCTAAAATCAGGTGCCACGCATACCGTGTATTTGCTATGCGATTGTCACTTGGGGATTAGCTCTTCAATGAAATGTCAACCATAAAAGATCTATTCACCATCAAGTCCAGTAGCTACTGCTGCAACCCAGACCACAATAAGGAGCAATTTTCTCTTGTAATACATTTTTATCTACAGAACATTTAAATAATTAAAGCACAAATTCTATATTCAAACGAACAGAGTAACAAAATCATACAGTTTTGATTCACAGACACACTTCATTTATTCCCCTCTGCGACTCAGACAAAAGACAACTTCTGCTCAAGGCAAATTTAAATCTGTCCCAAAGTCCTCAATCGCAGTATTGTTACAAAGCAACACGAAGCTGGCGGCACTGAGTGCGAGAACAAACCAGCTCAGCCCAATGTTGACCCCGGGGGCGCGGGAACAGAAGCGGAACCAGCACTCAAGCCCCAGGCACGAGACACAGGAGACCCCAGCACAGGGCGCCCTTTCTGCTGCGCCCACACCCATGCCACCCCAGAGATGCGAACTCAGAATGTTCTCCACCCCGAACCACGTTCCGACTGCATCCCTGGTGAGTGGGGGGAGGAGGGTGGGAACTTCAAAAGCCTCGACCGAGGGGCTCGTAAGCATCTCCAGCAAGACGCTGCGCCTCCTCTTAGGGCTGAGTCCACCCGTGGGTCCCCTTCCCGCCCTACTCACTCCTCTGGGGACGCCCGTGTCGTGCGCCTCTACTCCTCGGAGCTCACCTTGCCTGAGCCCCGCTTGGGCGCACCCCTGTCCGTGCCAAAGAAGCGGCCAAGGGAGTCGAGGATGCCCGTGTCTCTGTGTCTGGGGAGGAAGCCGTGCCTGGCGTGGTCCATGGTGCTCGCTGAGGCCAGGTACTTGGATCTCTGGGAGGGTCTCTTCTGGGCCGCCATCGCGTCCACCGCCCCGGGAGCGGCCGCGCTGTCTTCTTGGATGGTCTGGAGCTCGTCTGATTCCGAGGGCCGGTCTTTGAAGGTGTTGTCTTCCCGGCCCGGGGCATCTCGGGAAAAGAGGCGGACCAG
Source organism: Muntiacus reevesi (assembly GCF_963930625.1). Classification (NCBI taxonomy): domain Eukaryota; kingdom Metazoa; phylum Chordata; class Mammalia; order Artiodactyla; family Cervidae; genus Muntiacus; species Muntiacus reevesi. The sequence goes on along the minus strand of NC_089252.1, from coordinate 2,694,857 downwards.
GTGGGGGCGGCCCCCCGGGTCAGCTGGGCTGGCCTCGGGCCAGGCATTCTTCGGGTCCGCTGTGCGCTTGGAGTCTGTCACCGCCGTGTCCTGCGAGGGGGCCCCATTGTTCGGGACCACATCTGCCGCTCCTGCAAACAACAGCGAGATGTGAATGCGGCTGTGCAGAGCGGACCGTGGACAATGCCCCTTTCTTCCCGGCTGGCGAACTGGCCGTCTCCTACAAAATCCACCGAGGGTGTGGGCGCCATGCAGCTCTGTGTAGCCCCTGACTGCCCTGGGAAGGACCCGCCCGGCCCGAGCCTCTCTCTCGGTGGTGGCTCTGCATCTTAGGGGCCCTGGGGATCGTCTAAGGGGCTCCGGACTGGGCACCTGGCCTCCCGGAGCAGACATGGCCGTGCTCAACATCGCCCCTGGGTGCTGCCACTCCTGCCCTGGGAGGCTCCAGGGTTCTTGGCACCTTGACGGCACATTTATCATCTAAGCGGCCACTGGTGCCCAAGTCAAGGGTGTTGGGAGCATGTATTTGGCAAAAAGTATCTTTAGTGTTCTCAGTAAAAATGGAAACTCCCACATCTTTTCCAATTCATGCCTTAAAGAAACGGGGTGTTTAGAATTCTTTACTTCCCGGAGTCCACAAGAAGCCTCTTGCAGGAGAGAGCCACTCATTCAGGATGTTTTTGTTGGGCTTCTCTGTAAGCCGTGACGATCAGAGAACTTGAGTGGGAAGGGGGGTCTCATGTTGCACACCACTCTCCCTTACCTTTACACAAAAATACACAGCATTTCTCTCAACCATGGCAGGCCCTCATCTTGCCCTCAATTACAAAGGTGGGTATAATTGAACAGCCTGGGGTTTGTTTCCTCTCCAAAGTTTATGACGCATTGACAAAAAATGTGGGTATACTCACACTTTCCTGTAACAGCATCCATCCATCTAACTGCCCAGCAACCTATTCACTGACATTTACCAACAGCATCCACCCCCAACGCATCCACTTATCCATCCATCCATCCATCTACTCATTGACCCATCCATCCATCCACCCAGCCTTACTGAGTACCTAGCAAACGTGATGTCCTGCACTAGCTCAACAAAAATGTGGTCCTTGTCTCATGAACAGAGATGAAAATGAACAACACGAGTTGGATACTGTCCTCTAGATGGTGTGTCCACACCCTAGCCCCAGCACCCCTGGATGTGAACTTCTCTGGACCTTAGGTCTTCGCAGATGTTATCAGGTCAAGATGGGGTCACACTAGAGTAGGGTGGGCCCTGACCCATTGACCGGTGTCCCTGTGAGTAGAGGGCATCTGGATGCAGACATATGGAGATGAGGCCACGTGGTGTGGAAGCAGACCGTGGCCTGATGTATCCACAACACAGGGTCTCCAGGACACAGGGAGGTGGGAGACCCAGGGCAGACCTTCCCCAGAGACGCCAGGGAAAGCATCTGGGTGCAGGTTTCTGGCCTCCAGAGCCGGGAGAGAAGATTTCCCTGCTGTGTTAAGTCCCTGTTTGCGGTCGTTCGCTGTGGCTGCCATAGGACATAGACACGAGTGATGCCAGCAAAGGAAGTGGGACACGGGTGTCAGGACGACCTACTGTCTACGGTCATACCACCCTGAACGCGCCCGATCTCGTCAGGACGACCTACTGAGGGGCAGTGTGAGAATGTGGGCTGCTCGGGGGCTGGAGGTGGGGGGCAATGTGCTTCTGCAGAGAAGGACGCCCGGAAGACAGTCCTTGGGAAGGAGCTTGGCGTGTTCACCTGGGAGCAAGGAGGCTTGGAGCCCCGGGGGGCAGGTGTGCGACCTGAGGGAGACGGGGCTGGCCAGTGGGGGCCGGGAGGGGTGATGGTGGGGCAGGATGCGGTGGAGGGGGGCGGGGAGAGGAGCTGTTGGGAGGAGGGGCTGAGGGGAGGATGCTTCAAGAGACAGGCCAGCCAGCCTGTGCAGGGCTTCAGGGGTTGAGGTGAAGGGATTTTTTTTTTTCCAGAAATTGCCCAGAGACAGTCAAGGAACAGGGTGCGGGCAGGACCAGACGTCAAGGGAGAGGAAGACTCAGCCTGAGCTCAGGTGCGGGCGACACAGGTAAGAGGGGCTGAGCCAAGGCAGCGACAAGGTCCTGTCGGGGGCGTCAGGAAGGCTCATCCAGTCTGGATGCTGGTTGCATGGAGGGCCTCTCCTTTCATCACACGTATTCAGGGGAGGCTTTACATCTACAACATCTACTTCCACAAATTAATAACAAAAACTGAATGGTTGCACACTTCTTTAACAAAATCAGAGGGGTCAAGAGACTGTCCCATGGGTGACATTCATCCTGCAGTCAATATATTGACCTATGCTCCCAAAGCGGAGTACAGACATCATAAATGTCTGTCGGAGACCAAGTACCAGGCAAACAGTCAGGCCCCAGGGTCCTGGGGTCTTTTGCCTGCTCCTTAGAGGGTGTGCCTTATACCAGCCATGCTACAAGCCTTACAAATCCACCACTTAAAATGTGGCACATTATTTATGGCACTGATTAAATGAACCACACGAAAGCACTCAAATTTATCATGTATCAGGTCCCTCACTGCCTCGCACCGTCCTGAGAAAGCACCCTGCAGAATGCTGTGGCCAGCACCAGGCTGTACATTTTTACAGGGACTCAGCGCTAATTTATAGGTTGCAACAGAAAGGGTCTGCTTTTCTTGCTGTGCTTTAGATTCTGTAGCTAATATAAATTAATGCAAATGTGAACGGGAAACAATCGCTATATTGTACATGGTTAAATGCATTAACGAAACACAAGCTCATCTGAATACTAATATTTTTACAACAGTTGGCCTTTGTGTCCCTGAATATGGTTATTTGTGAGGCACAGAGAAGGGCATTTGTGTCCTGGAAGTTGCTTCTCCCGGGACGCAAGGAGCCCAGGGAGAAGCTAAAATCTGTGGATCTGCAGCATTTTGGGTAAGGACAACTGCAGTGTTAATTTGTCAATTCATAACAGCTTTCATCGAAGGGGCAGAGTTCTTATTTAGACAGTAATTCTGGAGCAGAGCTCTGGTGCACAACATGAGTGGCTCGGATCTGGCCGGACCCCAACAGGCATTTATAATCTTTTCTCAGTTACTGTTCAGATTCTACAGGAAATTGCAAGAAAACATCTTTAAAAAATCACACCTCCATCTAATGGGTAAACCCACTCCAGGAAACTTAGGGAAGTGCACTTTTGGGGGTGGTGGTATTAAAATCACGAATGTCTTTGAGAAGCTGAGGACCTAGTAAGTTGGAAGGTGGTTTCTGGGGCACAGAGACCCCCCGCCCACACCCCCCCACCCCCACCCCCCACCCCACAGACGAGGACGGTGACATCGGGGCAGTGATGACTGTTTGGAGCAACTCACCCGTGTCACATGCCCCGGGAAGGCTCCAGCCCAGGGTCTCGCTGTGACCACCTGGCCTGTGGGTCCTTGGCATCCCGCCCCTCCCCTCCCCCACCTGCCGCCAGCAGGCCGGGGTCAGTTTCTCCCCTGTTCCTCCCGACGCCCCTGACCAGCGTCTCTCTCTTTACTTAGCCCTGAGCCGGGTTTGCTCACGGCCCTGCTGGGCCCTGCAGTTTATGGAGCAGGAGCTGCTGGGCGCTCAGCTCTGGCGTGACCATGACCTTGACTGTGACTGTGACATTGACTGTTCCCAGGACCGACCCCGCCTCGACCCTCAGGAGCATGCTCCCCCGCCCTCCAGGACGGGCTGCTCTGGCCTCTCAGTTCTCCCCCAGGCTCCGCTGAGCGCCTGGCTCCACTCCCTGTCCCCCCGACCTTGACACCTGCCCCCCTAGCCCCCACCCACCGGGAGGTCTGCTCAGGGCAACTGGACTGAGCTTCTCTCAATGCAGCTTCTACATGGTCAGCCTCACAGAGGGACCACCTCAGGTCCCCCTAAATTGTTCCCAGCTGGCAGTGCTGTCCCTGAAGGGCGGGACCCTGCCGGACTTGTCCCCTTGGGTCACTGGGCTGGCATGAGGTACTAAACCCGGAAGTGCTGTCTCCCAGGCCGGACTCCAGCAGCAAGCAACAGAACCCAGACCCTGCTCTCTTCTCGGCTGGAAGAACTTAGTTCCCAGCATGGCAACTGTTTCACCATTTTTAACAGAGAATTTCTTTCCATCCCAAAAGGCTGGATGCAAGGGTCTAGAGAGCTCTGGCTTAGAAATGGATTCACCTGCACAACTGAATTCTTTCTGGCAATTTGAGAGGTTCAGAGAAACCCCTCAGCGTGGCTTTGAGGTTCCGGATAAAGCCCTTAGCATCCCTGCCCTGCCTTTCTCCAAGTGCAAAGCTGAGCACAGGTGCTGGGTGAGTCACTCACATGGAGCGCGGCCGCCAAGCGGGGCTCATCTCCCAGGTCGTTTGTCCACCTGTGTGCTGCACTGTCTGCAGCAAACCAGACCATGTGGACCGCAGAGGAAGGCTGCCACGTCTGCAGGGTCAGGGCCTGCAAGGTGTCACCAGGAGGGTCTCCAGAGGCTGACCTTGACCCCCTGCCCACCAGCCGAGGGTCCTGAGCCTCTGGTGGCGTCTGTGGTCATGAACAGGGAGGTGGGGCCACATGCTTGTCTCTGGTACCTTGAGGCCTGTAGCAGCACTAGCGGGGACTGGGCATGTTGGAGGTCCCCCCGGGCCGCCCCTTCCATAGATCAGTGTCTGGTGATGGTCCAGGAGGGAAAGCTGAGCTCTCGCCGGAAGTTTTATAAGTGTGACCAGCAGCCATACAGAGCAGGTCATTTACGAGCCCATTTACTCAGGTGAGCAAACTGAGGCAGAGCAAGCTGAAGCAGGACTCCACGGAGGAGGTGATATACTCACTCAGGCCCCAACTGCAGACCACCCCCAGTTCTGGGTGCTCCACGCGGGCCCCCAACTGCCTTTAACTGGCCCTAGGTTTTGCCTCTCAGGGTGACATTAACTGCAGATGACCGATGGCCGAGACATTTCTGATTAACAGACAGGCACTGACCGGGAGAGATGGAAGGACTTCCTGGAGCCCAGCCAGGGCCTCCTCTGCGAGCAACAGGGCCCCAGATCCCCCAACGCTCTGCTGGGTGGGAGTGGCTGCCTTGCCAAGCCCCGCACCCCCATCCTGCCCACCCCACAGGTATGCATAACCATCCACTCACAATTTACTACACCAGCTGTCCTTGGCAGAATGTGCTAATGCCTGTTGAACACCCAGAAAGGCTGAGTTGAGGGATCCTGAAAATCACATTGCAGCTCTGACAGTGGACATGTCACCCTGGGACCACGTGGAAGCTCTGAGTCCTTGCTCGTTTATAAAACTGCCACTTACCCATCATCTCACTGTAAGCAGAAAATGACACACATCACGTATTCATACCAGATGGTCTCAGATAAACCGTGATGACTCAGTGAGTGCTGTTCTATGTTTAAACGACTGTTTTTACCTAGACTGTATACCTTTTGCTGTTTTCCATCACATCCCTGGAAATCATATTCCATCACCGACTTGCATCAAAACCATATGTGTGTGTGTGTATAAACATACAAGAAACAATAGAGATGCCAAGTCACACCCCAGACCCAGAGGCAGAATGTGCAGGGTGGCCCCCAATTCTGCTTTTTTTTGACAGGCTGGGGAGGAGTGGCCAGCAAACTATTCCTACTCCAGATAACCAGGTTGACCCTTTAACCCAGCACCGCACGCGTCCAGTGACACCTGCTATTCACCCACGCCCAGTAACTACCCGGGAAGGTCAGTGTCAGAGACGCTGACGAGCTTGAGCCCCTGGAGGTGTTGCTGTTCGCCACCTCTGGGCTCTCAGGGAAGGCTGCACCTGCCTCCTCTGCCGGGAGAGCGCTGGTCTGGCTGGGACTCACGGCTTTCCCCAGGTTTGGGCCGACGTGGTGGCGGCTCTGTTCCCACCCCCCGGGAGCTGCTCACGGCCTCCTGAGTCCAGGAGAGGCCAGTGTGAGGACGGCTGCGGCTTCACCTCTGAGTTTTCCTATTTCTCTAAAGGTCACAGAGAGTGAGACGGTTGGAGGGTATCACTGACTCAAGGGACGTGTGAGGAAGCTTCGGGAGGTAGTGAAGGACAGGGAATCCTGGAGTGCTGCAGTCCACGGGGATGCAAGGAGTCGGACACGACTTGGTGACTGTGCAACAGCTCAGGCTCACACGAGTAGAAAGTACCTGCTGTTTGTCAGAGCAGGACTGCATCCCTCCTCCAACTAGACTAGCACACATACAGAAACCCCCTCTGTGAAGGCGAGTCCGTCTATTAAATTTAACAACAAAATGAAAACCTTCTATTGACAAGATCTAAGTCATGGTGGACTTCTTTTCACTATAATTAATTTAATTTTTTTAACTCCTGTGATTAGATAGCTTGAAATATAAGACCTAAGGGATCATGCAACTATAATTTCATCAGGGAAGTTTAATAAAATTTCATATTCACGGCTGACCAGATCTTTAATGAAGCTAGAGACAATAAAAATGATCATCACTCAGCTAATTAGAGGTTTTGCCAACAATACATTTTAAAGCTGCACAGTAGAGGCTTAGCCCACCACACATCATCATTGCTGGCTCATTCATGCGCATCACTCTCATATAAAGGGAGGTTCCCAGGCTTCAAGGAGCAGTCAAATAGCAAAAATGAGAAGTGAAGTCTTCAGACTGGCATTTTCAGAACTCTGGGAAGCTTTCATCTTTGCTAAGACACAAAGATCCGTCTAGTCAAATCTATGGTCTTTTCAGTAGTCATGTATGGCTCTGAGAGTCAGATCATAAAGAAGGCTGAGCACCGAGGAACTGATGCTTTCAAACTGTGCTGCTGGAGAAGACTCTTGAGAGTCTCTTGGACTGCAAGGAGATCCAACCAGTCCATCCTAAAGGAGATCAACTCTGAAAATTCATTGGAAGGACTGATGTTGAAGCTGAAACTCCAATACTTTGGCCACCTGATGCAAAGAACTGAGTCATTGGAAAAGACCCTGATGCTTGGAAAGATTGAGGGCAGGAGAAGAGGACGACAGAGGATGAGATGGTAGGATGGCATCACTGACTCCATGGACATGAGTTTAAGCAGGCTCGAGGAGATAGACAGAGAAGGCTGGCATGGTGTAGTCCACAGGGTCGCAAAGAGTCAGACATAACTTAGCAAATGAACAAGACATTAAGAGAAAACAAGAAATTACCATGTACTAGCCTACACAAATGGAAGAAAGGGAATTTGGGAAAGTACAAGAAAAGAACAAGAAAGGCATCATCTCAGAATTAAAGGGATGCATTCAGGTCACTTTCTGACCCTCCTGCCGAGAGCCTGCATCTGTCCACCCATGCCTTCACCGAGGGGAGGCTTGTAGTCCAGCCTTGCTGCTGGTCCTCTGGGCAGGACCTGGACATACCAGGAAGCCCCAGAGTTCCAACAGCCCTCCCTACTGCCGTGCAGGAGTCCCAAACCCCGAACTCCACTCTGAACTCACAGTCGTCATTTTGCCACTAACCTCCAGCAGCTTCCCATGGAGGAGATTTTGGTACATATAATATACATGTACTTCCCCCCCCCCCCCCCATATGACATCCCTCAGATATTTAGATAGAAAATAAAATTTGCTTCTTCATTTTCAGGGATCAGACCTCATGGTTGTACCTATATTTTCACCTTGGTTTTTAAAACAGTAGCTTTGGGTGGCATATCTAATTAAGTTTACAGCCCAGACTGTAATTTTACTTTCTTATTCTAGGGCTTCCCTGGTGGCTCAGATAGTAAAAAAAAAAAAAAAAAAGAAAGAAAAGAAAAAAAGAAAAATAAGTAAAAAAAAAAAAGAGTCTGCTTATAGTGCAGGAGACCAAGGTTTGATCCCTGAGTCAGGAAGATCCCCTGGAGGAGGGCATGGCAACCCATTTCAGTGTTCTTGCCTGGAGAATCCCATGGACAGAGGAGCCTGGCGGGCTACAGTCCATGGGGTTGTGTTTTAAATTACAGGAAAAAAATCCCAAACCAAAGTCACAATTGAATTGCCTTGCTAGGCGTGTGCCCCAGCACAGGTTCTTTTCTGGCTCAGGGCCATGGGTTCCCACCGTCTCTGCCGTCTCTCCCTGGCGGGTCTGACACACGTTCCCGTGCAGTCTCCTGTGGACGCCCCATAGGGAGCCACCCCCAATCGCTCCCTGGTATCTCTCCCAGGGCCTGAGTGCCGGCGAGTGCAGACCACTGTCTAAGGAGCTGTTGAGGCCCACACAGTTCACATTCGAGCTGCTGGCACCAGGGTTCTCAGAAGCTCAGGCAGCGCTTAGGAGGCCCACTGAGGCCACGGGGCCCCGCTCTGCCATCCCCGCCCTGCTGTAATGTCCGTGGTACCCAAGGCAGAAACTACCTGGAGACGGGTCACACAGTGACCCTGCATGGAATGGGACCCTCTCCTTCCAAGGCCGGGGTGGGCACGGGGTTCTGGGGAACTTGGGCACTTTCCTGTAAATGCACGAAGGCGGGCTTCAGAGCGGCTGGGGGCCCCTGGCCTGGCGCGCGGCGGTTTTCTCCTGTACTGATTCGCCATCTGGTTTCCCAGCTCACAGTCGCATTAGGAAGTGTTCTCCAGAAAGGAATCCACAGGCCCCAGTGGACCACAAGGTGCTGCTGTTGTAACTGTTCATACGGATCCTTTGTTTCTCACTAAGAGGACCAGCGTGGAACCCACAAAAGCAGAGGAAATCTTTGGGGACCTGGTCTTCCACTTGGTGCTTTTACACTCATGCTTTACAACTAACACTTTCTGTCCATATTTCCTCCATCAAATGTTCTCTTAAGATTACTGAGACCATTGACGCCCCTGTACAATGCCGGTTAGCACAAAGATGATGGTTCTAGGCCCTCTTTCACTCAGACAAGTGACCTACTGAATGTGTGACCCCTAGATCAGGTCCTTCAGGGTGGGCAACCTGGATCAGAAGGCGGGGGGCAGGCCATTTGAGGTCATAGACCGTTCTGGAGAGTCAAGAAAACCTTAAGGGAGACAGAGACGGTGAGGAACCCAAGAAGTTATCCAACACTCCAGCCCATTGCAGAAGAGGTCTTAGGTCCAAAAAAACCAAGAGAAGGTGACTAGATTTCCCACAGCCCAGAAAAAACCAAGCAGAAGCTCAGAACTCGAAACTGATGGACAACATGACTTCCTCAAGTGGTCTTTGTAGATTTGGATTCTCCACTGGCTTCTGTGCTGGGAGGATGGGTTGAATGTGCTATTGCAGGAGTCTCACTGCAGAGTTTTGCAGACGAGTGGTCCCACCCCACCCACACCCTCCCGGTTCAGCAGGGACCACTCAGAACCCCAGCCTTCTTCCGCAGGCATCTGTTCCCCAGAACAGAGTCCAGGGAAGCGACTGTAAAGGAGGCAGACATGGTTTTGTCTGGTGGACCTGGGTCCTAGCCAGATGATGGTTGATGGTGTGAAACTGCTCAAATGCCCAGGTCACTTTGCTCTTAGTGGGGCTAACACCGGGCCTGCCGATACACGTGATCCAACAGAAGAACATCTCGTCTCACCTCACGGGACTGCCCACACAAGTAAGCATCCTGCCCACCCTGTCTGTGGGCTGCCGGACCCTCTCCATCTCGGTGGGAGTGAAGGCACCGCCCTGCCACCAGGCGTGGGGCCTGCTGGATTCGGGTTAAACACAGATGCCATGCTCTTCCTCCCTGAGACAGGCCCCAGGTGCTGGCGTCACAGAGCAGCCCGCGGGCTCTGCTCGAGAGACCGCCAGGCTGGACCGGAGCTCGGCTCAGGCACTCAGTCCCTGTCCTGCCAGGGGCTGCCTTAAACCGACGGCCACAAACCAGGCTGAGCTCAAGGCCTTGGACAGAACCTCAGGTGAAAAGGACGGGGACAAGCGCGTGGTCCAGAGGGATGAAGGGCAGGAGGGAGCCGCTCCTCACAGGCAGTGGCCATGCGTGCTGAGCTGCCCACCTGAGCAGGCGGGCCCGGGCACCTGCGTGCCTCTGATGGGACCCGGCCGCTCCTGCAGGGGGGCCGGAGGGGCCCAAGGAGCCTGGAATCTGCTAGTGTGGGCCAGGGCGAAGAGGACTCCCCTTGTTTGTGGAATACTTCTGTCCCTGGCACTCAGCGCTCAGGGTCACCAGGGAGGGCGGAGGAACAAGAAGGCCCATGGTTGTGGCCGTGGTCGTGCAGGGGCAGACTCTGCTTCTATGAGAGGCATGCAGCCGCCTGCAGAAGTTTCTTGACAACTCCGCCACAGACGCGTCTTATCAGCCCACCCACCTCACACGAATGCCTCCTTTGTGGACACAGAACATACAGTTTTTATTTACTCTAAATAGCTGGCCCCTGGAACCCTCCCACGGCGGGGATGGGGTCACGGGTGAGGGAGCCCCACGCAGAGCCGGAGCAGAAGGGGGGCGGGTGGGAGGCCACCCGCCCTCCTCCCCAAGCCTGCATCGCACACCCGGCTCCCCAAACCCAGCTGCTGTCAAGACAGTGATTCCGAAGGGCCCGGTGTTCACAGGGCTCCGTCCCTTGTGCAGCCTCTGGGGCGTCTCACAGTGACCCCGCGCAGACCCCCGCGGCTGCAGGACGCCTGAGAAGGTGACACCACTGCCATGTCGGCGGGGAGCAAACTAGCTGGCAAAGGCCCCCTAACGCTGGTAGGGGTAAACTGAACTGGGACGGCAGGGCTAGAGTCCGCTGGGGTCAAAGCAACAGGCTCTGATGGTTCCACCACCTTCCATGTGACCTTGACCACGTGATTTAAGCTCCTAAACCTTGGGCATCTCATTTGCAACACTGAATTAATATGTGGTGCCCTCTCATGTCATTGTTCTGACAACACGCGAGAAGCATAAAACAACATGTTGTTAATGCCGGGGGATTTTGTCACTGTTATTATTTTTATGTTGCAAAAGTAGCTTGGGAATACCTTGTGGAAAATCCCAGTTTTCCATCCACCATCCATCCACCTACCCAACCACCCATCTGCACATCCAACCATCCACACATCCACTCATCCACACATCCATCCATCCATTCATCTATCTATCCATCAATCCATCCATCCACACATCCATTTATCTATCTATCCATCCATCCACTCATCCACACATCCACCCACCCATCCATCCAGACATTCACTCATCCATCCATTTATCCATCCATCCATGCACACATCCATACATTCACCCATCCATCTGTCCACACATCCACACATCTATCGATCCATCCATCCAATATTCATTTCATGCCTGTGTGGGCAGAACGCTAAGAATGGGTCCCAATTGTGAAGATAATCGTGAATATAATCCCTTGTATAATCCCTCCTCTCTGTGTGTGTGGGACCCGTGAACATGATAAGGTGTATCTATGGCAAAGCAGAGGTTCTCTGGACTATTTCACTAACCACAGGAGCCTCTGGAAGGCAGAGTCTTCTCCATCTGGAGACAGAGACTGAGGCCAGGGAGAGAGATCTAGGTACAGGAAGGATGGGGAGTATGTCGCTGGCTTTAGAAACGAAAGGACCATCCGCAGGGTCCAGTGAGTGGCCTCTAGGAGCCTAGGGGCCCGGCATCGTCCACGGCTCACTCTGCAAAACACAATCGATAGGTTTCTCTCGGGCGTTTCGGTAACTGAGAGCGCGATGCCGAGGTCTCCTCTCGGGCACAGATCTGCCCCGCTGCCCTGTCAGTCCCCGGGAGCCTAGGGAACAATGGTGTCAAACGTCTAGCGGCAGAGATGGCAGTGCCTCGCACAACGTCTGCCTTTCACAGGCGCCTCCCAGCACCTCCCAGTGCCAGCCTGGTGCCAGCCAGTGTCAGCCACTGCTCTTTTTAAGGATAAAAATAACTTGAACACTCTGCAAGGGAAGAAATGGTCGGCGAAATACTTTAAAAAAACTCTCAGGCAGTAAGACATGATTTTTCAGATGAAGAAAAGTGATGTAACAGATAAATGGAAATAAAGGAAACATTCCAAGATACCAGTTATAAAAATGGTCTCAGGTAAACTGTCTTTATCTGCTGCTTTAACTGTCAACATATACACATTGTTTTAGTTAAGGGTGTGCTGACAGTTTCATGGTTTTTTGGTTTGTTTAGCTCCTTTTTCAGAAATTGTTTTTAAACAATTTATCATGACCATATAATCAGACACCATGTACATTTTATCAAGTATCTGACTGAAGAAATAGAAAATATTCCCTGCCTACTCATGCAATAAAGGTAGACACATGAAAACACTCATTTCTGAAAATTCTGAAATTAAACAAAACAGCTGCTTATGATAATCTATATTGTGTGGTATAACTTTGAATAATTTGATAATTTCATAAGGACATTACCATATGTAGAAAGTCAACATTTCCATATCATGAAAATAAATTCATACACAATACACATGGGTGTATTACGAAGTTCTGCGAAACTGAATAAAAATTGATCTTTCCGAATCTCACTGTGACATTTAACATTTTCATTTCAGATACAATCTGGCATCATTTGTTACAAGTCCTGGACTACTTTTGAGGGACCCTGGTTTCTGAGGCGTTGGAAGAACAATGAACAGTGCAACCTGGCCAGGTAGGGAGGCAAGTCCTGTGGAGCAAGGTACTGTCACTACCTTGCTCACCTGTGGTCACCCAGCATCTCATCACCTGTGGTCACCCAGCATCCTCATCACCTGTGGTCACCCAACATCCTCATCACCTGTGATCACCCTGGCCAGCACCCACGCTCACCTGTGGTCACCCAGCATCCTCATCACCTGTGGCCACCCAGCGTCTCATCACCTGTGATCACCCTGGCCAGCACCCATGCTCACCTGTGGTCACCCAGCATCCTCATCACCTGTGGCCACCCAGCGTCTCATCACCTGTGATCACCCTGGCCAGCACCCATGCTCACCTGTGATCACCCAGGCCAGCACCCATGCTCACCTGTGGTCACCCAGCATCCTCATCACCTGTGATCACCCAGGCCAGCACCCTCGCTCACCTGTGATCACCCAGGCCAGCACCCATGCTCACCTGTGGTCACCCAGGCCAGTGTCCTCATCACTTGTGATCACCCAGGCCAGCACCCACGCTCACCTGTGGTCACCCAGCATCCTCATCACCTGTGGCCACCCAGCGTCTCATCACCTGTGATCACCCTGGCCAGCACCCATGCTCACCTGTGATCACCCAGGCCAGCACCCATGCTCACCTGTGGTCACCCAGCATCCTCATCACCTGTGATCACCCAGGCCAGCACCCTCGCTCACCTGTGATCACCCAGGCCAGCACCCATGCTCACCTGTGGTCACCCAGGCCAGTGTCCTCATCACTTGTGATCACCCAGGCCAGCACCCACGCTCACCTGTGATCACCCAGCATCCTCACCACCTATGATCACCCTATGATCACCCAGGCCAGCACCCTCGCTCACCTGTGATCACCCAGGCCAGCACCTGCGCTCACCTGTGGTCACCCAGGCCAGTGTCCTCATCACTTGTGATCACCCAGGCCAGCACCCACGCTCACCTGTGGTCACCCAGGCCTGCACCCTCGCTCACCTGTGATCACCCAGCATCCTCACCACCTATGATCACCCTATGATCACCCAGGCCAGCACCCTCGCTCACCTGTGATCACTCAGGCCAGCACTGCTCAAGCAGGTCTGGAGCAGGCTGCAATGTTCCTTCTGGCCTGAATCTCTACATGTGTCTAAATGCAGTGCATGAAGTGTCATCCTTAGAAAGTGGCTGCTAGGGACAAAGCGTTTAATCCCTGTGAGTGCTCTGTACCTGGTGAGCACTGAGCTGCTGCCCGTGCTGTGGTGTGAGAAATGTGAGCTCATCCGAGGGCTTTCCAGGGGGACCCTGAGCAGAGGAGGAGGGACTCGGATCCCCTGGGGGCTGATCCGTCCACATCTGTCTAGACCCTGTGTTATCCTGCGTCACGCCCAGACCTTTGGGCCAAGGATCCCTCAGGTCAACCAGCGCCATTCCTGTGGGCTCCCCGGTCTGGACCCTGCTCAGTCACCACCCGGACGTTCCCTGACCCTGACTCCCACCACTGCCTGGCACTGCTGGCATCAGGTGCGTCCGAGCTTCTGAATCCCTGGCTCTGCCGCTCCTCGCGCCACCCTTGTGGCCCTGCAAGCTCCACCCCGCCAGGGTGTGAGTCCCCTCCCCATGAAAACCCCACCCCGCCAGGATGTGAGTCCCCTCCCCATGAAAACCCCACTCCATTAGGGTGTGAGTCCCCTCCCCATGAAAACCCCACCCTGCCAGGATGTGAGTCCCCTCCCCATGAAAACCCCACCCTGCCAGGATGTGAGTCCCCTCCCCATGAAAGCCCCACCCCGCCAGGGTGTGAGTTCCCTCCCCATGAAAACCCCACTCCATTAGGGTGTGAGTCCCCTCCCCATGAAAACCCCACCCCATTAGGGTGTGAGTCCCCTCCCCATGAAAACCCCACCCTGCCAGGATGTGAGTCCCCTCCCCATGAAAACCCCACCCTGCCAGGATGTGAGTCCCCTCCCCATGAAAGCCCCACCCCGCCAGGGTGTGAGTTCCCTCCCCATGAAAACCCCACTCCATTAGGGTGTGAGTCCCCTCCCCATGAAAACCCCACCCCATTAGGGTGTGAGTCCCCTCCCCATGAAAACCCCACCCCATTAGGGTGTGAGTCCCCTCCCCATGAAAACCCCACCCCGCCAGGGTGTGAGTCCCCTCCCCATGAAAACCCCACCCCATTAGGGTGTGAGTCCCCTCCCTGGACACCAGTGGATGCCAACCATACCTGCTATGCTGCCCAGTTTCAAGTCGAGGTGACAGAGGCATTTCAGGCTCTTCACCTTGATGAGCCACCCCTGACCCCTCAGGACAAGTTGCCTGCCCCTTGGCCCCGTGGACGTCGCAGGGCCAGCACCTCGCTGACCTGGGGTGCTACCCAGGGGGCTGACAGAGAGGGCAACTGGAGGATGCAGAGAGGGAGGCAAGATCCTGGAACATGGTTCTGTGAGGCCCCAGAGCGAGGAGCTGTGACCCAGGGAATGTCTGGAAAGGCAAGTGCGAGGAGCCAGGGCCAGCTCTGCCCTCACAGCTCCTCCACACCTGCGGCCGGCAGCTCCGCAGCCT
Organism: Muntiacus reevesi; assembly: GCF_963930625.1. Lineage (NCBI taxonomy): Eukaryota > Metazoa > Chordata > Mammalia > Artiodactyla > Cervidae > Muntiacus > Muntiacus reevesi. Next base: position 2,679,717 of record NC_089252.1, on the reverse strand, counting down.
TGTCACGGATCTGCGGCATCCCCCAGGGCAGGCCTCTCTGATCCTCAAGGACAGAGGAGACCTCGGCGCCCACCCACTGCTGATGAGCCAAAGGCCAAACAAAAACTGTGTGCAGACTCCCCTTTCTACTGCGCTCCAAGCGCCGGCCCCCCTACCCTTCGAGAGCCTTGCTCGCAGCATCCAGCCACCAGCCCCGTGCCGTGCATGGCCTCCTGGCACCAGGCTGCTCGGAGGCCACACCTGGTAATGGTCATGTTGGTTGGTCTGACACTGCAGGGATGGCTCAGCGAGACCCCAGGACTCATGGAGCCCCCCATAGAGACCAGGTCCCTGCTTGGGACCCTCCCTGGAGTGGGGGGCAGCCTCCCTACCACTGTGCTGTGCTCACCTCCCCACCCGGCCTGCAGCATCTCCACTGAGGGGGTTCTTGCTCACACCTTAGGAAACCCAGGATTATGTGATGTGTCAATAGACAAGATCAGATCTGAAATGCTAAAATCAAGTTAAACTAAAAGAAGAGAAGAAAAACATTCATTAAAGAGACTTGTAATTTTTCTTTTTAAGTAAATATGCTTCGAAGAAATGGAAATGTCTGTTTCCTTAACAACAGTGCTCATGATGGTTGTATTTTTGTTGCTGTTGTTGTCATCTTCTGTGTGTGTGTATGTGTGTGTCTGTAGGTGTGTAGGTGTTCACACGCACTCCCAAGGTTAAAGGATGCCCTTTGTAACAAGATACCTCTGGATATATTGATCAGTGGATGGATATGCTCTTGATATATTACAATTGTGTGTCCTAAGTAATCAGCTCACGTGTCGGGAGTTAATCTGCTTATTCTTTCTCATTAGAGAAGGAACACAGCAATGGCTGGAGGAAACAGGTGACAGGTGGGGATAAAGCAGTCTCTGAGAGCAGCAGGCAGACAGAGGGCCCTGGTCTGGCCTCCCCAACCTCCATACAAACAGCAGAGACCACGGACAAGGCAACCCTGATCACGGCATTAACTGATCAGTTTTGGCAGTATCTGACGACAGCAAGCTAGCAGCGAGGCTTGAGGACAGCCACCCCATGGAGACACTTAAAAGACAGGTTTCCTAACAGAAAGCGCCTGCACCACGATCACTGACCTCTGACCTCTGGGGTCACTGCTGCCAACCTCTGCAGGTTAGAGTGTTCCCACAAGGACTAGGATCACTGGGATAAACAATCACAAAATCCCATACTTTTCAATACATTCCTTCTTCTGTAGCAAGGCCACTGTCAGCTTAAAAAATTACTCTCATGAATTTAATCTCTTTTTCCATTAGAAAAAGCACAAAGAGAGAAATTGCTTGAGTGATGGCAAGTGGGTGACACGTAGGAAACAGGAGACCCACGTTCCCCAACAACTGCAACGACTGAAACATATTTATTCTGAGGTAGCAACAGAACACGTTACTAAAAGTGCATGGGGCAGGAAGGTACCGCTTGGAAACTCCAGCAGCAAAGTTGAAGCAGGAGTCTGTGGCCAGCCTGCGCACAGATCTAACATTCATGTCAGGGACATACAGCACTTTACTGATACACACTGTTAACAAAATGTTCAAAATACTTAATGATCTGCACATTCAATTTGCTGGGCCAGATTGCACGTTAACTACAGATGATAATATGTGTGTATCTCCTAAATATCATACTTCATTTATATGAAATAAAAATCCAGGGTCCCTTGGTGTCTAGGGGCCTCGGAGCTGTCTGCTGGTGTAATGGCTCCAGCCTCGGAGGCTGGTGTAATGGCTCCTCCTGAGCGTTTGCCGAGATGGAACCGCACTTGTGCGCGAGCAAAATCCTGCGAAAGTGTGTGCGATCACCCACCACCCTTCTCCCCAGTGCAGGAGACATAAGAGATGCGAGTTCCAACCCTGGGTCGGGAAGATCCCCTAGAGAAGGGAATGGCTACCCAGTACTCTTGCCTGGAGGATCCCATGGACAGAGGAGCCTGGGGGACTACAGTCCATGGAGTCACAGAGAGTCCAACAGGACCCAGCGACTGAACTGAACATAACAGCCTTCGGGGGAACGAGGGAAGGCGGACCCACCCCTCAGAGATTCCTGGAGGACACAGAGCCCTTCCCACATGGGAATAAGAACAGACAAGGCCACGGCCACCTCCCGAACTGGCGGGAGGAGGCCTGCCCGCCCAGAGAGGCGAACTCACCCTGCCCTGCCAGTAACTCAGCCTTGAGGAGGGTCTCCAGTTAACCCCAGAACCGGAGGCGACAGCGCCCCAGCCACATGCCAGCTCCCGAGGCCACATTGCGAGTTCAGGTCAGCTTGAGGTGGCGATTGGACATGATCCCTTTTCCTGATGGAAACCAAACGTGGGTACTTTCGAGGTAGGGACCCGAGACCCACCAGGCTCACCAGTCACAAGAGTGGCGAGGATGAGGGGAAAGGGGCCACGAGGAGGTGCGGGGCTTCTGAGGCCGCCGACCTCGGCTGGATGCGGGGCCGTCCACCCGCCAGCCCCTCACAGCGGCTATTTGTGCCGGCGTGGCCTGTGTCCCCTTTTGTTCTGGAAATGGTTCCGTTGTCCTTTTGTGAGTCTGGTGGCCTCAAGTGACTCTGAGCAGCACACGCTATTCCACAAGCCAGGGCCAGCGGGGGAGTGCCCGGGCAGCCGGCCGCGGGCCTCTGCCCATCTGACCACCGGTGCGGGCCGAGGCCCCGCCAGCTCGCCGCGGGGCACAGGGGGCCTCACTCCCGCCTGGACCACAGTCGGCACGGGGGGCATGGCGCTGAGGGTCCCCAGGGGGCGTGCTCGGACATCCCAGCAAACAGGCAGTCACCTGCCCCCCCCCCCCCCCGGCTCCGCCCACGTCCAGTCCCCCCGACTCCGCCCACATCCAGGCCGCCCCACGATCCCTCCCACGTCCAGGCCCCCCTCCCCGGCCCACCTCAGTAGCCACTTGCTCAGCCGCAGCCCACCACGGGCAGAAAGCCTCAGGTGTAAAGGGTTCAGGTGGGCGGTCACACTGGCTGCGGTGTCCTTGGTCCCACCCACCCCTCCGTCATCCACCAGGTGGCCGAGCTCTTCCGAGGGCCACCGGTCGGGCTCTGGGAGGCAGATGACACATGAGATGCCAACCCCCACTGGAGGGTTGCAGCCAGAGCAGGCCCACGGACCCCCAGTACCCGTGAAGGGCGCTATCCCCTCAGGGATGTGGCCCCGGATCCCAGCCCTAGGGTGAAAGCTGCCTGCCGCCCCCGAGTCACTGCGGACAGGGAGCCCGCCCTCGGTGGGCTGTGACACAGCTCAAGTGATGACACCGAGCTGAGGGCTGAGGGCTCGTTTCCGGGGCTGGCACAGCCCCCTTCCCCGTGCGGCTCTCTTCTGAGAGGGCTGGTCACCTGGGTGCAGAGGCCTGGGGAAGGGCTGCCCGGGCAAAGGCCCTGAGCCCCAGGAGCCAGGAGCAGGTGGGGGTGGGGCAGGGAGGGCTGTGAGCAGGGGTGATGAGCGCAGAGGGGCGCGCTGAGGATGGAGGCCAGGCTCCTGGAGGGATCCAGGTGAGCGTGCTGGCGGCCTGGACCACGTGCCCTGACAGGTGCCAAGTCGGTGCTGGCCAGCCAGTAAGTGCTTTCCAGGTGGTGCTAGTGGTAAAGAACTGCTGCTAATGCAGAAGACACAAGAGACACAGCTTCGATCCCAGGGTGGGGAAGATCCCCTGGAGGAGGGCATGGAAGCCCACTCCAGGAGGAGCATGGAAATCCTCTTGCCTGGAGGATCCCATGGAGGGAGGAGCCTGGCAGGCTATGGTCCATAGGGTTGCAAAGAGTCAGACACGACTGAGTGACTTAGCACCCAGCACAGTGAGTAAGCAAGACGAGCTTATGCGGATGCTAGAGGCTGTAGACCAGCACTCTAGGCAGAGAACACAACAGCAACATGGCCCACCCGGTCCTCGCGGGAAAGGGACAAAGGAACAAGTTGGTGCTCAGACTCCTGGAGACCTCGGTGAGTTATCGCTAGATGCCCCGTTCTCTTCTGCTGTTTTCCTCTGATGATCTACTTCATCTTTAGGAAAACGAGGCTCAGAGCAGAAAACCCAGAAACAGGGAGCCGACACACAGCCACACCCATTTAATTTAAATACTATACATGTGATTGAATACCACGTTTTTATGTGGACTAGTTAAAGGTCATGGGGGCTTCAGGCAGGCTGCCCGGATGGACGAGCTGAGGGCCACTGCCTGCTTGGCTCAGCATCTGCCCTGGGCACCGACCCGGCCTCTTTCGGACTGTTTAACTTTGATGACCCCTCACGACAGCCTGGAGCTCTGAGGTGCTGGGAGTCCCTTCCACACGGTAACCAGAGCGCATAGAGGCTGAGCCCCCCGCCCAGAGGTCTGCTCCACACTCCCAGCTGCCAGGTGATGCAGCCTCACTCAAGAAACAAGATGATCACAGAGGCCAGGACATCAGTCTAGCAGCTTGGGTGGAGGCGGCAGAGCAGACCTGACACCCTACAGACAGAAAACGAACCTCCGCTCACCTTGAGGGCGTCACCCGAGCACCTCTGGGAGCTGCGGGCCTCAGTTCAGTTCAGTCGCTCAGTCGTGTCCGACTCTTTGCGACCTCATGGACCGCAGCACGCCAGGCCTCCCTGTCCATCACCAACTCCCGGAGTTTACTCATGCTCATGTCCATTGCATTGGTGATGCCATCCAGCCATCTCAGCCTCTGCCATCCCCTTCTCCCGCCTTCAATCTTTCCCAGCATCAGGGTCTTTTTCAATGGGGGGCCTCAGCCAGAAATAAACACAACTGAGAGTGGGGAGAGTGCCCCCAGAGGACTGCCTGGGAACTACAAGGAGAAATGTACTTAAAAGACGGGGCTTCCCAGGTAGCTTTGCTGCTGCTGCTAAGTCACTTCAGTCGCATCCGACTCTATGTGACCCCTTAGACGGCAGCCCTCTAGGCTCCGCCGTCCCTGGGATTCTCCAGGCAAGAACAATGGAGTGGGTTGCCATTTCCTTCTCCAATGCATGAAAGTGAAAACTGAAAATGAAGTTGCTCAGTCGTGTCCGACTCTTCGCGATCCCATGGACTGCAACCCCCCAGGCTCCTCCGTCCATGGGATTTTCTAGGCAAGAGGACTGGAGTGGGGTGCCATTGCCTTCTCCCCCAGGTGGCTCAGTGGTAGAGAATCCGCCTGGCAGTGCAGGAGACCCTGGTTTGATCTCTGGGTTGGGAAGATTCCTTGAAGGAGGACATGGCAACCCGCTCCAATATCCTTGCCTGGAGAATCCCATGGCCAGAGGAGCCTGGCCGGCGACAGTTCGTGGGGTTGCAAAGAATTGAACACAACTGAGTACTTTAAAGACACAAGGTATCATCATATTCAGTCAAATGCACAGAGAAGTGATAACCTACGATGTTTCACTGCTCTAACAAATCTGTCAAATGAGCGGTGCCTCTTTCCCTAAGGACCATCCCAGACAAGCCCCTGTTCTCCTGGTGGGGCTCAGAGCAGGGTGGGTCCCTGGGCTGCCATCCTGTGTCTCGCTCCACCTGTCTTCCCTGTCCAGGCAGTCAGACTCTTATGGACACAGTGAGCGGGTGGACAGGATGATTTCTAACATTCCTTCGAGTTCTCTTCACTTCTTTTCTTCAATTTTCTTCTTCACTCTTCTTCACTCTTCTCTTCACTTGTGACTTTGATTCTGTGGTTTTTATCTACCCCAAAAATGCACTCACAGGATACTGATTCTATCGCTTGTCTAGATATGAAGTCATAGTCAGGTTCATAGTCAGCAGCTCATTAAGGTTGCCCTCAAATATTTCGGGGAAGAGGTTGTGCAGTGATTGTTTCTGAAGGACACAGATGCTGTCTGGGAGGGACTGAGCTGAGTCTGCTGGGCAGGAAAGAGTAGGCTCCCTCACCTGCGTTCGTTACTGAACTGAGACAGAACTTCAGATCAGTAATGCCTGCTACTTATGGATTTTGTAACTCAATCCAATCATCATAATATATTACACATCACTTAAATAGCATCTCAAAAAGATTTTCTTGTGGAAGGTTCTTGGAAATTTTAAAAAAAGTGCAACTTTTTTTTTAATGCTACATGAAAATTCTTAGGGCAATATCTGTCTTCGGCAGAGTAGACAAACGACTGGGTGTTATCTCGGGCTGCACAGAGCTCACAAGTCCTCCCCGTCCAGTGGGGAGCCCGCTTCTGCTCCCTGAAGCCGAGCGGCCGTGGGCTCTGGCACCAAGGGCAGTTTGAGCCAGGAGGAAACTCATTATCCAGCTGATCACTATTTGCATATGAAACGAATCACCAACACGCGGTAAAATTACCTTGAGGTCACTGACTGTCACCTGATCGCCTGCGATAACAGTTTAAACAGGAAAACACCCGCGCAGTGTGCTAACTACACTCTGCTTCCTTTGAGGAGCACACGCAGACGTCTGTCTGAAAACAACAGCTGTCACTGCGGCAGCCAGGGTGGGGGGACCTGCAAGCCCCCGGGCATTCACTCGTGGTGGCTCTGTTGTCATCTCCACGTGCTGGCGAGGAGGCCGACACACAGATAGATGAGGACGGATATTGCCCCAAACACGCGGCTAAAAGGTGGGGGCGGGGAGTCGACACCACCTCCTGTGTAAAAGGAGAAGCTGACGAGGTCTCACTTCCATCAGGCAGCTGGGAAGCTCCAGGTTAAATGTCAAATTCAACTGCAGCAACTGCTGTACAGTCAAGAAATGTACCTGGGGCCTTACTTCATCTCAATCTGATTTTTTTATGTTTCATTTCTTTGTGTGCTTTCTCAGAGTAAATTAACTCTGGCCTTGTAAAATAAAAACACACATATATACATATATATTACACATATGTGTGTATATATACTTCTATCCACTTGAAATAGTGGTAAAGGACCCGCCTGCCAGTGCAGCAGATGTGAGAGATGTGGGTTCAATCCCTGGGTCAGGAAGATCCCCCGGAGGAGGACAATCCACTTCAGTATTCTTGCCTGGAGAACCCTGTGGACAGAGGAGCCTGGTGGGCTATAGTCCATGGGGTCACAGAGAGTTGGACTCAACTGAAGCAACTTAGCAGGCATGCATGCCACTTAAAAATATATATATATCAGTAATACACAATGTCTATGCTTCGTAACTTTTTTCTTCTGTGTGCTGTGCTGTGCTTGGTTGCTTAGTCATGACCAGCTCTTTGTGACCCCGTGGACTGTAGCCCACCAGGTTCCCCTGTCCATGGGATTCTCTAGGCAAGAGTACTGGAGTGGGTTGTCATGCCCTCCTCCAGGAGATCTTCCTGACCCAGGGATCGAACCTGTGTCTTCTGCATTGCAGGCGGATTCTTTACCAGCTGAGCTACCAGGGAAGTCCTTATACTTATATACATATACTCAGATGTTTCTAATATGAGTACTTTCCCCCTAGACATTGAACCTGGACAATTCTACCTCCATTATCTGACCTGACTCGGTGCGTTCTCAGGATCCCATGACCCTGTGAGCTGCACTAGCTCCATCCAGTGTGACAGGACTCCGTCTGCTCTGACCTCTGAGACGAGCAGCATGTCTGGAAGGGACCACGGTCACTCTGGAAAGAGCAGGGCTGCCCTCTCTTGGAGACTTCTGTCCTCTGGGCATGTCAGGGAGACCCGAGTCTTCTGCCCACCTCGGCTGAACCAGCTGCCCTGCTTTAGCCCCCTGACTAGTGAGCGCTGGGGGAGGAGGTTGGGTGAGCGTCTACCTTCTTTCCTGCCTGGATTTCCAACCACAAGGCTAGTTTGTGCCGAGCGTGTGGATGTGGGGATTAAAAAAAGCCCAGTAACTGTCCCACTGCAGAACACCCTGGTTCCCCAAAGCCCAGGCAGCACATGGTTCTCATAGGGTGACTGAGTCCTAAACTGTTTCTTCCTCTCTGGGTGACCAGGCAAAACAGTCCCGAGTGTAGCCACCTGTGGCCCAAAGACAAATTACAGAAAGATTTCCAAGAGTGTGCCAATGAGTTATTAACTTAGATCTAAATCATTCAGTAAAAATTTCCCAGGAAATGAAAAAGTAAATATAACTGATAAGTAAGTCTGGGGCTTCCCAGGTGGCAGAGTGGTAAATGCAGGGGACCTAGGTCCGATCCCTGGGTCGGGAAGATCCCCTGGAGAGGGCATGGCAACCCCCTTTAGTATTCTTGCCTGGAGAATCCCATGGACAGAGGAGCCTGGCAGGCTACAGTCTGTGGGGTCACAGAGTCTGACATGCCTGAACCCAAGAAAGCCTGCAGGCGTTCCCCAGACACAGAGGAAGTCCCTCTGGTTTGAGTTGTGCAACTCATGGCTTCAGGCATGTGAGCCCGGCACTCAGCACCTGTGTGGGGTCAGCACCGGTCAGAGCCTGTAAACTCCCCATCGGGCCTCTAAGGAGGACTCTCACAGAGCTGCCTTGACCTCCGCCGCGACCCCGAGGACACGCCTTCCGCAGACTCGGGTTAGGAAAAGGCTGATGACCTCTCCGCACCCCTCACCCACCCCCGAGTTCTCTGACACATGGACAGAATGATACCCAGGAGCCTGAGGAGCGTGGTTAAGGGGCTGCTGGTGACTCGTGGCTCACGGAGCATCACGGGAGCACAGTTTCTTCTCGTGTTTAGGGAGTTTCTGTCTGTCTGGTCAGGGAAAGACCCAGTTGCTGATTTTGTTGGAATGACATTTGTATACACTTCAGAAATTTGACAAGAATTCACATATACTTCCCCCAAGAGTAGATAGTCAAGACTGATAGCCAAGATTATTTCAGCCTCTTTCTTCCTCATCACTCTGCACCTTTAGGCCAGGTGTCTTTGGACCCCCAGGAAGGCATTTGGATCGGGAGGTTATATGAAGTTCAAAAGCAGACGTCTGACAGCCCTGCAGGGCCCACATCTGCGTGACTCAGGACGGCAGAGCACGAGGCAGGGGAGCCTGGGAGGGGTCCTGTCCCGGGCCACCCCCATCCGCGGTCACACTTCCGCCCCGGCCGTGACTCAGCGGTGACAGTGGCTCTCGCCTTGAGGGTGATGAACAGGGAACTGCTCCCCAGTCACCCTGACGGGCTGACAGCCCGGGCTGTGAGCAGAACCTCAGATCAGCAGATATTTGAGCTGGTCTTACTGTCCAAGGCACCGGGCGCCCACAGTCGCAAGACAGGCAGAAGTTGGCTGACGGCCAGATTCTTCCCAGTAAAAAGCAAACCTAGCTTTGGACTGGGATGTTTGCACTTCCATTGGTTTTCACATTCAACTCTAGATAATAAAAAACTCTCCAAATTTCAGATGGATCGGAGAAGGTTAAAGAGGGCTACCTTTCAAAGTACTTCAGGAATTATACCACATTTATAACTTAAGGAAAAGGCTTATAATAGATTGTTTTCATGTCATACAGACATTATACACATGTATATATCAATAAAACTGTGTGTGGGCATGCTGATAGCAAAAGAAAAGGCTGATGTTGTTATGAATAATCCTAAAAGCAGCTAACCTGGAGAATAATGATAAAGATGATGCTTACTTTAAAAAATAAGTGAGCTTAGCCAAAACAACTCTAAAAACTTGCTCTTCTTTGTATGTAGAACCTAAAATGGACATTTCTGTTTTGTCATTTTTTTAAGTGTTTATACACGTATGCAGTTGGAATAGAAGACTAAAGACACCTTTTAATCTAGAGGATTACAGGCAGCTTTAGTGTTAAAGTCACTGACACTCAGAGGCTCTGTACAGACTCACAGACTGTGCCCCCCTCTAGACCCTAAGGAAAGCAGGCTGCTCTCCAGGCAGGCTGCCCCCCAACTTCCTCTGCCCTCATACAGCACAAACCCCACCACCAAGAGGCGCTGGGCTGTTCAGGCCCCAAGAAAACCCCCATGGAAATCAGCAAAGAGCAGTGGCTCCTCTCCCACCTGCCTATCTTGACTCCACCACACTAATCCTCAGGGGTTCGTCTCTGGGCCTTTGGGTTGATTTTCATGGAAGCTTAAGATACTGATAAAGTGGGCAGTGGTACTCTGTCTAGTTCCATCCTTCTTGTGTGCTGCTCAACAGGATGGGATTACAGAAAAAGAAAGGATTTTTTAAAAACAGCAGATAGATCGGGAACAAAATTAAAAAAACTGGGGTGGATTTTCCTGCCTGACAAGTGCAGTGTGAAAAGACTCTTCTTAGAAATAAGCAGAGACCTGACCAGACCCTGTGGGGAGGCCTGGCTCTGTGACTGCAGACCTGCAGGCAGGGCTGACAGTGGCTAAGGTATGTCTTAGCAGCCAGAGAACAGTCCCTCCGTTTTGATAAGCGAGCCACCAGGAGCTGGCCTCTAGGAATACGAACACGTGGAGAAAGGAGCGATACCTACAGGCAGGCCTGCTCGAGCCCCAGCTTGTCCTGTGGCCCTGGGCGAGTCACCCAGGGTCACCATCACGCAGCAGAGGGGGACCCAAGAGTGAATGTACAAAAATCGGTGGGAACCTGCCTGTTCACTCTTGGGGTGAGAGGCAACCTCCATCTCCAGGGCGACGAGTAAGTAAACTTTTACAGAAAACATATTTCCCAACACCTCCTGAGTCACTCTTGGTAGATAAAACAAACACCAGCATGTCCAAGCCCTGGGACTACTGTCCTTCCTCATTAGATATTTTTAACGTGCACTGTTACCACTTCTAATGTCCACACCCAACTGATCAAATAAATGATCAGAGAAACATCGCATAGCAAGGGGAAACCTGGGAAATTTCTGGTGTCTGTGGGCATAAAACAGCACGTGAAACCCAACCAAGAGCACAAGCAAGATGGAGACGGGCACTGAGGGTGGCCAGGGCAGTCTCACGGGGGCGGAGAATGCACGGTGTTCTCAGGAGGTGGATGGAGGGGACTTAGCCTCCAGGTTTCTGTACAGCCTGCTCTTCTAACAGTGATAACGGATTCACAGTTCACTCATGTAATTAAAAAATTAAGACCTTCTCCAAATGAGAATGTGTTTGCCCACGATCACCATAGGAAACCACATCTTCTCATTTTCACACTACGTACCAAACACATCACTGTCTTCTGAGGTCTCCCGGGAAAGGTCACGAGTGTTTCTCTTCTTTTCATATTCTCCTCTGTGAGTTTCACTATCCTGGGAAGGGGGAAGAAAAAAAAAAACCACAACATAAACTCTTAAAATACTCTAAAATGTTTTCCTACTGACACAGTTTGAAACTGATAAACAAATTCACATCCATCCTCAAAGTCTGAGATGGAATTTCAGTTCAGGGTGTGGATTTCTGTACAGGATGTGGAATTCTGCTTTGTTTTTCTCTGCCTGAGCATGCAAGCATCTGGAGGGTGTATTTTCATACAGAAGAAACTGAAATGATTAAATTAAACAAGCTAGACATCATCCCATGTATCTCAGGAACGTGACTACTTGGTCGCTGTTTTGGATTGTGAGCTGAAAGCATGGGATGGAATTGATACCAAACCTGATTCCCTTGGGTTCTAACTTTCTCCCAGTGGTAGCCCTGGGAGAGAAAAGGACATGGAACTACTGACTAGTTCAAAACTGGGAAAGGAGTGCGTCAAGGCTGCCTATTGTCACCCTGCCTATTTAACTTATATGCAGAGTACATCATGAGAAAGGCTGGGCTGGATGAGTCACAAGCTGGAATCAAGACTGCTGGGAGAAATATCAAGAACCTTAAATTATGCACATGATACAACTCTAATGGAAGAAAGTGAAGAGGAACTAAAGAATCTCTTGATGAAAGTGAGAGAGGAGGGTGAATAGGCTGGCTTAAAGTCAACATTCAGAAAACTGAGATCATGGCATCCAGTCCCATCACTTCATGGCAAATAGATGGGGATACAATGGAAACAGTGACAGACTTTATTTTGGGGGGCTCCAAAATCACTGCAGATGGTGACTGCAGCCATGAAATTAAAAGATGCTTGCTCCTTGGAAGAATAGCTATGACCAACCTAGGCAGCATATTAAAAAGCAGAGACATTACTTTGCCAACAAAGGTCTGTTTAGTCAAAGCTGTGGTTTTACCAGTAGTCATATATGGATGTGAGAGTTGGACCATAAAGAAAGTTGAGTGCCAAAAAATTGATGCTTTTGAACTGTGGTGTTGGAGAAGACTCTTGAGTCCCTTGGACTGCAAGGTGATCCAACCAGTCCATCCTAAAGGAAATCAGTCCTGAATATTCATTGGAAGGACTGATGCTGAAGCTAAAGCTCCAATACTTTGGCCACCTGATGCAAAGAACTGACTCATTAGAAAAGACTCTGATGCCGGGAAAGATTGAGGGCAGGAGGAGAAGGGGATGACAGAGGATGAGATGCTTGGATGGCATCACCGACTCAATGGACATGAGTTTGGGTAAACTCCGGGAGTTAGTGATGGACAGGGAGGCCTGGTATGCTGCAGTCCATGGGGTCACAAAGAGACAGACACGACTGAATGACTGGACAACAGTGGCAGCCCTGGGGGAGAGCCCCTTCCAGGGGGCAGTACTGATACTAACGTCCTTGGCCCACCTGGACTTCTGAGGGGAGGGGCTGGACTGGCTGGGTCTCCGCCCTGTCTCCTCTGGGAACTTGCACCCTCAGAGTTGGAGTTTCTTCCCTCCCCTCCCCTACTCCCTCTGCTCTTTTATGGAGACTATGGTGCTTTTTTGGGGGGCTTGGGGGTACTCCTTGTCTTTTTTCTTATGTCAATTTTTTTCCCCCAGGGTGCTTTTTGAATTTAAAAATTTAAGTGCACAGAATAGATGTGGTTCAGTTTCTATTTCAAATCAACTTTATTGTATTTAATTATTTTCCTATGGAAAGCCTGCACTTGACATCAAATTCAAAAGGCACTGAAAAGGTCACGGGGAAATGGGTAGGCTCCCTGGGCACCTCCCAGCTGCCACCCTGCCTGTGGGTGAACTTCTAGCCTCTGTCTTCCTCAAAACAGCCTGGGCTCATTTCAGCCATTGCCCAGGCTCACTCCCTTCTTCCTCCTTTATGTCTTTATGTAAATGCGGCCACACTCTGGATATGGCTCTGCTTCTTGCTCTGTCACTGAACCAGGAGTCCTGGAGAGGGGTCCTTGAGGACACACTGTCCTGGTCAGCAGGGACCCAGCCCCGCATCACAGTATCACTCCTCCCAGGTGACCAGGCTCCTGCCCAGGACCCTGTGACCTGTTAGGACTGATGCTGCCTTAATTCTTGCTTGCTTGCTCAGCATTGCACAAGACACATTTCTGGAGGCTGAATGACTCAAACCGTAATCTTTTAAAGACAGTGCCTAACTTGGCTTCTGGCCACACTGTGGGCAGCCCGCCTTGCTGAGCTCCCCTCCCTGCTGCTTCACTCTTTGGGCTCCATGCATGCTATCTGTCAGATCATCCCCTCCGCCTGGCCTGGGGCTTCAGGTTCTCACTGAGCCCCACCCCAATGCCAGTGGCTTCCCTACCTCCAGTCCCCTTCTTTTGTCCCCCCTCCCCCCATCCTGTAGATCTGAGCTGGTCTCTACTGTAGACCAATATGCCCCATCCCTGTCTCTCCACCAACACTGTAAAATTTTGAGGATGGGGACCTTGCCTGATAAATCTTTCTAGCCCCAAACCTCGCACAGTGCCTGGTCCCCCACAAGTGCTGGAGAGAAAGCTTCAATTTTATGCTGTTTAAGAATAGCTTGAGGGCAGGAGGACAAGGGGATGTTGACAGAGGATGAGACGGTTGGATGCCATCACCGACTTGACGGACATGAGTTTGGGCAAGCTCTGGGAGTTGGTGATGGACAGGGAAGCCTGGCGTGCGGCAGTCCATGGGGTCACAAAGAGTTGGACAGGACTGAGCGACTGAACTGAAAACTAGTTTTAAATGGCTAAGTTCTGTTTTGGCAGAGGGAGCCAAAGGTAACGTAGTATGTATTTTTTCGTATCTACCTATTTATTTTTAGAAGAGAGTAAAACCTGGAATAGAAAGAATTTTGTGATAGATTCTTCCATCAGCTATAAATTCCTGTTATTTGTGTTGGTTTCACATCTCCCTTCTATGCTGGTACCAATATCCGGTGCCGTGCTCAGTCATCTCAGTCATGTCCACCCCTTTGTGACCCTATGGACTGTAGCCTGCCAGGCTCCTCTGTCCATGGGGTCCCCCAGGCAAGAATACTGGGGTGGGTTGCCATTTCTCCTCCAGGGGATCTTCCCCACCCAGGGTTGGAACCCAAATCTCTCCTGCATTGGCTGGTGGGTTCTTTATCACTAACACCATCTGGGAAACCCATCAATATCATATCTTTCACTAACTGCAAAATAATAAGCTTTATTGGAGAAGTGGTTAATTAAATACAATTTAGCTGCTACTGTGAATCATTGTGGATATTTTTTCCCAAGTTTTAAAGTCAGGATGCTCCTGCAAAATCAATGTCTTCTAACTAGAACGGACAGTATTTTCCTTCTCGGTAAAACTCAGTAAAACAGTGCTGAGGGGCAGGGATGATGGTTCAGAGGAAAAGCCTGATATTTCAAGCAAATCACTGTGCTTTCAGTGAATGGAGGTTTATGATATGGTCAGACAGCTTCCTCACATCCATGGGTGAGGCTGGAGTGGCATCGTGGTGAAGAGAAGCTTCGTGTCTCACACCGTGCCTCACACAGCCTCTGGGCTGTGGTAAGAGGGCTCCCTTCCATCAGAGCGCCCACAGGTGCAGCCCCGGGCAGTGATACAGGCAGGACCACAGAGGTACCTCCTCCTCCTCCCCCCATCTTCTCCCTTCTCCGTACCAACCCTCTACTTGAGTAAACATCTCTCCCCCACACCATGGAGCACCAGGGTGTGTGGAAAGTACATGCTGCCCTGGGAAATTTACTGACTAATTTCTGTCCAAAGGAAAAAACTTGTTTCTGAGACCTGGTACTGTTACTATTCATGAGTATAAAAAACATCCCTAATAAAGAACACATTTTCAATAAGCAAAATGTCCACACGTGATACAAAGAAAATAAAGGTGATGTGTCTCAAATAGAATGGAATTTCTATGATAAAGAAGAGCTTCCTGTGAGCTATAAAATGTGATAAAGGGCTCAGCCTGTAAGAGAATCAGGCCCGGGACATGGAGACCCTGACTGTTCTTGTCCCAGTGTGGCCCAGTGCTTATATAGTGTCCGTGGCTGTAAGTGCATTTAATATTTGTGACAGTTTTCCCTTCCATCAGCCTAACTGTGTAAGATTCCACCTACTTTCCCCTGTGAATTTCAGGGGAAAATACAACAAGCAAACCCCCCATAATTATCAATGAGATTCATTATTCAACAACATTGGCACAATGTTCATCATAATTCTAACCATCATGTCCAATCCCCTGGCCATAGACCCTGTCTTTTCAAGTGCATCACTGTTATTTTTAGAGATTTTCTTCTACTTGGTACAGCTACTGACACACACATACAATTATGGAAAAAAAGATGCTTTTAGTCAGCTCAGCCTTTTTATAAGACTGATAGTCTCAGGGTGGCAATTTTAGGAGGAATGACCCGGAGGATATGTTGCTGATCATTATAGAAACTTTTGACAAATAACAAGAAAGCTCTGGGGGAGGGGTAAAAAAAAAACCCACTGCAGTCACATTTTTTAGAAGCTAAAAAGTTTACAAAACTTCTGATTCAAACTAGAAAACACATATCAGGGGAGGAAAGGTGTTGAAACATTTAAAAAGTGACATTCTAAACTGCAAAACTAGGTAAATGTTAGACTTGGAGACGTGGTACACTATAGATTGCTTCAAAAAAAAAAAAGAAGTGAGGATTGGTTTTGAGAAGTGTGCAGTACCTTAAAAAAGGCATTTCATGAACTGCCATAACACTTGAGTGTGCATCATGGGTTTAGATGCAGGGGAAGTCTTATCTGGTTCTATTTCCTCAATTCTTTTTCCATTCACTCATTGATTCCCACGAGGACCTTGTCACAGGAGCTGAGGATGTGAGGAATGTGACGACATGGGCCTCCTTGGGGAGCTCCCGTGTTGTAGACAAAATGGACGTTTTTGCAGCCAGTCGCTACCAGATCAGTTCCATTTAAACTAGTCCCGGGTGGGGAGAGCCAGCTTGCTGAGTGAGCATCACGATTACTTTTTCTGAGATACCCTAGGAAAAACGTAAGACGTGATCCACCACACTCAGTTCCTCGGATGTTGAGCAAGGTAAGTTTCACTGGTCACCCCCCTCCCTCCCCCAGATGCTCCCTCCGTATCTTAGGCTTGACTGACGTCATTGTCTTAAACAGAAAGAAGAAACCCAGCAGAGATTTCATTACATGTTCAGCAGCGGCACATTCTCCACACTCCGAATCCAAGTTTCAGCCTCTTGGGCTTGCCTGACAGAACACAGCCTGGTTGGACCCACAGAGCTCTGGGTACCAGGCACCATCCAGCATTATAACCCTCATCAGAGAAATCTCAGGGTGCCACGCGCATCTCTGACCTTAGTCATCATGGAGGGGGCGTTGTTGTTGTTTGGTCACTAAGTCATGATTGACTCCTTCTGGCCTCATAGACTGCAGCACGCCAGGCTCATCTGTCCTCCACTATCTCCCAGAGCTTGCTCAAATTCATGTCCATTGAGTCAGCGATGCCATCCGACCATCTCACCCTCCGTTGCTCCCTTCTCCTATTTCTCTCTTTCCCAGCATCAGGGTCTTTTCCAATGACTCGGGTCTTGAGTGTACCAAATCATGATTTGCACAAGAGCTAAGAACCAGGTCTCTGAGGACCATTTCTTGTACCTGAATCCAGCCCCCTCACCCCCAAGATGGGCACCTTTGGAAAACAATCGAAGTTCCCTCTGCTTCGTTTGCCTGAGTATGGAAGGAACATCATAACGCAGAGGTTTCTAGCTGTGTGATTGGAAAATTCCTGTGAACTGAGGATTTTTAAAAATGTTCTGATTTCATCAGAGGAAAGGTAGAGAGGACTTCCTAAAATGCCGGGGTGATAATTCCCAGAGACAGAAAGAGTGAGGGCAACAAGGGAGCATCCTTGCACACTGTCTTCCGTTGGGGCCACTGATCTCACACGCGCTTTCTGACACGAGGTTTCTTCCCACTCTTTTCTCCCTGGATACCGAGCGGGGCCTCAAGCAGAGGGTAGGTGCAGCTCCGGGGTCAGAAGGCAGAGCGTCCCTGGTGGGAATCCTGAGGGGCTGACTCGCCTCCCTGGAGCCGGGATGTCACCCCGCTCCAGGGTGGTCGCCCTCTGACACCCCTGAGCTCCCGTCCCTGCCCGTGACTCCCGGGAGCTGGTGCAGGCTTGGCCACTGGGGTCACCCAGGACACCCCCTGGCCCAGGATCCTCCCAGAAGATGCTCTGCTGGTGGAGAGAGGAGCCCGTGGAGCTGCGACCTGCGGAGGGGGTCGGGCGGGCACCTGGGGCGGAAGCCAGGGTGCTAACCAGGCAGGCCCAGGCTCCAGAAACACTGTGTTTTCAAGGAAAATTGAGGAACCTAAGGGAAACTCCCTCTCTCTGTTTCAAGAAGCAAATCGTTCCTCTCACACTCAGAATAAATTGAGGCCCCGTAGGGCTGGCCGTTGCACGTGTTTAGCTTCAATTCTCATCGTGTGCTCTCAGTCACTTCTCAGAGACCTCAGCTGCCAGGGAAGTGAGGAAACTGTCCTGGCTGATGACCAGTCAGCCAGGGCCATGCGGGGGCTTCAGGGACCAGAGTGTGGTGGGGAGGATCGAATCTACAGGGTGTTTCCTGTGGGTGAAAAAGCCCTGTGCGTTCCTTCTGGCTTCCCTGGGGGCTCAGTCAGTAAAGAATCTTCCTGCAATGCAGGAGACTTGGGTTTGATCCCTGGGTTGGGAAGATCCCCTGGAGAAGGAAATGGCTACCCACTCCAGCATTCTTGCCTGTAGAATCCCATGAACAGAGGAGCCTGGCGGGCTGCACTTCATGGGGTGCAAAGAATCAGACATGACTTAGTGACTAAACCACCACCACACATTCCTGTTACTTAAGTCTGGTGATAAACTTGGTTTGAAACCATTAAAGTACTAAAGTACAAGCACCAGAAAAAATCATCTGTGCGTTTGTACATGTGTGTGTCTGAGTGTGTGTGTGCCTGTGAGTATGGATATGTAAGTGTATATTATTTGTAAACTATTAAGAAGTACATAAAATACTTTTATATTACTCTGCACTTATTACGCAACGTTTTTGGCTTATTTCTTAAAATAAACAAGGATCAAAGTCTTGTTCTTGCTCTTGGCTGGATTTGGACAAGTAACAGAAGATACTAGTAACACACCGAAAGCTTATGGGATCAAAGTAAAGAACAGGAAGAAAAATGAAAACTGCTTACTCTGGTAATAAAGTGGCGCAGCTGCTGTGGGAGAGTCGACTGGCCCCTCCAAAGCAGAGCTGCCATTTGATTCAGCACGTGTGTCCTCTGTATACACCCAGGAGAAATGAAAACACGTGTCTGTGCAAAAACACATACACATTCACAGCAGCACGACTCACAATCCCAACAGGTGGGAACAACCCAAATGCCCACCAACCAATGACTGGATAAGTAGAACAAGGCTTTTCCTGCAGTGGAATATATTCAGTAATAAACAGGATGACGTGCTGACACGTGCTACAACACAGATGAGCCTTGAAAAGCATTATGTCAGTGAAAGAAGTGAGACACACACACGCGTTGTATGATTACACACACAAGAAATGTCCAGGAGAGATAAATCTACAGAGGCTGAAAGTACATTAGTGGTGGCCTGGGGCTGGGGCGTGGGGGGTGGGGGATGGCTAGAGTGATTAACTTGAATAGAGTTATGACTAAAGGCAACAAAAATGCTTCCTACTCAATACTGTGGACTCCAGAGGAGAAGAATGATGACATTATGACTCTCAATGAGATGAGCTTTCAAATCCAGGGCCCCTTTTCTAGATTTGTCTGGAAAACATAAGAAGAATTTTTGATAATATGAGTACATGAAAAATCTAGGATTTTTAAAAATTAAGAAGCTATATGAGAAAAATGAAAACGTATGCCCACACTAAAACTTGTCTGTGAGTTTTGTTTTTAATGGTTGTTATTTATAGTAGCCAAAAGGTGGAACCGACCCAACTGTCCATCAATGGATGAATGGACACATAAAACATGAGATATCCATACAAGAGATACTATTGACCTTAAAAAGAATGACAGGCTACAATATGGACGACCGTTGAAAATGTCATACCACCCGAAGAAAGCCAGGGAGAAAAGACCACATATTCCATGGTTACAGTCAGACATTCAGACAAAATGTCCAGAGTACAGAAATCTAGAAGCACTGGTCACTTAGGACTAGGGTCTGGTAGGCTGAGGGGATGAGTGACATCTGAAGGGTACAATTCTTTTCTGAGGTGAGAAACAACTAAAATCAACTAAAATCAACTGCTTTGAGAGTTCCAAGCATCTATGTCTAAACTAAAAAATATCACTGAATTGTACACATTATACAGGTGAATTGTACGGCATGTGCATCACATCTCAATAGAGATATTTTAGAAAGCATAAATGCTTAGTTTGCAGGCAGTTTAAATGAAACGCTGTAGCATCACTAAAAGGAATTTAGCACTACACATCTGAGGTACTTGTGACCCTATTATCTTGGATTAGGAAATGATCCTTTTACTACTTACTTTTAAAGCCACCCTCTCTGGAAGACCATTTAGTAGCATAATTAACATCTTTGCTGCTGCTGCTGCTGCTAAGTCGCTTCAGTCGTGTCCGACTCTGTGCAACCCCATAGACGGCAGCCCACCAGGCTCCCCCGTCCCTGGGATTCTCAGACAAGAACACTGGAGTGGGTTGCCATTTCCTTCTCCAGCAAATGAAAGTGAAAAGTGAAAGTGAAGTTACTCAGTCATGTCCGACTCTTAGCAACCCCATGGACTGCAGCCTACAAGGCTCCTCCATCCAAGGGATTTTCTAGGCAACAGTACTGGAGTGGGGTGCCATTGCCTTCTCTGAATTAATATTGCAGTGCTCTGTAAATAAGCCATGCAAAGAAAGGAGCTCAGGACTTTATTTCATCACCGATTTTCAGAAGTCAGAGCAACATAAACCTTAACTAGTGTCACAGTAAAACTGTCTATCGAGGCCTGTTATGTAACTGGACATTCTAACATCTATTTTAGGAATGCAAATATCCTGCTATTTATTTCTGTAAGTCACTGCTCTATCAGCTGGTTAAGTAGAATAAAAAGGATGCTGACACAGGAAGGGCATGGGGTGGGGGGAGAGGGAAGTGAGTTTTAGTGGAGCTCTTTTACTGAAACAGTTTGATGGTTGGGTGACTCGAAAGTTTAATTAAAATTCACTTAAAGCTAATTCACAGAAGGGCATTCATTTAGCACAGACGGATATTCTACATCACTGAAAACAGAATAAGGTAATGGAAAATTCTAACTTTCTTCATCTGAAGGTGAATTCACATCCTTCAGTTTTGTAGAATGAAAACCTCTCCTACCTACTTTCCTTGAACTTGTTGCTCTGAGCCTACATGTGGGTATTCAACTGCTTCCTAGATGCAGACAGGATGAAGAGCAGAAGGCTAGTACTGGAAGAGGCATCTTTGCTCAAAGGACAAACAGGCTGATGTATCAGGTTCCAACCATTTTTCTGAATATAAGCGTCACCTCTGCCTCCTCTGTTTCCTCCTTCCACACAAAACCGGCATAATGACACCACGTAGTTCCTAGATTATTCTGAACATGAAATAGTCCGTACGTGTCATGACTGTGATAGAGTCTGACCCTCAGCTAGTATGGTCACTGCTGGACTTCATCACTACTGATTTTACTACATGCATTTTCTGGGTTTTTCCCACATTTTAGTAAAGGTGGAACTAAAATCTTCGTAAGTAAAAATCAGGCTTTAATGTGCCTGATAATGCAATAAGATTGAGAAATAAAAGGAAGAGAGATTTCACAGACAACTCAGATTGCGCCTGTGTTCTGGTTCCCTTGCTCGAAAGGAACGCACTTGTTTTGCAAAATGGAATTGCCACTTGCCTCTGCGGTGCTTTTCTTTGTGGCTGAGTTTCGTATGCACGATCATCCAGGCAAATCCCCGAAACAGAAAACCTGCTCAGACTCGCTCCAGGAATCAGAGAAACAGTCAGGCCAAAGCTGGTTTCCACCCGATCAAGAGCTAGATGAGTCACCTGAACTTGATGAAGAAACCAAGTGCCTCTCAAGAACTTGACACACACATGGCTGACGGGCGCCAAGCACCAGGACCACTGGGGTCAACGTCTCGCTCCATCTAAAGTGTGTGCTGGACACTCTCTGCAAACGCAGTCAGGTATTTCCAGCATAAATAAGGGCCCCTGCAGGGTTTGAAGTTCACTACCGAGGTCAGCTTGGATGCCTCCCACTGACCAGACCGCACCCAAGCCGACCATGGGGTGAAGCGCCCGCTGACTCGCTGGCCGTGCCAGTGCCCAGGGGCCAGGGGCCAGGAGGCGCGGGCACAGGCGGGCTGGTCTTCGTTCCCACTAGGTGTGCATTGCAGGGTGGAGGGGAGCCAGCCAGGGAAAGAGAATGAGCCCAGGGGTGTGGGTGGACGTCAGCTCAAGGGGCACACGATGAGCAGCTGGAAGAGGGGGTCTGCAGCAAGGGTGGAAGGCGGGGGGAGCGGCGGGTGCAGGTTGGGGGGACGGGGGGGTGGGGGCCAGGCCCCTGGTGTGCCGGCAAGGACACTGTGCCGACTGAGTCTGAAAGAGGCACCGTCCCACCAACACACTTGAAAACATTTTATTTTTAAATTCTGAGACTTTTTTTGTGTGTGATTTAGTGCAGCTCAGAGAAGGTCAAGTGTGAACACACACATGTCTTTGAATAGCCAGGGCTGCAGCCACCCTCACTCTCCAAGGGGAATCAGAGTAATTAACAACTTGCCTTATTTAATTTGCCTTGTAACTCACAACTTACATTTGGTTACATAGGATGTGTGCAACAGCATAATTTAGGATGTAGTAAATAAAAGACTTTGTTTTTCAAGTATCGAAAGTCACAGAAACAGTAATGCCGTTTATCTACACTTCTGTTTAACCATATGACAATTAAATTAATGTGCATATCAAATCTCAATTAGGACCATCGTGTGTTAGATTCGTCCAAGTGCAGAGCTTGGGCTGAGCCTGAGAAGATGTCCACACAACCGCCAATGGGTATTTTACAGTTTGGAGGCTGGTGGACAAGAAAATGTCCCCCACCCTCACACAAACATATACACACAACACACACACACACACACACACACACACAGAGAAAGATAAATTTTCATTAATGTATTCCAGTCTCTAAAATCTCTCAAATTTAAACTTTTAAAGCCACATTGCCTTAGTCATGAGTGAAAAGGACAGGAAGCATCACTTTGAAATCTGGATTTTTAAGTTTTGTTTCATTTACAACATTACAAGAGTGTTTGATTAATTTTTAAAAAAGCTTTTCCTTAATAACAAAGCAAGTCCAGAGTTTTTCATACGAAAGGACACACTTTTCACTGTCAGAGTTGGAAATAAATTTGTCCTCAAAGATAAAATAACACAGTGGCCTTTCTGAAATTACCTGGCAGAAGGTCAGAAACGGCAGCTCGGGAGCTGCCCATGGGCACCCCAAGCGGCGAGTTGGAAAGAGACTGGAGATTAAAACCATCCACCACCCACACCCTCTCCCCAGCTGGTCCACTCGGACTCCCTAAAGGAGGGCGCTCAGTACACTCTCCGTTCCTGGGAAATGTAACTCTTCCACCCGCTTCATGCTTGAATGAAGTCACTAACAATTCATGAAATCTTATCTGCAGTGCCATGCTTGCAACCATGTTCTCAATCAAACGCAAACCTCAAACTGAACCTGAATGGTATTTCATGTCAAGTGGATCCATCTTGAGCTCAAATACTTCCCCAACTTAAAAGAAAACAAACTATTCACTGAAGTCAGCATTGCCTCATCTTGTTCTGCGCTGCGTGTCTGAAGACAGGCCAACGTCTCTGGCCTCCTCGTCCCATCCTGTCAGCTCTCAGAAATGATTTAGCATCACAGACACAGGAACAGAGGGGTTAGGGGCTGGGACAGGGAGGGAAGGACTGTGAGACCAGCTGAAAACAAGACGATAAACAGGTGCGTCGTAGGTCACCCGGCTCCTGATCCTGTGTGATCAGCTGCGGGGGGCCCAAGAACATGACTGTGAGCAGAGAAGGCTCATGGCAGGGTGGGGTGGGGACTGAACATCTGAGAGCCGTCCATTTGGGGGGGTGCTCTGCTGTAGCTTCACCCAGAGGACAAGTTTACTGTCATGTCATTTATAGTTAATGACCGGTGTTAAATGTGTCACTTTTCTTTTTCTTAATAGTTTCCCAGTTTATTTGTTTCCATTTAGGAGTGTGAGTGCGTGTGTGTGTGTGTGTGTGTGTGTGTGTGTGTGTTTAGGGCAGGGCAAGTTGGAGGAGAAGCAATACAGAATCTATGATCCATCTCAGAAACGTTTGACAATATGTCACTTCTACTCAACGACTCTTGTGGCCCAAAGTCAGTTCTTTACAAATTTGCTCAGAGTTTCTTAAGAAAATAAGTTTGCTCAACCCTAATAAGCCCAATGGTAGGGTGACAGGACACAAAAGATGTGCACTGCAGGGGACTTCACGCCCCTGGGCTTTCAAGCCCTAAACCCTAAGCTTAGCAGGTGGACAGGGACATTACTTTGCCAACAAGGGTCCGTCTAGACAAATCTATGGTTTTTCCAGTAGTTTTTCCATTTTGCAAAACAAAAACACATGTATGGATGTGAGAGTTGGACTATAAAGAAAGCTGAGTGCTAAAGAATTGATGCTTTTGAACTGAACTGTGGTGTTGGAGAAGATTCTTGAGAGTCACTTGGACTGCAAGGAGATCCAACCAGTCCATCCTAAAGGAGATCAGTCCTGGGTGTTCATTGGAAGGACTGATGCTGAAGCTGAAACTCCAATACTTTGGCCACCTGATGCGAAGAACTGACTCATTAGAAAAGACCCTGATGCCGGGAAAGATTGAGGGTAGGAGAAGGGGACGACAGAGGATGAGATGGTTGGATGGCATCACTGACTCAGTGGAAATGAGTGTGAGTAAACTCCGGGAGTTGGTGATGGACAGGGAGGCCTGGCGTGCTGCAGTCCATGGGGTCGCAAAGAGTTGGACACAACTGAGCGACTGAACTGAACTGAAGGGAGGGCCCCGGGCGGGGGTCCACGAGGCCATCGCTAGGAGGAGCAGGGCTGGCTGAGGGCGGGTGAAGCACAGCCAGGCGGGGTCATGAATCAGGGCTGCTGGGCTGCCTCCTGCTGGTTTATGCTCCCTGGGGCACCACCTCATCGCTGCCTCATTATTTTTATGAGGGCTGTTGAGGGGGCGGTTTGCTCGCTAATGATACCCGTGTCTCACTCCTCACTCAGGTCTGTTTGTGAGGCCCGTGGTCACCTGTCTGACAAAGGTGTACGTGTCCTCAGTTCTTCAGAGGCAACAAAATGCCCACTCATAGTCCTTTCGAATCAGAATCAAGCGTAGGCTTGTGCTCTGCACCCAAGACTGTGACGACAGATGGTCTTCAGTCCCCTCGGAGCGCAGATGGGTGCTGACCATGCAGGTCGGGGGCCCGGCTGTGAAATGCGAGCTCAGAAGACTTCATAAGGCTGCACTCTCCTGCTGCTGAGAAGGGCTGCCTCTCAAACGCAACACTCGTCACCCTCCCCGGGGACACCGCCACCCCTTGGGGCCCAGAGGACGGCTGGGAGACTGCACCCCCTTCAGAGGCGGCTCTGGGTCCTTCAGTGCCGATTTCACAAGCTCAGCCTGAACGAGGTCTTTCTTTTTATACTCCTGTGGTTCCTCCTCAAGTCAGGTACAGATCCCACGCTGATTTCTCCACGACTGTAATCAGAGACTATTGATCACTCACAGATTTTGGAAGGCCTCCTTGAAAGGCTTGTTTTCTACATGATTTTACTTCTCTTTTCAAGAGCTTACTGAAGTCCTAGCACTAAGCAAGGCAGGTGGGCAGGCCTCTGCAGGAAACTCAGAAGCGGTTAGCCACACGGATGCTGTTTGCCATGTGCGTCTCCCAGTCCTGCAGCAGGCGGCCCCCCTGGGCGGGAAGAGGGGACCCTCCAGGCCGAGGTCTGCGGCTGGAGCTCACGGCGCTGACCTCTGCAGCTGCTGGTACTTATGAAGGTGTGTTTTCAGAGGACTTTACCTTAAGTCCATATTCACAGCTGTACGAAATCGTATGACTTTGAGAAAGAAGGAGCTCCTGAGAGTCTGCCAGGTTCTGGGGACGCTGGAACTAAGGGTAGGCACGTCAAGCACGGTGGGACCACACTGCCCCTTGAGACATGCGGATCTTAAAATCTAAGTCCTTTCAAAATCAGTAGTAACATTAAAGATTTGGTTCTTGGGTTGTACCAACCACATTTCACGTGCTTCTCAGCCACGCGTGTCATGTGACTACCCGCCTGTAGGTCTGCACAGCGAGGAACCGACGAGAGGCAGCTACCGGACAGTCTGCCCACCGGGAGGGAAGTGTGGGAAGTGGAGTGCTGGTCGCTTGACTCTGTGAGACCCCGTGGACTGGAGCCCACCAGGTTCCTCCGTCCACGGGATTCTCCAGGCAGGAATGCTGGAGTTGGTAGCCATTTCCTTCTCCAGGGGATCTTCCAGCCCAGAGCTCGAACCTGGGTCTCCCGCATTGCGGGCAGACTCTTAACCAAGTGAGGCACCAGGGAAGCCTGGAAGGGGGTTTAATGCTCCACCGTTGAGGTAAAGGGGGATTCTTGACAGGTGTGTGTGTGTGTGTGTGTGTGTGTGTGACACAGATGGACACACCAACAGAGATGGAGGGAGACAGACAGACAAAGGACTCTGGGACTGTTGAAGACAGATCAGAGTGCAACTGTGCCCGCATCTCATAATCTAAGGCTTTACTAGACGTTTACTAGGTGTTTCTGTGTATCTGAGTATCAGACTTACCAGATTGACTTAATTGACTTATCAGATTGGTAAGTGTCTGCAGGGAAATACTTTCTATTTTTCTGCCCTCTAAACTTTAAAACGTCTCTTATTTAGCTTAGTAAATACTTGAGTTTTCCAAAAATAATTATTCAATTCTCACCTAAGACAATGGAATTACCCGAATATGGGTCTGACAGTTGCCAACACGGTGCAATGACTCCCTGCTCAAAGACACGGCAGCCCCGTCACGTGGGTCTGGGCGACCCAACCCGATGGAAGAGTCTCTTAGCAAACCTGCTTCCCGTGCTGTGCGGTAGTCATGGCGACGGTGGTCGGTTCAGGAGGAACCGCAGGAGGAAGCCTGATGTGGGGAGAAAGCACCCTGGCTTGGGGTTTTAAAAGCCCCACTTGCGCTGTCCTCAGGGCAGGTGGCGGGGACGATATCCTGCCCCGGGGCTGGGACCCCCAGGTGAACAGTGCCGGCCTGGGGCTGGCAGTGTGGGCGGGGGGCGCATGGGATCCCCCCAAGAGCAGCACTGAGGAGGGGCAAGGACGCACACATCGGTGAGCAGAGCCTCAGGGGTCTTAGTTTCCGTGTGGGTGGAGAAAGGACAGCGGGGACCCGGCAGCTTCCTCCTCTGGAGGCCGGGGTGGCAAGTACGGGCCTCCTGCAGCAGAAAGACGGCTGACGGCATCCAGCACTTCGGCCAAGATGATGCTGGGTCACGGTTCTATACAGGACTGCACTGAGGCACGAAACCCCGGGGGGAGAGAGCCCGTCCCACAGCCGGATGTCCGCCGGTTTGCAGGAAAGGTATTTTCCTGGCAAATCTACGTTTTCATCTCCGCACTGGTGGGGAGGGCTGAGCTGCTTGGTGCTTCTGTGTGTATTTGCAAACTCCACCTCTCACTTCTCAGAGTGTCGCAGGCACAGCACCCCAGGGGCGCATCAGACAGTGGGGTTTGCTGATTAAATACCGAACGGCTTCCCCAGGGCTATGATTATCCCTGGAGGGGCGGCCAGCACCCACTGGGCTTGGAGGAACAGTTCAAAGAGCTAATCAGTTTAATTGGAAACACAAAACAGACTAACCAGTTACTCCCTGCTGTAAAATTCAGACAGGCATCTGAATTCTGCAATTGCTCTCGACCTTGTTTCTCAGTGTGGTATCTTTTTTCTTAAGTTGATTAAATGGAAAAATCCAGAAACATGGCCGGGCACCTTTGGGGAACTTTTGTGGGCCAGATACCACTGCCAGGAATAGTAAGGAGGTCCCACCGGTGAAGAGCAGGCTTTCAAAGTTATTATTGTTAGATTTTCCAGAGTTGGAATGGATCATCATTTGATTCCATCATTTTGGAAAACGTGTGGGGATGCCAAGATAAAGTGCTCTTTTATTTCTCTCGTTTCCTGGTTATAATGCTTCTAACTGGGCCTCCCTGGTGGCTCAGGGGTAAAGAATCCACCTGCCAATTCAGGAGACTCAGGTTTGATCCCTGGGTTGGGAAGATCCCCTGGAGGAGGAAATGGCAACCCACTGCAGTGTTCTTGCCTGGGAAATCCCATGGACGGAGGAGCCTGGTGGGCTGCAGTCCACGGGGTCACAAGAGTCGGACACAACTGGGCGACTGAAGAACAATGCTTGTAACCAGTGAACAGCCTCACGAGTTTCATATGAGAAAAAGACACAATGAGATTTTAGAGCTCCTTTCTTCAATGATCCCCACATGGACCGGGGTCAATGTTCAAAAAATAAAGTTAAACAAAGCTTAAGACCCACAGGGGAGAGACTGACCGCAGTCAGAGCCACACTGCGAGACGGCAGAGCAGCCTCAGGGACCGGCCTGGACCTGAGCACTGGTGGGCTCTGCCGAGGGTCAAGTGGGCTGGCTCGGATGGCGCCCGTCCCCCAGGACCCAGAGGGGCCGGAGTCTCGTCCACCTGCGCACGGGCCCTGGGCTGCCGGGCACAGCCTTCCCAAGGGGGTAGGCAGTGCTATTTTTAGCTTGTGGAACCGGTTTTTCCTCCTGGAGACTGCGGGCAGGGCCGCCGAGAACTGTGTGTCCCCTGGGACAGGTCACCCGGGGCAAGTTCTTCCCCCGTTCTGCCGAAGGACCTTGTAAATATGCTCCGCCCGAGAAAGAGCCGGTGAGTTATCGAGGGGGGGCTTTCTGGAAACCAAATCCTGCAGGACACGCAGGAAAACAAGGACCCGAAGGCGAGCAGGCAGCCTTCCTGCCTGAAGGCCTCTGGTCCTCCTGGTGGACAGGTCTCCCCCGCCAGCCTCACTCTGCTCCTGACGGGCCAGGAGGGCACTCACAACCGCCTCGCTGCCAGACGGGGCCACACGTGGACACGTGAGACTGGAACAGGGACCGAAAGGCCGGAGCCCCTTCCCTCACGTGCTCCTCCCTGCATCCTAGCACAGCTTCGTCAGGAGAGAGAAGCCAGTGAGCCAAGAGTGGGGTGTCACGGGGAGGAGCCTGGGGGCAGAGGTCGTGTGTTCCTGGCAGGGAGCCCCCATGGGTGGTGGTGGGCGCCCAGCAGGGCAGGGGGTCACTACACAGAACCGCTGCTTCTTTCACCCAGCACAGGCCTGCAGGAAGGCCCAGGAAGGCAGCCCGCGAGGGCCTGAGGACGTGGGGCTGATGGTGGAGGCGATGCCAGTGGGGAAAGGGGCAGCAAAGAAGCCATAGCTGGGGGGACGCACGGGGTGACTCTCCCTGCAGCCCCCTGCCTGTTAACAGGTCAACAACTGCTCCCAGGACAAGCTCTCCTCCACCCACTGTCTCGTAAGTGAAAAGAAAGCCTCCCAGAATGGCTGCAGAAACATGCAGGATGGTAAACAGTGGGGCATGAATGCAAGTGATCTTTTCTGTTCTAAGCTGAAACTCCAAGTAACACCACAGATCACTCCCCCTAAAAGGCCTCAGACATTTTCTATCAAGTTACAAAAAATTAAAAGAAGAGTCATGTACAGATGTGAGAGCCGGACCATAAAGAAAGCTGAGTACCGAAGAACTGATGCTTTCGAACTGTGGTGTTGGAGAAGACTCTTGAGAGTCCCTTGGGCTGCAAGGAGATCAAACCAGCCAATCCTAAGGAAATCAGTCTTGAATACTTACTGGAAGGAATGATGTTAAAGCTCCAACACTTTGGCCACCTGACACAAAGAGCCAACTCACTGGAAAAGACCCTGATGCCGGGAAAGACTGAAGGCAGGAGAAGGGGACGACAGAAGATGAGATGGTTGGAGGGCATCACTGACTCAATGGACATGAGTTTGAGCAAGCTCTGGGAGATGGTGAAGGATAGGGAAGCCTGGCATGCTGCAGTTCATGGGGTCACAGAATCCAAGGACTTGGCGACTGAATAACAACAATGAAGAAGGCTGTTACATGTAACAACTTCCCACAGAAGCCATTGGTCTAAAGTGACCAATTTTTTTTTTTTTTAATTATCAGAATGTTAAAATTTAGCTTTCAGATAACAAAAGCCTAAGTACGGGCTCTCCTGTTGCTCAGAAATCTGACTGGTAAAAATTAAACCAACAAAAAGGATGTTTTGCTGTTTTACAATGTCCAACAACAGGAAAGAAACTGCAAGCCACAGTGAGGTTTTCAGAAGCAGACTTGCAAATCAGTTGCTCTGAGCCTTAAAACACCAGGTACTAACAGGATGGGGCTCTCTTGAGAAGAGTTACTTTTCCACTTTCACTGTCAGCGGGGCCTCTGTGCTCCTGGGGCAGATACCGCCCAGACCACAGTAACTGAACATTCAGAGTCACCGCTGTCTTCACAGGGAAAGCATCAGTTCTCGCGCAAGTTACACGAAATACCAGGAGCCCCAGTGAGTATCCACTAGGACGTTTACACATTGAAAACACGGGTCCTCCTGTCAACAGGGAGGGGAGAATTCCAAACCAACAGCCCTGTAGAAACGTGAACCCCTCTAGTTGCCTTGGGCCTGAAAGCAATGTTTTCTCTCAAGTGTTTGAAACACCTTATAAAATATGAACAAAAACAGTAATGTAATCACGTATTTACATGAATGGCATGGAAGCAGACTATGGAAAATTACCCACTTGGCTGATACAGAAATGTTTGAGTCCAAATATAGATCAGAGAAGCACCCATGGCAGAAAGTTCATTATTCTTAAATGAAACCTGACTACAGATCCTCAGCAGAGAGGTCTGGGGGCTGCAGCATGACGTAACTCAATCCAGTGGGCGTTTATGAAACACTTGGGTGCACATGCGGCCCATCCTCAGCATCATGACATTCTGTGAACTGTCACTGGTTTTGAGTTAAAGGACCAAAGACATGGGAGAATTAACCTTTCCCCCCTACAGAGGAGGGGGAAACACACACACACACATCAGACTATTTCCTCATGATCTGAGACGATTCCTCGGTGGACAGAGAACGAAACCAGGAGGTGCCCTGCTGATGGGTCATCGGTTTGAGGGGCTCAGTCCCTCTGGGGATCCAGAGGTCATCCCTAGAGGCTCC
The DNA here is from genome assembly GCF_963930625.1 of Muntiacus reevesi. Taxonomy (NCBI): domain Eukaryota; kingdom Metazoa; phylum Chordata; class Mammalia; order Artiodactyla; family Cervidae; genus Muntiacus; species Muntiacus reevesi. Next base: position 2,649,161 of record NC_089252.1, on the reverse strand, counting down.
TTACCACACGGGGAAGCCAATGCCTATGGAATGAGGTGGAGAATGGGAAATCCGAGCCTAAAAATCCACAGAGGATTCATTCTGAGTCGCTGGGGGGATTCTGACAGTTTTTACTTGCATCTTTTCCCGTTTGCTCTCCTGCATCTCCCAAACACCCTAAACAACAGTGCAGAAAGGGACGTGCGGGCAGGTGCCCCCAGATGACCAGCCACAGTGAGACTGTGGTGGGCCTGGCGTCCTGGACGAGGAATTCGGGTCTTGGTCTGTGCAGGACTAGCAATCTCAGCCCTAGAAGTTTCTAAGGAAGGAGGGTAACAAGCCAGTGGCTTTAGGGGAAAACCCTGGTGGCCACAGAAGTGTGAGCACCTGAAGGAATTGGGGTCAGCTCACTCCTTACCTTATTGCCCTTCTCGGCACCGAAGTCCCGCTTCCCTGAGTGGTTCCCCATCCTGAGGTCCGAGGTCTTCAGATGCTGAAAGAAAAGAGAGGCCGTTAGCCTTGGAATTGGCACTTTCAGAGTTTCCAACATGGTTTTTCAATCAGAACAACAATCCCGTTCCAAATTAGACACCTATTTCTGAAGAAAGAAAACGAAAGCCCCCAAACTCAAGGGGCACCTCAAGTCTCCAAGGGAGTGTTGCTGTCCTCTAATCCCTGCAAAAACCCAGACCTGGGTTCTGTCCAGGGACACGCACAGTTCAGTGAGTTTCCTCGTCCTCGATCAGCCCATCTCTAGAGCGCCCACAGACCGCGGGCACCCGACAACCAGATGGAGTCACACTTCATGCTCGGTGACGTAAGGAGACGGACAGACACGGGGAGAAGCTGCGGACGCTCGACAGACACACACAGGACGCTTGCGGGTTTGAGAATCCCGCAAGCACAGAAACAGTAGACCCGACCAAGGGCTGCTTATCCGACAAGCATCCCCAAAATCTGCCGAATTTGTAGGAAGATAAAGTTGTATTTAAAAAAAAAAAAAGCACATGTCCCTCGTTTGTATTTTCTAGCCCAAACTTTTGCAGCAAATGTACTGTTTTTCTCCCACAGAAAGGCACGTAACTGAAGAATTCAGCCAAACTCGTCCCACACAGATCCCTTCTCCTGCTCGCATCCCTGGACCTGCAGGAACCACGCGGACCACTTGCACCATCACCTTAGCTCTGTCACCAGGCTCAGGTGACCAGTCTTGAAGAACCTTTGCAAAATTCAACCATCAGGTTGCTTTGTTTGGTCGCCAAGTTGTGTGTGACTCTTTGCCACCCCATGGACTGCAGCAGCCAGGCCTCCCTGTCCTTCACCATCTCCCGGAGCTTGCTCAAACTCATGTCCATTGTGTCAGTGATGCCATCCAACCATCTCAACCTCTGTCACCCTCATCGTGTGATGATTCAAAGAACATGTGAGGACCAGCTCCCAGCTGAACAAGGAACAGCTCTTCTTGAAAGGCAACAAAATAAATCGTCCTCTAAACATGGAGAGGGTTTCTAAAATATTTCATACACCCAATGAAAGGCAAGTTTCGTCCCTGCAAAGACACTCATTAGAGAAGAGGGGACTGCCCAGTATCTGAACTCCCCCAAAGCCTCCTGTATGTCTGGGTGTCTCTTCAGTGACTGTAAAGGACGCTGGATGCTCTTCCCCAGGTCAACTGGCAAGAAGGGGGCAATAGCATCTGACAGCGTCACCTCCTGTGTGTGGGGTGCAGTGGGTTGTCACCGGGGGAGACCACAGACAACCAAGCCCCTGCGGAGTGGAAACCCTTCCTGCCTTCATACTTTCTAAGTGGAACCCGGGGCAGATCTTTCAAGATCTGAATTTCAGATTAAGTGCTGAACTTCAAATGACGTAAATCCAAGTGGGGACAGCGTGCTCTCGTAAATCAAAGCTGGGGCTCTAGTGGCGATAAAAACACTGCTGACTTAGAGGAACCACGCAAATGCGTCATGTATAAGGACATGCGCGTGGAAAAACCTGTGCTTCAAACGCGTGTGTTTACGTGGTGGCTACAGTTACGAGCCCTATAATGCGGACAGGCGGATCTTGTTTTATCGTGCTTTGCTTTATTGCTGTTTGTGAATGCTGCATTTCTTATAAATTGAAGGTTTGTGGAAACTGCATTGTCAGATGATGGCTGGCATTCTTTAGCAATGAAGTATTTTTAAATTTAAAAAATGATGCTTTAAAAAAATAAATAAAATGGATGCTTTTAAAAATGCAAGTTGACCTTTGCAGATAATTTCAGTATTCTGTCATCCACCTTCCCAATTTACTTACACGGATCACCCCCCAAAAAACCTCTATGGGGGTCATCTCATTGGGGAAATGGAGGTCTGAGGCACACACGGCAGTTTGCTTGATAAGACGGGCACAAACAGGGAGGAAGGACTCGCTGGTGTCCCCGTGGGGCCTGAACTGCAGTCGGAGAACAGGGCTGTGTGTTCTCCGAGCAGGATGACGGACTGAGCCCCAGGGGTGGAGCGGGGGTCATTCTGAACTTCCAGCTCTCTGTGCCCCCATGCAGAGCTGTGATTAGTGATGATGGGCACAGTGTATGTAACACAGAATACAACGCATCAAACATCTGTGCAGCCATTTCTCTGTTGTGTTTGATGGGAGACAGATAAATTAGCAGGCTGGCATTAACAGATACTCACTGCTACAGACAAAATAGACAGAGGGCAAGGGCCTGCTGTATAGCGCAGATAACTTTATTCAATATGTATTTTTTGGCCATATCATGCCGCTTATGGGATCTTCGTTCCCTGCCCAAGTGTGGCGCCTGGGCCCTCAGCAGTGAAAGTGTGGAGGCTGCCAGGGAGTGCCCTCAAAATTCTGTAATAGCCTACAGAGAAAAAGAACCTGAAAAGGAATCTATCTGTGTCTATATATCTGAATCACTGTGCTGTATGCCTGAAACTAAAACAGTGTAAACAATTATACTTCAATTTACATAATTATACATAAATAGTTATATAGTTTCAACTATTCAGTTTATACAAATACAAAAGTGATAAAATATAAATATAAAAAATTTTTCAATTACATATAAATAGTTATTTCCAAAATCAAAAAAGAACAGAGTTGTTGTATTTGAAACTAATCACAGGCAAAAGTAGTTAACTTCTTCTCAAGCTGACAGCCTGGACTTTGGGGTTCCCCGCCCTGGTGTAGAGAACCGCCCTTTGCCATCCACGTTCTCCCCTGGCAGCACCTCCCCGGCCTCCGTCTTTCCCTCACCTCCTCCGTCACCTCCCCTGCAGGTATTAGGCAAATCCTGACACCCTGTCCCCTCCTTCCAGGACACAAACCTCAGGATTTAACCTAACAGTATACTGTGCGACCTGTCAGTATGGGGGCAGGGGTCGAGGAGCGTTGCTTGTGGACACAGAGGAGCTGTTTTTGGACCAAACGCTCTGAAGCACAGCTGATACAAACACAAAACGCCTGCATTGCCCCTTGCAGATGGGAGGCTTCCTCCAGGCCATGTGTTCTGACCAGAGCTTCATCACCCCTCGTAGCATAACTTTAGGTTGTCCTTGGGAGGGCTGTCTGCGAAATACATTAATCAGTACTTTTAAAACTCAAGACTACTGGGCACAGAAAAGATAAAGACAAACATTCCAGGTCAGACTTCTGAGTATGTACAAACTTCCCCTCGGTCTCAGATGAACAGAAAGAGCATTTATGCTCATTTTGAGTAGGCAGATTCTAGCCTTAAAAGCATAATTCACACTGAGAGGGAAAAAAGACAGGAAAAGCCATGTGACCGTTCTCAGCTCAGGGTCCCTCATCAGTGAGGCCATCGGGACGTGAGGCGTGCGGCGCAGCTCCGATGATGGGTCATGGACCTGACTCCGGGTGGCCGGCCCCACCCCGCCAGGGATAGAGGGCGGCGGGCTTATGGAGGCGTCCTGCAGCTGGTGTCCGTAACACGCTGAAAAGAGCCATCTGTGAATGGAAGAGCTGGATGTGTGAGGTCATCTCTATTCCATTCCATTTTTGCAATTAATCAAACAGATAGAAAAAGGAAAATTCATGAGGAATGTGCTTGGAACTCAGGCCAGAAGCATCACTGGGTTATTAGGAAGCTTTTTGTGAAATAATATGAAAGGAACATAGTGGGAGGGGGAGAGGAGGGTCAGGGCTGGGAGCAGGGTGGACTCCAGGTGACAGTGGCTGCCCGTACTCCTTAGGTGCAAATTCAGGCCCACATGAGATTTCTAAGCAGCCACTGGGATGACTGAGAATTTCCTTAATGTTTTCATGCCCATGCACGCTTTGTGTCATTGTGGTGGGGGTGGTGGCATGACTGCCCAGGGTGGGTGCTGACCGTCTAGCTGTCTAGCTATCTACGATCGCACACCTTCCGCAGAGTCCTTGACATGGGCTCCTGCAATGTGTGGCCATCCGCGCTGAAACTCCGAAGTCGGGGAGGAGAAAGGGGTGAGAAGCTCAGGGACCCAGAAGCGTTGCTCCTGCTCAGTCCTAACCCTGGCCCTTCTCCATCACGGACGGCCCCGCACAGGACATGGCGTGACTTCTCCTGGGTCCAGACCAGACGGGGGGTGACGGAGGGCGGCAGGAAGAGAGAAGCAGGGGAGACTGTGACCCAGGGGAGGCTGCGGACACCAAAAGGCTGAGCTGGTTGTTTCTGAAGTAGTTCTGAGTGAATTTTCACAGGCGATGGGACTGTCATGAAATCATCGTCTCCATAGATTCACTGCGGGAGAGACGAGGCCTCAATCCAAAGTGTTCTGGACGGTCTGGGATATCATCCATTTCTAGATTGTTCATCAACAGGATAAAGAGAAGACTTTGCTCTAGCAAGTCATCTTGGGAAAATGGCTGAATTACACAACACCTGTTTGCAGTCCTCATGAACACCTGTACGTGGATCCTCAAGCTTAATGAGGAAAATGATAGCGCCTTTCTTAATTTCCTGTCGAATATCTTGCAACAACAGCTGGTGAAAAGTATGTGCAAGGAATTATTTGGGTTTTAATTCCACGCCCGCCCGCCAATTACTATTTACTGCAGAGCTTAGAAATTTGGTTCTCTGAGCTCCCAATTTCTCAACTGTCAAATCAGATACTTGTAGTGCATCTTTAGATGATTCAGTAAGGTAACAGACTCGAGTTCCCTGGGCCCCTGACATCGACAGCATAACATATCCATCGACAACATAACTGCCTCTCTTCTCTCCCTAAGAGAATGGCTTGTACGTTACATAAGACACTGGCAGCAGAATGAGACAAATAAGGAGTTAATTATGACCCCGAAGGGCCAATCACCTGCAGATATCTTAACTGTCAAAGTTCAACTTCCTTGTAATAAAAATGTTCAATGAATACATTGCCTCATAATCAGGAGAGAGCCAAAGGCCATTTGTGTTTCTCAACTGACTTGGGTGCAATTTTTCACGTACAGTAGTTTAGAGTATTCATAGCTTTTCTCTGTCCTGTTTGCACTTGCATACGTGTGAATACTGACGCTACAAGCAGCAGCAGGATGTCGTCTGCAGGGAGGGGCTGCAAAGGACCCAGAGGCTGAGGTCGCCTGGGATCACAGAGGTAGGTCAGGTGTGAAAACGCAGAAGCCTTGAATCCACAGTCAATGTTTTTTAACATCTACCCACTGGAATCCACATACAGCCGGCCCTGCCGGGAGAGGATTAACATGGGCTTTGGCAGCAGGATTAAAACCCCACCAGGGGGCTAACTTCTGCTCTCTCTGCTTTTCAACATTATTAAAGCAACGCTTTCAAAGTTCCATGTACTTTGGTATTAACCCTTAATGGAGTCCTAGCGTTTTTGTTGTCACTGTTCGGTTGCTCAATCGTGTCTGACTCTTTTGTGACCCCATGGCCTGCAGCATGCCAGGCTTCTCTGTCCTCCACTATCTCCCGGGGTTTGCTCAAATTCATGTCCACTGAGTCAATGATTCCATCCAACCATCTCATCCTCTGTCGCCCCCTTCTCTTTACTTTCAATCTTCCCCAGCATCAGGGTTTTTTCCAGTGAGTCGGCTCTTCGCATCAGGTGGCCAAAGTATCAGAGCCTCAGCTTTTTATCAGTCTTTAAGGTTTACTGTAAAGTGACACCTTTACTGCTATCCCTGCTGCCACACTGTGCGCCTAGCCTCTGAGCTGACCCAGATGACTCTCGGCCCCTAGCTCCTGTGAACTCCACGCTGAAGGGGCTTCGACGTGCCAAAGGGGCACAGCGTTTCCTTTCTGGGAGCCGCTAATGCGAGGCGGGCTGAACACGCTGCAGCGCTGAAGGCAGGCCCTCCGCCTCCCTCTCACCCCCAGCATCCGCCTGGGACCCCACAAGCGGCAGCTGCTGGCTTGCTCCCAGCCGCCCTTCTGTGCTGGGCACAGCCTGTCCTGGGGTGTGGACCCTGACAGACCACACAGATCCCAGCCCCTGAAGAGGTGGGCGGAGGCTGCAAGGAGTCTGAACGATAGACAGTAGGCCTGCTCCTTTGACCTTTAAAGGAAAACCCAGACAGCAAGTGTGAAAGAGCAAGGAACTCACATAGAAAATCAAAGGGCCTAACAGAGGAGACAAAACCAAAGGCTTCTACCCCGAACAGAGAAGGAGACAAAACCAAGGGCTTCTACCCCGTCGGGTTCTGTCCTCCTCCCCCCCTCCCACCCCCATCCGTCTGCCTCCCTTCTCCAACAGGACCCCAGTGCTCATGCCTGCTTTCTGCAGACAGTCATTTTTATTTCCCAGGTCAAAAACATTCCTGTAACACCCCGTGCTCAGAACATAGTAAACAGTTACCACCATCACCAGAACAACCACCCCAAATAAACCCCCACACACTCATGTGCAGGAGACAAAAGGAAAGACCATTTTAGGGTGGGAACAGGGGCGGGACGCCCAAGAAACCACCCTGCGTTTCAGGAACACACGTGATGCTGACCTCTGAGATCCTAGGGCTCCCCCCAAACTCTCTTGCGCCCTCAAGCTTCCAGCACGAGACCACCTGTAGTCTCACATAGGAAGTATCAGAAGAAACCAGCTTCTAGATTTGAGAGGATGGGACACTTTGCGCTGGGTTATCACATAATATCCACAACTAGTGATCACAGTCTGAGAGATGGTAAAGAATCTGCCTGCAATGCAGAAGACCCAGGTTCGATCCCTGGGTCGGGAAGATACCGAGAAGGAAGTGGCAACCGACTCCAGTATTCTTGCTTGGGAAATCCCATGGACAGAGGAGCCTGCAGGGCTATAGTCCATGGGGTTGCAAAGAGTTGGACATGACTGAGCGACTATCTTCTCCAGGCTTATCAGATTTACAGTATGGAAGAACACTGCCTAAAAGTTTTCAAAAACCATTAAAGGAAAAATCACAGAACGCCAAGAGGACAGCATTGTGGAGTCTGACTGTGGTCCCTTGTGCCTGGTCCCCGGGCATCAGCTGACTTTGCAGGAAAGTCGTCACCAAAACAGGACGCAAGTGGAGTCCTCGGCTCCAGGTGCTACCATAACATCACCTTTCTCAGTGATAACAAAGCATTTCCTTGAAGGAAAAAAGCAGCAAACCAAATGGTAGTTCATTAATGCTTAAGTTAGGATGACTTTTAGGAAGCCTTGTAAATATAGTCACACATATATCATTAGCCAACATGTTTAACTTTTCATAGCTTTCACAGGGAGACAATACTTTGGCCACATGATGTGAAGAGCCAACTTGTTGGAAAAGACCCTGATGCTGGGAAAGACTGAGGGCAGAAGAAGGCGGCGACAGAGGATGAGATGGTTGGATGGCATCACTGACTCAATGGACATGAGTCTGAGCAAGCTCTGGGAGTTGGTGAAGGACAGGGAAGCCTGGTGTGCCTCAGTCCATGGGGTCGCAGAGTTGGACACGACTTGGTGACTGAACAACAACAAGAGAAGGACATGAAATTCTGCGTGAAAACAGCAGCTCCCAGGAAGCTGGGGTGCTGGGTCCCCGGCCCGCCAGGCCCACAGTCACAGGCTCTCCGATGGTCGGGAAGTGGACCCAGGCACATGCAGGACACACACCTCCCGCAGCAGGTGGGGCGTCCTGTGACCTCACTCGGTCGTGGGCGTGCAGGCTCGGCCCCGCTGGCCCCCTGGCCACACTGCGCTCAGGCTCTCCACTTGGGGGCCAGCAGGCGGGGCTTCCAGAGAGCCAGTCCCAGAGCTCCAGTCCCTGGGGGGCCCCTTCTCGTAGGCTCTCTGCGGCTTGCTCTGAGGCTTTGGTCCCAGACTGTACATGTTTACTGCAGGAGGGGCTGTGGAAATGACCAGGTAATATTTCACTAGCCCAGTGCAGTGGAGGTCACATGCGTGCTGCTATCACAGGTACCGGTGTGCCCATAACCAGGACACTGGCGCTGGAGACAGAGGAAACAAAGATGTTGTGGGCCTCGTACAAGGTCAGAGCCAGTGATAAAAGGGCAGGAGGCGTGTCGAACTCATGTATTTAATCCACCTCCAGAACAACTCACATGTTCCCCGGCATCAGACGTGATGGCTCCTGATAACTGCATGGGGAAGGAACTCATGTATTTAATTCACCTCCAGAACAACTCACATGTTCCCTGGCGTCAGACGTGACAGCTCCTGATAACTGTGCGTGGGGAAGGAACATGTTGCTCAGGCCGCAGGTTGGCGTGAGGTCTGTGGTCAAGAGACCTACAGCCCGAGTCCTCATCTTCCTGAAAACCCAGAGGACAAGTGAATCCTGGGACTGCCGATCTCACCGCTCCGGCTTCAGACCAGCAGCCCCACGGCCGTGCCAGGGAGAGGGTCAGTCTTCCACCTGGCACCTTCTTCCCAGACGAGCTCCTCCCGCAAGCTTCCAGATGCTGAGCGGGGAAAAGAAGGCAGGTGTGGTCATCACCCTATCACGGCCCTGCAGGCACGGGGCTCAGAGCTGATGTCAGGGCTCTGCATGGTCACTGGGGCGTGCGGGACTGCAGAGGGTGAGGGACGTGAGCCGGAGGCAGGTACAGACAAAGCATAGGGAGGTGGACCCGTCCCGGGAGAGCAGGACTCAACGGACAGGGTTCGACTGAGGCGGGAGGCCCCAGAGGGTGGCCAGCATGGCGGTGCTGCCTGCCCGCCGGGCGGGAGGGACCTCTCCAGACGTGCATCCTCCCAACCTGCTCCCGTCCGGGCCGAGGTGGGTGCTGTTCCAACGCTCCTCCTTCCACAGATGATGAGACGCACGAGGTTTGGAAAGTCTGCGTGACACAAGTTCACAGTCACAGGTTCAAGGCTGGCCTGGTGACTTGGGCAGGGCGCTGAATTTCTGCAGGAAAAGGACCCTCAGTGTGTGCAGTCTCAGGTTTATTAGGGATCAGAGCTGCCTGGGGGTTAGAGGGGCAGCTTCTTCTTCATTTCACACGTTTTAATGTATGTTCTGACAGCTCAAAACTCAAGAACTGCAGCCTGGGTGGAGCCTTGACCGCCGTTCCCCATGATGTCACTCCCGGCTGCAGAGCAGCAGTGCACGATGGAGCATTATAGCAGTACGTCCTACAAGTGAATCTTTTTTAAAATTAACTATTTATTTTCGGCTGCACTGGGCCTTTGTTGCTGAGTGTGGGCTTGCTCCAGTTTCGGCAAGGGGGGCCTGCTCTTCATTGCGGAGCTCGGGCTTCTCAGAGCAGCGGCTTCTCTGGCTGCAGAGCATGGGCTCCAGGTGCTCAGGCCTCTAGAGCTCAGCTCAGAAGCCGTGGCGCCGGGCATCGCTGCCCTGCCGCATGCGGGATCTTCCCGGTCGAGGGATGGAACCCGTGTCTCCACATTGGCAGGAGGATTCTCCATCACTGAGCCACCAGGGAGACCCGCAAGTCAAACTTTTTAAAAAATTCTGTTATCGAAAAAGTGTGCTGACTTATGTAAGTGAATAAACAACAAGTATCTACAGAGCAACAGACACGGCAGACGTGAGGCTGCTGGTAACCTTGCAGCTTGAACCTGAGCTTCTCACCCGGCTCTGCCTGCTTTTTAAAGTGTCATCTTTAAGGCCTAAAAGGATCAGCATCCTTTCAGTGTGTGTGTGCGTGTGTGTGTGTGTGACCCGGCTCTGCCTGCTTTTTAAAGTGTGATCTTTAAGGCCTAAAAGGATCAGCATCCTTTCAGTGTGTGTGTGTGTGTGTGTGTGTGTGTGTGTGTGTGTGTGTGCGCGCGCGCGCGCGCGTGCGCTCGGTCATGTCTGACGCTTTTTAAAGTGTCATCTTTAAGGCCTAAAAGGATCAGCATCCTTTCAGTGTGTGTGTGTGTGTGTGTGTGTGTGTGTGTGTGTGCGCGCGCTCGGTCATGTCTGACGCTTTTTAAAGTGTCATCTTTAAGGCCTAAAAGGATCAGCATCCTTTCAGTGTGTGTATGCGTGTGTGTGTGTGTGACCCGGCTCTGCCTGCTTTTTAAAGTGTCATCTTTAAGGCCTAAAAGGATCAGCATCCTTTCAGTGTGTGTGTGTGTGTGTGTGTGTGTGTGTGTGTGTGCGCGCGCGCTCGGTCATGTCTGACGCTTTTTAAAGTGTCATCTTTAAGGCCTAAAAGGATCAGCATCCTTTCAGTGTGTGTGTGTGTGTGTGTGTGTGTGTGTGTGTGTGTGTGTGTGCGCGCGCGCGCTCGGTCATGTCTGACGCTTTTTAAAGTGTCATCTTTAAGGCCTAAAAGGATCAGCATCCTTTCAGTGTGTGTGTGTGTGTGTGTGTGTGTGTGTGTGTGTGTGTGTGCGCGCGCTCGGTCATGTCTGACGCTTTTTAAAGTGTCATCTTTAAGGCCTAAAAGGATCAGCATCCTTTCAGTGTGTGTGTGTGTGTGTGTGTGTGTGTGTGTGTGTGTGTGCGCGCGCTCGGTCATGTCTGACGCTTTTTAAAGTGTCATCTTTAAGGCCTAAAAGGATCAGCATCCTTTCAGTGTGTGTGTGTGTGTGTGTGTGTGTGTGTGTGTGTGTGTGCGCGCGCGCGCGCGTGCGCTCGGTCATGTCTGACGCTTTTTAAAGTGTCATCTTTAAGGCCTAAAAGGATCAGCATCCTTTCAGTGTGTGTGTGTGTGTGTGTGTGTGTGTGTGTGTGTGTGTGTGTGTGCGCGCGCGCGCTCGGTCATGTCTGACGCTTTTTAAAGTGTCATCTTTAAGGCCTAAAAGGATCAGCATCCTTTCAGTGTGTGTGTGTGTGTGTGTGTGTGTGTGTGTGTGTGTGTGTGTGTGCGCGCGCTCGGTCATGTCTGACGCTTTTTAAAGTGTCATCTTTAAGGCCTAAAAGGATCAGCATCCTTTCAGTGTGTGTGTGTGTGTGTGTGTGTGTGTGTGTGTGTGTGTGTGTGCGCGCGCTCGGTCATGTCTGACGCTTTTTAAAGTGTCATCTTTAAGGCCTAAAAGGATCAGCATCCTTTCAGTGTGTGTGTGTGTGTGTGTGTGTGTGTGTGTGTGTGTGTGCGCGCGCGCGCGCGTGCGCTCGGTCATGTCTGACGCTTTTTAAAGTGTCATCTTTAAGGCCTAAAAGGATCAGCATCCTTTCAGTGTGTGTGTGTGTGTGTGCGTGTGTGTGTGTGTGCGCGCGCTCGGTCATGTCTGACGCTTTTTAAAGTGTCATCTTTAAGGCCTAAAAGGATCAGCATCCTTTCAGTGTGTGTGTGTGTGTGTGTGTGTGTGTGTGTGTGTGTGTGCGTGCGCGCGCGCGCGCGCGTGCGCTCGGTCATGTCTGACTCTTTACCCCATGGACTGTATCCCACCAGGCTCCTCTGTCCATGGGATTTTCCAGGCAAGAACACTGGAGTGGGTTGCCATTTCTTTTAAGAAGGATGCTTTATCACCACAAGGTGGAGGCCTTATGGTTTTATTTCTCCATCACGATCAAGATTATTCAGAAGCCTTTTATAGGAAATAAATGCAAACTGAAAACATCTTGGCAGAGAGCATTTACAATACTGTGTTTATCCGATCAACTGTGACACGCTGACACTGTACTCGAGGTCTTAATCACTCACATTCCCCCCAAAGCACAGTTTCTGTGAATAAACGATTTCTGATTTGATGCCAAGAGAGGGTCAAAAGGGGATAACATCCAAAGACAGTTCAGGACCCACTTGAAGAACTCAAGAGGGTGACTGAAGTGGGGAGTACGGGGCAGGAAGCCCGAGTCTAGTCTCCTCCACCACCAGCAGCGGGCGGCCCTGAACAGGTCACTGCTCTGCTGTCCTTCTGGGGAAGCGAGGGGGCGGGATGGGGTGGGGGCTGCACTGACTTCCGCAGGGATGGCACCCCATGTCTGCCCGGTAACCCCAGGAGCTTTGAAAACCGAGCCTTTCCAGACAAGGTTTGAGTGAAGCTGTTGCACCATGTCAGACACGCAGACAGCTGGGTTCCCGAAGCTGGGGGCTGGGTCCAAACGAGACAGGACAAGCTCTGTCACCTGAGGGTCTCCTGGCCGCCAGTCACCTTTCCAAAGGGCTAACTATGAACCACACTCTAATGGGAGCAGCTACTGAGGGCTGGAATAGAAACTGCTGAACCCAGGGCAGTCCATACTGCATCTGGTGCAGTGCCTGGCCTTTCGGTTACCTGGTTTCCAGCCTGGTTACCTGGATACCAGCTGGTCAGTTGTGCAGACAGGCTACACAGATGGGGTCTCAACAGGCAGCCAGGCCTATGCAGTACAGAGACCTCAGCCTGGTGGCCCGTGTCACCCATTTGGGTCCGGGTACACCTGCTGTGAGGGATGAATGACACCCCTGTCTCCTTCCTCGCTGGGTTTTTACACCTGCCTCCCAGGCTCTGCATCACGCACCCCGGAACATCTGTAATTATTCATGAAACCCACATGAGCTGCCTGCAGAAAACTCCACAATGGGCAGGCTAACCTGAGAAACAGTGGCGTTTGGGACCGTCACCCTGCAGAGCTCTGACAGATCACAGACCTCACGTCACCGAGGGAAGCTTCAGGCAGAAAAAGCCAGAAACAAATGCTGCATTGAGTTCAGGGTACATTTGTCAAATTCTTCTTCAACGCATGTTGTCTGTGTGAGTGTGTATATGTAAGCTAGTGAAGTGAAAGTTGCTCAGTCGTGTCTGACTCTTTGCAACCCCATGGACTATACAGTCCATGGAATTCTCCAGGCCAGAATACTGGAGTGGGCAGCCTTTCCCTTCTCCAGGGGCTCTTCCCAACCCAGGGACCGAACCCAGGTTTTCAGCGTTGCAGGCGGATTCTTTACAGCTGAGCCACTAGGGAAGCCCACATGTATGATAAGTCATGTGCAACTCTTCGCGACCCCATAGACTGTAGCCCTCCAGGCTCCTGTCCATGGGATTCTCCAGGCAAGAATACTGAGGTGGGTATCCATGCCCTCCTCCAGGGGATCTTCCTGACTCAGGGACAGAACCTGCATCTCCTGTGTCTCCTGCATTGGCAGGCAGATTCTCTACCACTGAGTTACCTGGGAAGCCCGTATGTTGTGGAAGCAATAAAATTAAGCCTCAGAGATTCCAGGCTCTGAGGTGATTGTGCCACATGAGCCCACAAAAATGACAGCTGGGGCCTTTCCTGTCTTCATGAACGAATGAGGTTTTATTAAAAAAGAGTATAAATATTTTTACGGGTTTTCATCTACCTTCACGTTAAACTCTGCTTTAAGTTCCCATCACACACTTTATTTTGGTGTTGCTAATCCTATGTAAAAATTTCCATATAAATACACATATTTTACTGTTAGGACTGTTATTTAATGTGGCTTTAAACACGACACTTCACTGCCCTTTCAGAAAGGCCGTCAGCCAAGTCAGCACCGCTATGCCCTTTTCCTCTTCACATTCCAATTTCCAAACACTGTCTGAAATGAACAAGGCCAGCTTTTAACACCTGGTTCAAATCCTTCTCTCTTCAAAAATGAGTCTTGACATACATAGATAATGACAGAATAAAGTAATCATCATCTGCCTTTTAAAACAGACAGCATCTTCCATACAGCCGTATAAATGATCCTTCAAAACCAGTGATACTTTGGGCTCGAGTCTGAAATATAATTTATCCTGTTTCCAGGAGGAAGACGGCGCCGGATGGGAGCCCACCTCGTAAACCCCTGGTCTCAGCTCATCAGTCCAGGGTTATTTCGTTTTCAGACATCCAAAAGGACCAGAATAAAAACAACCGAAGCACACCCTGACCCCCACCACACTCAGAGAATCATTTGTGTCTAAGTTCCAGTTTGATGCGGTTTTTTTCCATGTCCCATGTCCTGACTGGTAAAGAATAGACTTGGACAGTGGTGGTGGTTGCTGTTGTTCAGTTGTTAAATTGTGTCTGACTCCCTGCGACCCCAAGGACTGCAGCACACCAGGGCCTCCCTGCCCTTCGCTATCTCCAGGAGTTTGCTCAGGCTCATGTCCATTGAGTCAGTGATGCCATTCAACCATCTCATCCTCTGTTGTCCCCTTCTCCCTCAATCTTTCCCAGCATCAGGGTCTTTTCCAGTGAGTTGGCTCTTTGCATCAGGTGGCCAAAGAATCGGAGGTGACTTGTGCAGAATTCAGACTCTGCTGTGTGTTAGCTGGATGACGATGATCAGGGTTAGTGAAACTGGCCATCGGGGATGCAGCAGACACCACCCTGACCTCCACGCGGATGACGGGAGACGAGGAAAACTTCTAAATTTCCCAGAAAGTAAGTGCGGGATGGAGCGCTGAGCCCCTTATAAACTAAACGTGATCAGAACCAGGGGACGGAGCTGCTGCTGCGAACAGCCCGGCAGGGCAAGTGGGCATCCTGGAAAGAGCCCTGGAGAAGATGCAGATCCTCACCCCAGTCCTCACCCTAACTCACCCCCAGCCAGGCTGCAGGCAGAGGGCGCACGGCTGCTGGGAGGGTCAGAAGTGGCCGTTGAGTCCCCGCCCTCTGCTGGCACAGTCCCCCCCGCCCCCCCTCCCCCCCAGTCAGGAATCCTGTACAGGTTTTGTTTGCTCATCTTGCGAAGTGCTCAGCAAACGCAATGCCTTGGGAAACCTGTCTTAGGACCCCAAGCTCCCTGATGACATACACTACGATATAGTCTTCAGGGCCAGAGCTGCGTCTCTTTCATGCAGGGTCTCTGGAAGGGTACGGTGTGGCCTCTGAGTGTCCTGGAGAATCAGGGAATTTAAACAACTGTGCAGCTGCCCCGTCTGGGCGCCTGCAACGCAGCTCTGGAGCTTTTGTCTCAGAGCAAGTTTAGCAAAAATGTTAGGTTCCAACTCTCCAAGAAACCGGATGGAGAGGATGAATATCCATAAATATTCCTTGTTAGATACGCCAGCGCTCAGAGGCACGAAACAGAATGCCACCCCCTAAATGGAGAGAGTATCAAAAATAAACGATACGCACGAGAACACATCACCAGTAGAGGATGTGATTTTCCATGAATCATTCTCTGAACAGAAAGTCATTTACCAGGAAGTAGAATTTCTCGATCGTGCTAAAGTGGGTGAGCGGGAGCTCGTGCAGGTGTGCTCAGGTGAACCTGTGTCGCCGAGACACACCTGGGGCCCTCCTCACCCGTCTCTGCCTCTCACTGAGCAGTGGTCATCGTGACCACTAGAAATGCACATTTCTAGGCCGAGACCCCAAGACTCGAAGTGGTGTCCAGACCCTGGGGCCTAGGACTCTGCACTTAATGAGCACTCTGGCCGACATGCAGGCAAGTGGCTGCCAGGCGGGGGTGGTTGTTGGCGTCATCCTCATCCACAGCCCCCGAGGAGACTCGGGGTCCGGCTCCGGCCACTGCAGGCTCTGCTAGGGCACCCGCATCCTGTTCCCAGCCAATCCCGGCCCCCGCCCGCTGTCTCCGCGGGATCCGGGGGGGAGGCCCTCTGTCTCTGGGGAGGCTGGGGCTCTGGCATCTTTGCTGGAGGAGCTGTCTCTGCCCCTGGCTCTCTGCCCCTGCCCGGCGGGGCCGCAAGCTGCAGCAGAGGGTGCCGGATGTGTCTGGGGGAGACCCTCTGCTGCTGACATACCCCAAAGGCGGGGTCCACACTTGCGGGCGCAGTTATTAGTGGCGAGGGGGTCAGTGGGCGCCCTCTCTTGACTGAAAACCTCGAGGATGGGGCCACCAGGCTTCTCACTCTCTGACAAAAGTCAAACCCTTGCCAGCTTCCACCTCCCAACCCCCTCGTCCCATGAAACAAGGGGAAGTTGACTGCAGGAGTCATGCTCTGAAATAAACATTTCAGAAAACACCATGACAGCGGGGCATGTAACCTAGCATCTCTGCCTGCTTTTTCGATCGCCACACACAGGAAGTCTCATTCCAGCTGGGGGGCCGCTGGCCGAGGGGCTCCCGGCAGCTGGGACCTCAGCGCTCAGCCGTCATCTGTGGGTCCCGGGGTGGGACCTGGCATCCCAGGGTGTCCCTCAGAGTTGTCCGCGGGGCAGTCAGAAAAGAATGTCGCGGACCAATAAAAGCAAAACCTGATGCAATGAGCCACCAGGCCAACTCAACTTTCAGAAGCATCACCACCACTCACTGTTTTCTAGACTTTTAACACCTCGGAGGCATAAACCAAATCCAAGCCTAGTTACCACGTAATTAGAATCAGCACAACGCGAAAATCCAGTGTGTTCACTAAAACACGCCGAACGGCTCCTGCCTCCCAGGTCTTGAAATTCACAGACCCGTGGAGAAGCGTCACTCCCCAAGAACAACGGTCGGGGCTCCGAGCAGAAGCTCGTTTCCTGTGAAAGGCTGTGGCTTCGGGCCTCGGAGAAGCTGCCTCGCACCCCGGAGGGCGGTGCCCCCTCGTCACCAGCTCTCAGCCACTGACCCCTTTTCAAAGCCGGCAGCAGTTCTGAGGTGGGCCGTCATGTCACCGCTGAGAGAGACGCTGCTCTTGCATGTCTTCATACCGACTCTTTCCTTCAAAAGTGACCCCTTTAAAAACAGCAGCCTCTGGTTTCTGGATGGTCTCTGACACTCGCGAGCAGCGTGGGGACGGGGCCTGGGGCCGGCGGGGGCCAGGAGGTGGCCCACCATCCCTCCCACCCTGGGGACAGTGACTCGGGTACACGTGGTCAGATGCGGGTGTAGGGACGCCTGGGTTTGGAAATGTGCTCCCGAGCCCTCAGGAGCACAGCGTGGCATCGCTGGCCATCACATGGACGCTGGACAGAGCAGAGGATGCCCTGGGCTTCACAGGACCTCCCGGGTCTGCTGACCCCCGAGAATTCGCATCTCCTCGCCTGTAATGAGAGGAGGACGCCACTCATTCAGAGCATCGCTGAGGGACAGCAATGAGCCACAGACTACACCTGGCTCCCTATCGGCGTGGCAGGGGGAGGGCCCCCACCTCCGGGGGGAGGGTCTGACCCCAGGATGCTGACGGAGCCTGTCTGGACACCATCACTTCGTTTTCCTGTGTCCTTACAGAAAATAAGTCTGTCTAGAAACAGACTCACAGACACAGAAAACAAACTCATGGTTCCCAAGGGGGAAGGGAGTGGGGAAATAAATTAGGAGCTTGGGATTAGCAGATACTAACTGCTGTATATAAAATAGATAAACAACAAGGCCCTACTGTATAGCACCAGGGATGACATTAAATATCCTGTGATAAACTATAATGGAAAAGAACATGGAACAGAATATAAAAGTAAATTGCCTGCAGTACACCAGAAATGAACATAACATTGTAAATCAACTATACTTCAATTAAAACAAAAAAAGAAAATCGAAAACTATAAAAAGAGAAAGAAAGATAGTAAGTCTGCCTGGGTGGCAGGGCAGATTAGTTGGGCAGATTATTTGGGCTTCTTAGTGGTTTTGGGGCTTCCCTGGTGGCTCAGATGGTAAAGAATCTGTCTGCCATGCAGGAGACCCAGGTTCAACCTCTGGGTCGGGAAGATCCCCTGGAGAGGGGAATGGCAACCCACTGCAGTATTCTTGCCTGGAGAATCTCACGGACAGAGGAGACTGGAGAACTACAGTTCATGGGGTCGCAAAGAGTCGGACACGACAGAGCAGTTAACACTCAGTGGTTTTTAGATACGTCATAAAAGAGTATACATATACACACACACACATATGAAATAGCAGGGGCTTCCCTGTGGCTCAGATGGTAAAGAATCCACCTGTCAATGCAGAAGACGTGGGTTAGATCCCTGGGTCGGGAAGACCCCCTGGAGAAGGAAATGGCAACCCACTCCAGTATCCTTGCCTGGGAAATGCCATGGACAGAGGAGTGGGCTACAGTCCACGGGGTCACAAAGAGTTTGACATGCCTAGGCGCGCACACACACACACTCTATAAATACTCCAGCAGGGGTTCTGTAGGCACGATAAAGCTTACTCTAAAATGTGCAGAACGGTACAGGAGCCAGCCCAGCTAACAGGACTCTGATAAAGAAGAAGGAAGTGGGAGGGCTCACGCTACCTGATGGTCAGGGTCACCCTTCAGCCCTGGTAAGAAGGACCGTGTGATCCCAGTGGCAGGGCAGACATCTCCATCACGGGAACCGAGCAGGGAGCCCAGAAATAGATCCACACAAAAATGTGGACACAATTTAAGATGAAGATGGAAAAACAAGTCTATGGAGGAAGGATCGTCTTTTCAACAAAGAGTACTGGGGCAAGGTGGCATTCCTACGTAGGAACAAAAACCACCCAAAACCAAAACCTTCCACCTAAACCTCACTTATCATATAAAAACTAATTGGAAATGGACAACTGACTTTAGTGTAAACTGTAAGTATAAAACTTGTGGGAAAGAAAGAAGCCAGGAGAAAATCTTCCAGACTAGGCAAAGGGTTCACCCAAATCACAATCCATAAAAGAAAAAAAAATAGGACTTCTCTTGTGGTCCAGTGGTTAAGAATCTGCCTGCCAAAGCAGGGTACATGGGTTTGATACCTGGTCCAAGAAGATTCCACATATTGCAGAGCAAATAAGCCTGTTGTGTAACTTAGGCTTACACTAAGTTGTGTAACACAGCTACTGAGTCTGTGCTTTGGAGCCCATGCTCCACAACAAGAGAAACCTCCAAAGTGAGAAGCCTGCACCCTGCATCTAAGAGAATAGGCCCCGCTCACTACAGTTAGAGGAAGCTCTTGTAGCAACAAAGAACCATCACAGCCAAAATTAAATAAACAAACAATGCAGGTTTCAATTCAGTGGGTCTCAGTAACCTGAGATTCTGCATAAGACGCAAAGAAAAAAATTAATAGATGGATCTCATCAAAATGAAAAAGTGTCTCCCTGCAAAAGCACCCATGGTTAGGCTGAAGACAAGCTACCCTGACAGGAACTGCAAACCACCAGCTCTGTCTCCAGAGCGTATCTACAAGGAACTAACGAGACCAAGCAAGCCAATCAGAAAGCAGGCAGAGGCAAGACCGGGCTGCTCCCTGGGAGGATGTGCAGATGGCAGACACGCTCGTGAAAAGACAGTCATGGCTGTCTGTGATGGAGATGTAGACTGCAGTCATGGTGAAGTGTCAGCGCACACCTGTCAGAACAGCTCAGACACCAAGCCATGGCTGTGCAAATGCTGCTACGGAGACCCAGGGCCACGCACACCTGGCTGGTGGGATGTAAACACTGCAGACTTTCTCGGAAAAAAGAGTGCAGGGTCTTGTGAACTGAAACACACATTCGCTGTATGACTCAGCAGTGGCATTTATCCCAGAGAAGCGAAAACCGAAAACCGTGTTCTCGCAAAAACCTGTACATCATAGTCGGTGCCCTCAAATAGCCACAAGCTGGAAACCCTCGAAGGGTGGACGGTTAAAACCAAAAAACTAGAGGAGCGGCGGGTGGGGGGCATCCATTCCACAGAATGCTACTCAGTGATAAAAAAGAACGAGCTGTCCAGACACTGAACAACTTGGGAGAGATCTCGAGAGAACTGCACTTACTGAAAAAAGCCAGCCAAAAAGAAGGGGGCATATTGTATGACTCCGCCTAAACAGCATTGTCAAAATGACGAATTACAGAAAATGGGGAACAGAGCAGTGGCTGCGAAGGGCGTAGGGTGGAGGAAGGGGAAGTTGGCTGTGGCCACAACGGGCAGCCTGCAGACCTTGTGATGGAACAGTCCCACCTGCGTGGGTGGTCACACGATGATCCATGTGCCATAAAATTACAGAGAACTACACACAGGCGCATGGGAGCACGTCACCTGTGAAATCTGACATCTCAGCCCCTCCGATCAATCGCACCAACGTTTATTTCCTGGTCATGATGTCCTCTATAGTTTTGCAAGATGTTATGAAGCATGTGTGGAGCTCTATTATTTCTCACAGTTGCATGTGAATCTACAATGATTTCAAAATACAAGGTTTTTAAAAGCTTCCAGGGAACTTTGCTGGCAGTCCAGTGGCTGAGACTCTGCATTCTCAATGCAGGGGGCCTGGGTTCCATCCCTGATTGAGAAACTAGACCCCACATGCCACAGCTAAAAGTCCTGCCGGCTGCAACTAAGACTCAGCACAGCCAAATAAAAAAATACATATATATATATTTTAAAAAATTGCTTCTGGGTGTAACCTTTGTGTGTGCCCTGTGCACTGAGCCCAGGTTCTCCCTAGAGGGTGCACTCAGAACTATGATCACCGGGTCACAGGGAACACCTGTCTTCAGCTTTTCTGGGTTCTTGTCTAAAGTGTCTGTTTTTATTTATACTCCTACTCACAATCATGTGAGTTCTCAGTTCTCCTTATCTTCTTCAATACTTGGCATAGATGGTTAGATCTTCACAGATGGTTATGAAGTTATCCCATTGATGTGATTTCTGCTTCTGAGAACTGGCGGGTTAAACATCCCTTCCCATTTTCCTAGCCCCCCTGGGCTTTCTCTTCTGGGCCAGTCTGCTCAGTTACTTCTCCTCTTGGGTGGTTTGTTTTACGTTGCTGAGTCTTAGAATGTTTGGTACATTCCAGATACTTCACCAGAGTCTGTCTATCCTCACTCTCCAGGCATTCATCTTTTTTATTATTATTATAATAGAGCCTCTCACTAGTGATGCTCAGAGTTCCGATCCATATTTATGAATTTTTAACAGTTATTGACTCTCAGACACTGCTGAAAGCTTCCTAATATGCACTGCTGGTTATCCATGCCTGGGTGTGAGGTGAGGGCGGCTCTTTCTCCAAGGGCGGCCTCAGCTCACACCCGAGAGTGCCAGCCTGCGGCCTGCAGGCCTCTGGCCCCAGTTCCTCACGTTAAGTCACGCGTGTGTGTCTCTGCTGGTTCCGTTTCTGGGGCTGAAGCCTAGGGCCACGCGTTTAGGGACTGCGCATCCGTGGCGTGAGAGCAGCAGGGTCTCCCTGTGTATAGCTGTGGCTGTTGCTCAGTCGCTCAGTCGTGTCTGACTCTGCGACCCCTCGGACTGCAGCATGCCAGGCTTCCCTGTCCTTCACCATCTCCTGGAGCTTACTCAAACTCATGTCCATTAAGTCAATGATTCCATCCAGCCATCTCATCCTCTATTGTCCCCTTCTCCTCCTACCCTCAGTCTTTCCCAGCATCAGGGTCTTTTCCAATGAGTCATTTCTTCTCATCAGGTGACCAAAATACTGGCGCTTCAGCATCATTACAATTACTGTTGGTTAAATTACTGTACACTTACTGTTGATTAACCCACCTGCTGGGGCCCCAAGCTCAGGCTGACTTAAGCTTCCTTGGGTGGCTCTAAAGGACCAGTGAAGTGATTCACTGCTTAGGGACGACTTACTAAAAGCCGTGCTGTGGCATTAGAGAACTGTCTTTCCCTCTTTATTGACAACTTTACTGAGGAAGTTAGGGAGAAGGTGACTAACAGATGTGACAGCAGCCGTCCAGTCCCACCATCCTGAAGAGGAAGCACGCTTTGCTGGGTGTAGCCACTCTTCAGTGGTGGAACTTTAAAGACAGAGAAGAGGAAGGCAGCTCGGTGGGTGTTGCACGGCGCCCTCTTCGCCCTGCAGGGCAGCAACAGGGGCTGGTGGCAGATTTCCGGAGTTGAGTCCTGGGCGCCCCTGGGTGTCTCTGTGCCTTGGTTTCCTACTCAACGAAAATGAGGGTTCTAGTAGGGTAGTTACATCAAATGAGGGCATCGCAGGGTATCACAGCTGTTAATGCAATGATATGTGGCTCCCAGAAGGCAGCCTGGCCACTGGGAAGTGGTCAGAAACGCTACCTGGATACCTGGGGAGAAAAGGCCCAGGACAGCTGCTGATCCAGTATCAGATTTTTAAAGACTCGAGAGAGAAACTAAAAGTCAAACAACATAACCTCCCATTAACGTTTAAGAATTCAGGAGGAAAAAGAAAAATCACCAGAAAGCTTGGTCTCTGCCCTTTTCCAAGTTCACAGATGCTTTTCCTCGGGGCATGTGGCCAGAGCCATTCCTGACCCAAACCGGGCCAGAGAGATTCAACACCAAATCACAGCACAAGTGACTCAAAGTGTTCCTGTCTTTGGGCAGAAATGGGATACTTTGGAAAGTTTTTAAAGTGAATTTGAACCAAATAGCTTTTGTTTAACCCTGAGTTAGTAAAGGTAGTCATTTCAGAACAGTTAAACCATTAGAGCTACTATTAGCCACCATTTTACAAAATATTTAACTGGATTCCCTCCTTTCAGGTTTTGGTTTATCCTATTTGGGAAAAAAAAAGATGGGAGGACTGATGGCCACTCCCCTGAACTGGGAGAAAAACAGCTGTGAGGCTGCGTCCCTGTGCTGACCATCCCTTCCTGAAGGGCTGCTCAGCCCTGGCTCCGGCTGGGTCTGCACCCCACTCAGCTCCCCAGGACCACGAAGGCCCCCAGCACTCTGCAGCGGCTCCGCCAGGGAGCAGGGGGCAGGACTGAGCCTGACTCGGGGTGTCCCAGACTCCTGGGCCACACTCTGTAAACCGTTCCCTGAGCTGGGGGTCTTGTCCAAAAGCCACAGGTCTTAAATCGGACACACCCTAAAGCGCCCTTCCTCTGAGAATCTCTCCAGGCCAGGTGTGGAGTCCCTGTTAGAACAACCAGCGCCCCTGAACCGGGTCTGCGTCTCCCCAGACACACTCCAGCCCTGGCCGCAGAGGTTAACTGAACTCACGGTGTAGATTCTCACCCTGTTGCGACTGGAAAAGGGAGAACCAGTAACCCAAAGGCGCTTGTTTCCTGCCAGAGACCTCCTGAGATCCCCAGAGAATCTCTAAGGCTTCTCCAAACTCCCCTCTGCCTTCCTAAAGGAGAGGAGAAAGGAGACCCTGGGAGAAAAGAGACAGTGCCCCCAGCAGCCCAGAGGAGCCAGAGCCACCGGGTGTCCGGGAATCGTGCAGAGCACGCGGCACCCTCTGGACGCTCGGCCAGTCTCCAGACCCAGAGGGGCTTCACACCCGGGCGCCAGGCGCGCAGGTGGGCGCGGGCGGCGTGGCGGTGCCGGGCCCGGCCTCCGGAAGGCGGAAGCCCGGAGAGTCGCCTGTCGCCGCCCTCGGCAATCAAAGGGAAACTGGTTTTCGCCCGGACTGGGGGAGGGGGCAGGCAGGAGTCGGCGGTAAGCTCCAGACTTATCCTTACGGAGCACGTTAAGCGGCGGAGATCCCGGCCTGCCCTAAAACTCGTCCCCGCAGCGGTCCCGCACCGCCCAGTGTGGCTTCCTTGACCTTTGCCACCTCCCACCCAAAACTCCACCCCGAGCGCCTCCCACGCTCTGCCCGCGACCCCGGCCCCGGCCCAGGTTGCCCACACCTGGACACCCGTCGGGGACAGCCCCGCCGCTCCGGATCGGCGTCTACACCCGCGTCCACCCCTCGCACAGTGGCCGCCGGGGTGCCACCTGCCGCCACCTGCGCGGCCGCCCCGAGGGAGCCCCGCGCCCCGTCCCCGCGTACCCGCTCCGAGGGCGCAGACAAAGCCACCCCGCCCCCCGCCCCCCCGGCGAGGTCACCCACCGCGCGGCGATCCTCTCTCCAAGGCCGAGGGCGCCGCGGGGTCCGGGCCGCCTCCCGCCGCCCGGGCCCCAAGCGCGCGGGGTCCTGGAGCGCCGGCGCCGCCTTCGGGGTCGGGGCCGCGGGTCCCCGGGGCCGCAGGCTCGTCCTCGCTGGCGCGGCGGCGCAGTCTGGCTGCTGCTCCGAGGGCCGGGCGCGCCCGCCGCTCCTCCCCCGCCTCCCGGGCTTCCTGCGAGCCAGGTAAACACGGCCGACGGGAGCCGGGCCGCCCACCTGCCGCCCGCGCGCCGACCACCCCCCGGCGGCTCCGCCTCGCGGGCTCCGTGTGCACGCGGGCCCCGCGCGGGGCTGCCCTGGGCGGCGCGGACTCCGGCCCGGGCTGAACTGCGGCTCTAGAGCCTCCGCTCGCGGCTGAGCCTCGAACCACCCCGCCCGAGCGCGGGGAGGGACCTGCGATAGCATCTGCTCCACGCCCCTTTCCGCGGGCGGCGAGGGCCCGAGCGCGGCCGCCCGGCCGACTCTGCTGCCCCGGCTGACTCTGCTGCTTGGGGTTCAGGGCCGCCGCAAGACTGACCCCTTGAGAACTCCCGGGGGTCCTCGTGCACCCAGCCTACAGACAGGTGCTCGGCTGGAGAGAGGCGCCACAGTGGGAGGGGGCGCCCTGTGGTCTGCAGCCTGAGCATCTGTTGACTTGTGGTCAGTGTCATCCTCTTGGTCCGAAGGAAGACTGTCCTTTGGACATCAGTCACCTGCACAGTCAGATGGCCCTTCCCCCCGGATTCTCGACCTCCTGATGGTGGAAAAGTAGGAGGCGTGGGGAGAGACGCTGGCGGAGATGCTGGAGTCCTCACGACTTAGCTTCCGGGTCGGGGGTCGGATCTGATGCTTCCCAGGACCGGCGGGGACCCGTCACTGTTCACCCGGAGGAGCGGAAGTCTGACCCCTGGCGAGGCTCAGCCCGAGCCCGGGTTTCCTGGGCCGGCTGCGCCGCGAGGAGAGCCAGCTCCCAGTGTGGCTTCAGGACCACCTGTCCTAGCAGCCCTCACAAGCCGGGGGTCTGTGAGCCGCGCTCCAGTGCCAGTGATGTTAACAGGGCTGTGTGCACCGTCACAGAAATATTTGCTTCTTTCCTCGGAAAAGATTCGTCTGGGGGTTTCTGGAGTTGGACAGGGGAGGTCAGGAAGACAGCTGAGCAGCGACGCTGGCTGTGCTGAAGAAGTTTGCCTGTTTCCCGGTTTTCCCTGGGGCCTTCCCTCCTTGCAGTAGAGGGTGGCCGGGTGCGGGTAGAGGAGCTGGAGGAATCCAAGGACGCTCAGGGCACTGACTGACCCTGGATGCTCCCTGACTCCCAGGTCCCTGACTCCAGTCACTCTTAAACCTACCCCCCCCCCCCCCCCCCCCCGCCCATATATACTGGGTTCCACGTGGAAGACAGTTTTAGGTGGCTCAGATGGTGAAGAATCCACCTGCAATGCAGGAGACCCCGGTTCGATCCCTGGGTCTGGAAGATCCCCTTGAGAAGGGAACGGCAACCCACTCCAGTATTCTTTCCTGGAGAATCCCATGGACAGAGGAGCCTGGCTGGGCTACAGTCCATGGGGTTGCAAAGAGTTGGACACGACTGAGTGACTTTCACTTTAGCATCACAAACCACATCTCATCTTCTTCCTCCAGATGTCTTCTTGAGGTGACCAGGAAACAGGAGGACGGCTTTCTGACCTACAGAGGTCAGTGAAGGCTGGACACCGGAGAGTCCAGGCCACAGGGAAACAGCAATGTTTGCCCTGCTTTCTGCTGTGTAGAAACTTCACAGATGCCAGCGGCCATCTCTGCAAATGGCAGACCTACCAAGTTCCAGTTAAAACTGTCCTTGTAGTGTTTATAAAATCCCACCATGCATGTATTTGGGGATGTAATGCCCCCAGATTCATGGGAACTTCAAGGACAGTGTACGTGAGGGAGCAAGGAACACGATAAAGTGATGAACGGGTGTTTGGAGGGCCCCTCATGCTGGTGGGAGGAACCACCAGCTGTGGTTCTGTGGGGTCACACTTCATATGAAGATGATCCTGCATCTGTGAGCACAGTGACAGAGGTTCATGTTATTCATTTCAATAAAATTGAAGTGGGTCTTTTGACAGGTAAAAGATAAACTATCCAACCCTCATTGTCTCTGATATTTCTGAGCAAGTTATATGACCATTCCACCTATCTCCCACTGTTCTTTGTATAATGAGAGGAAGCAGCCTTCAGCATTTCATGTTGGAGCAGTGAGCACAAAGTTTACTGCATGGTATACACTCAGTACATTCTTATTCAGTCCAGTTAAATCTCTAAATTACCCACACTGAAGGAAGTCAGGAAAATAATCTAAATAATGTCCAGGAGACCCGACTGCATGAGATTTTAAAAAAATTCCCTTCATCAATAGAGGTATCTTTGGAATTATATTTTTGCTTAGGAAAGACCTGGAATCACTTTCATCTCTGGTTTGTAATGAATAGTTGCTGGCAATACCCACAAAGTAGATAATCTACTCGTACATATTGAGGCTTGATCGTTGTGCCGTAAATTCCAGTTAATAACCGAACAGGCTCCACTGTAGCTGTGAGTGCCAGAAAATTAGGTGCATGAATTCCACAACGTGCAACATAAAAAGTTATGTAAACAAGGAAAATATTTGAAAGAGATCTCTTGACTACATGCACACACACACAGAGGCCACCTGTCACTTCACTTTTTATCCAAGAAAAAAAGGAAGGCAAGGAGATTTGTACAACTTTGATTGTGTGGGAAAAAACAAACAAAAAAATCTTTCATGCCTTTTTCTACCATCAATTTGTTGACTTTGTAGTTATACAAAAGTGTGTATATATATGTATACGCATATGTATCTAGCATTTTTCTTTAACTATAGCTCCTTAATTTTATTAATAAAAATAAAAGCAAACTGCTTTCCATAAGACCCAGTCAATCTTGAACTACAGAAGGATATTCTGGATTCAGCATATTTTTGAAGGAAATGTGTACACACACAATAGGTATCATCCTCCCACTCTAATTGCTTCAAGAGTTTCTGTTCTCTGGTGAGATCTCAACCTTGAATGGCGTGTTTTCAACACCCTGTTGAGCTCTTGGGGCTCAAGTGCGCTGACAGGGAGATGCTTTATGAGCTGTGGGTCTGTGTGGCAGGTGTCTTTTCCACACATGGCCCCCAGCCATTGCAAACCCTCAAAACCCACGTTCTCCTTCCACTGTGACTTGGATGTGTGCCCCTGGTGCACCCCTGTGATGTCCCGCCCTAGGAGTCCCTGCACCTCTGGAGTGAGGTCCCAGCGATGCTGAACCCATGTGCAGCCCTCTCCCGGGCCAGCGTTCTCAGAGCCCAGCCCCTGTCCTGCAAGGGCAGCCCAGGGACATGCCAGCGCCTTCAGCAGGGAACCAACCTGGATCCCCTTGGCCTCTGGGTCCCGCTGGCTGAGCTCCCAGGCCTCATAGAGCAGGAAGCAGCCATCCTCCCCATGTGCTCCCCAAACACCTGACCCCGATTCGGGGAGCACATCGACACCATGGCTTTGCTCCACTGGGTTGGGAAGTCGCGGTGCCTCGGTGGTACGTGGAAGACTGGTCAGAATGACAGACGGAAGGCAGGGCCCGGGGGAGATGAGGGGTGAGGGATGGGAGCCACCGGCCAGCCTGCAGCTTACTTCGCCCCAGGAGCTGAGCACGGGCTCCTTCTCCAGGAAGGCCAGCGTCTCACTGAGCAACACTTATGGATCAAGCATTTCACCCCTTTTACGTTTTCAGGACTATTTACGATGCACTTAAATCATCTGTGTCCTTAAAGCCAAAGGAGGAGATCAGAGGGGCTGAGTGCCGAGGAGGGCAGCGCCCCCAGAGGTGGGGGTCTGGGGGGCTTTCTGAAGGGAGCGGCCTGATGGCTGTAGGGCTTGGCCTGACAGAGGGGGTGAGGACGGAGGAGCCAGGACGGGGCAGTGTGTGCCGAGCACGCACGTGTGACACGTGTGGCAGGGACAGAGCCGCCCCGAGCCCGAGGGGACAATGTAGAGTGCCCCCGGAGCCAATGCGGGTCCAGCAGGGCCTGCGCTGGGGGGAGGGGCGGCGTGGCCGCTGGTCCTGGTGCTGGCATCACCTGCTGCCGGCGACACGCAGGGAACTCCTGCCTAGCCCTGGTCCTCACGACAGCTCTGGGATGAGATCCTGATCCCCGCAGCTCCCAGGGTCTGGGGAGGCCTGAGGCACCAGCTGGAGGCAGATGATGTGCAGGTCTGATGGAGACGGCAGGGAGGTCAGGCTGCACACAGGGGTCTGGACAGCCCAGATAACAGCCACCTTCTCCAGCCCCCAGGCACAGCCTCTGCCCGCTGCCTCCCCCCACCACGCCCTCCCTGCTCCAGCTGCTGGCTGTGGGGACTCAGTGAAGCTCCGGGATCCCTTGCACAGTGACAGCCCCCCCAATCCCCCTGCGAGGATTTGTCTCCCTGATGCCCGTCGTCCCCGTGATGGCCTCACTGCTATGTGTGTGCCAGGATGGGTGGGGAGCCAGGCAGAAAGACCACAGGAGGGAGGTCTGCCTGGAGATAAGGCCTTGCCTCTGTGTCAGTTAATAACAGCCAGTGGGAGTCGGCCCAGAAAGACACAGGAAGTGTGGGCGAGGGGTGACAGTGTGGGGAGGCGGGGACCAGGGCAGCGAGTGCTGGAGGGGAAGGCGTGCAGTTCAGCATGGAAGCAAGGGAGTCGCTGTGCCCGTCTCGGGGCAGGGGACGTGCCTTCCAGGACACTCAGTGGCAAGTGCAAAGGCCCTGGGGTGGCCGGATACCTGCGTGTTCAGAGAACCACGGGAGCCACTGTGCTGGAGGGAGGAGAACTAGAGGGAAAATGTTAGGAAACAGGTTAGCTATTCGAATTGGGCAGGGGTCGGGGGCACGCACACAGAGGGCCTTACCATCCACTGCAGCCACTCAGGGAGATGACGTTTGGAGGGAGACCAGAGTGGGGAGAAGCAGAAGCAGGAAGCCAGTTAGGAAGCAGTGCGGTGGTCCAGGGTGGAGACTGGCCGGCGCTGAGAGATGCTGGGTGGGGGGGTGTTCCTTCAGGGAGAGCAGGGACAGGCTGAGAGGCAGGAGGTGGGGTGAGGGCAAGGGAATAGCAGGACCCGGTGGGCCTTCCGGGGACAGACCCTCCCCTATGGCCTCTGCTCAGCTCCTCTCCGAGGGATGATAATAGTATCTGATGCACATCTCCTGAGTGGTTTCCCGGAAGTGAAACCCCCCACCAAACAGGAGATCGTAACTGCTGGATGAGAGTGAGCACACAGCCCCAGGCCTCCTGGAGCCTGAGGACTGAGCTCAACCCCCGTGACCCCACCCTGCTCACTCACCATCAGCCAAGCAGAGGTTTGTGCCTATCTGATCACAAACCCTGAGACCACCCCCGCCCCCAGCACACACACTTTACTGGCTTTTAAAAATGCTTTGCTGAAACCCTTGGGGAGCTGGAGGCTTTTTAGGGCTTGAGCTACCCATCCCCTTGCATGACCCTGCGGTAAACCTCTCTCTGCTCCAGGCTCCGATGTTTCGTGTCTGGCCTCAGTGTGTGTGGGGGGCACATGGACTTGTGTAACAGGAGGGCCAGGATGACTGGTCTGATCAGCGGGAAGGGTGATGTCGCCCTGACGAGGGGAGGTCAGACACTGTCTTTCACTCGTGCTGCTTAGGTGTCCAGGCAGATGTGGGTGCTTGTGTTTGAGTCAGCGGCCAAGGTGGGACGTATGGTTTGTGGGAGTTGTCCCTTCTGTGGGTGCCTCATGAATCTGGAGACTGGCTGAGGTCACTTGGGGTGGGAATAAGCTGGAGATCAAAGGACTGAGGACTCACCCCACCAGGATGAAGACCAGGCTGAGCGGGGACCGGCCAGGGGGCGGGAAGGATGTCTGGGAGGGGACTCTGGAGAAGGGGTGGCGGAGGGCTGCCTGGGGGATACGCCTTTAGGGCAGGCGAGGGTCGCTGCACCTCCCCCAAACCCAGCGCTGACAGCCTGGACCCCAGTGGGGGCTGGCACCCCCTCTGGGAGTCTGTGTAAAGGGGAAGAAAAATAGAGTTATATTTTAGGATGAGAGAAAGGACAGCATACTTGAACACTGGTTGGAATCGTCCAGAAAGAAGGATCCCTTGTTATCTGTGTTCACATTTGAAAGTGTTTCTTGGCTTCCCTGGTGACTGAATTGGTAAAGGATCTGCTTGTGATGCAGGAGACTGCCTGCAAAGCAGGAGATGCAGGTTCGATCTCTGGGTTGGGAAGATCCTTTGGAGGAAGAAATGGCAACCCATTCCAATATTGCTCCCTGGGAAATCCCATAGACAGAGGAACCTGGTGAGCTACAGGTCACAGGGTCGCAGAGTTGGACACGACTGATCGACTAAACCACCACCAACCAAAGACAGTAAACTTTAAAATTAACATCTACCCTTTAACTTTCTTTTGTGCTTATGGGCACAAGGGTGTCCCCAAGGTCAACGGGACCCAAAGCCTATGAAATTTGGCAGTCCTTTTTAAGAAGGGTTTCCCTGTGGCTCAGCTGGTAAAGAATCCGTGTGCAATGTGGGAGACCCAGGTTCGACCGCTGGGTTGGGAAGATCCCCTGGAGAAGGGAAAGACAAACCACTCCTGGAGAATTCCATGGACTGTATAGTCCCTGGGGTCACAGAGAGTCAGACACAGCTGAGCGATTTTCACTTTTTAAGAAACAGAGCACTGGACCAGGGTTGTGCAGTGAGGTGCAGGTGTAGGAGCGAGGCCAGAGACGGATGCAGGCTAGGCATTTACAACTGGCCTCCTGCTTACATTTTCCGGGGCAAGAAAAGATGGGCTTCAGTCTTGACAGTTACAGCCAGCCTCCTGTTTGCATTTCCTGAAACGGGCTAGGTGGGCTCCAGGATAGGTATTTACAACCAGCCTCCTGTCTGCTCACTGAAAAGGAAGTGACAACAGCAACAGGGTAAATAGCCAGGCTTTGTCTGCTGAGGACGCTTTGAAGATAACAAAGGATGCTGGCAAAGATGGAGGGCAGGAGGAGAAGGGGACGGCAGAGGGTGAGACGGTTGGATGGCATCACCGACTCAATGCACATGAGTTTGAGCAAACTCTGGGAGGTGGTGAAGGACAGGGAAGCCTGGCGTGCTGCAGTCCACAGGGTCGCTAAGAGTCAGACATGACTGAGCGACTGAGCAACAACATGGTAGGAACAGAGAGAGGCTAAACTTTGAGAAAAGCATCAGGAGGTCATGTATCTCCCATCGTTGGGGCAACAGAGACATTTCACATGCACAGGAAGGCTCCTTAGGGGTCAGAATGGAGGGGACACCGCTCCATATGTGATCCCACAGGCCTCTGGGCTGGAACCCATCTTTGAAAAAAGTTGTGCACACATGTTGGGGAGGGTTCCAGGTTAGGTCAGGCGTGGAAAAAGATACCAAATAATTGGCAAATGATCAACAAAGACTTGGAAGAACTGATGAATATAAATGACTTAACCGCCTCTTCTCTGGCTCCTCCGCATTGGGGAGGACGCCCATACCCTTCCTCTGCGAGTGTCATCTCTGCCTTGCCGCTATCTCATCTAAACAAACTGTGCCCGCTTCTGCTTGTTGTTAGGCTGGATCTCCAATAATAAACTGTACCTGCATTTACAGTGTTTGCCTCCATGAAAACTGCATTTTTCACTGGGAGCAAACTAGCCTTTAGCCCTTGCTGGTCTGGTGGCCAGAATTCTTGGCTTTTACCCAGGCTTCCCAGGTTCAATTCCTGGGCAGGGAATTAAGATCTTACTTCACCCACTGCTCAGGGCTGCCTCTCCGGGATCAGGAGGGATTTTGGCCCCATCACTCCCGGGCACCTGCCCTTGACAGCTCTGGGGTCCCAGCAGGTGAAGCACTAATGAAAAACGAGGGCCCGAGCCCCTCCTGTTGGTCGCTCTTCCTCGAGGCACGTTGATGTGTCTCCCTGGACCCTGGGTCTAGTGTTCCTACAACCTCAGTCTTCAGAGAACAAGTGACTAGGGACTAGGGTTACATGACACATTAGATACCCCAACAGCCTCCAGGGAAAAACCACTGCTTCTGAGTATGTTTTATAAAACACATGCCACCCACCACCAGTTATGGGGAAATGATTTTGTATTTGGAGCTTCTGGCTCAGTTGTGCAAGATAAGTGGAGAGTTTACTGAATGAGGCTTCCTCCTGGCTTTCAACTCTGCCACCTCTTAAAGTTTGTGATACTGGTTGGTGTCTGCTAAAAAGTATAGTCACAACCTGAAGGTAGAGAGTTACTTTATTTGGAGGGAATGTTTAGGACTCCGAGCCAGGGAGACAGTGTCTCAGTAGCCCTGAGAAAACTGCTCCAAGGAGGCAGGAGGGGAGTCGGGCTATAAGCAAGTTTGCAACAAAGGGAGCAGGCAGTCTTAACATCAAAGATCAGATATGAAGTTAGGAATTTATCATTCTGTGCATGGGAAAATGCAAGCCTCTGGGCTCACCGAATTCGCTCTTTTCAAAAGCACCTCAGTTCTCTGGGGCCAATCCAGTCTCCTTGCTCGGCTTAAGGACTGCCAGGTATAGTGACTGGCAGTCCCCCAGCTCCTCAGCAATCACTGTGGGGGTTAGCGGAATCCTCTGGATTGCATTTTTGGGAGCCCACAGTCACATTTAGAGAAGATAAATAGCTGATGGCTGTGACATTTCTTGTCTATTGATATGGCAGGAGATATTTTCACTCCAAGGTCAAGAAGCAACAGTTAGAACTGGACATGGAGCAACAGACTGGTCCCAAATTGGGAAAGGAGTACTCCAAGGCTATATATTGTCATCCTGCTTATTTAACTTACATGCAGAGTACATCATGAGACATGCCGGGCTGGATGAAGCACAAACTGGAATCGAGATTGCAGGCAGAAATATAAAAAACCTCAGATAAGCAGATGACACCACCCTTATGGAAGAAAACAAAGAGGAACTAAAGAGCCTCTTGATGAAGGTCAAAGAGGGGAGTGAAAAAGTTGGCTTAAAACCGAACATTCAAAAAACTAAGATCATTGCATCTGCTCCCATCACTTCATGGCAAATAGACAGGGAAACCATGGAAACATGGACAAGCTTTATTTTTTTTGGTTCCAAAATCACTGCAGATGGTGACTGCAGCCATGAAATTAAAAGACCCTTGCATCTTAGAAGAAAATCCACAACCAAACTAGACAGCATATTAAAAAGCAGAGACATTACTTTGCTGGAAAATGTCTGTATAGTCAAAGCTATGGCTTTCTAGTAGTCATGTATGGATGTTAGAGGTGGACCATAAAGAAGGCTAAGTGCTGAAGAATTGATGCTTTTGAACTGTGGTGTTGGAGAAAACTCTTGAGAGTCCCTTGGATCAAACCAGTCAATCTTAAAGGAAGTCAATCCTGAATACTCATTGGAAGGACTGATGTTGAAGCTGAAGCTGTAGTACTTTGTCTACGTGATGTGAAGAGCTGACTCATTGAAAAAGACCCTGATGCTGCAAAGATTGAAGGCAGGAGGAGAAAGGGATGACAGAGGATGAGATGGTTGGATGCCATCACTGGCTCAGTGAACATGAGTTTGAGCAAGCTCCGGGAGATGGTGGAGAAGAGGGAAGTCTGGCGTGCTGCGGTCCATGGGGTCTCAGAGAGTTGGACACGACTGAGCAACTGAACAACAAAATAACATGGAAAGTACATTAGTCAGGGTTCTCCAGAGAAACCTAATCAATAAGAGATGGAGATATTTATCTATGGATGGATCAATCTGTCACCTATAAAGAGATTTCTTTCAAGGACTGGGTCACAAGACTGTGGGTGCTAGTAAGTCTCCAGGCCAGCAGGCAAAAGCTGATGGTCTGGAGACAAAATTCCTTTTTCTCCAATAAATCTCTGTTTTTGATCTGAAAGCTTCTAAATGACTGGATGAGGTCCACCCATATCAACAAGGGTAATCTCCTTAAAGTCAACGGTTGAAGATATTAATTGATTGAAGATATTAATCATGTCTGCATGCCTGCTAAGTTGCTTCAGTCATGTCCAACTCTCTGTGACCCTATGGACTGTAGCCTGCCAGACTTCTGTCCACGGGATGCTCCAGGCAAGAATACTGGAGTGGGTTGCCGTGTCCTCCTCCAGGTGAGCTTCCCAACCCAGGGATTGAACCTGAGTCTCTTACATCTACCTGTATTGGCAGGCAGGTTTGTTACCACAGCACCACATGGGAAACCCATTAATCATGTCTACATAATATCTTTATAGCGACACCTAGGTTAGCGTTTGATGGAAAACCTGGACACTCTAGCCTAGGCAAGGAGCAACCTATTGATCCCTAGGGAGGCACTGACTACGTCTCGAAAGAAAATGTGAGAATTTGTGCAGGCTTTCTTGAGTGTCATAGATTTTCCAAAGTCTTTGACTAAATTTATCCATGGTCCCTTTTCCCCTATTGCTTTTAGGGTCATAGTGGAATTTAATGTTTAACTTCTATTGCCGGGGGACAAATTTACAAACGTTAAATTGTATTTTTCCTTTGACTCTCTATGAACTTTAAGGTAATAATTGCCTTTAGGATAGACATCTGGATGCTTTTAAAAAATAACATTTGAAAAAGCTGGATGATAAAGTATTTGAAGTGGCCTCAGAGCTGTGTGTGCCTGACACACTGGAGCAGGGTGGTTTTTTGTTCTAATATGCACCCCGGAACTTCTTTAAAATGCCAGATTATTCTTTTCTCAGAGGCATGCAATTTGTTCTCTATTGACTATTATAAAAAATATAGATAAAAGCAAAATTTCAAACGCTGTTCAACAAAAATTATTAAATCATCGCTGGCCTACTGTGGAAATTCATTTGAAAAGTGTGTTGATGAGTAGCTCTGAAGTCCTGTCTTGGCAGATGCAATAATAGCCAGCTTTATGAGAAATTCAGTTTATTCATCTGTGTGATATATACTTTCTTGACAACCAGAGTGCAGCCAAGGTCAGCCTTTTATGAAGGCAGAATATGGTTTGAATTAGGAGGCACCGAGGGGTCCACTCCTGCCTTTCCAATAATATAGATTTTCTCCTGGCTGATGATGGCAATGCTAACAGTCCAACATTTTAACTTTATTTTAAAGCTTTGATTCATGATCAAATGCAAATACCGCTGGGAGAGGTAAATGAAATGGACACTTTATCAACCACTTTCATTTTGGATGACTGGGTGTGAGATCTTCCCTGATTTGATTTCACGAATATGGAGAAAGATGGTGCGTGTGGAGGCAGGAGGCAGGCTTCTGGTGCCACGTTCTCCCTACCGCCCAGTCACAGTCAGACAGACGTGACTGCAAGTGTTTTTAAAAGTATAAAAGAAAAAGTATTTCACTACAATTTATATGATGTTAAAGTGATAACAGTTCAAAGAATAACTACAGGTTGACAAATGTCTGGGAATTAAGGTGGGGGTGTGGAGTGGGGGATGGGGAATGTTGTGGAATGAAGATGGGTAGGTGAGGAGAGGGAAGGTCATTAAAATCTAGGACTCTGAGGTTCACACTGAGGATAACCCCTAGCTACTGAAAAGTTACAAGTGAGGAAGTACGAGTTCATATTTACAGGAAAATATGTAATACCTTTTAAATATTTATATGAACAATTGACACAAATATCAATTTCTGGAATAACCCTTCTGGACACCTTGGTCATCCCAGGCTGCCTAATGCAGAATGAAAGAAAAGAGAGATCTGGTTTTAAGACAAGTCCACCACCCAAGTGTCCAGCTGTATTACAGACTTTGTTTCTAGGTGATTATTTTATGTTTGCTCATAAAATCCAGTTTTATTTGAGCTGATTTGAGTGGCTTTCTGCACCCGGTGATCCTTAAGTAGTCAGAAAATACCAGGAGAATCATTGCATGTAAAGTAGGGAAATAAAAAAAAAAAGAGTGGGAAAATATTTACATTTCCAAGATCAGTATAAGGTTGCACTATTATTTGGAATTTTTTGTTAGTCTTATTTATTGGTTGATATTTCTCTTTCTACATTGTCATTTTTCGGGAGAGTAGATAAAGAATATTAATTTCATGTAGCATTTTGCAAGCACTCAGTTAATGTTTTTTGAATGAAATAATACAACATATTTGAGTTAAATTTTAGTAGCTTTATATTTGGAAAGTGATTTGTGAGAATGTGTTGCCCACAGTACTAAATCTGTAATACAGACAGAAAAATCATGAAAAGTTGGATTTTCACAGAAACAGGAACACATCATAAAAGAGTTCTGAATCTTTGAGTTTAATTTACAGTGCATGAGATCATGTTTACAGTTATAATCTTTTTGAGGTTCTGCCCTATTATAATGAGAAATAAACTGAAAGATATTACCATGGTCATTTAGTCTATCGACAATTGAAAGCCAAAGAGTGGGAAAACTG
This sequence comes from Muntiacus reevesi, assembly GCF_963930625.1. Lineage (NCBI taxonomy): Eukaryota > Metazoa > Chordata > Mammalia > Artiodactyla > Cervidae > Muntiacus > Muntiacus reevesi. Next base: position 2,612,789 of record NC_089252.1, on the reverse strand, counting down.
ATTTTCCCCATGTCAAAGAATTATGTGTTTATACAGAGGGGAGACGAAAGTAACACGAGCAATTGAAAAAAATTAATGTAAAAGTTACAGATGTGACCTTTGTAGTCACTCAGGGAGATTATATATAATATTCAAAAAGTTGTGACATTGTTTAAAGTACTTTGTGACAACTCATCATTTGGAAAGGCTGCCTGAAATCTGGTCTGAGTCATAGGCTATAAGGCCCAGAAGAGAATGTCAGCAAAGAGTGTGGCTGCCTAGTCCAGTGCTCACGGGCGCGCAGATGCCGAAACACCTCGATGAGAAACCTCATTGTCCTTTCTCAGCCTTGAGTCCTCCCGGGGCATATGCTTCCAGAAATACATACACCCTGACTGTGTTTGCTTCTGTGTGCACTGTTTATATACATGACACCGTGTATAGATAGCATGGATAAATACATTCTCCCCTCCTGGACACCTTATGTGAAGCTTGTCTCCATAATATAAAGCCTAGAAGCTGCTCCACAGACAGCAATATATTAGTGCTGGAGGAACACACTCATTTCACAACACCCCCATAAAATTTTCTTTTGTGAAAGAGAGGTGAAATTGTTAGTCACTCAGTTGTGTCTGACTTCGCGACCCCTTGAACGGTAGCCCACCAGGCTCCTCTGTCCGTGGGATTTCCCCGGCAAGAACACTGGAGGGGGTTGCCATATCCTTCAATGTGGCATGATTTATTTATCAGTCCCATAGTGAGTGAGAGGCATGTAGGTTATTTCCAACATTTTATAACAAGTCGTGCCAGAATACCTTACCCCCGGGTCCCTGGCACATGTGGAAAGGGACCCGTGGGGTGGCTGCCAGGTCAGGGACGTGTGTGGAAGAGGTCATCACCTCACAGAGAGGCTGTGACTGCAGGCCAACCCACCAGCTGCCCCGGGCGACCCCAGGCCCTCAGCCTCCTCACCCCTCCCCTGCCCCCTGGAAGCGGGTTCTGGCCTCAGGGCCCACGTCGGGGACCACGTTCAGGGATGCAGCCTTGGAGAGTGCTGTGGGGTTGAGGTCACTCACACGAGTCCAGGCCCGGACCCACTGATGGCTGGGGATCAACTTGGAGACTGCACGGGGCGGGCGTGGAGAGTAGCCTTGTAAGCGGCTTGCTCTTTGCCCCTGCCGTCACGGCCTGGGCCTCTCACTTCTGCCTGGGCGCTCCCTGCTCTGTGTCCCAGGCCGGTCTGCAAACCCACAGTGTGTGCGTGTGTGCCCGTGTACCCAGCCTTTTTGCAACCCCGTGCACTGTCATGAGCCAGGCTCCGCTGTTTATGGAATTTTCCAGGCTAGAATACTGGAGTGGGTTGCATGCCCTCCTCCAGGGGGAACTTCCCTATTCAGGGATCGAACCCACATCTCCTGCACTGCATTTGGAGTCTTTACCGCTGAGCGACAAGGGAAGCCCACAAACCATCAGTACCTACATCATATTGATAAATCTTTCCAAGGTGCCTGTGTCGGAATCCGTCCGCCTGTGTCACCAAGCTTCTGACATGCAGACATGAGAGGAGAATGCGAGTTCTCAGGGCACCTTTCATTACCTGTGAATTGAGCCTCTTTTCACACTAGTAATTCCTTTGACATGAATTATCTGTTCATGTTCTCTAATCACGCTTTTTTCATATGCGTTTATTGGCCTTTTTCTTAATGCTTTTTAGAAATTCCACCTTAGGGAAATTAGCTATGTGTGATATGAGTTGGAAAAAAATGGCTGTTTTTATTTTGTGGAGGGTTTAACTCTTTTTCAATATATTCGCTGTGATATCTAATCTCTGGCTGTTCTTGGCAGTGTCTTTTGAGAGACAGGTAAATTTTTTTAAATATATCTATTTATTTGGCTGCAGCAGCTCTCAGTCGCAGACTGTGGGGTCTGCATCGGGTGGTATCTTTTGTTGCAGTTCTCTGGCTGTGGCACGCAGGCTTAGGTACCTGCATGTGGGATCTTAGTTCCTGGCCAGGGATCAAGCCTGAGTCCCTGGCACTGCAAAGCAAGTGCTTAACCACTGGACCACCAGGGCAGTCCTGAGGGACAGGTAAGGTTGATGGATTGCTGACGTTCTTCTCCGTGAGAAATGACATGACTTCATGGTTAGTTGTTTTTGAAGGTAATTCCCAGAGGAGCTTCAAAATGTTTTGAGCCCTGTTCCAAGCACGTAACTCCTCAAGGTTTGTATAATTTCCCAAGGTGACGGTTATGAAAGATGAGGCTTGTGTAGGTATCAGCTCCATCCTATTTGTTTAGAAACATCCTCCTGATCTTCGAGTCACCCCCAGCTTTGTAGGATGCAGGATGCTGGTCCTAAATTGGATGCTTGGTTTGCCAGGACAACCGCTCGCCCAGTCGGCTGTCTTCTCATCCTCTGCATGGGGTCTTTTGCAAAAGTTTTAAACTTTGGTGAAATTGCCAGTTTATCTCATTTTCCTTCTATTGATGCTGCTTGTGGTGTCAGTCTCTGAACTCTTTGCTTAACCCTAGATGCCAAAGTTTTTATTTCTTCCTATAAGTTTTATAATTTTACGTTTAAGTCTGTAATCTAGGCAGGGGATGTTTTTCAGTGAAGGGTATGAGCCTCTCGGCTCCCATGTGAGTTCCTTGACAACATCCCAGCCAGGGTGGTGGAATTTATCCCAGGCTGCATGAGGGGTATCTTGCAGCCTTTGCCTATCAGCTTTTGCCTGCATGGTTGTGGGGGGACACCATTTTTCTGGTGTTTAGTTCGATCCCTAGGTAGGGAAGATCCTCTGGAGGAGGGCATGGCAACCCACTCATGTACTCTTGCCTGGGACATCCCACGGACAGAGGAGCCTGGAGGGCTACAGTCCATGGGGTCAGAAAGAGCTGGACACGACTGAAGAACTAACATCTTCCTGGAGTAGGAAGCTAACATAATTTTTTAAATTAATATTCTCTTCAAACCAGAAATACTTTATGACTTTTACTTGTTTTTCAAGTTGTGCTAGTTTCTGAGTCTAAGGACATTTGACACTTAGCAGGGCCTCTGTGAGACTGGAACCAGGGGCCTTCCCATTCCTTTTCAGAAGTCTGCTTTCTGAATGCCCAGGCATATTCAACTTTGCTTGTGCATGTCTGCTCAGTCATGTCCTAATCTTTTGCGACCCCATGGACTACAGCCCACCAGACTCCTCTGTCCATGGAATTTTCCAGGCAAAAATACTGGAGTAGGTTGTCACTTCCTTCTCCAGGGAATCTGTCCTGATTCATGGATAGAAACTGTGTCTCGTGTCTCTTGCCTGGGCAGGTGGACTCTTTACTTCTGCACCACCTGGGAAGCCCACATCCAGCTTCGTGTGCATGTGGGCTTAGTAGCTCAGTCGTGTCCAGCTCTCCTGCAAACCCATGGGCTGTAGCCCACCAGGCTCCGCTGTGCTCGGAATTCTCCAGGCAAGAATACTGGAGTGGGTTGCCATTTCCTTCTCCAGGGGATCTTCCTGACCCAAGGATTGAACTCGATTCTCTTGCATGGCAGGTGGATTCTTCACTGTCTGAGCCACCAAGAAATCCTCTATCCAGCTTGGTTCCTGCAGAATAATCTCCCCCAATGATCTTCCTTCTGTTTCTAAAAAGTTCTAGCTACCTGGGAAACACATATCCCATCGTTATTGTCTGTTATCCAGGCTCTTAAAATGAAACAAGAAGGCGAGGGATTTGAACATGAAGATTGACTGCATATGTCTCTGCAAATTTGACCCCGATTCAAGCCTTCGCCGGTAGATGGGTTACTAATGTCCTCCAATGAGGACTCCTGAATTTTTAAGGAAGCTTGGCTATGACACGGGGACTGTCGTGATCTGTGCATGGGTTGGAAAAAAATTTCCAGACATGAGGCAGAATGAGAGAATGACATTTATTAGAGTGGGAAATGCTGTTAGAATATTGGGCAGGCTCAAAGGAGAGCCGACCCCATTAAAGGGCTAGTAGCCAATTTTTATAGCCTCAAGACAGAGAAAATTCCTACTGGAAGGGGAGCATTAGGTGATTGGTCAGGACGCTATACACAGGATGGATATTTTACCTAATATGGGGTCAGGGAACCTGCCTGTTTAAATCAGGAGGCTCATGGCAACAGTTGCTATGGGGCTTGGTCAGTTCTGGAGATTTTCGTCCTGTGACTTCGGTGCAGGGCTCCACACCTGTGACCTTTGTATAGGGCTCCACAGAGACACGTGTAGACAGTCCTTGATTCCGTATTCTCATACTCTCTCCCAAATCGTGATTAATAAACACACACACACACTGTCCTCACATCTGCGCATCCTCAGGTGAAGGACAACACGGAGAGTGAGGGTGTAGACAATAAAACAGTAAATTTGAACAAATCTCATCAACGCAACTCAGTACTGCAAGTGGGGATCAGTCCCAGCGTTTAGAAAAGAGGCAAGAATTCCGAGTTCTCCTTTTGCTACTCTGTAACTTGGATGCATTATAGTCATTATTTCTAACTTATTTCCTCTGTCACTCAGAATTAAGGTGATAATATTCACAGCTTAATTATACGACTCCTCGAGAAAAGACTTGTAGAAGTTCATTTATCTTAGGCGGTCCCCACCATTATCTGGCAAAGTTATCCAGTAAAAGTCACTTAATTTTTTCTAGCCCTCAATTTCCTATCATATAAGTGGTAGGTGGAACTTGATTTTTCTCTCTGCAAGGTCCTTCTCAGCTCAGAATCCCTGTGACTTAACAATTCCGAAGAAAGTGGTGTTTAAATGTAAAGCATTGTGATTACCACTTTCTTTTTTTGTTGTGTAATTATGGTTGTGTGAGGAAATGCTTCCTCTTTTCAGGCAAGCCTTTTTAAAATGCAAATTTAAATGTTTCGAAGAAATGACTTTATTTAATCCTATGACTCCTTGTAAAGTAAGAAACCAGCAGGATTATGAATAATATTATGAGTTTTTGAGTGCATTTTTAACATATTCTTTGCTCAGAAATAATACTAATGATAGAAAGTAAGCCCCACCCGAACATGACAGAAAGGAATGCATTCAGATAATGTGTTGTGTGAATTATTGGCTGTTCCTCAGCACTTTGACCAGAATAAATGATTAAAAATTGAAGAATGTGAATAGTACAAACTTGAAAAAATGGTGAAAGTCATGACACAAGGCCAATTTTATTTGCATGAGATTAGACAAAAATTTGAATCTTATATATAAATGTTGATTATTGGCTATAAGCTTTAATTTCTTTGCAAATAAATATTCAAAATACATAGAAATGGTATATGGCTTCCCAGCTGGTGGCAGTGGTAAAGGATCCTCCTGTCAATGCAGGAGACATGAGACACAGTTTCGATCCCTGGGTTGGGAAGGTCCCCTGGAGGAGGGCATGACAACCCACTCCAGTATTCTTGGCTGGAGAATCCCATGGACAGAGGAGCCTGGTGGGCTACAGTCTATGGGGTTGCAGAGTTGGACACAATTGAAGTGACTTAGCATGCACACAGAGACAGTATAGATCCCACTTCCTAGACTTTGAAAGGCTAAAGGAAAAACTTATTTACAAGTCATTAGGTAAAATTGATAATTATAGGGGATTTTATTCCCATCTTGGAAGGAAACCTGGTCTTGAAACTTGTGGGGCTCCAGGGTACAAATCTCTTCTATGTCCCTCGTTCCTTATTTGTAGGAAATGGGCTTCATTCAGCCTCTAGAGACCTTCCCTGAGTTCCAAAAGGCAGATGAAAACAGTTTCTTAATAGAAAGGGGAGAGAATGAAGAAAGCAGAAGCAATCAAGAAGCAGGAGTGCAGCTGTGGGGCAGGATCCTGGCTCCTCTTGAAGCAACACCAGGACAGTACCTCTGGACTCTCCTGCAGGAACTGAGGCCCCTGCCCAGGTGGAGGAAGGCGGCCTCAGGATGCCTTGAACCCTGCCCTGTTATCTCACCACCAGCCAATCAAAACAGAGCCATGTACTTGGCAGCCCACCCCACCCCCCAATTTTGCCCATAGAAACTTCTCCCAGAAAAAACCATCAGGGAGCTCCCGCGTTTGGGAGCGCACGCCACCACTGTCCTTGCTTGGCCCTGCAGCAGACCTTCCTCTGCTCCCAACACTGAGGTTTCGGTTTGTTTGGCTTCACTGTGCATTGGGCACGTGAACTTGAATTCAGTAACAAAATCAGAAAAGACCCGTTCAGCTCCATGTCAGCCTTCACTTCCCTGGACTACTGTTAGCAGGTACAGATTTGATTGCTGTACCAATTGTGAAAGAAAATTCATCTTTTATGGCGGGATAAGCAAAGTTTGAAGGTAGAACTCCTCTCTGTCCTGCCTCCCCTCTCCTCCGTACTGTGTGTTTTGTCCCTGCACTCTGCATGGACCAGACCTCCCCATCAGCAGAAATACCTGCTCAACATGAGAGCAGCATTCTCCTAGCATCAACAAGACACGTCCTTAAGGAGAATGTGCCTTCTTGATCTTGTGAGCGGTGATGTTAATCCACTAGGGTGACGCTTAGATCTGAATTATGTAAACGCTCAGTAACACATCACTTCACATACAGCGTCTGTCCCCCAAGATTTAACTGTGCATTGACTTCTCATGGGCTGAATGGTTCTCAGAGCTTCTGAGAGGCTGCTGTCCCCAGGTTATAAGCCTCAACGTGGCCAGAATGAAGTCTTGCATTTCTTTCCTTGATTGACTGGTTGCTTTTTGTCCACATGCCCTGATCGAGTTGCTTTCTTCCCGTTGACGATGTTCAACTTCGCCTGAGCCTTGCTTTCCCACGTGATACTGGTGCATTCTGGGAAATGGCCGAGCACACATCCTGAGTCCAGACCAGCCTCCTCCTCCTTCCCCAAGATTCTCTTCTTTCTAGAAACTCCGGGTTTCCTTCCTCCTGCTAGAACCTTGCTCATTAGTGCACCTCTCTGTCAGAGGAGCTTGAGTAAAACCGTCTTCTCAATCAGCTGGAGCGCTGACTCGAACGGGTCCAACCTTGTCTCGAATCTGCGTTTTCTCCTCCCGGTAACAAGGCTCTTTCTTGGGTCTTCTGTGCTCTGTTCCTGCTGGGACGCCCGGTGATGGTGAGTTTTATTCCTGGTCCTGCGCTCAGGACCCTGCGCCATCCAGGGCCTGATGTGGGTTTGAGCTTGGACCTTTGAGCACTTGCTTGATTGTGGTGGCTGAATCCTTTGGTTTTGTGATCTGACTGTTTGGTGATCTCTTGGTCTATTTTGTGCCCAAATCAGTTAAGAATTTCAGGCCCAGCAGGAAGTGATCAATTTTGTGTGTTGTGTGTTTACGCTTGGTTTGCAGCTGCAGTTTTAGAGTTAAAGCTGTCACCTTTCCCTCTGTGTCTATAGATCTGTATGTCTAATTCAGGAAGAGCTTTATTATTCATTGTGTATGAATTGCTATTTCCCTACTCTCTGAAAAGTTTTAATTGCTCAGTCATGTCTAACTCTTTGCAACCTCATGGACTGTAACCCACCAGGCTCCTCTGTCCGTTGAATTCTCCACGCAAGAATACTGGGGTGGGTTGGTTACCTTTCCCTTCTCCAAGGGATCTTCCTAGCTCTGGGATCAAACTCAGGTCTCTGCATTGCAGGCAAATTTTTTACCATTTGAGCCTCCAGGAAAGAAGATTTTACCAAAGTAGATTATAAAGTCTCTTAATTAAGCTCTATCCTGGTTAAATAGTATATAAGTAAGTGCTTATTCAAATTAATCTTTTAAAAATCCTAGAAATTAAAGAAACTGAAAATATAATGCTTTCAATGTGAAAAAAGTTATTCTTTTAAAAATAATTTGAACATGTTTTAACAATTCAAGTTAACACGTCATTGGCAAATAAGGCTAGTTTGCAATTGTTTTATTAGAAACAAATATGTTCTCTGAGCTATTAGTGTCAGGTACAATGTAAGTGTACATTTTGATTCTACTTTGATATGTTCTTCCTATACCTATATAGGACTTGCTGAATAACCCAGCTTTGCTTCTAATAAATGTTTAAGATTATGGAAAATGCAAAACTACACTTAACCAAATTTGATTCATTATTCTGACAAACTTTATTTCAATAGTAATTACAATAACTTGAAGATAATATCTTGATTATTTAAAAGTTTTTTGTAACTTAAAAATGAACTGGTATTAAATTATAAATTAACAGATATTCTTTATATGCACAGATCATTTATAAGTAAAATAGAACAGTGAAATGTTATTAACCATAATTTAAGTTTATGTACTTTTATTTCTTAGTTTTATATTCTCAGAGAGGCTGTAAACATATATATTTGGGCCTGTTAGTAAATGTGTTCATTTTGTCATTTTGAAAAATTTTACCTTAAAGGATGCATTGTTATGTAGAAACTTTAGGAAGTTTCATTAGAAGGGAATTTTATTTGTTGTACTCAAAGCCGGCTAAGGTTTGATAAGTTTAACTGTAAGATTTACTGGCAAATGCAAAATTAAAAATCTAATACGAAATATTGTATTGATGCAAAACTAGAACTTGGTTATCTATCTGTTAAAATGACAATAATAGGAGTATTACTTTGCTCTTAACATGAGGTTGTACAAGGTTATTCTTTACCTCCTGTGTAAACCACCTAGATATTAAAGTCTGTGTCTGACCAGAATAATCTATGGCTTATACTGACTGTATTGTGTCATTTATTATGCAAGAAAAAAAGGGTTACTCACTTATGGAAGAGTTAAGGATCTTCACATTCACGTTACCCCTGTAATTTCTTTACAACTTTTTATGACCACTTTGGCTAAATATGTCACCAAGTATTGCTTCTTAGTAAACCGTGATCCTATTTTTGGTGCTGAAACCCAGGATCGAACCCTGACAATTTTTGATACTTTGCTTTCCCCAAATAAATCGTAAATACTAATGTTGGCAACTAAAGCTGTCTTAAGATTTCCCAGAGGGCCCCTGGAGATCACAAGGGGCTCAGTCTCCTGACTTGTGAAAATAATTAGGTTTATTTGGTGTGTTCCTACCGCCGATTCTCATGGGGATCACTGTCAAATCAGAAGGGAGGCTCAACCCTCCTTAGGTTAAATTTGTGTGGGTGAAAGATTTTAAACCCAAATGTCTCAGAATCTCCTGCTAACAGGAGTACCCAGGGAACAGAGCTCTGATGTCCAAAATGTTTCCACTTGCCAGCATCCTGGCCAGTTGGACTGAAAATTAGTCACAATGTGGTGCTATCAGTCACAGCTTCAGCTGCTGTTTAAAATGTTACTTTTTTCCACAACTTTACTTCTTCAACATGGATCAGGCATCTTCTTGGCCAGGGGTTTTCAGCTGGGGATTGGCATCACTCACCTGTGAATCCTCAGCGTTCAGGTGTCTGGGACCTACTCCAGGCTACAGAACATCTTTCCTTGATATTGCTGACGTATTCTTAGCATATTCATTAGACAGCATGTCAGGATTATTATGTTGTGTCTGAAGACATTTTTCTCTGTAAAGATTATGTTCACTCATTTTTATATTAGATGTGATACCTATTGTTTCTAATCTAGTGCAAACCGTTATGTTGATGGATATTTTGTCTGAAACCCTTTGGGACTGATTTTATTATCTCATGCTGCAAGCCACAAGCACAACTACATTCCCGGTCCGTTTGTTCTTCTTGTCATGAACTCCTCATATCTTGCACTTCTGAATATTATCAGTAATAAGTGAAGCCCAGTCATTTGAAATCTTCTGTCATCTGTGGATAATTTTTGCTATACTCTGATGCTTTCCTAAAAGTGCCCACACTCAACCACCAGCAACAGAGAACCCCGTGAAAGGACGCCGTGTCGGTCACTTGTCCACTTGTCCGTTACTGCTTGGGTCCAGGCTTCTGAGAGCATCCTTGAAACCACTCTGAGGCCCTACCCGTGGGCTGAGGGTCAGGATTTCCAGAATTCTAGCTGTGAAACAGCAGAGTCCATGCAACTATTAACTCAAGACGAAGTAGAACAAGAGCTGATGACATAGGACTGGATCCCCTGCTAAGACCTGAGTGTGGGCTTTGTTTGTATGTTGGTGGTGGTTTCTGTGCTCCGTTTTCTGGTTTTATAAGCAAGTCCTTTCACTTTCCACTAAGCTATACATAATTCATAGCAGTTTAATAGACTCTGCTCTTGTAAGCTGAAATAAAACATTTCAAAGACATCTACTTCTCCCTGTCGACACCTCCAGGATTCTGAAACCCTTCTTGAGGGTTTTTGCTTTACTCTGATACTTTCCTAGAAGTGCCCACACTCAATCACCGGCAAGAGAGAACTCCGTGAAAGGACACCATGTCGGTCACTTGTCCACTTGTCGTTACTGCTTGGGTCCAGGCTTCTGAAAGACTCATGGCAGAAGAACTATATTCCTGTTTCATGACAATATTGTTATTTTCATAGGTTTAGTAGAAGTCTGATCCCCTTGTTAACAGCAGGGTTTTTTAAAATTAAAAATATTATCTCAACTCTGAAGAACTAACAATAAATTTGGAGAGAAGAGGGAAAAGGTAATAATTTTATCACTGTCTCTACATTAAAATTTTTGTTTTGCTATCTTAGTACACTCTTGTTTTACTGTGAGCCATCTCAAAATATGTTTTTTTCTTAAAGAGGAGGTACATAGAAAAGTAAAGAGAGTATTTTTCAAAATAAGAAGTCATCTTTCTTGCTCTGTATCCTGATTTAGAGAATATGAATATATCTTATTTCAGTGGTATTCTGTGCCAGTGCTTGAGTATGAAAACTTTTCATGTTTTGGGATTTGTACAAAATGTTTGCATGTCTAAAGCAAACTAACACAATTTAATACTTTTCCAAGAACTTCATTTATCAGTGAGCTCATTGCTAGCATTGTATAATGACTTTTCTCAGACAGATGTAGATTCTCCTTATAAATGTCTGGAAGAAATATTTTGAAAATATGCTGACTTAATTGCTTCCACACAATTTTCTCTTAACATCATTACATGCAGAAGCAGAGACACAAATTGGCATTTATGCATGAATGCCCATTTGCAATTTCTCATTTTGCGCACGATAATATAGGCTCGGATATATTTTCTTGAACCTTAGCAAGCAATACATTTATAAAGAAGAATTTTCTCAAATACATAGTTGTGTTCACTATTTCTGCTTAGTGGAAGCTTACCCATGCAATGTTTAAAGTAGTGTCCATATTTTTCATCCACAGGAAACAAAATGAAAACACTGTCCTTAGTGACAAGCTTCTAAGATTTCTCTTAGTTTCTCCAATTTGACTGTGCATTCCCTGAGGGCAGCAGGGTCTGTGACTTATGCTTACAGTCTAATTTCAGCACCATGTGGGGACAACTGTGACTTGTGGGTGAATTTATGAACAGTCCCTGCAAAATTGACCAGGTGGAAGGCAAAGGAAATCCTAAGACCCTCTTTGTACCCAGCTGATGAAATCCTTGGCAGAGTTCACTCAGTCTCCTTTTTTTAAGATCCATTTTTATCATTTTAATGACACTCCTTTAGGATTTTTTTTTTTAATTAAAAAGATGATGTCTTATATAAGGGTTTAAACTCCTGCCTTTGGGGTAGGAATACTGACACTTTTATCTTAGGGCTTTTGATTTATACCTGGACTGGATATGTTAAGTTATCAACTGGATCAATTTCTTCACAATATTATTGGCATAAGAGGGACACATAAAACAATGTATTTGTTAAAACATCTTACATTTATCAAGCGCCTATTCTGGACTGTGCTGTTCTAGATGTAGAATCAGTGTGGACTAACAATTACATTTGTTGCTGTTGTTCAGTTGTGTCCGACTCTTGGCGATCCCATGGACTGCAGCACGCCAGGCTTTCCTGTCCTTCACCAGCTCCTGGAGCTTGCTCAAACTCATGTCCATTGAGTCGGTGATGCCATCCAACCGTCTCATCCTCTGTCGTCCCCTTCTCCTCCTGCCTTCAATCTTTCCCAGCATCAGGGTCTTTTCCAATGAGTCAGTTCTTTGCATCAGATGGCCAAAGTGTTAGAGTTTCAGCTTCAGCATCCGTCCTTCCAATGAATATTCAGGACTGATTTCCTTTAGGATTTACGCCTTTGATCTTCTTGCAGTCCAAGGGATTCTCCAGAGTCTTCTCCAGCACCACAGTTCAACATCATCAATTTTTTAGCTCTCAGTCTTCTTTAGGGCCTAAATCTCTGCTCCACAAAGGTTGGAGTAAAGACACCCCAAAGACATCCCCTGGGACCCAGCAGGTGAGCACCTGAGGTGACGTCACATGCCAGGAGGAGCCTGTAGGGGGAGGGCTGTCGTGGAGAGCAGGGTGACCCTAAAGCCGGTGTCTCACCTGGGCTCCGTCACCATCAGGGCCAGACCCTGCTCTGCGGAGGGGACACCCTGTCCGTGGTGGGGAGTATCCGGCCCCCAGCACCTTGACGTCAGGAGGACATACCCCATTCTCGACAACTACCGATTGCTCCGGACATTTCAAGATGTCTTCTGGGCTAAGTGCTCCCAGCTGAGGACCCCTGGCAAGGAACAATCCAGCCATGCTGCCGTGCTGAATCCTCTCTTCCTGTGGATCTGGAGCTTGGAAAAGGGATCTTCTAGATTGACAAAGACGTGACCGAGGCCGGGGAGTAACCAGTAAACCACAAGGGCTTGTCAGTTACTGAGCAGCCCGATTTACTGCTTCACCAAGTGCAAAGCTCGGGAGCCAGAGGGGACCAAACCGCCAGCTGCGGGATTAGGTCCCACGTCTCGAGCCAGAATCTTCCAAGCGTGGTGATGTGTTGTTGCTATGGCAGTTCTGCTCCAGGGCCCTTTGGCCCAAAGAGGAGGACTCTTGATGCTGAGGAAATCTGAGGTCTGGCAGCAGCTGGCCAGGCTGGCAGCTCCCAGAGGAACTCCGATTCTAATTAGATAAGAAGGTTGCTCGTTGACCATTCAACCAGACTGAGGCAGGCAGATGGCTTTGAGGGAAAATCTTATGAAGACAGGTCAGCCTTTATCTTTAGAGTCCACATAATTCTGCTTTAATGTAAATTCATAACAGTTATTAAAAATGAGCCACTTAACCTCTTTTAACCTATAATTCTGTCATAACTGTACTTGATTTGTAGGGTTATGATGGGAATTAAATGAGATAATGCACATGGTTTTCAATAAATATCAACTTTATTAATATAATGGAAACTTTATTAATGCAATTTATCAGTAATGGAAAAAATGCAAATAATATATTAATAATAGTAACAGTGATGACATTCCCTTGCACATGAGATAGGTATGTAATAGTATGTCTGTTACTACAGGGAAACTGAGACTCAGAGAGTTTAATACTTTGCTCATGTTCACCTGGACACTCGCGGCCTGGACTTGAGTCCGTGTCTTCTGGGTCTATTGCTGCTGCTAAGTCGCTTCAGTCATGTCCGACTCTGTGAGACCCCATAGCTGGCAGCCCACCAGGCTCCCCCGTCCCTGGGGTTCTCCAGGCAAGAGCACTGGAGTGGGTTGCCATTTCCTTCTCCAATGCATGAAAGTGAAAAATGAAAGTGAAGTCTCTTAGTCGTGTCTGACTCTTAGCCACCCCATGGACTGCAGTCTACCAGGCTCCTCTGTCAATGGGATTTTCCAGGCAAGAGTACTGGAGCGGGGTGCCATTGCCTTCTCTGCTTCTGGGTCTAAGCTCAGGGCTCTTTCTGAAGCATCACTCTAAGATGCTTGCTAAGGACGGGTGTTTCTCAACCCTCCAGACCTGGGGAGCCAGAGTCTCGGGGTCTGTGTTGTCGACCCTCCCTCCATGCTTCGTACCCAGCCAGCCTGGCATCGAGGCTGGTGTTTGAAACGCATCCCACACCACTCAGTTGGGCACAGACGCCCACAGTCCTTACCAGGGCTTTCTCTCCACTTCTAATTTGTATGTCTTCTGCTTGGTAGTCGTTTGCTTTTCCCAATTACTTGACTCTGGAGTGGAATTTCTGAATGATGCTGGGTGTGTTTAGGAATCCATGCTGATGGGTGTGGGGGAGAGGGAGAGAGAGAGTTGCATATATTTCTGAATGTTTTTTCATCTAATTAGAAGAGCACTTCCCTCTCATTTTCATCCCAGTTTGCACATCTTCAGAATAGAAGCATGAGATGGGGGCTCTGAGCAGGGGCTCCAGGTGCTAAGTATGAGGATGTTTTAGCCTCAAGCCCACTTTGAAGAGGCCCCTTGCTAAGGATTTTGGGTATAATTGTTTGATTATCTTTTATTTAAGCTATATTTGAGTAGTTCATTGTCTGTGAGTGACGAGTTAGGTTCTTGTAGCCCATCTCTTCTGTGACAGCTGGTTTCTATGAAACCATGACAACTGCCGATGTGGGGGGTACTTTGCACAAGTACCACAGCTCAGGGTTGCTATTCTGCGTGCTGAACCCGGTTGGCTCACTGCACATCTGTGGCTTCATTTACAGTTGAGATCAGCAAGGGGAACTAATTATCCTAAATCTATGCAGTCTATCATTTATTAATATCTTTGTCCTAATTATAGTGTCCTGTGCAGGTGGTTTTCAAAAAGTCCTCGCTTTCAGCTTGAAAGCAACAGGACAAGAGAGGAATAAGCTTGTAAACCCCTGGCAAATCTTTCAGCTTCCCCTCTTCAGAACAGGCATCAGACAGCGATGGTTATTTGTGGCTACTATCAGCTCCATCCTGGCTACGGCTGGACACCACAGAGGAGGGTTCTGTAGATAAAATTTACAATTTGTAAAACACTCCTACTCTTCTGAAGGGAGCTTAGTGTGGGAGCCGATGAACCAGCTAGGAAGTGATAAAGACTGGGAATGTTGATGGCTTGGCCTGGGTGGTTCACAAGGGACATAAAGACATTCAAGTCATGCCTAGATAGGATTCTAAGACTGAAAGTCCAAGTTAAGCATGTGCCAAAAAAATTCAGCTATGCTATTGTCTGTCATTGATTACTTGCACAATAGGCAATAATTGCTAAAGTACTTTATTGTCTATTTGGACCTAAATGTACCAAAAGGGAGATGCTTCACAGATGGTGAAGTGAAGAAACTCCTGGCTTTGGAATCTGGGTAGGCATACTGCAACGAGCAAGCAGCACACTAGCTCTGCACATCAGATGTCAGATGTAAGAACAGCAACATCTGTGAAACAAACTAAGTTCGCAACCAGCCATGTCTTCTCATCTCCCAGGAATCTAGACATTCTTCAGCTTCACCCATGGCCATAACTTCAGAACAGATGGGTTACTCACCATAAGTCTTGGAGGATGTTTTCCTGTCAAAAAGCCTACATTCTTAACGAGCCATTGTGCATCATGCTAGTGTGTCTAGCTCTTTATTCCTGTCTGTCTGTCCACCAGTGTGAGAATGAGAGTCCTGATGCTCTGAGCGTGTCAGTGCAGGTAGCAAATTGGGACACATTCTGTCTGCAGAGTGTGGTGATATCTTACTTGCTCACTACACTGCACGGGGTACTAGTTGGCCCATCGTAGTTGGTATGGATGAACGTAGTCAGTAGGCAAAATGAGAGAGGAATTCAAATCTCAGGTATATATTAACCATCCACAATTACACCTATAACCAGACAAACAATAGCTATGCACGTCCAAAAGCCCAGAAGGTAATCATCATTTCTCTTGCCCAGACAGACAGCACACCTAGAAATCATTACCTCATATATCAACCATCTCTAGCAGCATGGAATCCACTACAGTGTTAAAAAGATCACAGGGAATATCTTACATACTGAGCTGCTTGGCCTAACAGACCAAGGTCTTCTCGTGGGTAGGGACAGAAACTTGTTTCAAGTTACTTGATAGTAGCATGCACGCATGCTCAGTCAGTTGTGTCTGACTTTTTGTGACCTCATAGACTATAGCCCACCGGACTCCTCTGTCCATGGAATTGTCCAGGCAAGAATACTGGGGTGGTTTCCATTTTCTCCTCCAGGGGATCTTTCTGGCCTAGAGATCAAATCTGTGTCTCCTGTGTCTCCTTCCTTGGCAGGCGAATTCTTTACCACTGAGATACCTGGGAAGCCCACACTTGATAGTAGAGTAGACCTCAAAATGATTCTTAGCTCATTTGATTCCATCACAAGTTTGGTCACCATAGGTCCTTTCTCAATTCTCTGCAAGATATAAACCCTTCCATAGTATTGGGTCTGATGTGGCACTAAATTATTCTAAGTTGAATTTGAGAAACCTGTAAGCAAAACATTATGCAGTCATGACCAGACCTCACTGATCACAAAAAATCATCAAGCTGTACAAGAACTTGCAGATTATTAGGGCAACCCGAAATAGACAGTTCCAGAAAATAATAATAATGATAAACATGATTGACATACAGTTAAAAAATATAAGATAAAGTATTATTTATTAGTAATTAAATAGCAATGAATAGTTATTATTATTAAAATCCACTGACTACTTTCCCATTTCTCAGTCTGTAGCTTCATGCTCAATGACACAATCCAGTCCTATTGGTCTGTTAACAGGATAATGTTCTGTTAATGAGATACTATCCCATCATCTTGGACAAGACCACTTGAGGATTTATGAAATGAAATAAAATGAGTTTCAGATGTTTCTCCATCTCATCTTGGCTCATTTTCTGTGTCTTTGCTGCATGGCATGTGGGATCCCAGTTCCCTGACCAGGGATTGAGCCTGTGTCCCTTGCAATGAAAGTATGGAGTCCCCATCAGTGGACTTCCAGGGTATCCCTCTTGGTTTTTGTATCATAGCCCTCACGTTTGCCAAGAATGCTGATGCCATTAGCAGCTTGCTTCTAAGACCAATCTACATGTCATGGAACCTTCAAAGACCCCACGATGAGGAAGATAATGTCTCCTGGCTGGACACCGACTGCAGTGGAGTGACCTGGTTTGTCTCCATCACAGAGTGATGACCCTGAGAGGGAGGGGAGGGACTGCTATTGTGTGAGCTGAAGATTAGGGCAGTAGCTTAATATTATGCTTCCTTCCATTTCTTTCAGTCTGTATAGGAGTTTCCCATAGAATTTGTTCTGAAGCTAGAGACTAGTAATTTCTGAACAATCAATGCTTGTTTTGTAACACAACCTTGCCTATACACTTTTGAGTTGTTATATGAGGGAAAGAGGAGAAGGAGGCAACAGAGGATGAAATGGTTGAACATCATCTCCAACTCAACAGATATGAGTTTGTGCAAACTCCAGGAAATGGTGAAGGACAGGGAAGTCTGGCGTGGTGCAGTTCA
Source organism: Muntiacus reevesi (assembly GCF_963930625.1). Classification (NCBI taxonomy): domain Eukaryota; kingdom Metazoa; phylum Chordata; class Mammalia; order Artiodactyla; family Cervidae; genus Muntiacus; species Muntiacus reevesi. The sequence goes on along the minus strand of NC_089252.1, from coordinate 2,595,540 downwards.
TGGGGTCAAAAGGAATCAGACATGACTTAGTGACTGAATAACAGCGATATATTATTTGATAGTGTTTTTTGACTCCTGTATACAGTTTTGAAAGACTCCCCAAATATACAATAGCATATTATATATAATGTTATAAATATAAATATTATTGCAACTCCTCTTAAAGATGTTTCTTACAATAATCTATAGCATCAAAGGCTAAATGAACAGACTTTCACAAGCTAAAAGTAATCATACTAAATGAATATTTTCTTTAAAAAGTAAACCCAGCTTCCTGCCGCAGGTGGTGGCCTCGTGTCGACAGCCTTTGGCAGCCAGGATTCTTGGGGCCATGGGCGGGTGACCCAGATGCTCTGTGTCAGAATCCCCCTTTGGAAGAAGAGGAAGTCAACCCAGGTTCTCACTAGACCCTCTGTACCGTGTGTGGAACCAATCTACCATTCCAAGTCTACCATGTACCTGCTGATTGATTAGCTGATTAATCAGGTTCAAGGGGAACCCTTGTTGGCTGTATCGTTCAGTCAATTGATGCTAACACTTAATTATGTGAAATTACTTCCCAATATTCCCTGTCTCCAATCTTGTCTGAATTCATAAAATTTTCTTTTTGGAACATTAAGTATGATGGTTCTTTTAGGATTGTATTTCTCTATTTGATTTCTATTAATAATAAATTATTGAAGAGGTCTTAGAAACTGGCTTTTTCTTTCATTTTCAAATCCTTCTGGATAAATGCAGGCACTCTGTAGATGGTAATCCCTCAGCCTAATGACAATCCAGAGAAGGACAACAGTTTCATGACAAATAATGTGCCTTGTCTGTTTTGACTGAGATTTGATTGTGTTGCATTGATTCAGTTAAGACATTTGCCTGACTCCACAGATCACATGCCTATCTGAAACGAGGTGGGGAGGGCTCAGGACTCCAGCTACAAAGGCAGGAGAGAGCCGACGCAGTCTCCCTCCCATAGGGGGATTTCATCTGCGCATTCCCAGGTCGTATTCCCACGACCAAGACAGCTCTACCCTGCAGGGCTGAGGTGACCCCCGGCTGGATGCTGGTGCACGTGCCACTCGCGTTGACTGGGCTTTCTGGGAGGTCCTTCCCAGCCTGCCTTCCCGACCACTGAACCTGAGTCTAGGATTGTAGAAAATGAAATGAAACCGTTTCCTGGGGGCGTTCTAGCTCCACCCCTAAAGTAATTTTGTTACCCAGGTAACAGGTTTTGAGTTACTGGTTTCTTTTACTCTGCTGGCTTCATGCTTTGCAAATTCGTGTTTCATGCTTTAGCTGCACATTTCCTTTATAGCATATGAGGGTGATCGTTACCAGAAGAGGAGTTTTCTGAAGTCAGAACCTAGATGTTTTGCTGACCTCTCTATTGCCAAATTTCCCTCTTTCTGGTCAGAGTGAAACACTTTTGTTCCTTGCATTGAGACTCTTCACACCTCTCCAGGAGAAGGATAGCAGGACAACACAAAATTCTGTCCCTGATTGTGAAAGCATGTTTATTTCATCCTGCCTTTGCCTGATCTCTTAATCCTCCTTTCCCCGGGAGCCTGGGAATAGACTGATTTTGGGCTGCTAATCAGCTTTGCTTCATTTTGGCAGGACTACTGGGTAAACTCATGAACCCAGATCTCACACTTTACCACGAGGCATTCATTTCAATTCACTTATGAAAGTTTAATATGTGTGTGGGACCAGAGAAGACCAGAGAAGGCAGAAGGGACAGTCTGGCTCTGCAACTTCAGACCAGAAATGAGCCGAATGCCGGGCCCCATACCTTGGCCAGTTCTGGTCATCTTAGGTTAAAATCATGCATGTATTTTGGATCTTCATTTCCAAAGTGACCCTTAAATTTGGGATATAAATGAAATAAAAGAAAAATCTACTTGAGTTCTTTGCTCTAAGGGCACAAAATCAGGAAGAATGGATTTATTAATTCTGTATCAATCTCTTTTTGAAATAGCAGATGAAGCCTGTAATAAGCAAGAGAATCTGAAGAGCTCAGTTCCTTCTGTTATTGAGAAACAAAAGGAACTCAAAATGCCTTCAAAAAGAACAGTGGCTGTAAAGGGTTGGGCCAACATTTGAAAAAGAAAAAATATGTCTTAGCTATTTTGTATTCTAGGATGAGTGGGGAAAGGCTCCCAGAAAGAGCGGCATTTGAAGCAGAGCCAGGAGGTGTGGTGGGGTCTGCTCAAGTGTCAGGCAGGGGCATCCCAGGCCAACAGCAGCTCAGCTAAGGGATCCTGGGGGTGAGAATGTAGGTGCAGGGAAGTGTAAGGTCCTGGGGTTCCCTGGTGCACAGTGGGTCTGCAGACATCCAGAGTCTGTCAACAGATACCTCCTGAGGAAGCCATGCACTCACTAATCTGTGAGTGCCACTCACTCCTTCAACAGGTACTTACTGATGACCGCCGGTGTGAAAACCCGGCCAAGTGCTGAGGACGAAAGATGACCGTGAGAGTGCGTGCAAGCCTGGCATCCTTCTCGGTGGGGGTGTGGGGGGAGAAGCACTAGCAAAGGGCCTGTCAACAAATACAAAATTGTGATCATGTCAGGATGGACAGGGATTATAGCCACTAATGGATTAGACATGCCCATCAGAGGCACCAGGAACTGGTGGAGGGTTTTATGGCATAAAATACACTTGGAGGTGTCTAGGAACACCTTTTTGGCTGCTGTGTATGGGCTGGGTAGGACTGGAGGCAGGGTGACCAGGTCAGATCATGACAGTATCCCCCCACATCCGCAGGTGATGCATTCCAAGACCCCAGTGGGTGCCTGAAACCATGGATGTTACCAGACCCTGTATACACATTTTTTCCCCCTGTCCTAAAGCGTGTCTACAGTCTGGATTAGCTGCACAAAGAGATGATTCATGTCCTGGGCAGGACAGAGGGGGACAGCTGGAAATTTCGTCACGCTCCTCAGAATGGCTGGCAATTTAAAGCTTATGAGTTGTTTATTTCTGGAATTTCCTATTTGATACTTTCAGATCTTGGTTGATCGAGGGTAACTGGAACAGAAGAAAGGGAAACCATGGAAAAGGGGGCCAGGAGGGGGCTACAGTATAACGTGCTGGGCAGGTGCCTATGTGAGCCTGTTACACAGCCCAGCACGTAAGTGGAGAAGAGCGGGAAGATGCAACTACGGGGATTTGGGAGCACCCACCAAGGGCAGTGAGGAGCCAGGTGAGAGGCCGCAGGGAGCAGAGCTCCAAAATCTCTCGTGGGTGTCTTTGATTTTGTGATTGAAGAAACTGACCTGGTACCTGCAAGATCACAGTTCCCTGGCCCGCCAAGTGTCCTGGGTCCTCTCTGGATTCTTTCTGGGCCTTGTATTCTGTACCACCTGCCAGAAAACCCACCAAGCCTTATTACAAACATGCATTTGCACATCCATCTTCTAGAGAATGGAGTCCTGACCTCACTGACTTTGCACCCCTAACAGAGAGTGATGCATAATAGACAAGGGATAAATATTTAATAAATTTACTAATTGCTTACCAAACCCCTTCTGAATGAACTTTTGATATATTTTTTAGTTCCTTAGAAAGCTATGAATTTCTCTACAGCATATTTTTTTTTTACTTTGATAAACAACACATGATTAAAATTGGATTTTTTTAACCCATCCTGACAATCTGATTTAATTGGGATAATTTAATGTGATTATTGATATAGTTGAATTACTATCCACCAAGTTTGTAACTGCTTTTATTCATTGCATTTGTTTTTCTTTTCCCTGTCTCTTTTTCTTCTCTCCCTTGTTTTCAGTTCAGTTCAGTTGCTCACTCAAGTCCAACTCTTCGCAACACCATGGACTGCAGTACGCAAGGCCTCCCTGTGCATCACCAAGTCCCAGAGTTTACTCAAACTCATGTCCATTGAGTCAGTGATGCCATCAAACCTTCTCATCCTCTGTCGTCCCCTTCTCCTCCCGCCTTCAATCTTTCCCAGCATCAGGGTCTTTTCCAGTGAGTCAGCTCTTCGCATCAGGAGGCCAAAGGATTGGAGTTTCAGCTTCAACATCAATCCTTCCAATGAATATTCAGGACTGATTTTCTTTAGGATGGACTGGTGGGATCTCCTTGCAGTCCAAGGGACTCTCAAGAGTTTTCTCCAACACCACAGTTCAAAAGCATCAATTCTTCAGTGCTCAGCTTTCTTTATAGTCCAACTTTCACATCCATACATGCATGCCTACTAGAAAATCCACAGCTTTGACTAGACAGTCTTTGTTGGCAAAGTAATGTCTCTGCTTTCTAATATGCTGTCTAAGTTGGTCATAGATTTTTTTCCAAGGAGCAAGCCTCTTTTAATTTCATGGCTGCAATCACCATCTGCAGTGATTTTGGAGCCCCCCAAAAAATAAAGTCTGCCACTGTTTCCACTGTTTCCCCATCTATTTGCCATGAAGTGATGAGACCAGAGGCCATGATCTTAGTTTTCTGAATGTTGAGTTTCAAGCCAACTTTTTCACTCTCCTCTTTCAAAACTTTTATCAAGAGGCTCTTTAGTTCTTCTTCACTTTCTGCCATAAGGGTGGTGTCATCTGCATATCTGAAGATATTGATATTTCTTCCAGCAATCTTGATTTCAGCTTGTGCTTCATCCAACCTGGCATTTCGCATGATGTACTCAGTATATAAGTTAAATAAGCAAGGTGACAATATACAGCCTCGAAGTATATTTGGATTTGGAACCAGTCTGTTGTTCCATGTCCAGTTCTAACTGTTTCTTCTTGACCTGCATACAGATTTCTCAGGAGGCAGGTAAGGTGGTCTGGTATTCCCATCATTTGAAGAATTTTCCACAGTTTGTTGTGATACACACAGTCAAAGGCTTTGGTGTAGAGAATGAAGCAGAAGTAGATGTTTTTATGGAACTCTCTTCCTTTTTCAATGGTCCAGTGAATGATGACAATTTGATCTCTGGTTCCTCTTCCTTTTCTAAAACCAGCTTGAACATCTGGAGGCTCATGGTTCATGTACTATTGAAGCCTGGCTTGGAGAATTTTGAGCATTACTTTACTAGCCTGTGAGATGAGTGCAATTGTGTGGTAATTTGAACTTTATTTGGCATTGTCTTTCTTTGGGATTGAAATGAAAACTGACATTTTCCAGTCCCGTGGCCACTACTGAGTTTTCCAAAATTGCTGGCATATTGAATGCAGCACTTTCGCAGCATCATCTTTTAGGATTTGAAATAGCTCAATTGGAATTTCATCACCTCCACTAGCTTTGTTCATAGTGATGCTTCCTAAGGCCCACTTGACTTCACATTCCAGGATGTCTGGCTCTAGGTGAGTGATCACACCATTGTGATTATCTGGGTCATAAAGATCTTTTTTGGACAGTTCTGTATATTCTTGCTACCTCTTCTTAACATCTTCTGCTTCTGTTAGGTCCATACCATTTCTGCCCTTTATTGTGCCTATCTTTGCATAAAATGTTCCCTTGGTATCTCTAATTTTCTTGAAGAGATCTCTAGTCTTTTCCATTCTATTGTTTTCCTCTTTTTTTTGCGCTGATCACTGAGGAAGGCTTTCTTATCTCTCCTTGCTACTCTTCGGAACTCTGTATTCAAATGGGAATATCTTTCCTTTTCTCCTTTGCCTTTCACTTTTCTTCTTTTCATAGCTATTTATAAGGCCTCCTCAGACAACCATCTTGGCTTTTTGCATTTCTTTTTCTTGGGGATGGTCTTGATCCCTGCCTCTTGTACAATGTCATGAACCTCCGTCCATAGTTCATCAGGCATTCTGTCTATCAGATCTAATTTTTGAACCTATTTGTCAGTTCCCCTGTGTAATTGTAAGAGATTTGATTTAGACCATACCTGAATGATCTAGTGGTTTTCCCTGCTTTCTTGAATTTCAGTCTGAATTTGGCAATAAGGAGTTCATGATCTGAGCCACAGTCAGCTCCCGGTCTTGTTTTTGCTGACTATATGGAGCTTCTCCACCTTTGGCTGCAAAGAATATAATCAATCTGATTTCGGTATTGACTATCTGGTGATGTCCATATGTAGAGTCTTCTCTTGTGTTGTTGGAAGAAGGTGTTTGGTATGACCAGTGTGGTCTCTTGGCAAAATTCTGTTAGTCTTTGCCCTGTTTCATTTTGTACTCCAAGGCCAAACTTGCCTGTTACTCCAGGTATCTCTTGACTTCCTACTTTTGCATTCCAGTCCCCTATAATGAAAAAGACATCTTTTTGGGTGTTAGTTCTAGAAAGTCTTTTAGGTCTTCATAGAACCATTCAATTTCAGCTTCTTTAGCGTTACTAGTTGGGGCATAGACTTGGATTACTGTGATATTGAATTGTTTGCCTTGGAAATGAACTGAGATCATTCTGTCATTTTTGAGATTGCACCCAAGTACTGTACTTCGGACTCTTCTGGGGGCTATGAGGGCTACTCCATTTCTTCTAAGGAATTCCTGCCCACAGTAGTAGATATAATGGTCATCTGAGTTCAATTCACCCATTCCAGTCCATCTTAGTTCACTGATTCCTGAAATGTCGATGTTCACTCTTGCCATCTTCTGTTTGACCACTTCCAGTTTGCCTTGATTCATGGACCTAACATTCCAGATTCCTATGCAATATTGCTCTTTACAGCATCGGACCTTGCTTCCATCACAGTCACATGTTGGGCACCTATGGACCTGGGGAGCTCATCTTTCACTGTCGTATCTTTTTTCCTTTTCACACCGTTCATGGGGTTCTCAGGCAAGGATACTGAAGTATGCATGTCAATTACATGCCTGTAAGAATTTTTCTTTTCCAGTTACTAGCCTAAAGCTTGTGGTAATTTTAACTGCTCCAAGTCTACCTTCAAATAACAAGTGTCATGCATACTCTTCATGTCGGAATATTCTCCATTCTTCCTTCCCATCCCGGTGACATTGCTGTTGTTTATTTCACCTATCTATATATGGTAATCACCCAACACAATGTTGCTTTTATAATTTAAATCAGCATTTAGCTTTTAAATCAACTAGGAATAGAGAAAATAAGAGATTTTGTCTTCATCTTATTTTTCTCTGAAGCTCCACTTTTTATTTTTTCTGGATGTGTGTGTGTGTGTGTATGTGTATTTCTGATCCATATCAGCTTCCTCTACCTGCAGAACTTCTTTTAACAATTCTTGCAGGACAGGTCTGCTGAGAACAAGTTCCCTTCATTTTTTTTTTTTTTTTTTTAAATTTGTCTGAGAAAGTCCTTATTTCTCCTTCATTTTGGGAGGATGCTTTTTCTGGATATGGAATTCTAGGGTTTCTTTTTTTTTCCTTAAAGATTTAAAATATTCCACTCTTCTTCTTGCACAGTTTATGACAAGAATTCTGCCATAATCTTTGTATTTTTTCCTCTATGAGTAAGACAGTGTTTCCTCTGACATTTTCTCAACATTGCTTTAAATATGACATACCTAAGTTGTAGGGTTGTGTGTGTGTGAGTGTGTGTGTGTGTGTGTGTGTGACCTATGTGGTATTCTCTGTGCCCCCTGGATATGTGCTTTGATGTCTGTAATTAATATGGGGAACTTCACAAACGTGGAGCTATGATTTGAACAACTGTTACTAACGAGCTGGTACCAGCTGTTACCCATGGCCCTGAAAGTCCCCTGTTCTCATCTGTTCTTCCCTCCAGCTACCCTCCTCCAGCTTTGGGAACCACTTGTTCTTCACTCTGTCCACATTTTGCCTTTTCTGGAATATTGTGTAGTTGAAATCATATCATACGTCGGCTTCTCAGACTGGCTTCTCCCACTGGGTGATGTGCAACTCTGTTTCCTCCATGTGTCCTCATGGCTGGATAGCTCATTATTTTTATCCCTGGATAATATTACATTCTCTGGATGGACCCTGTCTGTGTATTCATTCAACTACTGAAGGGCATCTTGGTTGCTTCCAGCTTTGGGTGATTATTAGTAAAGCAGATATAAACAACCATTTATGTAGCACTTTACAAAGAACCCCCATTCTTATTACCTTAGTAATTACTCACAAGTTTACATTAGAAGCATTAATCATGTAACTTTTTTTCAGAAAAACAGAGTAGTGGGGGAAGCTTGGAATAAACCAGGTCTCTGATTCCCCCAACCAAATTATAAAAATATAAAAATGAAATTCAGGAGTGGGGTTATGGATCCATGATTATGTACACATGATTCACAGGCAGAAAGATGGCTTAACTGAGATATTACTCTATAATTTTTAGCAGTTGAATTAATTCAGAAGATTAATTCCCTTCAGTTTTTACTTTCATTCCTGAACCAAATTTCTAGTCATTGTTTTTATTTGAAAGTGTTTATTTTATAACTTTTAGTTTCTGAAATTTAAATTTCTCATTCTCTGATGTCTTATAGGATATATTTCATTTTGCTTGAGACACAATGTTGATGATATCAGCACTGAACTTTTAAAGAATTTAGCCGGAGAATTCAAGAGCTGTACTTGAAGGGATTCTGCAGGCCTCACGTGACTTGGGACCTCCTCCCACCCTTGTTTACTGACCAAGGTGCAGGGCTTTTAGTGGAGGGGCTGGGGTGTGGGGACCCCAACAGACGGTGGAAACATGTGGTCGCAGTGTGAGGGTGCCTCTGGGGATCATCAGTCCGGCTGACATCCCCCAGTTAGGAGCCATCTCAGTGCCATAGAGTCTCCAGCCTTCTCCCCCTCTCTGCCTGTTCCACCAAGTGGGATATTTTAAAGCACCGAGTCTGTGTTGGCACGTCCAACTGCGTGTTCAGCTCATTAGGCTGTTCAGGGCTTTGGGTATTACTCACCCAGAAAAGGAAGCAGATCATGGGGAATTAGTCATGCCATCTTAGCCTTTGCCTTTAATATGATTCAGAAACCGACAAAAATACGTAGTGTCCATGGGAACAGGGGAGCAATGCTTCTTTTTCCCCTTTGTTCCTTTTCTATGTCATGCTTTTTTAGCCCACATATCATAGACCTGGCTGGAGGATTCATAGGTTTAAACCAGGTCTTGTTAACTATGGCATTACTGATATCTGGGCTGGCTAATCCTTTGTGGGGCTGCAGGCAGAGTCTGCGCCCTCTGGGACGCTTTGTGTCACCTTGACTCTAGACATGAGAGGCTGCTAGCAACCTTTCCTCCACAGTGTCCCGTGGAGGACAAAACCAATTCCACTGGGCTCACCAGTTCTCAACTGGTTCTCATCTGTGAGAACCACTGCTCTATATATCTTGCCAGTGGTTTTGAAAAGAAAAATCAATCATCAATTCTCCCATCTAGGGCTTCCCTGGTAGCTCAGTTGGTAAAGAATCTGCCTGCAACGCAGGAGACCCGGGTTCGATTCCTAGGTTGGGGAAGATCCCCTGGAGAAGGGAATGGCAACCCATTCCAGTATTTTTGCCTGGAGAATCCCATGGACAGAGGAGCCTGGTGGGCTATGGTCCATGTGGTCGCAAAGAGTCAGACACGACTTAGCAACTAAACCACCACCAGGTGTTAAGATCAAGACATTTGGAATCTTAGTAATGGGGATCTATTTTGTGTGTTACTCTACAGCTGATGCCATTTCTGGCCTGGTTAAGTTTTTTGTCTGCTTAAATCTTCTGAAAAAATCTATTTCCTATGTTTTGCAAAACAAGAGAAGTTGTCACAAGAATGTGTTAGGAGAGGGTGGGGACCTATCTCCACCCTGTGTCTTACCCAACCACCGACCACACTCAGAATTCTGAGTCTTCTAAGGGTGCCTCTCTGCAGACACCCAAGTCTTCTTGTCTCTGTTACCATTTCTGCACCCATTGTCTATCTTCATATTTTGTGATTTGCAAGTTTGGATGTTCCTAGTTTTGTTAAAAGTGGAGTTTGGGTTTATTTTCTTGTTTTTATTTTATTGGAAAAATTTCTGAAAAGTCAGAAATGCGTTATTCTGCTAAACTAAAACTGGAAGGGCATATTATTAAGAAATCAAAGACTCAGACATGTGGAAGGAAAACACAGGAATTATCACAAAACATGATCCCTTGAACCCAGAGCGCCTTTAGCCGGCTAAGTACTCAGGCTTGTGCTTCCAAAAGAAGTGCTTATAATTTTAAAATGGAAATCTCTGCTTTTAATTAGTTAAACTTAATTTTTGTTTTCTTTCTCAAGTGGAAATCATGTAGTGAAATTCTTAAAGCAGTAAGTATTGTTTCTGTTATTTTAAATTAAGATATAGTTGATTTCCTGGTGGAAGGCATGGCAACCCACTCCAGTATCCTTGCCTGGAGAATTCCCATGGTCAGAGGAGCCTGGCGGGCTATAGTCCATGGGGTCACAAAGAGTCAGACGTGACTGAAATGACTTAGCACGCACACACGTATATAGCTGATTTACAATGTTATATAAACTTCACGTGTACAACCTAGTGATTCGCAGTTTTCAAAAGTTGTACTCCATTTATTGTCATTATAAAGTACTGGCTCGGTTCCCTGTGCTGTACAATGTAAACGCTGTTTCTTGATACCATTTGTCTGAGTCACAGAATCACAGTGTCAGGGTTTATTATATCTGGAAGAAAGGGTTTCCTGGCTTGCTAATGCATGTTTTACTTGTGCCTGCAAGGTGAGAAATGCCAGGTCTGTGGCAGGGCTGGTCCACATGAAGGTGACATCCTGGGGACGAGTGACCCATAGCTGTGAGGTTTGCTCAAGGCTTTTCAAAGGCAGGCCTGGGACTGCTCCCCCATTCCTGCTCCTCGTGGGAGGGGCATTATGAGCATCTTGCCTTGGGGGACGTGCGGTCCTTCTTTACTGGAGGGAAGACGGGGTGATGCGGGGGAAAGTGGAGCCCAGGTGTGGGGAGCATCTCAAACAAGCTCTGGGAGGGCACTCTGGAGCCTCCACCACTGCTGAGTCAGAATTCCCCCAGTACAGGCACATGGTGATGTTTACCCGCTTTGCTGTTCAGTCTCAACCCCATGGACTGCAGCACTCCAGGCCTCCCTGTCCTTCACCATCTCCTGGAGCCTGCTCAACCTCATGTCCTTCAAGCTGGTGATGCCTTCCAACCATCTCATCCTGTCATCCCCTTCTCCTGCCTTCAATCTTTCCCAGCATCAGGGTCTTTTCCAGTGAGCAGCTCAGGTGGCCACATATTGGAACTTCAGCTTCAGCATCAGTCTTTCTAGTGAATATTCGGAGTTGATTTCCTTTAGGATGGGCTGGTTGGATCTCCTTATTGTCCAAGGGACTCTCAAGAGTCTTCTCCAACACCACAGTTTAAAAGCATCAATTTTTTGGTGCTCAGGCCTTCTTTATGGTCCACCTCTTACATTCGTACATGACTGCTGGCTTTGACCATAGCTTTGACTAGACGGAACTTTTACCCACCTGATGGGCCCCAAATGTGTCCTGACAAGCTTGCCGCCTCTGGCCCAGCAGGGGGTCTCCCTCTGCAGTGGTAAGGAGACATTCTCCCTGGAACCTGAATGTCTTCGCATTGAACAAAAGCAAGTGTGTGTGCCCTTACTGGGGGCTTTCATCTCCGCGTCATCGTTTTCTGACTCGGTATCTGGTCCTGTAACTGTCGACATCAGACACCCTGAGCCTAGGGTGACCCTCATCTGTCCTTGACCGTGGCGTGAGGGGAAGGGGGTCTCTGTTGCTGGCCTGTGGGGTGATTGCGGGACACAGCTACAGAGCACACACAAACTCCATCCATTTCAGTCTCCAGCACGCATGTGGGGAGTCCTGAACACGGCTGTTCATTTTCCCTACTTGTTCTTTGTCTCACAATCTAACAAGTAGAAAATGGCTGTGATGATTAATTTTAAATGTCAACGTGGCTGAGCCAAGGCATGGATGCCCAGACATCTGGCTAAGCGTTATTTCTGTGTGTGTATGTGAGAGAGACAGTGTATCTGGGCAGCTTAGCATCTGAAATAGTGGACTGGGCACGGCAGGTGGCCTCCCCACCATAGGTGGGCCTCACTGGGTCACGGGAAGCCCCCCTTGGACAAAAGGCAAAGGGGGGACCCTGCTCGGCCCACCTGGCTGAGCTGGGGTGATGGTCTCCTCCTGCCCTCGGGCCTCCAATTCCAGGCAACAAACTCTGCCACCCACTGTCCTGGGCTTCCAGCTCACATAACAGTGTGAGGAGATGCCTTAAAACAAGACACTTTATAAATACATACACATCTCCTATTGGTTGTTTCTCTGGAAAACTCTAATATGACGGTTATACATAGAAAGCTTTATCCTCGGGCTGGAGGACTCCCCTGAGGGTGGATCATCCCTCCTACTCAGAGAGGTCACTCTTCTTGGCCACAGCTACACCTTCTAGGCTCTGTTCTTCCTTCTAGATTCTGTATTAAAGCTAAGGAAGAGATCAATATCCTGGGTGGCATGGCCACAAGGAGAATCTCAAGAATAACTTGAACTTTTCCAATGAGAAATTGCTTTGATACACGTCACCCCAAATCTATTCACCATCAGGCCAGGAGAATGCTGTGTATTGCAAATGAATTTTGCAAATGACATTTCAAAGATATCAAATTTAACTTAATTTAAGCACTCTGTTGTGATTTTCTACATATGGCTTGTGAATAAAAATTCAATTACGGCAGCTAGACAAACGAGAGTTTTTCTGGATGCAGCCAGCAGTCTTTTTCTTCCTTGTTTCCTGAGGAAGAAATACCAAAGAGTGTTGCTTGATCTTTTAGAAAGCAGAGGTCAATATATGCAATCATTTTGGAGGGTCTGAAATAATTTTCCTGTCCCTGTGAATTTCTGTTGAACTGTGTCTTGAGCCAGGAAGCCGCCTTGGTAACAGCCTGGATCAATTTGGATGTTGCTGTGTCCCTAACTGCCCCGTAGGTTAACTATGTTGCCATCAAGTGGTGACAAGAGACACAGTTAATCCATCTGAATTATTTAATTGAGTAGGATGCTGGACATTGGTGGCCCAGCAGTAAAGAATCTGCCTGCAATGCAGGAGATGCGGGAGACACAGGTTCAATCCTTGGGTCAGGAAGAGCCCCTGGAGGAGGAAAAGGCAACCTGTTCAACTATTCTTACCTAAAGAATTCCATGGACAGAGGAGCCTGGTGGGCTACAGCCCGTGGGGTCTCAGAGAGTCAGACACGACTGAGTGACTGAGCACACAGCACAATTTATCAAGAAATTCACATGTTTATTCAAAATTTGAGCTGGCTGTGTCATATCTTTCACACTTCGAATAAGAAATTAAACAAGAAAAAACAGTCCCCATACCAAGCCTGTCAAATCTGTATAGAAATCTTGCAAAAGCCGCATCTCCTCTGCTTGGTCTCACGGCAGGTTGGCTTGGGCCGCGCCTTCTTCCCTCGGGGACTCTATTTCTTTGCTTCTGGGTGTTTGCTTGGACCCAGCTCATTAATCCTCTGGCTGAGTGCTTTGCCCTGCTCGGGGGATATCCTCCTTGTTTGTCAGTATCTGTCTTAGTCAGATTGGTACATTTTGGGAGAGAAACCAGGAGGAACGGTGTCCAGGGCTCAGGTTTAGTTTATGTCAAAGACAAGGAGGCTGTTCTGGTTTTTTTCCCTCTGCTTAAAACAGCAATCCTGTTTCCTCCTTTCTTTTTTCTTCTTTTTTAAAGTCTTTATTGGATTTGTTACAGTTGCCTCTGCTTCATGTTTTGGGTTTTGGCCTTGAGGCACCTGGGGCCAAGGGTTGAACTCACACCCCTGCATTGGGAGGACCGCCGGGGAGTCCCGTGTTTCCTCCTCTCTTAACCTACTCTTGACCTGTCTTCAGCCGTAGACCACAGACGTGTGGACACGGGCAGGGCGGGCCGAGCGGGGGCAGGAGCCCTGATGCAGACACAGCCGTGTGTGGAGCAGACAGCTGCCGGGAAGCTGCTCTTTGACACGGGGAGCTCAGCTCAGGCTCTGTGCAGACCTCGAGGGCCGGCCGGGGTGGGAGGCAGGCTCAAGAGGGAACAGATACATGTGTACTGACGGCTGAGTCATGCTGTTGTCCCGCAGAAGCTGACATAACGTTGTAAAGCAATTATACTCCAATAATAAAATCATAAAAAATGATCTGCCTTCAAGCTATTTTCAAGTTTGCCCTTCAAACTAACTGGAAAATTAGCATTATTAAGACAGTAGAAAATCAGACTGAGTTTTTAAATGCTTAAAAAGGAGTTTCTCTTCTCTATTTAAATATTACAGTGTGTTAGTCACTCAGTTGTGTCCGACTCTGTGACCCGCCAGGCTCCTCTGTCCATGGATTTCTCCAGGCAAGAGTACTGGAGTAGGTCGCCATTCCCTTCTCCAGGATCTTCCTGACCCAGGGATTGAACCCACGTCTCCTGCATTGGCAGGCAGATTCTTTACCACTTGAGCCACCAGGGAAGCCCATTTAAATATTAAAGTGTCATAAAAATAATCATAGTCACTGTGGAGCAAAGACTGGAAGCTTAAAGCTGAGAATGAACACTTTCCCTCCGCTCGTCCCTTCCGGCCCTTCTGTGTATGTTTCAAACACACAGTCACACACAAAGTCACACACACTCTCCAGTCACACACAAGGGTATTCATGCACAATTTATTCTAACCTGAGTCTTCTAAACCTTTAGAAGGATTTCTTCTTCTAAATCTCCTTTTTTAAAGCTAAGGCATCATATCACGTGCTCTTTTCTGCAATGTGACTTCTTGCCATATTTCTTGGAAAACTTGGCAAGCTGTTATAATTCTACTTCTAGACATACTTGTTGTAAATCAGTGGACCATAAATGTAAGGGTTTATTTCTGGACTCTCAATTCTATGCCATTGATCTGTTCTCATGCCATTTTCACTCCATATATATTGGAGATACTCGCATATCGGAATGGTAAAGAACTCATTTCACTTCTGTTGCATGACCTGCAATTTGCTGAATGTGTATGACTTTAACTTGGCCCGTTGTTCTCACTGACAATAAATTGTTTGCAATCTTTTTTCTGAAATGATTATACATGCACTTTAAAATTGTGTATGTGCCCATACGCCTCTAACATTGTAGGTAGAATTACTTACCTAAGTTAACCAACAGATTTGGTTTTCTAGAGAGCTGGTGTGGGCCTGTGTGCCATTTTATGAATTCATCTCCAAGTGAGCAGATGAAAAAAATTGTACTCTTTACTCTTTACAAAGTGAGATCTTTTAAAAGGAACACATTTCTTCTTGGTCCCTGTTCAGCTTTCACCTGGTGGAGTCAGGCTGTGTGTATGATGATCTGCCTAAATCCAAGTCATGTCTGATTTTTTTTCCCTGAGCTTCTTTTAACGGACTGAAATATGTCCTTTTCCAGTAACCTAATTTGCTTTCTTGTCCCATAAGTGAATGAATGAAGTCCCAGACAGATGGAAACTCCCAGGATTCTCCTCTAGGCTTTAGCGATTCTCCTGTGAGACGCTCAGTGGGGCTCACATCACACCTCGCAGGTGACCCTCTGTGTCGCCACCTTCCCTCCCATCCTGACATGCTAAGTGCCTGACATGGTTTCTCTCCTAACCACCCTCTAATTTTGCTGCTCTTCCCATCACCAGCGACAGATGAAGACACAAAAGCTTGGTGAGGTTCAGAGTGTGTCGAGAAGGCAAACGGGCAGATCCGGTTTGTGGGATCCCGGAGGGCACACGTGGGCCAGCGCGCTCTGATGCTGGGGCTCCAAGCTGCTCTGCACCAGCCGGCCTCCCCGGGGCCACGGTCAGCCCGTGTGACCCCGGCTCTGGGCCCATCCAGCGTGCTATCTCATCTTCTCCTTCCATCTCCCTGCACACTCACCTTCCCCGTCTGCCCATTAAAGCACCATTTGTGACTACTCTGCAAGTTAAGTTAATTTCTCTTGAGAGAAATATGGAAAACTCAGTTCATCTCGAATGTATCTGTAAGCCTCAGGCTCCTTTAGGTCCTGTCGGCTTCTCATGCAGCGTGTGAATTCACTGCCCCGGTGGGATGGTTTTCCTCCTTTCTGCTTCTGCTTATTACCTTCAGCTCATTAGCCCAAAATTCACCCTGGCAATGTGCTGGCAGGAAGCAAATACTAAACTTAGTTCCCTCTTAACTCCTGGTCGAATATTGTAAAGTTCTTAAAGGGGTTATGGAAATCTGAAAGAATATCCTACTGATTGTAAGAATCAAGTGTTGTTTTTTGAAATACTTTTTTGATAGAGATCGTAAAAGGAACAGTATCACCCAAGTCGCAGTCTAGAACAGGACCGTGAGCCAAGGGGCAAGACAGGATCCGACTGGAACAAATGGTACTGTGAACACAGAGCGAATTAGGAGAGATTTTGGTTTGAAATTTAATGTACAAGATTTCTGAAATACCAAATAGCCTTCTTAAACTGGTGGGAAGAACACAGACAGCAAAATCAGTTTTGAGAAAAGAAAGAATTCTTCCATGACAGGGAGCATGTATGATAAGATGGTGTGGATTTCAGGCCAAGCAGATCACTTCAAGGGCTTCCCAGGTGGCACTAGTGGTGAAGAACCCGCCTGCCAATGCAGGAGATGCAGGTTCGATCCCTGGGTGGGGAAGATCCTCTGGAGAAGGGAATGGCAACCCACTCCAGTGCCTGGAGAATCCCATGGACAGAGGAGCCTGGTGGACTTTAGTCTGTGTGGTCATAAGGAGTCCAACACAACTGAGCACACATGCACAGATCACTTGAAAGTGTATTCATGAAATGCATAATAACCCATGAGTTTGAAACATGAAATTGCCAATATTCTACCATCTTTGAATGAAAAAAAATTGCACTTTTATGTGATTTCATCTAATATTCTTTAGAGTCTGGTACAAAAAAAGCCACATTAAGAAGGTGGCTTCTTGAGCCCCGACGACTTCAGTGATCAGAATGTCCAAGTGTTTTTGCCCGTGAAGTCCCTTGACTCTTCACTCTGACCCCTGCGTGCCCCACTGCCCACAGGAGTCAGCTGCGCTCCTGGAGGCTTCTTCCAGAGCTGGGGGCTGAGTGAGTTGCCCAGGGCTGGCTGTGCTGTGGACAGCCACGCCTCTGCTATGACCAGCGGCGGTGGCCTGTGAGATGCTGCCCTGACGCCTGCCCAGGCTCGGGCAGGGTTCTCTGCTCGTGCCCAGGGCCAGAGCACGTTCGTTTGCGGGAATGGACACACTTGAGCCTCCTTTCTGCACACAGCAGCCCTCACCTTGGTCTGGAGAGTCTCCGACCACTCACCACTCGGGAGCTAAAATCACAGGACACTGCCCCAGGTAGCTGAGGTGCATCTCAAAGGACTGACCTCAGTGAACCCAGAACTTGCATCTTCCCATACAAAGAACAAAACTAAGTTCCTTAACTTGGGATGTCTGGTTTGCTTTAATTTACAGTAATCTTTTAATGTTCAGACTACCTGCCCTTTGTTGCATAACTTCTATAGAACCTGGCTCCTTCCTGCACCTTCGGAGCAGTTCTCTCAGGGCTGCTTGAGACGCTGCCTCCTGGGCTTGAAGTCATAAAACTTCATTCTTGCCGAATAAAACCCAACTCTCGAAATAATTTTTAAGTCCACAGATCAGAGACAGTATGAAGATAAAGAGCTCTGGGGGCCTCCCTAGGAATTTAAACTTCACCCTGAGGATAAGAGGATTAAATGCAAGGAAGGTTTCAGATTTTCATTTATGGAAATTGTCTTTTAGGAAAATTCCTCTTACCTCAGGAGAGCCATTAGATATTTTTGAAAAGGGATAAAACTGAAGCAAGCACAGAAGGTTAGAGGCGTGTTTGGAAACAAGGAATTTGCATTTCTTTGAAACTGATTTTCACGTTGTATTTTCCCCTGATTCAGGCTGGTTGCATCAACTGTGAAAATTTACCGTGGACCCTGCATGACAGAGACTTACATGGTACCTCAGTCTGTGTAATTGTTAAGGCCAAACTGGATGACTTTATCAGACTCAGGTGTGAACCAGGATGAAGAGTATCCCAGAGGCGGTCTGTGCTGTTGACAGCTGCCTCTGGGTGGGGAAGTCTGCACACCCCTGCAATTACTTCTGGATAAGACCAGCACCATTAAATGTACTCATCTTAGACATAAATTAATCAGGGGCAAATTCTGAAGAAACAAACCTTAATTTGTCAGAGGTATAAATGAAGAGCAAAAAAGGAAGTTCCTGTTTAATGCCAGTTTGTTTGTTTGCTTTCTGAAAGCTATTGAGGAAGTTTTAACTCTTCCCTGAGCCGGTGTGCTGTGAGCACAGCGGATGGGTGGCGGGGTCTGGATTCAGCTGGTCACCCAGCAAGAGCAAGTGGCTCAGGGACGCCAGAGCAGCCGGAGTGAAGGGCCAAATGGGTTTGATATTAGGAATATCACTTATTTTTAAATATTTTTTTATTTTTAATTAAAGGATAATTACTTCACAATATTCAGTCATTTGTCCCCTCCCTCCCCAAAAGACCCTGAAAATTTAAAAAAAAGGTTATACATTTTGACCTATCCCAGTGCAACAATTGAAATGTTGTTTTGAAAACATTACCCTTGGGGAAGTCTTAAAGTTGTAGAGTATTACAAGTGAGAATTAATCATTAATAGGTCTGTAGTCTTTCTTAAGATTTGGTGATAGCTAGCTTTAACAAGCCAACTCAACTGTGTAAGCTCTAGCCAGATAGCCAGGTACAAAAGAGTGAGAAGAAGCTGAAAGTGTTAGTCGCTCAGTTGTGACACTGTGTGAGCCCGTGGACTGTAGCCCGCCAGGCTGCTCTGTCCATGGGATTCTCCAGGCGACAACACTGGAGTGGGCTGCCACTTCCTCCTCCAGGGGATCTTCCCCACCCAGGGATGGAACCTGTCTCCTGCATTGCAGGTGTATTCTTTACTGTCTGAGCCACCAGGGAAACCCGAGAAGAGATGAACTCTCTTTAAAAAATAATGAGATGAAGAAGACCAGCAGATGCGTGGACGTCTGACTGTGTCCCTGGCTGGGCAGCATCACTCCCAGGTGCCTGGAGAGACCACAGAAACCTGGGCCCAGCCTGCAGACTGCGCAGTCAGGAACCAGGGGTGCGGCCAGCCTGCTGGGCGGGACAAGCCCTCCAGGGGGCGCTGCTGCCCACCCACGGTTGGGCTGAGAAGCTCTCTGTGTTTTGCAATTTCCCATTCTGTGGCCACACTTGCCTTTCAACCACCAACACTTACTTCCAGGTTGGTGCTATAGACTGAAGGTCCCTGTTCAGGAGGACTGTGAGCCACTTAAAGCAAAGGTTCTGTGTTACTTAGAGCTGAAAGGCATCAAGGAGAAGCTTAGGGCTTCAGTAAGTAGAATTGCAAAAATATATCCATTATTTATGAAAAGTACATTCAAGACTTGACCTTGTATTCAGCTGAGCTCACTGCTTCAGCTTTATTTTGCTAGAGAATGACTCCCTGAAAGAAGTGGTGATATGGGATCTAAATCACCGTGTCATTTGGAAAAGTGGCCCAAGGATGGCCTGGAAGTTGAATCCAGGAAGAGCTTCAGCAAGGCTGCTTGCCTGTCTCTAGAGATTTCTCCAAGGTGAACTCTAGGGGGCGCTACAGAACCACGCTGGAGAAAGCAAGCGGAAGGTGTGCTTCTGTGTGTAACGAGGCGAACTTTGGAAAATCAGAGTTACCAGCTGCTGGCTTTATTGTGTCAACTATGCTGCAAGGGGGTTTTATCTGCTGAACTTGGTGAGTTGTCAGATTAGGCAAAAGTTTCCAAGTAACACAGGCTCCAATGAATAGCAATTGATTATATGTGTACATAGAAAAATATTTTAAAATTACCAAATGAAAATTTATCATTAAAAAATTACAAAATATCCACTCAGTAAAATCACACAGTGTATTAGTGAAAACTGGAGCATCCCCTTTCACTCTCTCATCCTCCGGAGTTTGGTATGGGTTCTTTTTCGCGACATGACTATACATGTATTGTAGAGATAGCTATGTTCACACATCAAATGTTTAAAAAAACTGACAAGACTATACCTATTGTTTTGTAACTATTTTTTTGTACTCCTAAGTACATTTCTTGCTGTATTGCCTTGTAAGCGTAGGTTAGATATGTATTCAGTGTGTTTCGGTGCACTTCACAGACGTGCTTCTTTCCAGGGGGTGGACAGAGACCACAGAATGAATGTACTGTAAGCAATGCTCCAGTGTGGTTGGACAGGTGTTTAGATCACCTCCAATTCTCTCACTATCGCATAACACAGCAGTGCCTCTCAGATGAGGGCGATGACGTATAGTTATCTCTGTAGGAACAACCCCTAGAAGAAGCTCAGCCCACTTTCATCATCGCCCTCACTGCCATTAGTGACGTGGTTTATTCCAGAAGCCGTCAGGGCCTTTCTTATAGCTTACTCTTTCAGACTCAGTTTAAAACCACCTTTGCCGAGTTTCCCACCATCCTTCTACAACTGGAATGAACTTTCGATTGAAAGTGCATTGAAGTTATGGATTAATTTGGGGGGAAATTACTATAGAGTACTTAAAATATTGTCTACATTTTCTTTTTACACAATGTGTCTGGATACTTTGCATATACGAAGAAGTGTATCTTATTTTTTGGTTAATTCATGGGGAAGCTATGTTTTTCTATGTCAATCTTACATTGAGCTGCTTTATTTTTAATTGAAGTACAGTTAGTTTAAAATATATTAGTTTCAGGTGTACAACATAGTGATTCAACATTTTTATAGATTATACTTCATTTAAAGCTATTACAGAAATGGCTCTGTCTCCACGCTGGACAACAGATCCTTGTTGCTTATTTATTTGATGCACAGTGGTTTTTACCTCCTAATCCTCCACCTCTACCCTGCCCCTCGCCCATCCCTCTCCCCTCATAACCCCTGGTTTGTGCTCTGTATCCACAAGTCTATTTCTGTTTTATTAAATATATTCACTGGTTTCATTCTTCAGATTCCACATATAAATGATAATGTTGAGCTATTTTATTGAACTCTTCAGTTTGAATGTTTATTTGTTTCGTCTTGATATTTAGACAATCATCCCATGTGTGAAAACAGGACAGTTTAATTCTCCTTCCCTGTGTTTTCAGGCTTTTATTTCTTTTCTTGCCATATTCCATTAGTGGCACATAAGATTAATGGTGTACCCCATTAATGGCAATGAGATTGTTTTATAGGTTCCTTTTTTTATGTACAGATGTTGCTATTGCCTCTATGTCCAGAAGAAATATTTCAGAAAGTTCTGCTTTCTCTTTGCTCTGAAAGAGTTTAAATTACAAGAAAAAGAGCTGAGCCTCTTGGGACTTTGACAGACTTCATCCAGTGCCCTAGTATCTTGCCCTGCGTGGATGTACACTATTTCATTTCCTCCTTGTCATTATTACACTTATCTATTAAATAACATAAATGTTATTTAATGACATGTACATTGCTACTCAATATCCTTTCAAAACTAATACTTAAGTATCATTAATACGGAATATTTTAAAAGTCTTTATTGAACTTACTAGAATACTATTTCTGTTTTATGCTTTAGTCTTCCAGGTGGCTTTGGATTTTTCTTTTTTTTTAGCCGTGGGACTTGTGGGATCTTAGTTCCCTGACCGGGGATCAAACCTGTATCCCCTGCATTGGAAGGTGAAGTCTTAACCACTGGACCACGAGGGAAGTATCACTAAGTACCATATTTCATAAATTATTTTAGTTTTACAGAGTTCAGTGAGAAAAAAATGGGCAAAAGTCTGGAAAATATAAAAAGCAGAAGTGAAACTGAAGTGAAGTCACTCAGTCGTGTCCGACTCTTTGTGACCTCGTGGACTGTAGCCTACCAGGCTCCTCCATCCATGGGATTCTCCAGGCAAGAATACTGGAGTGGGTTGCCATTTCCTTCTCCAGGGGATCTTCCCGACCCAGGGATTGAACTCGGGTCTCCTGCATTGCAGGCAGACACTTTACTCTCTGAGCCACCAAGAAAGCTAAAAAGCAGAAGAGACAAAGTTTAAATCCTTTAATTTGAAAAAAATTAAGATAAAGAATTAAAGAAAGAATGTTGGTAAATCCATGCCTTAAGAAAAAAAAAAAAACAAACGGTGCCTTAAAATTTTAAAACTATGTATTTCAAATAGCATTTTATTTTGAGTGTCCAACAATAAAACAGAATTTCAGTAACTTTCTCAAGATCTCTCAATACTGCAGGACAGAACCAGATTTAACCTAAAGGCGGGATCCCAGGTCCCATGCCGTCACCTGCTGCAGGACCACATCAGGGCAATAACTCACGGAGGCCGCCAGCCCTTCTCTGCAGTCTCGTGTGGGGACAGCTGCATAACTGCAGAGACAGCATCCCGGGTGGCGACATCACAAGCATTCCCCCTGCAAGAAGAATGTTTCCATTGTGTGCTTAATATTCTGCCATGGTTGACGTTTAATTTTTCCCTGTGAATTTCTGGTTGCTCTTTTTTTCCTCACTGATAGAGTCAGCACAGGCCTCTAACTCACAGTCAAATGTATCCGGTGTCTTCTTTATACTGTATTGCACTGTATCTTTTATTCCTGAAAAACATCCCTTTATAATGTCTTCAAAAGATTATATAATAAAGACTACAGTTTCTGAGTTACTCCACACTCAAAAGCATCTTTCTTTAGCCTTATCTGTGACAGGGCTTCCCAGGTGGTGCTAGGGGTAAAGAATCCGCCTACTAATGCAGGAGACGTGAGACACAGGTTTGATCCCTGGGTCGGGAAGATCCCCCGGAGGAGGAAATGACAACCCACTCCAGGATTCTTGCCTGGAGAATTCCACGGACAGAAGAGCCTTGCTGGCTACAGTCTGTGGGGTCGCAAAGAATTGGACATGATTGAAGGGACTTTGCATGCATGCATGTGACCTATAATTTAGACAGCAGTATGGCAGGCAATGAGGGAGACCCGGGTTCGATCCCTGGGTCGGGAAGATCCCCTGGAGATGGAAATGGCAACCCGCTCCAGTATTCTTGCCTGGAAAATCCCACGGACGGAGGAGCCTGGTAGGCTACAGTCCATGGGGTCGCAAAGAGTCGGACACGACTGAGCAGCTTCACTTTCTTTCTTGTCTTTAGGGCAGGCTCAGGCCAGTCCAGTGTGCGCTGATCAAACAGTCAATGCCAGGCCCTTTCTTGGTCACCGGCGGTCAGCCTTCTCTGTGGAAGCTGCCACTTTTTCCTTCTAGTCTCAGAATTCTCAGGCTGTGTCTCCAGATGAGTGTTTACAAAGTCATCTTACTTGTCTCGGAGGGAATCCTTTTTGATCTGAAAAACTTCGCTCTTCTTCAGATATGCTGGGCAGGGCTTTCCCACTGTTTCTTGGCAATTTCTTCACCTCTGTTGCGCCTTCCAAGGTTGCGAAGAGTCAGACACAGGAGGACAGAGGTTCTAGCTTCGTTTTCACATTTTCTGTCTCTTCTTTCTTACTCTTTTGTCCTCTGTTTCACACTGGGGTACCTCTTTGACTCTATTTTGCAAGCCTGATATACTTTAAAAAAGTTATCAGCATATTTTAACATCTAAAAGCCATTTTCTTCTCTGGTTGTTCCACTTACTAGCACACGAGTTCATTTTGTGACAAATTTTGTCTGAAGTGGACGACAGAGAATGAGGTGGTTGGATGGCATCACAGAATCAATGGATATGAGTTCAAGCACACTCTGGGAGGTAGTGAAGGACAGGCGTGCTGCATTCCATGGGTTCGCAAAGAGTCGGACACAACTTAGCGAGTGAACAACAATTTTGTCTTGAATCTCTTGGCATATTAGTTAAGGTTAATTTTTTTTTCTATTCCCTGAGTAATCTCAGTCTTTTTCTCATGTTGGTGTGTATTGATCCTTCTCTCCTGGTCACCCCTTTTCTTTACACTCCTGATGGTCTTTGATGACCCATTTATATGGGATTGATTTTCTAGATTGTGTGAATCTGATAGTGCCAAAACCTCAACCTCATTATGCACTTTTCTCCTAAAACAAGTTGCAATGCACCTAGCCAGTGGATGTGGCTGCCTTGGGGCCTGGTTCTCCATCACTTGGTTTGGTCATGTCTCCTTCCAGGTTTAACCAGCTGCCAATCTGGACATGGAACAACAGACTGGTTCCAAACAGGGAAAGGAGAAAGTCAAGGCTGTATATTGTCACCCTGCTTATTTAACTTATAAGCAGAGTACATCATGAGAAATGCTGGGCTGGATGAAGCACAAGCTGGAATCAAGATTGCCGGGAGAAATATCAATAACCTCAGATATGCAGATGACACCACCCTTATGGCAGAAAGCTAAGAAAACTCTTGATGAAAGTGAAAGAGGAGAGTGAAAAAGTTGGCTTGAGGCTCAACATTCAGAAAACTAAGATCGTGGCATCTGGTCCCATCACTTCATGGCAAATAGATGGGGAAACAGTGGAAATAGTGACAGACTTTATTTTTCTGGGCTCCAAAATCACTGCAGATGGTGACTACAGTCATGAAATTAAAATACGCTTGCTCCTTGGAAGAAAAGTTATGACCAACCTAGACAGAATATTAAAAAGCAGAGACATTACTTTGCCAACAAAGGTTTGGATAGTCAAGGCTACGGTTTTTCCAGTGGTCATGTATGGATGTGAGAGTTGGAGTATAAAGAAAGCTGAGCGCTGAAGAACTGATGCTTTCGAACTGTGGTGTTGGAGAAGAGTCTTGAGCACCCCTTGGTCTGCAAGGAGATCCAACCATTCCATCCTAAAGATCAGTCTGAATGTTCATCAGAAGGACTGATGCTGAAGATGAAGCTCCAATACTTTGGCCACCTGATGCAAAGAGCCGACTTCTTGGAAAAGACCCTGATGCTGCAAAAGATTGAAGGCAGGAGGAGAAGGGGATGACATCGGATGAGATGGTTGGATGGCATCACTGACTCTATGGACATGAGTTTGAGTAAATCTGAGGAGTTGGCGATGGACAGGGAGGCCTGGCATCCTACAGTCCATGGGATCACAAAGATCTGGACACGACCGAGTGACTGAACCAAACTGACTGAATCTGGATCTGAATTGATCTTAGTTGTTCCCTGTGTGATTTGTGGAGATGCCCCCTGGCTCAGACAGTAAAGAATCCGCCTGCAATGCAGGAGACCTGGGTTCGATCCCTGGGACAGAAAGGTCCCCTGGAAAAGAAAATGGCAACTCACTCCAGTATTCTTGCCTGGAGAATCCCATGGAGAGAGGTGCCTAGCGGGCTACAGTCCAGAGCATCGCACATGACTGAACACTCCCTTTTCTAACCTGAATTTCCGTGTCTTCATACCCTGAGTGTCTGTGAAGATTCTGATGGTTAAAAACCCCGGGTTGCTTGTCCATGAGTTGCTTCGCACACTGATGCTGACCCTCTGGCCTCTCTTTGAACTCCTGTCCTGGCGACTTCTGTCCATTTGTAACACCACCCTCGGCTGCGTTCTGCTTGCTCTTTACCTTGTTTCTTCTCCAGAGTTGGAAAGTCTGGAACCTCTGTGCCTGAACAGAGAGAGACGGGGTGATGGGTGGAGGTGGTGGTCAGAGTGGGAATGTGGGGTGCAGCACGGCTTACACTTAGGGGACAGAGGACGCCCGGCCAGATGCCTAGTCTCTGCCACCCCGCTTCTTTTGAAAACTGTTTTTACTTTTTTATATATGGCCACACCCACAGTACGTGGGATCCTGGTTCCCTGACCAGGGATTGAACCCATGTCCTCTGTACTAACTTCACAGAATGAAGCTTCTAGATATTATGAATAACTTTAATACTTTGAAATATCTTCTCCATCAAGTGTTTGGAAAAATAAAGTTTGTTACAGAGTTCACCTGGTAAAAACATAGAGCTCTTAGGGGGTCTATATATGTAGCCCTTTAAAAGAGATCTTGTTTTTCCTGAGTTCTGTTTCTTTTATCAGCTCTGGAGTATTTGGGAGCCATTGATTATTTCCAGTGACTTAATCACTTAAAAAAATGCACACATATTTTAATTGGTTAGATTCAATACTGGGTTAATGTTACCTTGGTCACTATTAGTGTTATAGTCACTTATAAATTGTCTTGTTTGGTGGAGCTTATAAAAATATTATGGTGATTCAATGAAACAGAAGAGAAGGATGACTCAGAGCTACATTGTTCAAATAGACTGGTTAGATTTAAACCTTTGCATGATGAAACGACATCCATTTTATAAAATATCTTAAATTCGTATGATTACGATACTAACTGACAGCAAAGGTACAGCAGCGAGTGTCAGAGGCCCAGTTAGAGCTGCCCGCATAGGTAGTGGCCGAGCCAAGACCAGCCTCCAGCCTCCTGCATTCGCTTGGATATGAAACAGCTCAAAACGGACAGACCCAGCATGGGTCTCTGGCCCACTTCCCTAGCTTTGTGTATTAGCCCATTTAATTTTTACAGCATCCTTTGAGCCAGGAATTATGGCCACTGTTGTCATAATCACCACCATCATCTGCAGTGGTCCAGGTAAGAACATCCGGGCACAAAAGGAATTAAGCTTATTATTTTTTTTTTTCCTTCTGTTGAGTGTTTTTTTTTAAATTCAAGTGGAGTTGATTTACCATTTTTTATTATTTACAAGCATACAATATAGTGATTCAGTATCTTTTACTGACATATACTTTTGAAAGTTATTCCTAGATAATGATTATAGTTGTGTTACCCAATTCATCCTTGTTGTTTTTCTATTTTATACACAGTAGACAGTTTTTCTTAATCCTCTGCCCCGACTCACCACTCCCCCCTTCCCTGTCCCATTTGGAAACCACTAGTCTGTTTTCTATGTCTGTGAGCCTGTTTCTATTTTTCATACACATTCATTTGTATCATTTCTTAGATCCACACATCAGCGATCTCATCCAGTATTTGTCTCTCTGTCTGACATATTTCACTGAGAATAAAAATCTCTAAGTTCATCCACGTTGCTGCAAATTGCAGAATTTTGTTCTTTTTTATGGCCATTGAGGTTTTTTCTGTCTCATCTCAAATGTCAACATCATTCCACTGGGTATAAAAGATTATGCCTATTGGCCAAATTGCAATGAACTCTCTTAACACCCCATGGTACCGAGTGGCAAAGCTGGAATTTGAACCTGGACGGTTTCAATCCCATATTCATATTACTATGTTATATAGAGATTTACCACCAGTGGCTCGGTGGTAAACAATCTGCCTGCCAATGCAGGAGACGCAGGAGATGTGGGTTTGATCCTTGGGTTGGGAAGATTCCCTGAAGAAGGAAATGGCAACCCACTCCAGTATTCTTGCCTGGAGATTCACATGGACAGAGGAGCCTGGTGGGCTACAGTCCATGGGGTTGCAGAAGAGTTGGATATGACTGAGCCACTGAACACACACACAGACACAGATTTAAAGCTTCATATTTAAAGCATTGTTCATTGACCACTTTCAATCATGTGATTAGGAAGTTTTTCTTTTAAGAGTATTTTCACTTTACGCTCCATGATAAACATTACCAGACCTAGATTTCAGATATGACTTCACTTTTATCTTTATTGTCCTCTCCTGTGCAGCCAATAATCTGTGTGATGAAATTTTGATTAAGTGACTTATTTCTCATGTGGCTTATTTTAGGGGTGGCCTCTCCTAGAGGAATCAGAATAGTGACAGAAGCTTTATGACCCCCAGTCCAAACTGCACTCATTTGCAGAGTGAACGTGTCACTGTTATTAAAAGAAGTCCTCGTCTTCCCTCTCCCAGTAAAAGGGGGTACTTTGACTGTGTCAGGATCACGTGTTTGAACTTCCTGGGGCATTTCTTAGGAAATCTTCTGGACTCTGGCTGTTCACTTCACAGAGTCATTGACATCTTTGAGGAGTTGATAAGGCTAGGACACTTGCTGCACATGATTCTGAAAAACATTTCAGGAGCTTCATGGATGCAAGACGCCCATCTATGAAGCCGGCCTGGACCCCAGAGGACAATGAGTTACTTGGGTGCAGAGTTGACATCTGGGTTGGATGTTCCCTGAAGCTTTTGGTTCCCACACTCTGATAACCCTTCTGAGCCTGCAGACATGGCCTTGAGAGTGCTAGAGGTCCTTACCCCACGTGGCCAGAAGTAAAGGCAGGGCCTCTGCTCTTTGAGACCCACCCCGGCACTCCTCCTGCTGGGGCTGAGTGCTGCAGGGCCCATCCACCCTACATGAAAGGAAAGAGCTACCCTCAAGGGAGTTGTGTCGTCTGCCCAGAAGGTGCCGGTGGTAGACGGGTGAGCACTTAGGGGGTGGGGTTCTGCAGCTGCCTGAGAACCAGGAGATGACTGATTTGGGTTCCATCCCCAGTTAGAGAACTAAGATCTTGGAAGCCTCTCTGGACAGCCAAAATAATTTTTTAAAAAGTATACAATTTGGTGGCATTCGGCACATAGAGAGCTCTGTGCAGCTGTCCCTGCTCTGCAGTTCCAGAACTTCTGCAGCATCGCAAAGCAAAGGTCTGTACCAGTTAGCTCCCCCACCCCCGGCTCCGCCACCCCTCCTCGGATGTACTTTCTGTCTCCAGGAACCTGCCCGTTTTAGGTAAAGTTCAATTTTATGCCTTTCATTATGACTTGAATTGTCTAACCATCTGCATGTGTTACGTTAATGAAAGTAAACATTGTCACAAAATGTCAATATGGATTATGAAGGGAAAAGGGTTATGGACCATTTGCAATTCTTACGGATGCTTTCCTGTTTTAAGATCATCCCAATAAATGTTCTTTTACATGATCTCACGGAGAATGAGATAATTGAATATACCTGGGTCAGACAGTGAACTAATGTACCATTGCTTTTACATAGAAAGGAGGTACTTGTTTCTGTGTAATTCCCAGGATATTGTCACTTTATTAGGCAGGTTGCTGGGCACATCACAGTGAAGGATTATTAGTACATTAATATGCAGCGATTAATTATGTCAAACTTCATTGTAATAGGCTGATTAGAACATTAGGTCGTGAAACGTGAGAGATTTGCTCCACAGCTTTCAATGCAGTTGTTAAACTACCCTAAAAAATTAAAAGATTTGATATATTAAATTAGCAGAAAATATTAGGTAATTTTGGATGGCATAATTGCCAGTGGTTCTAAGCACCACATATAATATCAACCACTCTTCTACATATTTAATCTTAAGGAGATAAGGCATCACAGGAAATAATTGCTACAAGCACAAAAGTTCATTGTGACCTTGCTTTCCATACTTCATTATCATAAGCAATCTAAATATTTAACACTAGGAAAAGAACTAAGTAAACGTTTGTCTCTCCACTTGGTGGATTAAAAGCGAGAGCTGACAAGAGCATAGAACAATGTCAGAAATTCTTTCAGGATCGAGCCAATAAAAGCCAGTGAATTGTTTTACAGGTGCCATGTTTGTCATTATTTTTTTAAAAACTCCACTGAAACTGATCTTTGTTTAATCAATATTTAATCTAACTTCAATCCTCATTCCTCCTGGCCTGTTGAAAATATTAATGATGCTGTCAACTGTCAGAACATCCAGGTTCTCCCCGCTCTCTGTCTCTCTCTCCTGTCCTTCTCCTACATACAGGGATATCCTTTCTCCAGTCACTTTTTGGTTTCTCAAATTCTTATTCCTTGAGTTTTAGGATTCCTCAAGCTTTGGCCATGCATCATCGTTTCTTGGCATCCTGCACACGCTCCGTGGTCTGACTTCTGCCTGGGATGTTAACCTAGGTGGGCAGCCTGCAGTAAGAAGCAGACCCTAATACATCAACCCCTCTATCAAGTAGAGATCTCTTTGAGACTCAGTACTCTGAGGCTTCGTTCAAGGCAGTGGGGCAGCTCTTCTCCTCAAGGTCTTCAGGGACCCAGGCCTCAGTTTCCTTGGAGGGTCAGAACACAATTCCGATGGGTAATGTTTGAATAGAGCTGAATCTGGAGCTCAGGGCTCTCTGAGAAGTCGGTGGAGCAGGGAGGAGGGAGGAGCTTGAGGGAAGGCAGAGTCGGAGTTTCTTCCAGGCCGTGGCATGGTTGTGGACTGAGGAGATGGAGCCCAGCAGAGGTGGACCCCTCCAGGACCAGGTGAGGGACCTGCTGGAGGAGGAGGCAGGAGCTGCTGGGACCAAGCGTCAGGCCAGCTTGGGAGGAAGTGTGTGCTGACTGTGTTCACGGGACGTGGATGCTCTTGGAAGTGCGGTGGACAGGATGGAAGGGCTTTGTCTGCTTCACTGAGTCATTTGCTCCCAGAGTTTCATGGTTTGTGTCCTGAGCTGGGAGTGCCTTGGGGACGGGGTCAGGGGTTCATGGCAGCCCCCAAGCATACCTGGTCCATAAGCAGGTCCCCATCTGGTGTGGAACCTGGAGTTCTGGTTTGACAACATTTTAAATGACTTCATTTGGATCATTTTGAGTGATTTTCTTGTAAAAGAGGAATTTCTGCCTGTAGTTTTCAATTTGTTGAGTCCTATGAAATGAAACAGTGACACTTTTTCTGGAAAGAGACTTGGAAGATGTCCTTCATTCTTTTAGACTAGAAAGTATATGTTTACTTCTCTTCTGAATATTTGAAAGTCTGGGTTTGAAATGAAGTACATGGGAAAAGTAAAAACATCTCAGAGCATCCAAAGTACAAACGTATAGCTCTTGCTCTCTGTCCTTTGTCAGGACCCCCTGGAATCCCTGTCTCTGTAACAAGACTTATCATCCTGTAAGCAATGGGTTTTTGTCTTTTTTCCTCGTGGGGCTATGTGTTCCTTGACATCACCCACATTGTTAACCATTTCTCCTGGTGAGTTCAGCCCGGATGGGGAGACACCAGCCCCGCAGAGCACTGAGATCTATGAACACGGAGCTCCATGCAGATGATGCAGGGATGCCGGGCTGAGTGCTTAGTTGCGTTTTTTGATCCTTTGGACTGTAGCCCTCCAGGCTCCTCTGTCCATGGGATTCTCCAGGCAACAATACTGGAGTGGGTTGCTGTTTCCTCCTCCAGGGGATCTTTCTGACCCAGGGATTGATCCTGCATCTCCTGTGAGTCCTGTGTTGCACTCGAATCCTTCACCTGTTGAGTCAAATTGGCCTCCTGGGTCATACTCCTTTCCTGTTTAACAAATAAACCCTGTATGTGAGAAAAGGTTTTGGTCACACATTTGTGGTCTGCAGGGCTCCTCCACCGCGTTCCCTCTGGGGCTGGTGTCTTCTGTTGTCACGATGCCGGGTGCTCGCACGGTGATGACGGAGCAGAACTGGCGGTCCGGGCCGGCCACCCTCTGTCCTGACTCTGGGTTTTGTTAGATTCCCCCAGGGTTTGCTTGGTCACCTGCCGGGGCAGCGTCTGTCAGCTTTCTCCACCTTAAACTTACTCTCCGCCACCCACCCGCACTGTGGTCTTTGGAAGGAAGAATGTAAAAGGGTATATTTAAGGGAAGGGAGTTGCATCCATCTCTTTTATCCATAATAAAAGATGAGAGCCATGAAATAAGGAACCTGGCTTTGTTTTTTGTTCTGTTTTCAGAACCTAAAATGATTTTGGGTAAGTAGCAGGCACTGAAGGGTAATGAGTAAAAGAATAAAAACAGACCACATTCTTTCTCCTTCCAATCAAAGGGGAAAAGCCACCTTCAAATGCAATCCTAAGTAGGACAAAAAAGACGAGGAAAAGAAGCACAGAAACAGAAAACAAATAGGAAGTATTAGCATAAAATAAAAAGTTAAAACTTAGGGTTATAAAAACTTATTATAACAATAAATGTAAACAGATTAAATTCACCAGGTTAAAAAAAGTGAGATTATTAAGTTGGATTTTAGAGTAACTCAGTTATGTGCTGTTTCCAAGAGATATCAGGGCATCACGGGGCATAGAAGATAGAAAAAGGTTGAGCAGGCCAATGAAAAGCAACAGTATTGGTATATTTACAGTAATAACAAAGTACACATTAAGGGAATTATAACCCCAGCCATATAATATTAAAATAAGACCTAAACTCTACAGAATATTACTTAAGAACATACACATATGCCATAAATGCATAAATAAATAATCAGTAGATGATACACTTAGGTTACCTGGAGATGCTGGGGTGAGGGTAAAGTTTGTGATTGGGGAAGAATACAAAAGTGTTTTCAATTTTATTGGTAATTTGTTTTATGATGCCAAGCTGCTTGATGGGCCCGTTAGTATTGCATACAGTTTTATAATATCTGTTCCATGTTGAAAATAGTTAATAATAATAAGAAAACCCCTCCCCAAATCTAATTACAAACAACTTCCAGTGCAGTGTAGGACACCATCACCGTGACAGTGTAGGTCAGAGGGCCACTTGGCCCTGAGGGTGATGGACAAGACAACTGAACATGGTCCAGCCATCGTCTAAGGGAAGGCAAGGGTGTTCTTGCTTTACTTGATAAGCTACTTAAACTCAATCTCGTCCTCTAGGAAATGGGTGTGGACTCAACAAGAAGGGAACTGCCAGCACTAAATGAAGCAAAGAATGCAGGTAAAATGCCTGGTGCATAGCAGGTGTTCCATGAACTGCCTCAGGATCTTTCTGGAAATGAAGCAGAATACAACTATTCAGGTAGAGTCAAAGAGAAATCAAATCCACTCACTCCCTAAACTTCTGAGGCCAGGGCAGACCTGCCTCAAGGTGCACACTTCCATCACAGCACCTGCCCCCGGGGGACACTGCACCCTGTTCCCCACCGCATTCCCCGCCCCCTCAGCCACTGCGTCCAGCGCCTAGTGGACCCTCGGGCGTCATCTGGAGAATGGTGGGAGATATGGGGATACTTGAAAGGGAATATAGACAGATCATGTAAACACTGCGAATTGAGGGGATCAATTTCAGCCCCTTAATTTTGAACCAGCAAGCATGTAACGCTTACTAATGCTCAAAATTCTCCAAGCTAGGCTTCAGCAATATGTGAACCGAGAACTTCCAGATGTTCAAGCTGGTTTTAGAAAAGGCAGAGGAACCAGAGATCAAATTGCCAATATCTGCTGAACCATCGAAAAAGCAAGAGAGTTCCAGAAAAACATCTGCTCGCCAAAGCCTTCGACTGTGTGGATCACAATAAACTGTGGAAAATTCTGAAAGAGATGGGCATACCAGGCCACCTGACCTGCCTCTTGAGAAACCTGTATGCAGGTCAGGAAGCAACTGTTAGAACTGGACATGGACCAACAGACTGGTTCCAAATAGGAAAAGGAGTACGTCAAGGCTGTATATTGTCACCCTGCTATTTAACTTATATGCAGAGTACACCATGGGAAACGCTGGGCTGGAAGAAGCACAAGCTGGAATCAAGATTGCCGGGAGAAATATCAATAACCTCAGATATGCAGATGACACCACCCTTATCGCAGAAAGCGAAGAAGAACTAAAGAACCTCTTGATGAAAGTGAAAGAGGAGAGTGAAAAAGTTGACTTAAAGCTTAACATTCAGAAAACTAAGATCATGGCATCTGGTCCCATCACCTCATGGGAAATAGATGTGGAGACAGTGGAAACAGTGACTGACTTTATTTTTTTGGGCTCCAAAATCACTGCAGATGGTGACTGCAGCCATGAAATTAAAAGACACTTACTCCTTGGAAGGAAAGTTGTGACCAACCTAGATAGCAAATTAAAAAGCAGAGGCATTACTTTGCCAACAAAGGTCCATCTGGTCAAGGCTACGGTTTTTCCAGTGGTCATGTATGAATGTGAGAGTTGGACTGTGAAGAAAGTCGAGCGCCGAAAAATTGATGCTTTTGAACTGTGCAGTTGGAGAAGACTCTTGAGAGTCCCTTGGACTGCAAGGAGATCCAGCCAGTCCATCCTAACGGAGATCAGTCCTGGGTGTTCATTGGAAGGACTGATGCTGAAGCTGAAACTCCAATACTTTGGCCACCTCATGCGAAGAGTTGACTCATTGGAAAAGACCCTGATGCTGGGAGGGATTGGGGGCAGGAGGAGAAGGGGACGACAGAGAATGAGATGGCTGGATGGCATCACCGACTCGATGGGCATGAATTTGAGTAAAATCCGGGAGTTGGTGATGGACAGGGAGGCCTGGCGTGCTGCGATTCATGGGGTCGCAGAGAGTCGGACACCACTGAGCGACTGAACTAAACTGAATACTTCTAGACTTAAAAAGCTCTTTTGTTGTCGGCGGGTCCACAGCAGTGAAACTAAATCTATTCTTTTCATTTTACAAATATTTCGCCCCTTCTGTATAAGTCACTCTGATGAGTAACATAAGGCAAAACTGATCTGAAGTTGGACGGTGTAAACAGGACACTTTCCCCTTTCATCTTACCCAGGTTTATCAAGAAAACTCAAAAGGCCGCCCGTTTCCTTTCCAGCTACCTCCCTACAAGCCGGCAGGGTGGGGGTGGGGTCAGGGATTTTACAAAGCCCCAGGTAGCCTCAGGGCCAATCACCGGCTTCTGGGCTTCATTCCTGAGGCGTGGAGCGCGCTCCCCGACCGCCAGCCCTGGAGCGAAGGGACAAGCGGTGTTGATGGAGGAGGAGGCCTGCGCGCCGCCCGCCTCCCCGCCCAGCGCGCCCTGATCGCGCACAGCCTTGCTCGCCGCGGTCGGGGCGGGGGCTGCACCCCGGCGGCTGCTGCGGTCGCTGGACGCAAGCAGGCCCGCAGTGCGCAGTGAAGACCGCGCGACTGTTCTCGGCGAGGCGGTGCGCGGCGACCCACCCCATTAGGATTCGTCCAGTCCCTGCGCGCGCCTCGACTTCCGGGGGGCGGGGGGACACCCCGGGGCAGCGCGGATTTCAGCCCGGCTGAGTCCTCACTACATCTCAGCGGCACCCTGCGGACGACAGCTGACAGAGTGCTCCCCCAGTTGACCAAAAACTACGCGGGGAAAGCGGCGCCGGCCGGTTGAGGGGCGCGGCGAGCCCTCTCCACGAACCGCGCGCTGCGCTGCTGCGCGCCGGGCTGTGTCCCCGGAACGCCGCGGGAAGGGAGCGGCGCGGAGCAACAGGTGCAGCCCGCAGCCTCTCGGGGACGAGGGAAACGACCTGCAGGGGCGCGGAGCCGGTAAGGCGCAGAGAGGGCTCTCTCCTCCCGCAGGGCTGCGCCGGCCGGTCCCTCCCCGGCTCGGTGGCGGATCAGCGGACGCCCGGCGCTCTTGGGACCGCCTCGCGAGGGCGGGAAGGTCCAGCTCCGGCTCCCGTCTGCGTCCTCTCCCAGGTGGCCCCGTCCGAAAAGACGGTGCCACTCGGCCCGGGCGCCTGGGTTCTGAGTGGTCTGAGCTGGGTCCCCCGGAGCCCCTCTTTCCCCGGCAGGCGCCCTTTGCCAGCGCGACCTAGGCTCCCCCTGTGCGCCATGGAGCTGGAGGCTGGGAACTTCAGCGAGGGGAACGCGAGCGGGCTCCAGCCCCCGACCCTGGAACCCAGGCCGCTCTTCGGCATCGGCGTGGAGAACTTCGTCACGCTGGTGGTGTTCGGCCTGATCTTCGCGCTCGGCGTGCTGGGCAACAGCCTGGTGATCACCGTACTGGCGCGCAGCAAGCCGGGCAAGCCGCGCAGCACCACCAACCTGTTCATCCTCAACCTGAGCATCGCCGACCTGGCCTACCTGCTCTTCTGCATCCCCTTCCAGGCCACTGTGTACGCGCTGCCCACCTGGGTGCTGGGCGCCTTCATCTGCAAGTTCATCCACTACTTCTTTACCGTGTCCATGCTGGTCAGCATCTTCACGCTGGCCGCGATGTCGGTGGACCGCTATGTGGCCATCGTGCACTCGCGCCGCTCCTCCGCCCTGCGGGTGTCCCGCAACGCGCTGCTGGGCGTGGGCTTCATCTGGGCGCTGTCCATCGCCATGGCCTCGCCGGTGGCCTACCACCAGCGCCTCTTCCACCGGGACGTCAGCAATCAGACCTTCTGCTGGGAGCAGTGGCCCAACCAGCGCCACAAGAAGGCCTACGTGGTGTGCACTTTCGTCTTCGGCTACCTGCTGCCGCTCCTGCTCATATGCTTCTGTTACGCCAAGGTGCGGGGCGCGGGGCGGGTCCGCGGGCCCGGGGCGGCTCCTCTGTCCCCGCACCCCTCCAGGGCCCCGCCCCCTTGCCCTGGTCCCCCGCGAGTTTTCTGCCCGAGCCATCGCCTCCTCCGGCCGCGGCTTGGGCTTGCGAGTTTGATGCTGCGCGAAAGTTGCTTGGAGTTTGGGCGACGCCAGGAAAGTTTGCAGGTCCGGGCGTCCGTCCCGGGCCCCGCAAGCCCTGGGCCCTGAGGTTGTCCCCACAGGAGACGGGGTTCAACGCCCACTTCTCAGGAGGTTTTAGCCACGTAGCCCGCTCAGCCTGCATTTGATCGCCTGCGTGGCGGCAGCGTTACGCGAGCGCCCGGTCCTGCCGAGCGAGTCCTTTTGCTGGGTGGAGGGTCCGCGCCCCTCCGCAGCCCTCAACTGGGGTCCGATGGGGGGATTTCCTTGCCTGTGGGGTGCACGGGGTTGGGTCGCCGGCCAGGACCGGCTTTGTGAAACCGCTGCTCCTGGCGACAGAGCTTTGAATTTTAGTTCACAAGTTAGGCGTCATAAATCCAAATGGTCAGAAATATTTCCTCACGGATTCTCCAGAGAACGTTGGATGGATGGGTTTGCAGCTGCCGTTTCCTCATTTCAGTCCTTTGAGGAGGAGGTAAAGAATATCAAGTGGTTCAGGTGGCAGGTCTAAAGCCTCAGCTGGGAGACACACGGCTGACACATCTCTGGTCCCCCTATCCTGCAACTCCTTTCTCTGTGCAGTGCCCTTCCCCCCAGCTCAGCACAATCACGTTCTCTTTCATTAATAACACATGGTGTTGAAGATTGTATACTGATCTGAAAGCCTTACACCTTTTAGACTTGTTTGTGTGTGGTAGTCACTCAGTCATATCTGACTCTTTGCAACCCCTTGAACTGTAGCTGGTCAAGCTCCCCTGTCCATGGAATTCTCCAGGCATGAATACTGGAGTGCGTAGCCATTCCCTTTTCCAGGGGATCTTCCCTACCTAGGGATCAGACATGGGTCTTCCACATTTTAAGGAGCACATATTATTTGCTGTCTGAGCCACAATATCTGCTTTATAATCAGGAGATGCAGTGGATGGGGTGAGACCCCCTCTCCCTGACACACCCTCCCCAGTACCATCGCCACTAGGGAAATACTTCTGTGACCGAATTCTGAGATCTGCACCATTTTATCATTTTATCTTCTCTCTCTCTCTCTCTCTCTCAGTTTCTTTCTGATAAGCTTGTGACTCTAGGACTCTGAATAATCAGGTGAAGTAGAACAGCAATCAGTTCTTATGTTCCACTCATAGTTTTTTTCCCCCAGCAGAAATGTGGACTATGAGCCACCTGGTTTTGTTTGCCCCTCCCCCAGGCCATCTATCTAGAGCAGTGTTTATTTTGAATGGTAATGTTTTTGGATATGATCTGAGAGAATGTCCTGCACCGAAGGGTTGTGCATAAAGAGATGGCGTAAAGGCAGGAAATCGGGAATCACTGTAGCTTAGCTCTTTGATAAATGGCTGAGAAAAGCAAATCAAAGCTTGGTCTGCCCAGGGCCGTGGTCTCCAGTGTGCGCTCCGTCACCTGATCTGCAGGCGACCCAGTGGGTTGGAGCCACTGTGCATATTTTATTGATAAGGAAGGAGGGTTTTGGAGGAGTGAAGCCGCAGATTGTGAGGCAGTGATTGCGGAGCTGGTAAAGCAGCCAGGAAGGATTTCCATGCAGGGCTTCCTAGCCCCCTGGGGGAGGCGGGCCTGTGGGGCATGGGCCTTGAGATTAGAGAGATTCTTTAAGTGTTTGGCTTTTCTTTCATCATTACATGGATTATACTTGAAGCATATTCTTCCTTTGTTTCCCAAAAGTCTGGTCTTTTGGAAATTCAGGTCTTTTTAATGGAAACAACGAGATAAACTTCTAGGAAGGAACCAGCTACATTTCTGTCATTTGAGACTTTATAAAAGTCACACCTAAGGCGAAGTTTTTAAATTAAAAAATTCAGAAAATACATAATCATTGGGATTTTCTTAAAATATGGAAATAGTTTGCTTTTAAGCACAACTGGAAATTCCTTTGAAATTCAAAGTAATATTTGCATATTGATTCTCGGGCTTGAAAAAAGGTAAAGATTAAAGACTTCAGTTGCTTTCCTTTGATTCAGTCACTGCTTTGCATGGAAGGGTTTTGCTACTTAAATGTTACATTCCGGATTGATTGTTACCCCAAGGCCCAGATCAAAAGATAAAATCACAGTGTTTTTTAAGTTAAGGAAAGGAACTGCATTCCAGAGTTGCCTTCTGTACTGACAGTTTAGTGGAAAGTCCTTTGCACGCGCCCTCCCTGGAGACCCAGAATGCCAGGCTGGAGGATGACTCTGGGGCGCCCTCTGCTGCTGCGGGGCTGGCTCACTCTTCCTCGGGGCGGTGCTTGTCCTGGGCTCTCCTCGGCCTGACACAAGATGAACTCGGGACCTACCCAGTTCCTCCACATTCCCAGAGTCGTCCTGTGCCAGGACGGGTGTCGGCCTCCCGTGCACACTTCTGAAAGTACGAGTGACGGAGAAGTGTCCGCTCACCACTGTCACCAGCTTCCAGAGAAACGCAGTCATAACCCTTTCTCCTTTGATGGCGAGACCTTCATGCGGTCCGTTACACGCATCAGTGTGGGCCCGTAGTGTGCGCTCATGAAGTGGAGCAGAGCCAGGAGAAACACAGTTATGCGTTCTCCCCGTGGGCCACTCTGCGACATTCCTTAGGTGTTTGTAGTTATGAGATGTGACCCCCGACGCTGTGGAAGGGCTGAGTGGCCCCAGGCCGTGTAACGTAGCCGGTAACATCTGACTTCTCCACGTGGGGTCCTCTCCAGGCAGCCCTCGCTGACGCTGCCTTGCCATCTCTCCCTTTCTTTCAGTGACCGGGGTCCTCCTCTGGCGGTGGGGAGGCTGTCCACAGGGAACCTGGCCAGGCTGGTCCTCTCCGGGAGGGGCCCTGTCCAGTCCGTTCCTTCCTCTTAAAAGTCCTCTTCATTTGTTCCTGCACAAGCCTCCCTTCTGTCGTTGTCTTCCATTAGATTTTTAATACCCCAGTTGCTGACGGCCGGACAGTAGACGGACCCGTTATCACTGTACTGAGAGTGACCGCAGATGTCCCCGTAGGAAGTGAGAGGCTTTCTTGTGGAGGGTGCTGAGCCCTTGTGGGAAGTGAGCAGCGTTTCGGTAGAGCTGGGAGTTTGGAGTCAGAAATTCACACCCCACGACAGCTGCTTGACCGGGGTAGGGAATCGTGAAAGTGAAGTGAAAGTGTTAGTCGCTCAGTCGTGTCTGCCTCTTTGTGACTCCAGGGACTGTAGCCCACCAGGCTCCTCTGTCCATGGGATTCTCCAGGGAAGAATACTGAAGTGGGGTGCCATGGCCTTCTCCAGGGGATCTTCCCGACCCAGGCATGGAACCCATTGTAGGCAGATTCTTTACCATCTGAGCCACCAGGGAAGCCCAGGGAATCGTGAAGTGGTGGATAAACCCCGCGGCTTCTTCATCAGGGAGTGACTGATGACTCCAGAGGGTTGCATCTGCCCAGACAGAGCAGTTTTCCTATTACTAGTTCAATTTGATTAAGTTATTTCCATGCTGTGGTGCTCCAGGGGGACAGGGAGATGGCTGGAACCCTGTTTCCACTGTTTGGGGGGGACTCACTGAGCAATTGACGGGCAGTCTCAAGCCCTTAGTTGCCCTGAGCTGGTTTTCCTTAGGTTTTTCACTCAGATGGGACATAAGAATGAACTCGAGACCTGCCTGGTGTGTGTACCACCATTCTGACCCTGTTGTACAGCTTACGTTGCAAACTCTTATGTGGAACCACAGTGTCTCACATCTTTTCTCCTGAGTATGATGCTGGCGGGAGAAGACAAAACTAGTGTCTCTAAGGAAGGAAACAAGTGTCTCCCTGGAAGCCTCCCTGGTGGGACAGTAGCCGTGGAACCTCGCAGAATGGTGGTCTGTCAGCCCTCAGTGTTGTTGGAAGGCAGTCTGCAATCTTTCTACACATCTAGGATTTAGCATATAGCAGGGACCTGGGATTGTGGAAAGGTAGACTCTTAGGGGAAACCAGGTGGCAGGGAGGCCAGTGGGGATGCAGGTGTGGGCAGCAGAGTGGGTCTTTCTGGAAGAAACCTCGGAGCTCCCTGCACCAGAGCTCTGCCAACGGGGGCTCCGGACACAGGTGGCTAGAAAACCGGATGTCCATGGCAATCCATGGTCGTCATTACTCCACCAGCTCCTGTGCATTTCAGCTTGCATGACTTTGTAAACCATGGTCTTCCCTTTTCAGAACATCAGGAAATGTCAATGCAAAATGGACAATGAATTTTGCAATTCTGAGGCAAACTGATTTTATTAGTCTATGTTTTTCAGGTCCTTAACCACTTGCATAAAAAGTTGAAGAACGTGTCAAAGAAGTCAGAGGCGTCAAAGAAAAAGGTAAAACTACTGGATTTACATTCACTGTGCCATTTCTGGAGCTTGGTTTAATGTATACTCTTAGCTCTCCTGCATCCTCCTGTGAAATTTTGGTTCCTGGGTTCAGAGAACTTCTTAGCCCTGGGCGGAGAGGAGACATGGAGAGGTCTGAGCTGCTGAAGGTGGGCAGGTGACTAAGCTGCCAGAGAATGTGGGTGGAGGTCTGGGGAGGGGCCAAAAGGTGTCTCTTCTGGATTCTGAGCCTCTGGAGAAAGTGCGCTTTGGATGACTGGCATAGGGTGTCAGGTGGCTGGACCCACAATTTGCTTGAAACTGCAGGTGGTGCTCGTGATAAAGAACCCACCTGCAAGTGCAGGAGCCCCGAATTCCATTCTTGGTTTGGGGGGTTCCCTCGAGGAGGGCACAGCAACCTCTCCAGTACTCTTGCCTGCAGAACCCCATGGACAGAGGAGCCTGGCTGGCCACAGTCCATGGAGTCTCAGAGACACGATTGAAGCGACTCAGCAGACATGCTTCTTTTATTGTGTATTTACTGTCTCTGATGTGGTCCCAGGAGGCCCGTCTTAATTATCTTTTGAGCGAGTATTGCTGTATCCCTCCCTGAAGCCTCAAAGCAGTTGCTCTGCTCTCTTCCTCCCAGAAATGTGCTGACTTGGCCCCCTGGGGGCAGAACTGATGGGAGGGGCCTGAGGGGAGTCCAGCCCATCTTTAATTGTCTTTGTCCTTCTCCCTGGAATCCCGATTCCCACAAGCTTCCTCTGAAGGGTTTGACAGCATCTAACATCCTGCAATTTATTATATTTCAAACCCATTTTGAGGACAAGCTATTTTACAAATCGGGATTAATTTACCTTTTACTCAGATCATATCCTGGAGAAGGAAATGACAACCCACTCCAGTATTCTTGCCTGGAAAATCCATGCAGAGAGGAGCCTGGTGGGCTGCAGTCCCTAGAGTCACAAGGAGTTGGACACGACTAAGTGACTGAACTGAACTGGAAGATTAGTGAGCATTTTAACATTTACATTGTTTGGCTTTATACGTGTATGTGTACATATGGGTGTGTGTATGTGTGTATGAGGCATGTGTATTGTTGTTGTGTTAGTTGCTCAGTCATTTCTGACTCTGTGACTTCACGGACTGTTGCCCGCCAGGCTCCTCTGTCCATGGGGATTTTTCAGGCCAGAATACTGGAGTGGGTTGCCATGCCCTCCTTCAGGGTATCTTCCCAATGCAGAGATCGAACCCAAGTCTTCTGCATTGCAGGCAGATTCTTTACCATCTGAGCCACCAGGGAAGCCCAAGAATACTGGAGTGGGAAGCCTTTCCCTTCTCCAGGGGATCTTCCTGACCCAGGAATCGAACCAGGGTCTTCTGCATTGCAGGCGGATTCTTTACCAGCTGAGCCACCAGGGAACGTATGGCGGTCAGTGGTTTAGTAGCTAAGTTGTGTCCGACTCTTGTGACCCCATGGACTGCAGCC
Organism: Muntiacus reevesi; assembly: GCF_963930625.1. NCBI lineage: Eukaryota > Metazoa > Chordata > Mammalia > Artiodactyla > Cervidae > Muntiacus > Muntiacus reevesi. The sequence continues at coordinate 2,553,659 of NC_089252.1, read as the reverse complement.
TGCCAGGCTCCTCTGTCCATGGGATTCTCCACGCAAGATTGCTGGAGTGGGTTGCCATTTCCTTCTCCAAAGGGAACATATATATAAATGCAATTCTTCCCAAGGGAAAGTGAAAGTGAAGCCTCTCAGCCGTGTCCGACTCTTCACGACCCATGGACTGTAGCCTACCAGGCTCCTCCATCCTTGGGATTTTCCAGGCAAGAGTACTGGAGTGGGTTGCCTTTGCCTTCTCCAGGATATGATCTGAGGGGGAAAAGGTCTCAGCATTTGGAGGAGGGAAGATTTTCTCTTCTATTCTCACAACCTCTGACCCTTAATAACCACTGAACAGATGTCAGATCTCTTTTGATGTTTTTAATTACCTCCTTGTTTGCACAGAACAAATGGTTGGTGATTGTGCATGTACTCGCGTCTAGGCCAGGGCTAGCAGACAGATGTGGGGAGTAGAGTAGGAAGACGGAACGGGGAGACAGGGGCAGAGGAGGGGAGGGCCCAGGGTGAAGAGCCAGAGCTCCTTCACCCAGAGGCGGAGGTTGGATCGGCTCAGCTGATGCTGCCCTGGGTCTTGGCAGAGAGAAGTGTTCCTGGGTGTGTACACACTCAGTTTCTGATGGATCATGGGGTGATACGAGAAGATCTTGGAGGTTTATTCATTTCAGTTGTGCCTGTTTCTGACTCCCCGCCTCGGTGGCTGCGTAGGGCCCCTTCCCCTTCCCCCGTCCATCCATAGGGGCTCCACCTCATGTGAAGGCTGGTAGCACTCCTGGAGTGGAGAGTTAGGTTCAACACAAATGTGCTCAACAGCTATCCTGCCTGTTTGGAGGAAAATAGAGAAGAGTGTGCTTTCCTTTGCCAAAATAGTAGTGACCACAGTACAGAGCCGGGCCTTGATTAACACTAGATTCGGCTGGACCTAAAGAAACATTTTCTGGCACAAGGCTGATCAGATAGGAAAACAAGATTCTTAACAATTTCTGGAAGACTTCCCAGTGGGGTAGCCTTCCCCAGGATGGTTCCTGGTAATAGGGAGGTAGATGCGAGACCCTCATGGTACCTTCTTAACCACAAGATTCTTTTGACAGCGGCTCTTTCTCCCCATCTGGCTTGGAGTAACTCAGCAAGCTTTTTGGCTGTCATTTGTACAATTTACAAAATGTTTCTCATCAGTCTCATCATTTACTCACTTTTTCCTTCCCTGCCAAGTTCCATTAGATGGATTATGTGTAAAATTCTTTGAAGGAAAAAAAAAAATCAAATGTCTCAGATGACTTGAAAAAGAGCATCTCACAGGAAGAGGAGAAATTACTATTTTTCAGATACTTTCAGTGCAAGAAGTAAAAAGAAGGCAGGCTAATAAAAGGCCCAACCTTAAGTATAAAAATTCATGCAGAGGCTTGGCACGTAACTTTCAACAAGGACTTCTTCTCTATCAAATGGTGATGCTGTGGTTCTGTACCCCACGTGGACAGATGGGGAACGTAGGCAATACGTTGGGTGTAAATCCATCTGTGGTTCAGGCAAATGATACTGTAAGAAATGAAAATAGCCCCTATCCCCACAGAGGGCCTCGTCTCCTCACTGCCTGACTTTTCTAAGGGGAACCTTTCAGAGGAGATGGTGTGGGTCAGCCCAGGTGCAGTTAGTACCAAGGAAGCACCTCAGCCCCCTCGAGGTGGGCGAGGCCACTTGCTTTTGTTATGGCTTCTGTGGAATTCTTCACTGATTCTTTAAACACTCATGAGCTATCCAGGAAGGCAGGTTCCTGGGCAGGTACGTCATCCGCACGACCTGTGGAAGCATGAGACCCTAATACCTGAAGTGCTGCGTGATGATGGCTCGCTGAAAACCCAGGTACAGTTGCTCAGTCCTGTCTGACTCTTTGCGACCCCATGGACTGCAGCACACCAGGCCTCCCTGTCCATCACCAAACTCATGTCCGTTGAGTCGGTGATGCCATCCAGCCATCTCATCCTCTGTTGCCCCCTTCTCCTCCTGCCTTCAATCTTTCCCAGCATCAGGGTCTTTTCTGATGAGTGAGTTCTTCGCATCAGGTGGCCAAAGTTTTGGAGTTTCTGCTTCAACATCAGTCCTTCCAATGAATATTCAGGACTTTATGATGGACTGGTTGGATCTCCTTACAGTCCAAGGGACTCTCAAGAGTCTTCTCCAGCACCACAGTTGAAAAGTATCAATTCTTCGGTGCTCAGCCATTATTTTGTTAGTACAGTGATTTATTTTGACCAGATCTTGACCTTGAACTGGTATGTTCCAGGTGCATGTTTTCTGAGTTGGAGGTAGGTGAGGGAGCTGTTCTGTGGGTGGATGTCTTCCCAGTTCCCTGGTCCTGGTCCTCTGACGTGAGGGAGACACAGGAGGGAGCCACACACGTCTCTCCCTGGGCACCTTGATGCGCTCCCCTAATGTGATGCTGTAGTTGGTGTGGAGGCCACTGGGGTGCAGGGCTGAGCGCCAGGGCCTGTGTGCAGGGCGCCCACTCCCGTACCAGCTTGGATGGGCTGAGATGCCTGTGAAATAGGCAGAAGATAAATAGTGAACCTTTGTTGACACATAACTGGGAGCATAAACATTGTATTAAACAAGCATTCTGTTAAATTCTTTTGGGAGCATCATTTGATAAATGATAAGGTTTATGTAAGTATCCATTGATATTCTTACAGTATTATTATATTGTAATCTTAAGGCACTCACATTCCAAAGCTACAGGCAGACCAAGGAAAGGAACCCCGTTCATGGTTCTGAAAAGACCAGTAGACCTGATAAAAATAAAAGGCAGATTTTGAATGAACTTGGGTAAATACACACAGTAACAAACCCTCCATAGAAAAGACACCCTGCTGACCATTGCCCTACAGGGATACAGATACAGTGTGGCTCTTATCTGTAAGCTGTCGGGGTGTAGTTCTGCCCTCAGCTTGTTGCTTAGTGAAAACCTCGTGAAAGGAGCAGTGAAACAGAATACCCAGAGAGCGTGTGTTCTGTGCCGCGCAGAGATGGCCTTCCTCTCTTAGGGAGGACAGCGGGTGTGCTCCGCGCTCCCTGCAGGTGTGACTGCGTCTAGATGGTTATTGAATCGTCAGGAGCGCATCCCATACACTGCTCGGTAGACGGACGGACATCAGACGGTCCTTGGCATAGGGAGCGGGGCGCTGGTCTGCCGTGCGTCGGGCACACAGCAGCCGCAGTCTGTGACGCTGCTGCCCTGGAAACCCTGGGATCACGTTTGTACCTGAGTTGTTTGAAGGTGTTAAGTGGACCAGGTCCACTCAGAGGACCATCACGTTGGGTCACCCCGGTTACAGGCCAGGAGGCTGAGGCACAGGGAGGTGGCCTCATTTTTCAACATTGTAGACAGATTCTTTACCATCTGAGCCACAAGGGAAGCTGGCCTCATTTTTCAAAGGTCATCAAACCCTCGGCTTTTGTGTGGCTCGTGGCACCTTCTGAGCACCCGCGTGGTCATGAGTAAACATGAGCGTAACTCCGGTCTCCGGCGCCCTGACCGCCCTTGCTCTGACCTCATCCTGAAGTCCGAGCGGCTCCTCTCCCACCTCTGCTGGGTTCCTTGGCTTCCAGCCTGCCTCTTGGACAAGCTTCCTCTCCGAGTCAGTCGGCTACCCCGTGTCTTTCCTGGAAGACTGCTATCTTAAGCCTCACGTTCTGGGCGCTATGGGCTGTGACAGCTGGATTCTAACTCACGGGAAGTAACAGTCATTGCTTCACATGAGAACATTCCTGCAGGGTGGGGGCCAGGCGTCTCCTGTGAAAAGACCTGCGGGCCCACAACGGCTTCCTGGTTGGGGAGTCCCTGCTCCACGGTGTGAAGCTGGAGGGAAAATAAGCACCTTCCTTCTCTCTCTCCTTCACCTCCACCCTCCCTCCCTGAATTCATGGATCCCAGTGGGATCAGGTCTCTCCAGGGGCAAAGTGGACAGGGGGCCACTGGGTCATGCTTATAGCTCCTTTAGGGGTGTGACTGCGAAGTGAAGACCAGCGCCCAGAGCAGGTTTAGGATGCACTTGATTCTGTGAAAATGCACAGAAAGTTCCCTCTGTCAGTGCATGAGCTGGAATGCTGGGTTCCTGTTTGTTGTGACCAGAGCCTCTGTTTTCTTCCCTTCTCCTAGACTGCGCAGACGGTGCTGGTGGTGGTGGTGGTCTTCGGGGTCTCCTGGCTGCCCCACCACGTCATTCATCTCTGGGCTGAGTTTGGGGTGTTCCCGTTGACCCCCGCCTCCTTCTTCTTCAGGATCACTGCCCACTGCCTGGCCTACAGCAACTCCTCTGTGAACCCCATCATTTACGCCTTTCTCTCTGAAAACTTCAGGAAGGCTTATAAGCAAGTGTTCAAGTGCCATGCCCGCAAGGAATCACCTCTTAATGACACTAAAGAAAATAAAAGTCGACTAGACACCCCACCATCAACCAATTGTACTCACGTGTGAAAAAAGAGTATTATTTAAAAGTGTGGTATTTGCATGCATGTGGACCAGACACAGAGAAATACATTGGGGTGTTAAGCAAGGCAGTAACTTGCTATCTTAACAACAATTCATATTATATTGTTTGAATTCCATTTGTGTTTAAAAAGTACTTTGATCTGCCTAGAAAATCCCTAGGTCTAGTGAAGGCCATTTCTAAATTTTATTTTATTTCTAAATTCTATTCCATAAGCAAAAGATAATAATATAGTTTTATACATCTTAAGAAATGAAAGTTTCTCAAGAAACTTTATTTAAAGACTGTAAAGAGTCTATAATAGGACTCTCTAGATTTGTATTCTTTGTAAGATAAGGAAGAAGGGCCTATCAAGGTGGTCAGGAATATTTGTGATCTACATCTTGTAGTAAATTTAATTAGAAAACACATTTGTGCTTTAGTTCTTCAATTTTAAGATTGGGGTAATATTGAAACTATAGGTGTTTCAGATATGATTATGGACACTTGATCCTGAGTTTTATTTTTGTGGACATTTATATTGAGACATATATATTTGATGGAAATAAGCTTCTTTGCACATTTGCTGCATCTGCTCCCAGTTGTAAACAGTGCACTGGGCTTCTGCAACATGCTATGTCCACCTGCAGTCATGAGGTCTCTTAAGCTTATCTCAGGTGGTCAGCAGGGGTCGCAGCATGACCCTGGGGTGTCAGCCATCAGGATGTCAGTGAAAAACTACTCTGTGAACTTAGTCTTCATTGAGATGACCAGAAAAACAGGGAAAACCACCACCTGTGACTATTCTCATGGTGGAAGCTGTGAATGAGTTTCTGAGGATGAAACTGGATGTTAAAAATTTACATATATATATCGACACACACACATATATATTTTAAGGTATTAGCTATGCCTTGAATGGAATCTACTCAAAAGGATAATTCTTAAAATGTCAGTGAAGATGGTGTACAGAAAATAATTTCTATAAATTCAGAATAATTTCTACGAATTATAAGCCACATGAGATAATGGTCATGCCATGTGAGAAAAGTTAGTAAGCATAGTAAAATGTCTGGTTCAGATAAACTTTGAAAAAACAATCTAATGGTTGGACATAGCTGGGCATATTATGTACAAACAAATGCTTTTTTCATCAAATTTGTAATGATGTCTAATGCATATTTATCCCAAATATCGTTCCCTCTAGAAATTTTAATTTGGGGTTCAAATCATCATAACTTAGTTTCAAATGTAGCTTTTGTGACAGTTTCATATTTAATAATGAGAAAACGGTATGAAAAGATGAAATGATTCTATATTAGTAAATAATTTTCAGACTACAAGACTGATATATTTTAGGATGATACAAAAGCAAGAAAATTTTTTTAAAAAGAATTTTGTGTAATATGTGTCATATGAGGACTTCATGTGAAATATCAAATATTGGATCAAAAAGATCAACTCGATGTAAGTTTTGCATGTTAGCTTCTCTAGTTTGTGAATTTATTTTACTAACTATATTCCTCCAGCTAACAGTATTTACATTTGCCATGTTATAAATAGTTCTCTGGACAGAAGAGGAGAAAATTGTCAGAGAGGATGGGAAATCATGCCTTTTCATGTTTGATGGCCAGGGGAAAAATTGTACATACACCTATGTGAGTATTTTTAAGAACAAAATTCCTTTGCACAATTTTAGCACTTTATTCAAATATCGCAGCAGAAACATTTTATTCTGATGACGATACCTCATGTGTTTTGCAAAACGTGAAGCTGCCGTTGCAAATGTCAGGACAGCTTCTGTGTGTGTGGATTCACGCGGCTGCACAAAGAGGGGCTCCTGCTTGGACTGGCTTGCGTGGCAGTGGCTCCCTGCACGTTCCTCTTCCCATTCCCACGCACACAAATGAAGCATTGAAACAAACACAGTCGCCACTGCTGCTCTATTCGGGGAAGTGCTGAGAATGTGCTTGGACGCGATGTCTTTACCCTTGTCACGCCTTGGTCACTTCACGATGCTGTTATCACTGCCTTGCAGAACCCAAGAGTGCCCAGTGTAAACGCGGATTCCTTCATTTTACAGGCCGGTGGGCTCTTCTTCTGTCCATCGTCATTCTAATCAATTCTTCTTGTTCAGAGTTTAGGTTGTCTCCTCCTCTAATGAGTTTCGTTGGTAACAGATGTCTGCAAAGATGTAAAACTGCATACAGTTTCCTGAGAGAGGGGTTCCAGAAGAACTTGTATTGCATCTGCAGACCAAGTACTTCTTGGGGCACCCTTGTAATCATGTGTAATCAATGGGGACTTATTCAGAGGCCCCATCCTTTCTTCACTGTATAACCCAGCGCCCCCAACCCCACTCTCTTTCCCCTCACTACTAGCAGCCGGGCTAAAGGAGATACACTTCCCCGGTGTGCCTTTGAAGTCCGGATGCTGGGTAAACCTTGTTTTTCTGTGAACTTCAAAGATAAATGATGCTTTCTCCTTAGACTTGGCTGCCCTAGTGGCCTAAGGCAGCTGTTATTTTTCTGGGCCTTTTGCTTTCTCATGGGGAGATGGCTCTGGAATATTAAAATAGCAGGCGTACTGACTTTCATATGCATAAGCTGCAATTTCGGTTCCTTACTGATGAATATGGGGGTGCGGTTGAGGAGCTGGTCTTGTCCTGTCTCCTCAGGAGCTGCTGAGACAGACTCTCTCTGCTGCTCCAACCATGTATATGCTCAGCAGTGCGGGGGCTGAGCCCATTTCTGAGTATCTTAGGGAAATCCTTTTGCTGTAAATGGAACTGTTTTATTGCACACACTGGGGATCACACCATCGTTCCCCTCTCCTCTGCATCTCCAAGCCCCGTGTGCTCCCATCCTAACTTGCTCAGATCCAGAGTTCCTCACTCTGACATAAACCACAGTAAAATTCCCCCATCACCCCAGGCGTATCTGTGAAGAGATGTCTGAACTGCGTGACTCATGCAAGGCTAAAAGCTTCTTGTGACTCAACTTCAAATTGTGATCCTGAGGATAATTGCATTTGCTTGATGTCTCAGATACATTGAGATGGTGCAGAAATAATTCCTAGACGTTAACTGATACCCTAGGTCAGGTTCTGGGCGGGAGAGGACTCCTTCTTTTTCCACAGATGCCATACGATCCTCAGTGCTTATGCTTGAAGCAGCCTTACATCAAGGAAAGCAATGTATTATACAGCTTAGTCACGTTCTTGCTGAATAATTTATTAAATGTGTATAAGAACCACATAGTCATATAAATGGAAACAAGAGATCAGAGTGGCTGCTTCTGGAAACTTACCTAAAATCTGTCAACTTCCAACTGCACTGATGCAAATATCTTCCTGACTTTAAGTTTGTAAGTTATTTTCTCTGTAAGCTAGTCATGTTCTTCTGGGTCATCAAAAAGCATTGCATGTTAAGTTATTTGTCAAGCAGATGTTAATGACTTGTTTATCTAAGGATGTATTGATTTTAAAAATTTCCACATAGTTAGAGTAGGTAGCCTAAAATGCTGATGGTGACTTGTTATCTTGGAAAGAAAAAAATTGCAAAAGGGACTTAATTTATGCTATATTTTAATATTTCCTTTTTAAAAATGGAAAATTGAGCCTTCGGAACCACGTAAAAACTTCAGCATCCCTGGTGTGGGCTGGGTGTACGTCAGGCAGACATGTGCAGGGGAGCCTGCCGGGCATTGTCTGCATAGCTCTGGGGCCTCTGTTTATTTTCCCATGAGAGCACCATATGGCTCTGATGGGGGTTTCTTTTTCTCTATGGGTGTGAGTGGCCGGTGCGCGCACTCCGCTCTCTGAACCTGATATTCGGCCGTGGGCAGGTCTGCTCGTGTGGTTAGGTCTCCAGGAACGGCAGCAAGCCTGGGCACAGCCCCTCTGCTGGGTCCTGCTCTCACGGTCAGGGCCCTCCCACAGCTGCTCCCAGGCCTTGGAGACCCGGGTTCTGCCCTGGGGCATCAGGGGTGGTGGGGACGCCTCAGTGATGGGGAGTCGGTGGGGAAGGTGGTAGGTGACCTCTCTACTTCTGTGTACGTGGTGAAATACCCTTGGTCAAACTTTCTCTCTGGGTCTGTGAATGTTGGCTAAGTTTGCCGTATTCACACAATTGCATGAGGAGCCAATTTTGTAGCTAAAGGTTTTGGTGTCACTTTGGGGTAGAAAGTTTCATCCTTTTTGGTCTCTTTTAAATGGAAGTGTAGTTGATTTACAATATTGTGTTAGTTTCTGGTGTATAGCAAAGACACTCAGTTATACACACACACACATATATATACATATTCTTTTTCAGATTCTTTCCCACTATGGTTTATTATAAGACACTGAATAGAATTCCCTGTGCTGTGCAGCAGGCCCTTGTTGGCCACCTGTTTTATATATTGTCTGTGCATCTCTTAATCCCAAACTCCCAATCCCTTCTGCCCCTTCCCCTTTGGTAACTGTAGTTTTTGTTTAATTGGAGGACAATTGCTCTACGATGTTGTGTTGGCTTCTGCCACACAGTAAGTTTGTTTTGTATGTCTGTGAGTCTGTTTCTGTTTTGTAAGTTCATTTGAATCATTTCTTTTTAGATTTTGCATATAAGGGCTGTCATGTGATATTTCTCCTTCTCTGACTTCACTCAGTATGACAATCTCCAGATCTATGCATATGACTGCAAATGGAATTTTTTCATCCTTTTTTTTTTTAATTTTTATGACTGAGCAGTATTCCACTGTATGTATGTACCACATCTTCTTTATCCATTCATCTGTTGAAGGACATTTAGATTTCTTTCATGTCTTGGCTGTTCTGAATAATGCTGCTGTGAACATTGGGGTGCATGGATCTTTTTGAATTAAGAGTTTCCTCTGGATTTACACCTAGAGTGGGATTGTGGGCTTGTATGCAAGTCCCATTCTTTTTGCTGGGGAATAGTTTTCTGAGAAGCTCAAGAAATTGGGGGCTGTGCCCCCATTTCTCAGCATTTTAGAGAAGCCACTGGCCACTGGCTGCTGGAATTGATGGGAACTGGCTTCTGCCACTTAGACTGTTAGACTCATAGGTAGTGGTGACCAGCAAGACAACGGAGGGCTTGGGAGGAACTGTGCAGTCTGCTGTTGGTTTTCTTTGTGATACCACGTTCTTATTTCAGAAGATCAGTTCAGTTTAGTCACTCAGTCGTGTCTGACTCTTTGCGACCCCATGACTCGCAGCACGCCAGGCCTCTCTGTCCATCACAAACTCCTGGAGTTTACTCAAACTCATGTCCATCGAGTCGGTGATGCCATCCAGCCATCATCCTCTGTCGTCCCCTTCTCCTCCTGCCCCCAATCCCTCCCAGCATCAGGGTCTTTTCCAATGAGTCAACTCTTCGCATGAGGTGGTCAAAGTATTGGAGTTTCAGCTTCAGCATCAGTCCTTCCAATGAACACCAAGGACTGATTTCTTCAGGATGGACTGGCTTGATCTCCTTGCAGTCCAAGGGACTCTCAAGAGTCTTCTCCAACACCACAGTTCAAAAGCATCAATTTTTCGGCGCTCAGCTTTTTGCCTCTCACATCCATACATGACAACTGGGAAAACCATAGCCTTGATCAGATGGACCTTTGTTGGTAAAGTAATGTCTCTGCTTTTTAATATGCTATCTAGGTTGGTCATAACTTTCCTTCCAAGGAGTAAACATCTTTGAATTTCATGGCTGCAGTCACCATCTGCAGTTTTTTTGGAGCCCAAAAAAAATAAAGTCTGACGCTGTTTCCACTGTCTCCCCATCTATTTCCCATGAGGTGATGGGACCAGATGTCATGATCTTAGTTTTCTGAATGTTAAGCTTTAAGTCAACTTTTTCACTCTCCTCTTTCACTTTCATCAAGAGGTTCTTTAGTTCTTCTTTGCTTTCTGCCATAAGTGTGGTGTCATCTGCATATCTGAGGTTATTGATATTTCTCCCGGCAATCTTGATTCCAGCTTGTGCTTCCTCCAGCCCAGCGTTTCTCATGATGTACTCTGCATATAAGTTAAATAGCAGGGTGACAATATACAGCCTTGACTTTCTCCTTTTCCTATTTGGAACCAGTCTGTTGGTCCATGTCCAGTTCTAACTGTCGCTTCCTGACCTGCATACAGGTTTCTCAAGAGGCAGGTCAGGTGCTCTGGTATGCCCATCTCTTTCAGAATTTTCCACAGTTTATTGTGATCCACACAGTCGAAGGCTTTGGTGTAGTCAATAAAGCAGAAATAGATGTTTTTCTGGAACTCTCTTGCTTTTTTGATGATCCAGCAGATATTGGCAATTTGATCTCTGGTTCCTCTGCCTTTTCTAAAACCAGCTTGAACATCTGGAAGTTCTCGGTTCACGTATTGCTGAAGCCTGGCTTGGAGAATTTTGAGCATTGCTTTACTAGCTTGTGAGATGAGTGCAATTGTGCGGTAGTTTGAGCATTCTTTGGGATTGCCTTTCTTAGGGATTGGAATGAAAACTGACCTTTCCCAGTCCTGTGGCCACTGCTGAGTTTTCCAAATTTGCTGGCATATTGAGTGCAGCACTTTCACAGCATCATCTTTCAGGATTTGAAATAGCTCAACTGGAATTCCATCACATCCACTAGCTTTGTTCATAGTGATGCTTTCTGGGGTGTTGCCTACTGAAAGGAGAACTCGTTATGTGTTCGGAAGACCACTGTGGATCCATCAGGCTTGTTTTCTCCCTTCAACTGGCTTGTTTGGGGTTATCATGCTGACCGGCCTTGTGGCGGGTTGCAATGCGGGAGTCCTGGCTGGCGCTGGTGGAGAGTGAGCTCAGCCCTCTGAGCGTGTCCGTCACACCTTCAGCAGCAGAGCCAGTGGAGCGCCTACCTCCAGGCCCGCGGAGGCAGTGACGGCAAGCCTGGAGGGGACAGTTTGAGGCTGAGTGGTGAGGGGCACCTGCGGGGCTGACCGGCAGAGGAAGCCCGGGGCTCATCACGCCTGGGCGTAAGCGGCAAACTCAGGAAAGCGTGCCGCGTCCAGTGTTGGCCGCGGAGCTCGCTCCTCCAGCCCTGGGGAGTCCCACCCTCCCGGCAGGGCGCGGGAGTCGGGGGCATCTGGGGAGCAGCCCCCGGCCCCCTCCCAGTGTGGACGGAGGGGCTCTGCTTTCTTCTGCCTTCCGCTCTCCACACAAAGCTTCAGTGGAAACCGGAGAACGCTCACGCAGGGACCATCCCCCGCCCCGTGTCTAGGTCGGCTGTCTGACGACGCTGTTATTCCCTCTTCTGCAGCTCAGACGTGTCCTTTCTCATTCTCCCTGCTGTTTCCTTAAAGCCACCCATCATTTCTGTGCTCGGGAAGGTCTGAATTTGGTCATCTCTGAGGGGTTCACGTGTGACCTGGGCCCTACCCCCACCTTCACTTTTATTGTTGTTGTTGTTGGTCTGATGACTCCTTCCTGGTTCCCTTGCCAACACTCCTCCCTTTAACAGCAAACTGTCGGAAATGCTCGCAGGGAGAGCACATCACTTTTCCAGGGAGCACGAGTGAGCGATTTCTGCTTGGAACCAAAGGCTGCCAGCCGGTCTGCAGGCATGGTCTGCCTGGGGGCCCTCTTTGGGGGCTGCCCCTAAATAAGTTCGTCTCCTGGGAGTGGCCCTGGTCATGTCTGAGAGGCTCTGACTCAGTGGATGGTGGGAGGACTCCTGCTGTCTGCCCGAGGCTGCAGCGGGTCCCCTGGGCTCATTCCATCAGGCTCCTGCTCCCCTGACCCGCTGCAGCAGCCAAGTGCATCCACCTGTCTAAGGATATCCCACCATCCTCGGACTAGAACTTCCCAATCTGTTGTGAGTGAAGATGGAGCCTGGCTGGGACTTTGGGACACAGAACGAGCAGAATGTAAACAGGTGTCTTGTCCTTCAGCATTGTAGGGTGTTATTGTTGGGCTTAGTCACTCAGTCATGTCTGACTTTTTGTGACTCCCATGGCTCTCCTGTGGAGTTCCCAGGTAAGAATACTGGAGTGGGTTGCCATTTCCTTCTCCAGAGGCTCTTCCTAACCCAGGGATCAAACCCATGTCACCTGTGTCTCCTGCATTGCAGGCAGATTATTTGTCCTCATCAGGGAAGTCCAGTTAAACAAGATCTCCATTTAGAAATGGCAAAGATCCAAGAAAGAAGTAGGTGGGGATCATGTTGATTTCCAGTGGAAATCTCCTCATCTTGTTGTAGGGAAAAACGAATAAGCATGCAGTTTGGGTACACTTTGTCAGGGTCACCAAGCTTTGACTATGAGAAAATATTGTTTCAAATGGAAGTGTCCTTTTTCTTCTAAACAGACCATTGCTGGTGTGTGGATGTAGCTAAAAATCAATGTCAGTGCTGTAACTTGGGTCAGTGAACATGAAATGAGGCCAGGGGTGTTGTAGGCATCCTGTGCTGTTATCTTCGCAGCCTCGGGGGCCTCATAGAGATACTTGTGCTAGAAGACTGAGTGAGCACACGCCTGGGTTTTTGATGTTTTCAAAATAGGTCTGAAAGTGAAAGTAAAAATGAAGTTGCTCAGTTGTTTCTGACTCTTTGTGACCCCATGGACTGTAGCCCGCCAGGCTCCTCCATCCGTGGGATTTTCCAGGCAGGAGCACTGGAGTGGGTTGCCATTTCCTTCTCCAGGGGATCTTCCTGACCCAGGGATCGAACCCGGGTTTCCCGCATTGTAGGCAGACGCTTTACCTTTTGAACCACCAGGGAAGTCAAATAGGTTTAGGGTGGATAAAGAGTGAAACTTCATACTTCTCTCAAAGTAAAATCTGATTATAATTCAGGAACGTTTATGAGCTGGGAAGGGATACACCAGTGTTACTTTCCATATGTTGGTTTTCCAAGAATCATGGTTTACTGCCATGTATCTTGTAACGATTGAAGATCTGACAGTGGGGGATAGAAATGTAAATCCCTTGAATATCAGTGACCACATCTTTCACTTTCTCACCTGACCTCTGCCCGAATCAGGAAGAGAGTTGTGAAGTGTTCTAGAAAAGATGATGGCTGTTAGGGGACTTGAGATTTGGTTGAATTGTGCTGGTAAATTGCTGTCTGCTTGGAAACGCTGTCTTTGGTGCCCTCATGTCAAAGAAGAATTTGGTTGAATGAGTCCCAGGTCTTCCCTGGTGGTTCAAAGGGTGAAGAATCCACCTGCAATACCGGAAACCTGGGTTTGATCCCTGGGTCGGGAAGATCCCCTGAAGAAGGGAATGGCTACCGTCTCTAGTATTCTGGCCTGGAGAATCCCAAGGACAGAGGAACCTGGCGGGCTACAGTTTATGGGGGTCACAAAGAGTCAGATGCGTCAGAGCTGCAAACACAGAATAAAATCCCAGACTGACGGCTTATTTGAGTGAGCGGGGGAGATCCAGAGAATCCTGATGCTCTGCCCTCAGCTTTGAACAGCGGTTCTCAAATGTCACTGAGCCTCTGATCGCCTGGATTTACACGTTGTTCCCCAATTTACGCATCTACAAAGCTCTCTGCTAACATTGATGCTGCTAGTCTAGGGACCACATTTTCAGAACTACCATCTGATTTAATGGTTTTAGAGGTGGAGCCTAGGCATTTTTTTTTTTTTTTTTAATATTCCCAGGTGCCCAAAGGTGTTGTGAGTCATCAGGTTGATACACGTCTAAATTTCTGTGGTTCTGTGGAAACAAACAAACAAACCTGCTTCTGTGGGACCTAATCATTTGGATTTTATTGCTTACATTGAACAAGTTCATAAAATATCTGTTCAACTCTTACATGACCACAGCTACAGAAATGTGTCAGCTTTCAGGAGTGTGAAGGAGTTTATTAACTTACGTGTAGGAGTTTCAGAGGTTATCATTTTTCTTCTAGAGAATGAAATAAAATAACTTGGTGGAAAGGAGCACCTATACTTTCATGTTGTTCCCCTATACTATAGACAGATAAATACAGGGTTCAAAACTCATTACATGTGAATTTTTGAACTCACTCTTTAAATGTGTGCATGTCTGTCTGTGTGGTTGTTAATTTTTAACTGCATTATTATCTCTAAGAGATAAATGTAACTTATACTGTGTTTAAAATTTTTCAATTAAGTATCACCTGATAACTTAATAATATGGATGAGGAAGAAAATCTATGTATATTGTATTTTTATTTTACTAATGTGATTGTTTAAACTCTGCTATATAAATAATGCTGACCAAGGATCTTCTTATACCAGATAATGTTACAATTCTTCTCTAAAGTTTGTTTCTCTAAAATTTGTCTCACCACCTATAAATTTAGCATGAATATTATATATACACATAGTATGAATAAACTTGCAAAGCCAACCACCTCAAGTTAAGAGGTGATGTTAACTTACTTTGTAGCAAATGTAGTCACTCTGAATCACCCTACCTTTGTGTTCTGCATGAAATCTAGCTGGAATCTATGATTTGGATCACTTTTCTTAAAGTGAAAGTAAAATTTGTTCCTCAAAGTGTTCTTATCTATGAGTATGCTAGTTTCAATAAAGCTTAATTGCAGCATTTTCTAAAGTATTTATCTACATATAGGGACACAGTGCCAAGTTATTGCATTAAATTTGTCTCATTCACGTTGGGAGCTGTCATGTGAAGTATGAATGGATCACATCAGTGAAAATTTGGTACCTGTATTCACAGAGGTTTCCTTTCCTCATCCCTTCTCTTCCTCCTTCTCCTCCTGCTTCCTTTCCTCTTTCTCTATTTTAAAAAAGAATACATGTCTACTGTTTTTATAAAAATGTCACAAAATTGCTACAAGAAATGAGAAGAAAGAAAGCATTCATCCAAAATTTTATTATCGAAAAAGAGCCATTGCCAACATCTGAATATCAGTCTAGACCTCTCTCTAAAGACAAAAGGGATGGAGGGAGGGAGAAAGAGTTTTAGAAAGATTGGATCATACTATGCATATTATTTGTGAATTCCCCAGTGGCTCAGCAGTAAAGAATCTGCCTGCAATGCAGGAGACAGAGTAGGCATGGGTCTGATCTCTGAATCAGGAAGATACCCTGGAGAAGGAAATGGCACCTCAATCCAGTACTCTTGCCTGGAAAATTCCATGGACAGAGGAGCCAGGTGGGCTATAGTCCATGGGTCAGCAAAGAGTCAGACACGACTGAGTGACTGAACAGGTACAGGTGATGTTCAGTGATACAGTAAAAAAAAAAATCACTTAAAAATGTGAAAAGTCTCCAGTGCTAGAGATAGCCTGTAGATCCATAAGCTGCTGTCTTCTTGCTGTGCCTTCACGTGGCAGCAGGGGAAACTGTCTGGAGCCTCCTTTACAAGAGGCTGATCCCTTTCCCCAAAGCTCTACCTTCATGACCCAATCACCACCCACCTCCAAGCACCATCACACCGTGGATTAGGTTTCAACAGATTAACCTGGGAGGGGGCAGCATCCCCTTGATGATCAGTCTCTCCTCCCAGTTTCACACTCACCCCCTTGCAGTGGCTCCTGATGCAGTCTGCCTGCCCATCCACCCTGTGTCCCCAGG
Organism: Muntiacus reevesi; assembly: GCF_963930625.1. Lineage (NCBI taxonomy): Eukaryota > Metazoa > Chordata > Mammalia > Artiodactyla > Cervidae > Muntiacus > Muntiacus reevesi. The sequence continues at coordinate 2,537,691 of NC_089252.1, read as the reverse complement.
CTTGAGGGCCAGCGCAGCTCCTGGGGGAGTTCAGAACCATCTCTGCTCACCCAGCACACTCAGGGGTGTTGATGGGGTGAGGGAGAAGGGAATCTCTGCCTGCAGACCTACCCTTAACACCTACAACCTCTCGTGTCATTGGTAGGTTTTGGATGGATTCGGGGTGGTGACGACCCTTTCTGTCTTCCTGGCCCATCAGTAAGCATGACTATGGGGTGCACAGTGGCGGTGAGGAGGATATGGCGTTTCTGAGGCCTTTTCAGCCTGGGTCCCTCCCTTTTGTTCAGAAATGTAGTGCGTCTACCAAATGAACTGCATCTCTGAGACTCATGATCCTGCCTTTGTGAGGGACAGGCCGGAGGCGCTGTGTTCACAGATAATCCTGTGGGAGTGCTTGCCTTCTGCCACTGGGAGTACAGTGAAGGTGTGAAAGTGTGAGCCGCTCAGTCGTGTCCCACTCTTTGTGACCATGTGGAAGGACTCACCAGGCTCCTCTGTCCTTGAGATTCTCAAGGAAGAAATACTGGAGTACGTTGCGATGGTCTCCTCCAGGGGATTGTCTCGATTCATCGTTCGAACCCAAGTCTCCTATGCTGCAGGCAGATTCTTTACTGTCTGAACTACTAGGGGAGCCCCAAGGATTATAGTATCAAGTTGTAAAGTTCTCATTTAAGAAACTTAAACTGGCGCACTTGAAGCTGCTCCTGTCTTTGATACTATTATGTGGAATGCAGTTTGAGCATATTTGACTGTTTGGGGCTGGCTGTGAGAAGAGATGCTTGTACACTCTTGAAATTAGGGCATTCACACACAACAAAGGCCACTCTATCCTCTGAAACCCAACTTAATCACAGCATGCAGATCACAGTCTCTTACCCAGACATAGTTCTTGAAGACTGTCTCTTAAGAAATTACCTCATTCAGAGAAGTGGAAAGAAAATGAATAAAATTCTAAGAATTTGTTTCTAGAGAGACTACACTCTAGATATAGAATATTGGCAGATGAAGGATTCATTGTCTTAAGTTACACTATTTGAATAACTGCCAAACAAAAGAATATGCTGCAGTGATTTGTACTGAATGTATAATGTATTGTCGTTTGCATCTTTTACTGGAAAGTGTTTCTTAATTATTAAGTCAGAAAGATTATATTACCTTAATCAATCATAGTTTGTGGTCCAAACACAGATGTTGATCTTCTTTACCATTCAGTTAACGCAGTTTTGAACAGCATTTGTGTGTAACTCACCGTGTTGTTGCTCAGTTGCTGCAGGGTGTCTGACTTTTTGCGACCCCATGGACCGCAGCACGCCAGTCTTCCCTGTCCTTCACCATCTCCCAGAGTTTACTCAAACTCATGTCCATTGAGTCGATGATGTCATTCATCCATCTCATCCTCTGTTGCCCACTTTTCCTTCTGCCCTCAACCTTTCTCAGCATCAAGGTCTTTTCCAATGAGTCAGCTCTTCGCATCAGGTGGCCAAAGTATTGGAGTTTCAGCTTCAGCATCAGTCCTTCCGGTGAATATCCAGGATTTATTTCCTTTAGGATTGAATGGTTTGACCTCCTTGCAGTCCAATAGTTCATTTGGGGTATGCTGAAGGCATGATTGTGTGATGAAGGAAACACATACAAGCAGGGGATTTCCAGGCTTCATGAACAGCGCTAATGTACCGACAAATAACTGGATCACTAGGCAGCCTGCAATGCATCAGGGCATCGTGGTTGTGCCCTTGAGCAGGTCTCTCACCTCGGTGAGGGCCCAGAGAGCTTTTCATTCTGTGGATTGTATCCGTCCATATTTACAGCACTGGAAATTAAAACAGAAAAATTTAAGTATCTATATCAGTTTACTAAAATAATAGTAACTAACTCATTGCATGTTTTAACCCAGATAACCATGTTTGTAAAAAAATGCATGCATAGATATATATACTACAGTGAGGGGAGTGGCCTTGTGTTACATTCCATCTGCCTGTCGGCCCCAGTGGCGCTGGATGTCATGGGCATTACTGGTGCTGGGAGCCTGTGGTTTCACCTGCCATCCTGGCATTCCATCAGCAAAGATGTCAGTACACTGAAAAAGGCAGTCCGTCCTAGTATTCTTGTGAAAGCGCTTCTGATCCCTGCCGGCTGCCTGCTAACAAGCATGGCCTGGAGCTCAGGGGGAGGGTCTGGATAGGGTCCTGGACTCGGGAGTCATCACTGGGGGTTTGACGAGAGACCCGGAAGATCAAGGGTAAATCTCAGTGAGGCCACCCCGTGGAGGGCAGGCCAGGAGGAGGTGGTCCCGTGGGACCTTTGTAAAGAGAGGGTCAGGCCACGTAGGATCGTAGGAAAAGGTCATAGATAAAACGGCTTCTAAAAGGTGGAGAGAAAACTCCCACTTGCGGCGCAAAAGAAGTTACATAAAACCCAGGTCTCGAAGTGGCTCTGCTGAGGACTGTGTCTGGGATTAGTAAGAGTAGCTTCAGCGGGGAGTGAAAAAATTCAACTTCAGAAAAAGAATAGATGATGACAACGTGACACTGTTAACATATTTCTCAGTGAGGCTGAATTACACTTTGTCATACTGCTGTTTCCAAGTTCAGCTTTCAAAATGCCTCCATTTTCTGGGTCCCATGTTCACTGCATTTGAGGAGACACTGTTCCCAATCCTCCACACCTCCTTTCTATTTGCTAGAAACAACGTTGGCAGCCTACACACACACGTGTATTAGAATTCACTTGCTGGTATATCACATTTCCAAGTATTTAGCAACTTAAGTCATGTAGGTATATAATCTTACTGTTCTGTAGGTCAGAAGCCCTACACAGCTTTCACTGGACTAAAATCAAAGTGTCAGTAGGTGGCATTTCTCTCTGAAGCCTCTCAAAGAGAATCCATCTTCTAGCTTTTTCCAAATTCTAGAGGTTTGACACTATTAATTCTGACCATTCTTTCTAAAAGAGGTTCGGTGTGTTGCTGAGCCAAACTTGCGTCCCAACAGCAGAGCCAGTCTAGTGACACCAGATTGTTATTAAGAAAAGAATAGTATTTATTGGGCTTCCCAGGTGGTACTAGTGGTAAAGAACCCACCTGTCAATGGAGGAGACTTAAGAGACTCGGATTTCATTCCTGGATTGGGAAGATCCCCTGGAGGAGGGCATGGCAACCCACTCCAGTATTATTGCCTGGAGAATCCCATGGTCAGAGGTGCCTGGCGGGTTACAGTCCATGGGGTCGAAAAGAGTCGGACATGACTGAAGTGACTTAGCATGCACACATAGTATTTATTACAAGTCGCCAAGCAAGAAAAGTGGGCAACACATGTGCAAGAGATCTGAACTCCCTGCTGGCCTTGACTGAAGGGTTCTAAAGGCCAAGTGAGGGTCGTTTGGTTTCAGGGTGGCAGATCAGCTCACACACGATCCCCTGATTAATGGGGAGGTAACAGGATAGTGTGTCTAGAATCTGTCATCAACCCTCTGGTTCCAGCCGGTCTAGGGCCACGTGCTGGAGGTCAGCAGGCAGTTATCTTTTCCACCTGCTGGGAGTTTTATTGTCTACAAAGCAGCTCAAGGGCATGGCTCAGGATAATGTCTACAGCCCTTGAGGAGGAACTAAAGGCCCTTGGCTTTGTTTTCGGGATAAACTATTATTACTTTATCTTGCTTGGCTGCTTTCCTTTATTTCTACATTTTCTTACTTGATTAAATTGCTCTTTGGAACTCAGGGAAGACCTCAGACACTAAAGTTTTTCTACAAACAAGAGGAGGGGGCAGGATGGGGTCCCAGCAGGCATGGGTGGAACACAGAGGGGAAAGTGGCAGGAGTGGATGCTCTGAGCTGGGGATTCACAGGGAGGAGGCGATGGGGAAGAGCTGGCCCCGCAGGAACCCGGTGTCAAGTCAGAAAGAGGTGGACAGCTCTGCCGCCCGAAAGGGTGGGTGGGCACACGACCCAGGCAGGGACTCACCGCAGGTGGACATTGTCTTTAGAGTAACACCCGTTTTCCACCCAAACAAAGCCCTGCACTTTGCAAAGGGGGTCTTTCTGCCTGAGAAGATCTTAAAATGCAATTTCCTGTGAAGGACATTCTGCAGGGAAAGACCATAGAAACTCATCCAGTTTTTTGTTTGCTTACTGTTCTTTTCCTTGTTTTGTTCTTTCCTTGATTGTCACTAGACGTTTTTAGCTATTTTTGAAAAAATGATTTCAAAACAAGTCAGAAGCCTTGCACATGTGGTTCATAACATTTCATCGTGCCAAGTGCACATTCAAGGTCTTCTCCGTCTCTGAGTTTATTCTGACGTTCACCTGTGGTCTCATTTAATATCTGCACAGTAAGAGCAGAGCGTGGGGCTGGGCTGGCCTTCAGTCCTGCCGACCTGGACATTGCAACGCGCACAGCGTCCACTTGACCCTCTTCTGCAGGCCAGGCGGCACAGCACGATGCAGACTGGACCACGAAGCCGCTCTCTGGGGGAGGCCATGAGGGTCACAGGGGCCAGAGGACATTACAGAGCATGTTGTCAGTGGTAAATGCCTCGAGTGGTAGTTATGGTCCCCGTCAACATCTCCATCATCACGATTGTGCTGAAGTCTATACACCCTGGGGTAGGAAACCTATAATTCACATCTGAATTCTTTTAGGATAGAAACCTGTCTTCTTTTTTTTCCCCCATTTATTTTTATTAGTTGGAGGCTAATTACTTTACAATATTGTAGTGGTTTTTGCCATACATTGACATGAATCAGCCATGGATTTACATGTGTTCCCCATCCCAATCCCCCCTCCCAGAAACCTGTCTTCTTGATCTTTGCAATTTCATGGGGCTCAATAAGTGTTCACAGGGGCAACACACTTCCCCTCACTGCCCAGCTCTGCATGCTTCAATCACACACCACACACACACACACACACACACACACCACACACATACCACACACACCACACTGGATATATGTCCAGTAGTGGGACTGCTGGATCTTGTTTTTAGTTTTCTGAAGAAACTCCATACTGTTTTCCACATTGAGATTGCCCAAATCTACTGTGTACAATCAGGTCATACTATTTGGAGAATGAAGGTTTGGATGAAGAGAAAAATATGAAATTCTGATTAGTCAGGGTAAGTAACAAATCTAGGGACCCTGCCTCTTTGTCAAACATCTCCTGTGATCTTAGTTCAACTGTGTCCCACTTGTTGGGACTTTAGTCTCATGGAGGGAATGCCATGTTAGGCATTTAGAAATGGTTTTGAATTCCAGTTAACCTTTTGTATGCATTTGTTCTACTTCACCAACTATCCAAATACTTAATCATTTGTGTCCTTTCCTCTCAGTGGCCTCCCTGGAGTTAAGGAGTTTTATAGAAGGAATCCTTGAGAACAGACAGAAATGATTGGGAACCTGAATGTGATCCCTGACTATGTGCTGTGACTGTGACACGCCTGGGATACTCCATCCCACGGGGCACCTCTTCAACTGGAGAGCAGCTTTTTAGCTGTCATGCCCACCAGACTCCCCTGTGCACTCAGGAGAATGTCACAGCTGCAATTCTGTTTCTTTGCAACAAGAAATACATTCTTGGCACAACCTCTATGTCATTCCCTCTGCAGTGTTTTCTAATGCGTTCCCTTCATTTATCTGTTCAACAGTGTTTTGGACACACCATGTGCCAGGAGAAGTGATGGGCATGAAAGAGATGAAGGAAAGTAGACCCCCAGTGTATATCCTCGTGATAGAAACTGACATGTGAGCAAACACACACAGCGCCCTCCGAGAAGCAGGTGGTTGGTGCTGCAGGGTCTGGCAAGCGTCTGGACAATCTCACCATGTCCACTCACAGCCCTAAGAACTGATTAAAATGAAGTCATTTGCTTTTGGTCTACTTTGGCTCTTGAAGGTGCTTTTTTGTAAGGTTAATTGAATTTTCTAATTCCAAGTGGAGTGTTTGGAAAGATTTTTTAAATTAAATCAGCAAACGTTTGAATTTGTGTGAATTTCCCTCTTCCAGTTGTGTTCTGTTAGTTGCTCAGTCATATCTGACTCATTGTGACCCTATGCACTGTAGCCCACTCAACTCTTCTGTCCATGGAATTATCCAGGCAAGAGTACTGGAGTGGGTAGCCATTCCCTTCTCCAAGAGATCTTCCCAACCCTGGGATTAAACCTAGTTCTCCCACATTGTAGGCAGATTTTTTTTTTTAAACTATCTGAGCCACCAGGGAAGCCTTGAGTGATGACCTGCAAAGTAATTCTTGAAAACTTTTAAGTTTTATGGGGCTCATTCAGTGTTGTGTATGATGCTAATATAATCCCATTAATTACACAGTATGACTAAGCTGAAGATGTATTTCTAAAAAATAGGGACAGAAATGACCACTCTCCCATCCTCACTTCCTGTGTGATGAGTTGACCTGGTCTAGCTCAGCGATGTGCAGAGCTGGAGCATCTGTGCCCTCCAGGACACAAGCCTGATCATTGCAGGTCCCTGACCTGGTGAAGGACCCTGCGGGAAGAGCTGTCGCCGTGAACCAATTTCCCTTGAAATTGCTCTAATGATGTCCAAACAGCATTGCTTTTGGTGAAACTGAAAGCTTCCACCCAAGCCTTTCAATCAAAAAGTTTTTCTGAAATATAAAAATGTTCCATGGCATGTTTTTCATGACAACAGAAGTGAGACCCTTTCTATTTTCACTTCAGATGATGCTCATTATAGATACTTGATTCCCTTGAAGAAATAAAAAAAAAATGAGAAAATGTTGGGAAAAATCATGAAAGATTAGGCAAGATAAGACTTCAGGGTCCCCTTCCTCCACCCTCTGACTGAGCTTTGCATGTTCCAGTAACCCAGGGAGGTGGCAGGTGGAGGCACCCGGCTTCAGCTGCCTCCGAGGGCAGAATACTAACCTGACCATGGCGGGCCTGCTGTGCTCGCCCCAATAAAAGCAATTCCAACCTCAAAAAAAAAAAAAAAAAAAAAAGACTTCAGGGATCATCTTGCTAAAGCCTTTCTTGTTTTAAGATGAAGGAAATTGAGTTCAGGAGTTAAGAAAATTGTCTAGGTATACATAGGTTTACAACTATTGACACAACAAGGGTTGCTCTGTTCTCCCTGGTTTTTCCATAGAACTTTTTTGGGTGAAAGCCAGTTTACCAGAGTCTACTGCTGCTGTTGCTGTTTAGTCGCTTAGTCACATCCAACTCTTTTGGACTATAGCCCGCCAGGCTCCTCTGTCCATGGGATTCTCCAGGCAAGAATACTGGAGTGGGGTTGCCATTCCCTTCTCCAGAGGCTCTTCCTGACCCAGGGATCGAACTAGTGGAGGGAAAAATTACTTTCCAAATTGACAGCATATTCACCTTCAATTAATTCTTCATTGTTGCAACACTGACTTTTATTTTCATGTAACCAAAACCATGAATGGAGCTGGGATGTCATTTAAACCTCTTCGACTAGGTAATCTTAGTTTTCGGATGAATTATTTAAGTATTTTCAGTTATCTGCAGTGTAGTATATTGCATTAAATCAGGTACATTGGACAGCTTAGAAAGGAGAATTTCTGGGTTGAGAGTCCATTCTGATAGTGATTTCCTCATTTTTCCTGTAAAATAACTAGCCTCACATAAAAAGCTGGAATTTTGAAATTCTACCAAAAGCTAATAGGCATCTGATGTCCCTCCAGTTCCTGAGGAACACTTACCATCTAAAAACAGCTATATTGATGAGCAGTGTAATGTCTGCAGGCTTTCATTCATTGCAGCATCCAGATTTTGCCTGCAGAGACCGTCTGATGGAAGGGATAGAGGCATGTTGACACCCTCTGTGGTCTCTGTAGAGACCCAGGGCTGAGTTACCTGGGCAGATGTGTAATATCAAGTATCAGGATTCTGTCTTCAACTGAAATTCTGAAGCCATCTGCACCCTTTCAGAGAGGACTGTTGTTGTTCAGTCTCTAAGTCCTGTCTGACCTTTTGTGACCCCGTGGCCTGCAGCGCCCCAGGTCTCCCTGTCCTTCACTATCTCCCAGAATTTACTCAAACACATGTCCATTGAGTCGGTGATGCCATCCAAACATCTCATCCTCTGTCTTCCCCTTCTCCTCCTGCCCTCAATCTTTCCCAGCATCGGGTCTTTCCCAGTGACTTGGTTCTTCACAACAGGTGGCTAAAGTATTGGAGTTTCAGCTTCAGCATCAGTTCTTCCAACGAATATTCAGGGTTGATTTCCTTTAGGATTGACTGACTTGATCTCCTTGCAGTCCAAGGGACTCTCAAGAGTCTTCTCCAGCACCACAGTTCAAAAGCATCAGTTCTTAGGTTCTCTCTCCCTCGCTTCCTTTCCTCCTTTTCTGATTTTCTAGCTAGATTTCCTTCACCACCTAGTTCTGGGAACTTTCTGCAGGTAGTCTTAAATGCTCCAGAATCTGCTCTTGTTGCAGTGAGCCCCCCAAGGTGGCTGGCTGATGGGATGTCTTCTGTCTCTGACCAGACAGGTCCGCAGCTCCGGCTCTCCACCCACAGCCTCGCCCAGGGCATGTGTACCAAGTGTCCTGGCAGTGAGAGCTACAATTCCCTGGAACCGCAGGGCAGGACAAACGGCTGACTGTAGGGAGGTGCAGAGGGGGGACGGGAACAGAGCGAATGGGAGGACCTCCTCCCTCCTTCCCATCTGCAGGGGCAGCATGATCAGTTTTGCTCAACCCATTTTACTGCTCAAGAACCCAGTTCTCTGCCAGAGGCTGGAGCCAAGTATTGTTTAGAAAATCCTGATGGGCAGATGGTTCTGTAAGAGCTTCCTGTGTCTGGAACCTGTTGGTGGGCCACAGCTAAAGTGCCCTCTTGTTTCTGGGAGTCCAGAGAAGTCGCTGCTCTCACGGTGCTGGTCTTCCCTGGTCCTCCCTGGGGATCCGGATGGAAGGAGAGCGCTGGGCGGCGGGAGGGCAGGGCTGTTGGTCCCTCCTGTGGCCGGCTCCCCTGCAATGGGGCTGGACACAGGGCAGCTGTGGGCTTCACTTAAAGAAGGTTATCCCCAAACTTCTCTCCAGTTTCAACACTGGGGGCTTCACGGCAACCACACCGTAATTCTCAGAATAGGAGTGCCCTGAGTATTGCTGTATTATTGTTGAAAAAAGTACTTTAACATTTAATTTTGCTTTAATAACATGTAATCTTTTTTTTAATTTTTTTTGAACATGTAATCTTTTTAAAAATTAGTTAATATTATTATATTTGGCTGTGGTGAGTCTTTGAGGGCCTTTATGTAGTTGGGGCAAGCAGGGGCAGCTCTCTAGTTGTGATCCGATGGCCTCTCAGTGCCGTGGCCTCCCATGTCTCGGAGCACAGCCTCCCGTGTCTCGGAGCACAGCCTCCCGTGTCGTGGAGCACAGCCTCCCATGTCCTGGAGCACAGCCTCCCGTGTCCCGGAGCACAGCCTCCCGTGTCGTGGAGCACAGCCTCCCGTGTTGTGGAGCACAGCCTCTCGTGTCGAGGAGCACAGCCTCCTGTGTCCTGGAGCACAGACTCCCGTGTTGCGGAGCACAGCCTCTTGTGTCGAGGAGCACAACCTCTTGGGGGTGTGGACTTCAGGAGTTGAGGCCCATGGGCTCTAGAGCACAGCCTCAGTAGCTGGGGTGCATGGGCTTGGTTGATCTAAGGCATGTGGGATCTTCCAGGACGAGGGATTAAACCCATGTCTCCTACATTGGCAGGCGGATTCTTTACCACTGAAACACCAGGCAAGCCCCAATAACATGTAATCTTTATTTGATGGTCCAAGACACAAGGAAAGACCTGATTTCTACCAAGGCAATGAGCTGTACCTGGGCTTCCAAATGGCCTCCTTGTGGCACTCAGGATTATTAGATTCTGTTGTTTTGTTAATTTAATATCACCTCTGGCAAGTATCTGTATTTTTAAAATCATTCCCTTACTCATTTAAGAACTTATTGCTTGTACCCATAAGGCACATACCCACCTGATTAATTTATGAGCAAAAACTAAGTAAAAATGCAAACAAACGGTGACCAAACCCGCTTGGACATGTTAGTTTGCATAATTGTGAAATTCTAATATAGTTTATAGATTCTTTTTTCCATTTCAAGTTTTCACAGTTGCTTTGGGTATTACTTTCCTGTGTCCAATATTCCTTGGGACTTTTGCCTGTTGTCACGTATCAGCTCTGTTTTATGGACAATAATACAATAACCCAAGTGAAACCCAATTACAAAAGTATTTGTGAGCAAAGTGTCAATTTTTCCCCTAGCAGATTTTTAGAGTGTTTTAATTTTCTGGGATTAAAAAAAAATTTTTGTGTCCTGTCCTTACTGAATGTCTTCTTGGCAGGAGTTGCAGAACGCTGTTCTCTAGTCCTGTGTCTTTGAGTCCACTTTTTAAAAATAAGTGGTGATAGGTAAGAAGTATCATTTTTCTCTTTCTGAAAATGCTGCTTTTCACTTTTCATTTCAACCTCAGGAAATAAATCACAAAGAAAAAGACCTTAGGAAGTTGAACAAATAAATTCATGAAACACTGTAAGGTGGGGGGAGTTTGAAAACCACCCCAAACAGCAAAGCTAGACCAGAAGCGTCCTGTCCAGGCAGATGAGCTTCAGTGGGCAGATGAACACCTGGGCTGGGTCATCACTGACTGTGTATCTGTGAAGTAAAGTGAACACAAAACAAAGATAAAGAGGCCCATATGCTCTGAAGCATGTATGGATGTGAGAGTTGGACCATAAAGAAGGTTGAGCGCCGAACAATTGATTGTTTTGAATTGTGGTGTTGGAGAAGACTTTTGAGAGTCACTTGGACTGCAAGAAGATCGAACCAGTCCGTCCAAAAGGAAATCAGCCCTGAATATCATTGGGAGGACTGATGCTGAAGCTGAAGCTCCAAAACTTTGGCCACCTGATGTGAAGAGCTGACTCATGGGAAAAGACCCTGATGCCGGGAAAGATTGAGGGGAGGAGGAGGAGGAGGAGGAGGAGGCAGAGGATGAGATGGTTGGATGAGGGTGAGCAGGCTCCAGGAGATGGTGAAGGACAGGGAAGCCTGGCGTGCTGCAGTCCTTGGGGTCGCAGAGTCTGAGGAGACTGAACGATTGAATATCAACAGCTTCTCTGAGTGCCGCTCTGAATACCTCCTGTACGTAGGATGGGAGGGGTTTGCTGGGCACAATCGCCCACTGTTGGCAAACATTACTTATGACAATTAAGGGCAGTTAGAAAGGTGCCTCTGTAATTGATGTTTCCTGTGTTGCATAAAGCAGGCTGTGGGCTCAGTCCCCCTGAGAGCAAAGACCATCCGATGGGCAGCTGCTCTGAGCTCGGGGAGAACTTGGCCACGTCCGCAGTCCTCGGGAGAACTGCCCAGAACACTTAGCCAGAAGAAGAGTCTCTTGTGAGCACGGAAATGATATGAATGCAGTCTCAGTGTCCCTCAGCCGGGCCGACTAGAGCCTGGCCTGTGCCCGTGCTCTGTGCTGCCTCGGGCCACGCGGCAGGGTTGAGCCGAGTCACAGAGAGCTGGGCCCTGCGAAGCTGAAACCGTGCACCGTTCGGCTCTGCAGAAAACCCTTGCTGACCCCTGGTGTAGATGGATTCCCGTGGAGCGCTCAGGTACCAGGTCTACGCTCAGGGAGGGTCGTGAGGCAGGTGTGAGCGAGGGCTCGTCTGTGGTGCCCGCCAGAGGCGCAGGGACTCTAGGAGAACAGCTTCACCTGAGCCAAAACCAGGTCTCTGGGTGTGATCACAGGCTTTCCTCGGCTTCCTCGCCAAGATCCTGGGCTCAGGTCCAGCTAGGGAGCGCTTCACAAGGCTGGCTTGCTCTGGGTGCTCTTATATTGCTTGCATCAGGCCCGTGGATGTGATGATGGGAGGCTGGGGCCGCGGAGCTTGTAATGCCCAGAAAGCCACTTACTGTGCTCAAATTGCCAGAAACTCTTGCATTTTCAGAAGCCTGTGTTGTTTGTTCATGGCTGAGTTTGCCAAAGTATGTTTGCCAGGATGCTGACTGTGAGTGTTACACCCTGAAAAATAGGTCCAGGATAAAAAAAAATGGGTCCAGGATAAAAAACTGGGTCCAGGATAAAAAAAATGGGTCCAGGATTAAAAACAAAAGACGAAACAAAAATCAAGCAATTCCTAAACCTTTGTGCGCACCTGAAATTGACACCCTCTCTCCTGGAGACACAGGCTGTGTTCTTAATCTGTTAGCATCCTCAGACACTTTTGTAAACTGAGTGTGATTCCGTTTCTTCCAGCCATGCAACCACAGAACCCTCTTCCTACGCCCAGAACAAACAGGTCTTACCATTTTGGGTAACTAGCCTCTAGCAAGGCCTCATTGGTAAATGATGCTTTGGACTGACCTCTGCTTATTCCTAAGGGTAAAGGATTCTCTCACATCTAAAGACATGTTACTTTCAGATTAGATGCAATATTACTTTGTTTGTTCCCGGGAATATTTTTAGCTTAGAGACTATATTTGGAAATGTAAGTCTTATTACATCAAGCAGCATTCAATGTAAATGACTTTCACTTTCAAAGATTTCAGTAGTTGGATGAATAAGAAAATATGCAATTCAAATAGAATTCATTCTATTCTATGGGCTGAGAACTCTATCATATTATTTTCTCCTGCGATGACAGGAGACAATAAAATATATCAGTGGCTTTCAGGTGATTATAGGAATAAGACTATTATAGGCAGGAATGCTTATAAAGGAAAATTAAAAACTGCTTAATTGTAGTATCAGGTGGCGCTAGTGGTAAAGAATCCGCCTGCCAGTGCAGGAGACTCAGGAGACTCGGGTTCAATCCCTGGGTTGAAGAGATTCCCTGAAAGAGGACATGGCAGCCCGCCCGAGTATTCTTGCCTGGAGAATCCCATGGACAGAGGAGCCTGGCGGGCTACAGTCCATAGGGTCACAAAGAGTCGGACATGACTGAATTGACTTAGCACGCACGCACTGTAATTAATGCAACCATTGTCTCATAACTAAATTTCTTTTCTTTCTTGAGTAAAAACACAGTGAAGTGCTCTAAAACGAAAACTTTGACCAAAATTTTTCGCTTTATGATAAATAAGGAAGCAATAGGGTCTATATTGATGCATATTAAAATTTTTATGCGTTTTTTTTTTCTTTTTACATTTGCTTCTGTATTTTATTCAGTTCAGTTCAGTTCAGTTGCTCAGTCGTGTCCAACTCTCTGCAACTCCATGAATCGCAGCACGCCAGGCCTCCCTGTCCATCACCAACTCCCAGAGTTTACTCAAACTCATGCCCATCGAGTCGGTGATGCCATCCAGCCATCTCATCCTCTGTCGTCCCCTTCTCCTCCTGCCCCCAATCCCTCCCAGCATCAGGGTCTTTTCCAATGAGTCAGCTCTTAGCATGAGGTGGCCAGAGTATTGGAGTTTCAGCCTCAGCATCAGTCCTTCCAATGAACACCCAGGACTGATCTTTAGGATGGACTGGCTTGATCTCCTTGCAGTCCAAGGGACTCTCAAGAGTCTTCTCCAATACCACAGTTCAAAACATCATTTTTTCGGCGCTCAGCTTTCTTCACAGTCCAACTCTCACATCCATACATGACCACTGGGAAAACCATAGCCTTGACCAGATGGACTTTTGTTGGCAAAGTAATGTCTCTACTTTTTAATATGCTATCTAGGTTGGTCATAACTTTCCTTCCAATGAGTAAGTGTCTTTTAATTTCATGACTGCAGTCACCATCTGCAGTGATTTTTGAGCCCAAAAAAATAAAGTCTGACACTGTGTCCACTAGACATGAGGTGATGGGACCAGATGCCATGATCTTAATTTTCTGAGCCAACTTTTTCACTCTCCTCTTTCACTTTCATCAAGAGACTTTTTGTTCCTCTTCACTTTCTGCCATAAGGGTGGTGTCATCTGCATATCTGAGGTTATCGATATTTCTCCTGGCAATTTTGATTCCAGCTTGTGCTTCCTCCAGCCCAGCGTATCTCGTGATGTATTCTGCATATAAGTTAAATAAGCAGGGTGACAATATACAGCCTTAATGTACTCCTTTTCCTATTTGGAACCAGTCTGTTGTTCCATGTCCAGTTCTAACTGTTGCTTCCTGACCTGCATACAGGTTTCTCAAGAGGCAGGTCAGGTGCTCTGGTTTTCCCATCTCCTTCAGAATTTTCCACAGTTTATTGTGATCCACACAGTCGAAGGCTTTGGCGTAGTCAATAAAGCAGAAATAGATGTTTTTCTGGAACTCTCTTGCTTTTTCGATGATACAGCGGATATTGGCAATTTGATCTCTGGTTCCTCTGCCTTTTCTAAAACGAGCTTGAACATCTGGAAGTTCTCGGTTCACGTATTGCTGAAGCCTGGCTTGGAGAATTTTGAGCATTACTTTACTAGTGTGTGAGATGAGTGCAATTGTGTGGTAGTTTGAGCATTTTTGGCATTGCCTTTTTAGGGATTGGAATGAAACCTGACTTTTTCCAGTCCTGTGCCACTGCTGAGTTTTCCAAATTTGCTGGCATATTGAGTGCAGCACTTTCACAGCATCATCTTTCAGGATTTGAAATAGCTCAGCTGGAATTCCGTCACCTCCACTAGCTTTGTTCATAGTGATGCTGTACTTTATTAGTTGACATTAATTATGTTAATATCAGATCAATAGTCTGCTGTTTTTGGAACCTAAGACTGGAGATGTCTCTCCCTTTGAATTTTTGTTATAAATTCTTAATCTTGCTGCAGTGTGGCTGGGAAAACATAGCTTATACAATTTCTCATTTTTGGAGTTTGTTGAGATTTTTTGTATGGCCTGAGAGATGGTTTCTGATATTAATGTTCAGAATTGCTCCGTATGGTTTGCACTTAGTGGTTTAACTTCCCTTTCAGTTTTAAGTTCCCTGTGTCTTTTCCTTTAGCTTTGTGAGTTTTTTTTTTTTTAAATTGAGGTTTGGTTGATTTACAATATTTGATTAGTTTCAGGAGTATAGCAGAGTGAGCCATTATTTTATAGACTACACTCTATTCATAGCTATTGTAAAATACTGGCTGTACCAGCTATGTGTTTTGAGGGCCCTGGGCACATGTATTTTGTGGAATTTCATATGTTTGCTTTTCATTGAAGATTATTTTTGTTATACTGAGACTTTTTTAGTTCAAAATGTAATGTAACTAATTCATATCTATTTGCAATCAACAGATCATCTTTTCTGTTTTGTTTTGCTTGTATCTCATGGTAGTTTCTTTGATTTTTAAATTTCTTTTGCGATACAAATTGTGACTCCCTTGGTTATTTTTCTCCGGCATCTCGAGGGGCATCTTCTGAGTATCTCAGACAAAGCAGGGTGACCACTTGCTCAGGGCTGCTCTGCGTGTTCTGAGTGAGCCGCCCTACTGCACGCCCTTTGTGTTAACCAGGCTGGTCAGTTGCCATCTTGGGTCCGACCCTGGTGGCTGACTTGAGAGACGGGCTGAACGATTGAGCTTTCCCTTCCTCAAACTTGAAGGAGGGATTTTAACTCAGAAACTGGGGGAGGGGTTGCGGCACCCCCAGACAGAGCTGGGGTGGGAAAGACCCTGGCCAGCCCGTCACTCTCTCCCTGGAACCCGTGCAGCCCCTGGTCTGTTCTTTGTCCCTGTGGCTCTGCCCTTCAGGGTGCGCAGTCCCCCAGGCCCCTTTCAGCTGGTGTGACCGGCAGAGGCTTGGCCGTGTGTGGCTCACCCTGCTCCCCGGGAGGCCAGTTCTGGGGAACCACACCTCAGAGTACTTCTCTCTTCCCCAGGCAAAGAGCCTGAGAGGCTTTCTAGTGCTTGGAAATTGTGAAATTGTAAACATTCATGTCCAGGTGTTTGCATGAGCACTTGTTTTTATTTCACATGTGTAAATGCCTACACAAGGGACTTCTGGGTATGATGAGTGTGTCTGAAGTGTAAGGGATTGCTGACTGCTCAGACACAGAGGCTGCGGCAGGCTGCATCCTTGGCAGCAGTGTGTGAGAAACCCGGTTCAGTGTCCTCTCCAGGACTGGACTTGTCAGCGTTTTTTCTTTCTTAGCAGCTGATCGGTGGTGTCTCATGGTTTTAATCTGTATTTTCCTATGGATTACTGATGTTGGAGCCCTTCCCCGATGGTACTAGTGGTAAAGAACCTGCCTGTCAATGCAGGAGATGCAAGAGATGCAGATTCGATTCCTTGGATCAGGAAGATCCCCTGGAGGAGGGCATGGCAACCCACTCCAGTATTCTTGCCTAGAGAATCCCATGGACAGAGGAGCCTGGCAGACGACAGCCCATAGAGTCGCAAAGAGTTGGACACGACTGAAGCGACTTAGCATGCTTGATGTTGGCATCTTCTCATTTTATCTTTCTGGTCGTCCATGTATCTTCCTTGGTGAAATGTCCATTCAAATCTTTTGACCATTTTTAAATACTGGGTTGCTGTTTTTCACGTTATTAACTTAGATGTTTCTTCCTTTTTTCTGGAAATAAGTTTTCTTCACATATTTGACTTTAGAGATTTTCTCTCAGTCTGGCTCTTATCTCTTCACTTTTTTCCAACTGTCTCTGGAAGAGTAACATGGTTTAACTTTGAGGAGCTTGACCCTGGTCCATAATTACTCCCTTTAAATATAGACCATTGTTTCTGACTTGTGCCTTTCTATTATAGTATTACAGTATTATTTAGAGTAAATATATTCCTTCTGGATCAAAAATGTCACATCATATGGAAAAAAAAAAGAAAAAATATTCCATCATTTTTCACTCTAACTTATTAATTTTCCATGGTTGCCTCAAGAAAACATATTTTTGAGTGATAAGGATGGAAGGTACACTTCTGTACCATAAACATGTGCATGTTCTAACTCAGTGTCTCTGCTCCAGGGTCTTAGAGTCTTTCAGACTAATGACCCATCCTGTGTGTCTCCAAAAGAAGTTTTAGATTTCAGGTGTACTCAGAGCTTTTATGCATATTTAAATTTTAATGTTCTTTTCTTCTTATTTGATTTTACATTTACTTCTTTTCTTTATGTCTTGATATTAATATGGTAACATTAGAATAGATTTAACATGTGGAGATGGGTTTGCTTGGTCACTTCTTTTGCTTTCTGTTGCTTTTCTGTCTTTTTTCCTTTCCATATGTGTGGCTTGTTGTGGTTGCTGTTGCTCTTGAAATATGCCTATTTATTCTACGGTTGACTTTTCTATCTAATTCATGTTTTAATGGTTTATTTGCTTAAGTAAAGTATAAAGAGAAACTTTTTTTGTGCCTCTTCAAAGCACTTAATGCATTGTTCATTCTACAGTCAAATCTCAGGGCATGTTGGTTACTAATTGGTAAAAATAAAACGAAAAATTCCCAGTCATATAGACTGCACAATTTTGAGAAAAGAATGTCTCTTTCAAAAACTTTTATGCCACCATGTTTTATGTTCTCAGTAAAAGGTTTTTGTTGTTAAGACTAAGTATTTTAATGAGAAACTGAAAATAATAGAGTTTTTCAAAGCAGAAATGAATTTTTCAAAAACTATCAAATAGCATTTCCAACAATGTTCTAAATGGCCATGTGGAAAAGGCAGACAGATGGATACACACTACAGGGAGGCAGAAATCTATGATCAAATCTTTTGTTCCTTTAAAACTGTGAAGAAGGAAAGAATCAGGTAAATGAGAAGGTTCCTTACGAATAACCTGGAAAACCCAGAACCGAGTGTGACTTCTTCCCAAAGGGTCTAGAAAGGGCAGCTGGCATCTCAACCCCTCCTTCCAAGCTGATTTGATGTATTTCCCCCACAATTCATATATGAATGGAAAGGAATTGTTTTCCTGACTTGTTCAGTATTTGTGGTATGTGGAAAATGCCCAGTGAAGGTGTAATAAATAAGTCAGGTTTTAGTTTACACCCCAGAGGCTCTCTTCTCACCTACCAGATGGGTTTTCTTTCGGGTTTAGGTATTTAATGGATTTTATTGTCAAGAAGGTACCAGCTCTCATAAAGCAAAAATATGCATGCCGGATGAAGGAATTAGTTCGAATCTTATATCTGTTGTAGAGCAGCTGTTCTCAAAGCTGGTCCTAGGAGCAGCAGAGGCAGCCTCCTGCGGACCTTGCTAGACTCCACCCCGTCTACTGGACAGGGTGTCTCGGTGGGGCTGGACGCTGGTGCTGTGACCTGCTCTCCAGGTGATGTGGGTGTAGCTCAAGCTGAGAGCCCTCTTGTGAAAAGACCCATCAGTCACCCACCACCTGCATGTAAAGTGTGTGTCACAGCGCCTGACTCTGGGCACTGGATACATTTTGATCTCCAGCCTTCCTTTACCACTTCTTCTGTTGGACAGAATGAAATCTTATGGACATTTAGCATTTGAAAAGCTGTACAACCTCTCCATGGTAAGTCACTTCAATCGTGTCTGACTCTTTGCAACCCTGTAGACCATAGGAACCCATCAGGCTCCTCTGTTCATGGAAGTCTACAGGCAAGAACACTACAGTGGATTGCCATGCCCTCCTCTAGGGGATCTTCCCGACCCAGGGATTGAACCCTTGTTTCTTATGTCTCCTGCATTGGCAGGTGAGTTCTTTACCACTAGCACAACCTCTCCAGTCATCAGCAAATTTTAAAAACAGTGCAACACATTTTAAATCAGATTGATAAACATATGAGGAAACATATACACATTGTGTATGGGAGTAGGAACTGGGGCAGTCTTTAAGAAGATTCATTTAACTCTGTGGACTCTGCAACCTCTGCCTCTCTGACCCATCAGCTGTGCTTTCAGGAGTCTCCTGCAGAAGTAGCAGGCGCCCAGAGAAATGGTGCCCAGAAACATTATTTGTGATAGCAAAACATTGGAAACAGCTTGAATGAAAAACTCTTAGTACTGGATTGTCTGTATTAAAATTGATGCACAGATAAACATAACAGCATACCCGGAAATGCATTTTGGAGCTGTGCTGGAGTTGGAAATATGTAGAAATGATGTAGAAAGATAAATTCTCAAATAGACCACAGTGATTATCTCCAGGATTGGGTCACAGAGATGAAGAAAAGGTAGATAGAAGTTTTGACCATTCTTCTAAAATGCCTGTACTATTTTTAAACCACAAGATTATGCAAATTTTGTGATTTAAATAGTCACAACTAAAATGAAAGTGAAAAATCTCTAGAGGCCATATTTCCATCAGGATGATATGACTCAGGCTTTAAGTTAGAAAAGGTGTGTGCAGACCCAGTGCTGGTGGTTTTGGGAGCAGAAGACTCTGAACGTCCTGATGCAGAAGAGACTGCAGGGCAGCGTGGGGCAGAGTGCAGCCCAGGAGTGAGGACTGGGAGCTGCGTAGATGCCCTGCAAGGGACTGTCACTTCTCAGAGCCTGATTCTTGGAGCTGAGTTCCAACACGATTCTGAGCCAGGTGACGCTCAGCCAGTGTCTCTCCCAAGGGAGCAGCTAAGCCAAAGTTGCTCAGCATAATTATCGCTGATCCCTTCGTGATTTAATTGGGGAGACACATATGTAAACACAAGGGGAAATGAGCATAATGGAGTGACTGGGGCCAGGGGAACCCAGAGGAATGCCTTCCTCCCTGTGCAAGTTACCCGCAGGGGCAGACTTGTAACTTGGAAGTGGGAATACGGAGGAGGGCAGAGGACTTGGAAGAGGGAGAATAGAGTTTGGGAAATTCGTCTACAGCTCTTGCGATAATCCAAGACACAATAATTGGGAGGCATTTTGGAAGGAGAACAAGCAGGAATGCTGTCAGCACGGGGAGTAGGATGTTTCCCCTGGAAACAGTACTTATAGGTGATTACTGGGTTTCCCAGGTGGCTCAGGGGTGAATAATTATCCTGCAACCTGGGAGACATCGGTTTGATCCCCAGGTTGGGAAGATGCCCTTGAGAAGGGAATGGCAAACCACTCCAGTTTTCTTACCTGGGAAATCCCATGGACAGAGGAGCCTGGTGGGTTACAGTCCACGGGGTCACGAAGAGTTGGACATGACTGAGTGACTAAGCAAGCAAGCAAGGAAATATGTGATTAAATGAAAGATCTTAAATGGGAAGATTATCCTGGATGGTCATGGGGACCCAGTGGAGCCTCAAGGACCCTTATACAATGAACAAGGGAGGGGTAGAGGCAGAGAAGGGGTCGTGGTGGCGGGGGCAGATGGAGAGGGAGTCTTCAAGATGCTGCGGTCCTTGCTCTGAAGATGGGGTCAGAGGCCGTGAACCAGAAATGCAGACAGCCTCTGGCCCCTGGAAAGGGAAGCGCCCTGAGGAGGAACCAGCCATCCAATGCCTTCCCTTCAGCTCCGTGACGCTCATTCAGGACAAATGTGGGAGAGTAAGAGAGCCGTTGTGCCGGGGGGTAACTCCTTACACGGCCAGAGACGACAACTGTGTGGTCCTTCGGGCCCCCAGAACCATGTAAGCTTAGATCTGTTCTGTGCTGAGCTTTAGGCCACGGATGTCTTTACTGGGCCTGCCCTGTAGAAAGCTTCTCTTTCTGGCACGGACAGATGGAGGAGAGATCCTATTCGCCAGTTCAGGAATTAACACCACCGGCATCACCATTACCACTCCGGAGTGCTCTTGTGTGGGCGTTACTCTGACTCAGCTTTCCTCTGAAGATACTCCAGGGCTGGGGACATAGCATCTGGGGAGGTACACTTGACCCCCACAGTCCCACGTGGGGGAGGAATCATGGCCACAGACTCGGCGAGAAGACCAGCCCAGTTCTTGCAGAAGAAACTAGAACACATTCGTGGGCCCAGGGACCTTCCTAATCACCGGGAACTGAACTAAGAGACCTTCATCCCAAGACCCCCTGAGTTCTGAGGACGTGGTCATTCAGGAGCACGGCCGCAGGGCATGCAGCCAGACCCCGAGTCCCACCTCCCGCTTCGGATCTGGCAGCGCGGGGTGGGGGTGGGGGGTGAGCCTGGCTTCCCATCCTGTGCTCTGATCTGGGCCAACCCTTTTTTCTTTTCTCTTTTTTGGTTTGGAGGTGATTGTTCACCAGGGAACAAAGTGACCTCGTCAGCAAGTTACAGACAAACGTTCTGCTTCACAGAAGATTCCTCTCTGACTTCACTGTAACAGCCGAGCTGCCGGTCTTCATGTCTTCAGAGGGGGCCGGCACCCGCTGGCCTTCTGCTGGGTGCAGACAAGCCTCTGGGAACCCCTGGGCCTTCTGCTGGGTGCAGACAAGCCTCTGGGAACCCCTGGGCCTTCTGCTGGGTGCAGACAAGCCTCTGGGAACCCCTGGGCCTTCTGCTGGGTGCAGACAAGCCTTTGGGAACCCCCTGGCCTTCTGCTGGGTGCAGACAAGCCTCTGGGAACGGCCTTGGCCATCTGTCCCATGCCTCCCGAGCCTCTTACTCAAGCCTTCAGAGTCCTGAATTTTCTCCAGCCTGGACCTGTCGACTGGCGCGGGGAACTCTCCTCAACATTTTGTGACAACCTATGTGGGAGAAGAATCTGAGAGACAGCGCTGCAGGAGTGTGTCCAGCTGAACTGACTCCGCCGAGCACCTGAGGCTGACACAACATTGTAAGTCAGAGTGAAAGTGAAAGTGAAGGTGCTCAGTCATGTCTGGCTCGTTGTGACCCCATGGACTGTAGCCTACCAAGCTCTTCCATCTGTGGGATTCTGCAGGCAAGAATACTGGAGTGGGGTTGCCATTTAAGTCAACTATAGTCCCAAACCAAAACAACAGCAACAAAAGTTACTCCGGCCAGCACAGTGCAACCTGCCACCTTTATTCCACATTCTACTTTGTAATGAGGAACCCAACAACTCTTCAGTGCCTTCAGCCCACAGGCAATCCATTTACTCAAAGCTGGCTCACTGGCTCCTTAAGGTGAAACATCCTGACTGCTTCTTGGGTGGAAGCCTGAATGCTCGACCAGACGTGATTAAGTTGATTTTATCAGCTCAGTGGGAGCGTCCGTTCTTCGCTGATGAATGTGATGAAATACCTCTTTGGTAAATCTTGTGATTAACCACAGACGGGCACTGGCAAACTGCAAATGTCTCCAATACATACACAGAAATTGTCTGGTGGAAGGTTGGGACAGGGATTTTATTTTCATAAAAGAAGCAGAGGAAGAGCAAGAGGAAAAATAAGCAGCAGAGTCTGGAGAGAATGCAAAATGTGAAGAAAATGGAAAGCAAGAACATGTTTAAAAGGAAAAGTGTTAGTTGATCAGTTGTCTGACTCTGCGACCCCATGGACTGTAGCCCACCAGGCTCCTCTGTGCATGGAATTCTCCAGGCAAGAGTACTGGTGTGGATTGCCATTCCCTTCTGCAGGGGGTCTTCCTGACACCCGGATTGAACCTGGGTCTATTATTTAGAAACTGAGCCCCTAAGATCATGTTTAGTGTCTAAATAATACCAAGAACATAGCAGAATGCCATTGGACACCATGTGATTTTGCATTTGGTCTTGTTCTTAAAGGGGATGAAAGACTGGCCTTCTGGTTTGATAAGCCATGCGCTTGGTGAGAGAACGGAGTAGCTCGGATGCTCAGGGCTTTTGTCCGGAAGAAGGACGGCACTCCGGTGGCGTTGGGAGTTGGGGGACTAGGAGCCTCAAGGAGGTGGGTTCCCAGGGCAGGTGTGATGCTGGCAGGGCAGTGGGCTCCAGAGTCACCAGCCAGGAGCATGGCCCGCCTCAGGGGTTCACGCTGCCTCCACAGGACAGACCCTGGGGCAGCTTCGACGTGCCGGTGGCAGCACTGACCTGGGCAGCAGGTCGTCTCCTCTGTGGGAGCCGGGAGCCCCTTCACCAAACATGAACCCAGGAGAACCTGAGAAGCTTGCTCTTTGTCCTGAGGTCTCTAGATTTCACAAGCTTCCTATTAAAATGCTAATGATGCTCAGATCCCAGCCCCAGGGAGATACTGCGGGTTATTCTGCTGTGGAAAATCTCATCACACCTCCGGAAGCCCAGAGTGCCCACTAACATGGCTACGAGAGCTATAATAAAAATTTTAATAATCGATGACCTCTCAGACACTTAATTTTGGTGTAACAGAATTATTGAATTCTAGAGCTGGAAAGGATTTAAGAAGCCCGATTTCCAAAGTCTCCTGCTATACATTGGGAAGCAGGGCCCAGTGGCCGGATCCAGCAGAGCTGTGGGTGGGGGCCCGGTGGTCCCCTCACTGGGGGCCGAGTGCACAGACGCCCACGAGGCCTGTGCTGGACCCCTTAGGTTTCCCAACTCCTGCGGCCCCATCTGCAGGATCTGTCTTGACGGAATTTGAGCTTCTCAGTAGAGCTACTAGTGGAACTAGGGTACGGTGTTTGTCTTTTAGATCAGGAGCTAGGATTCAGAGCGGTTTAGTGACTCAGCTCTGGAAACAAAACAAAGTACAAAAGGGAAAAAAAAATCCCTGAGATCATATTTGGCTCTTGGTCCAATGTACCTCCCCCTCTCCCTGCAAAGTGTCAAGTCTGGTCCTGGAACCCTGGGGCTTTTTCCGGGCCCTCAGGAGGCCACCAGCCAGTAGCTGGGTTCCTCAGGATCCCTACAGTCAGGGGGCCTCAGGAAGGGGGTGTTTGGAGCAGGTAGACATTCAGAGGGTCAGCAGGACCAGGCCTCAGGGCCCTTTCCTTCCCCACAGGGCTCTGGGCCTGGCAGGGCTCTGCCTGTGTCTCGGGAGGAGAGAAAGGGTGGCTCCCACAGGTCTCCTGACGTGCTCTGTTGGTTGTCGGGCCAAGGGCTCCAGTTCCCGTGGTCCTATAGCTGTCAGGTCAGGCGAGGTCCCCATGGTGGACACTCCCTGCTGGGGTCCTCACACTCCACCTCCTTCAATGGGGCTTGCAGGGGTGGGCGGGCACCGAGGGAGGGCCTGACGCGAGCATGGGAGCGGCAAGGACCTGTGGGGCCTCCAGGCCCCTCTGCCAGGCCATCTGATGGGGTTTGGGGGCCAGTCCTTGCAAGTCCAGCGCTCCTGACGGTCACTCCCTGCCCCGCCAGCCACCTGTTCTTCAGGGGAGGCCGACCTCGCCAAGAGCAGCAAAGAGCCTCCCTCCAGGGCTCCATCCTGCGCTCACATGGCACATGGCTCACTCCAGCGATCACACGGCTTAGCTGGGGCCTCCTTCCACACAGACTGGGGCTGGCAGAGTTGGGGCTGGCAGAGCTGGGGCTGGCAGAGCATGCACCAGGAGCTCCTGGTGATGAGGTTCTGCGGAGGTGAGAACTTAGAGAACAGTTGAGGCCTCACCTCGTGTGGAGGTCACACTTACACACTGAGGTCCTCTTTACGAGGTGAGCTGCTCAGAAGCCCTGACTCAGAGCTTCTCAAAGCGAGGTCCCCAAAGCAGGAGGATCAGCCTCTCTAGGAACCTCATTAGAAACTCAAGTTCTTGGGCCCCACTCCAGACCTACTAAGTCAGAAACTGGGGCTGCAGAAACAGTGTTTTAACAAGACTTCCCGGTGATACCAGGCTTCCCAGGTGGCGCTACTGGTAAAGAACCCAGCTGTTAATGCAGGAGACATAAGAGTGTGGGTTCGATCCTTGGGTCGGGAAGATCCCCTGGAGGAGGGCATGGCAACCTACTCCAGTATTCTTGCCTGGAGAATCCCATGGACAGAGGAGACTGGCAGGCTACAGTTCATGGGGTCGCAGAGTCAGACTTGACAGTGACTAAACAACAACATTAAAAACAGAAATAACTATAATTTTGGTTACTTATTTTTAGTGTAGTTGATATCATACTGTCCCACCTCCTGTTTTCTCACATATCTTGGAAGTATTTGGCGCTTAAAATCATTAGTTTTCCTTTCCTAAAATTCCCAAATAAAATTTTAAAATGTCATGGACTTTCACACATGAAAGTTCAGTCAAATATGCTTATTCAATGAATGTCACAGGCATAATAATCTGCTCTTGTTCCTTTAATGAAAACGTCAACCCACTTGTTGATTATTCAGTAACTTAACGATAGACATGTTCTTAATAATGGTGTGATATCAGAGTTTATGGGCTTCCCAGGTGGTGCTAGTGGTAAAGAATCCACCTGCCAATACAGGAGACGCACGAGACGCAGGTTCAATCCCTGAGTTGGGAAGATCCCCTGGAGGAGGGCATGGCAACCCGCTCCAGTATTCTTGCCTGGAGAATCCAATGGACAGAGGAGCCTGGTGGGTTACACTCCAGGGGGTCGCAAAGAGTCAGACACAGCTGAGTACGTACATACATACATTCACTGTAGTTTAAAGGAAAAACAATCCCATAGGTTTCATAAATTTGGCGTAAGTGGATAAAATGACTTACTATTATCTCAGATTTCCTTTCTGGAAAGAACAGTTTTACCTTAACACAGTGTGTGTGAATGCAGATAGAGTCTTAGCTCAGAGCAGAGTACATGGTTTAGTTAATGGTACCTCCACCGGCACCAATTTTTCCGAAGGCTTTAGAAACTAGAGTTATAATTGAACCGTATCTACACCCTTGTCGCTCAGCACTGAGATTGTTTCACTGCACATTTACGTGCAGGTTTTCTAAGCTGCATTGCCTTTCTAATTACACTTATCTGCACATAATTTAGGCCAAGTTTGAAGTACTCTCCAGCTTACAATTTCCAGAGAATGACTAGCACATGATCTGCACATGAGTTGGGTTCTAGATGCCCTTTAACAGGTGAGCTGTGTGACTTTGTTTATTTTCTCCTGTTTAAAAAAAAACACAAAAACACTGTGATGGTTAATCTCCAGGTCTGTTGACAACATCTCTTTTAAAAAATTTTTTTTCTTAACCCACCCTGTACCTAGAGTATGGCATTACCATTAAACTGAACTCCAGGATTTAATCATTCATATAATGCAATGATAATATTAAGTGTGTTCAGGTATTTATTAATTACATCCAGCATAGAGCTTTCTAGAGAGATCGTTGGACCACATAACCACTAAGTCTCTCATGAAAGGGGTATCCTCTTTACTACCAGAATCTGCCTGCAAAGCTGGAGACCTGGGTTTGACCCTTGGGTTGGGTTGGGAAGATCACATTGAGAAGGGCCTGGTCACCCACTCCAGTGTTCTTGCCTGGAGAATCCCATGGACAGTGGAACCTGGCGGGCTCCAGACCATGGAGTCACAGAGTTGGACATGAGTAAGTGACTTAGCACATGCGCACTCTTCACTGCAGCCAACTCTTTGATTTCTTGAATGAGATCTGCCTAGAAGATCAGACATGGGTAACAGTGCTGTTTTCTCTGCTGGTTGGCCCTTTTGACCTGTCTTTGGGTCAGTTCTTGGCACTGGTGATCTGGTGATGTCAGGCTTTCTCTCCGTGCTCACAGGGACTGTGTGTAGGTGGTCTTGACCTGTCCAGAGAAGACCTGTGTCTCTGAGAGAATCAGCAGCAGCCACAGGACAACTACCTGCCTTGTTAGCATGCATTTTATTTACTAGAAGGTGATTTGGTAATTCTTATATTGAAACACTTTTGGATCAATAGGAAGACAGACTATTTCCCCCTAAAATCTAAGGCTGTGAGACTAATGTCATTTTCCCCCGAAAGTTTCTTTGCATCCACATGACCATCGTGGGCTTCCTAGAGAGAGTCAAAACTCCCCTCCAAGGAGGGGAGGCGCTGGGATGGCCAACGTCACACTGGTTGGTTGAACTTAAAATGTGCTAAGACAGAGATTTGGTGGAAAAGGAAAATGATAAAGCAGCACATGCCGTGGAGAACTCAGAGCTTTCTGATTCTGCTTGATTCAGTTTAACAGTGGTCAGCTTCACAGGGCCGTTTGTCTCATCTATCTTGAGAGGTGAGAGGGTGAAGGCCTGGCTTCCCTTAGAGGCCAGGATCCTCTCTACTGTTGTTGGTTCTCACGTTTTTCACCAGGGGAAGGGGTTGCCATACAGGAAGCACTTGAAGGTGAGAGTCTGGAGACATTATTTTTTTAAATTAATTTATTAATTTTAACTGGAGACTAATTACAATACTATAGTGGGTTTTTTTTGCCATGCATTGATATGAATCAGCTATGGGTGCACATGTGTTCCCCATCCTGAACCCCCCTCCCAGCTCCCTCCCCATCCCATCCCTCAGAGTCATCCCAGTGCACCAGCCCTGAACACCCTGTCTCATACATCGAACCTGGACTGGTGATCTATTTCACATATGATAATACACATGTTTCAATGCTATTCTCTCAAATCATCCCACCCTTGCTTTCTCCCACAAAGTCCAAAAGTCTGTTCTTTACATCTATGTCTCTTCTGCTGTCTCGCACATAGGGTCATCATTACCATCTTTCTAAATTCCATATATGTGCATTAGTATACTGTATTGGTGCTTTTCTTTCTGACTTACTTCACTCTGTATAATAGGCTCCAGTTTCATCCACCTTTAGAACTGATTCAAATGTATTCCTTTTAATGGCTGAGTAATATTCCATTGTGTATATGTGCCACTGCTTTCTTATCCATTCGTCTGCCGATGGACAACTAGGTTGCTTCCACATCCTAGCTATTGTAAACAGTGTTGTGATGAACATTGGGGTACACGTGTCTCTTTTAATTCTGGTTTCCTCAGTGTGTATGCCCAGCAGTGGGATTGCTAGGTCATATGGCAGTTCTATTTCCAGTTTTTTAAGGAATCTCCACACTGTTCTCCATAGTGGCTGTACTAGCTTGCATTCCCACCTACACTGTAAGAGGGGTCCGTTTTCTTCATTGTCTCCAACATTTATTGTTTGTAGATTTTTTGATAGCAGCCATTCTGACCGGCATGAGATGGTACCTCATTGTGGTTTTGATTTGCATTTCTCTGATAATGAATGATGTTGACCATCTTTTCATGTGTTTGTTAGCTGTCTGTATGTCTTCTTTAGAGAAATGTCTGTTCTGTTCTTTGGCCCATTTTTTGATTGGGTTGTTTATTTTTGTGGTATTGAGCTTCATGTGCTGCTTGTATATTTTTGAGATTAATTCTTTGTCAGTTGCTTCATTTGCTATTATTTTCTCCCTTTCTGAAGGCTGTCTTTTCACCTTACTTACAGTTTCCTTTGTTGTGTAAAACCTTTTAAGTTTAGTTAGTTTCCTTTTGTTTATTTTTGCTTTTATTTCCATTACTCTGGGAGGTGGGTCATAGAGGATCCTGCTGTGATTTATGTCAGAGAATGTTTTGCCTATGTTTTCCTTTAGGAGTTTTATAGTTTCTGGTTTTACATTTAGATCTTTAATTCATTTTGAGTTTATTTTTGTGTATGGTGTTAGAAAGTGTTCTAGTTTCATTCTTTTAGAAGTGGTTGACCAGTTTCCCCAGCATCACTTGTTAAAGAGATTTTCATTTCTCCATTGTATGTTCTTGCCTCCCTTGTCAAACATAAGGTGTCCATAGGTGTGTGGATTTGTCTCTGGGCTTTCTATTTTGTTCCATTGATCTATATTTCTGTCTTTGTGCCAATACCATACTGTCTTGATAACTGTAGCTTTGTAGTATAGTCTGACATCAGGCAGGTTATTTCCTCAAGTTCCATTCTTCTTTCTCAAGATTGCTTTGGCTATTTGAGGTTTTTTGTATTTCCATACAAATTGTGAAATTATTTGTTCTAGGTCTCTCAAAAATGCCATTGGTAGCTTGATAGGGATTGCATTGAATCTATAGATTGCTTTGGGTAGTATACTCATTTTCAATACATTGATTCTTCCAATCCATGAACAAGGTATATTTCCCTGGAGACATTCTCGATCATCATGACCTTATGACCAGGAGAAAGAGGTGCCAGAAGCGGGCGGGGCTCAGCATTCTGCAGGACCAGAATATGCCAACACCCACCATTGTCCAGCCACAGCATTTGTGGTGCTGAGGCTGAAGCACAGCCGTGTGCTCTCCTCACTCTCTCTCTTACACACTGGCCTGTCTGGGGGGTGGGGCAGGGGGCCAGTAGAGTGTTGCAGTTAAAAATCAGAAATGTCAGTGTTCAGCTCTCCAGGGGCACCACTTATTAGCATTTTGATCTGTCTACTGAAAAAAGAAGAAAAGAAGAACACGTTGCATGAGAGTTGTGAGTTGTTTTGTTTGGGGTGAAATAAGGACTCAAACCCAAGAGACAGTGTCTGAGAAGGTCCAAGGAACTGCTCCAAAGGTAGGGGAAGGTCAGCATAGATGTGACTTTGTTGATGGGGTACATGTGTTAGCCTGGGGACTCTAGGCAAAGAAGGCCCTGTGACTTTTGGTTCCCCAGGAAACAGTGCTGGGCTCTGGGACCAAGAGATCCACACAGATCAGGTCACAAAAGGTGAGTTCACCTGGGGCCCGGAAGCCACACCACACAGGTAAGGATGCAGGTGGAGGCTGACTGCCGAGGTTGAGTCCTGCTTTTACTGTTTACCAATGGTGATGTGTCTCCAGTAAGTCACATGGGTTTTGTGCCTTCTCCTGTGTGGTTTGTGAAAGGTGCCAGTGAGTGTAACTACCCCAAAGGGCTGTGGTGAGGGTCCAGGGACTGCGTATATAAAACACGAGCTCAGGGCTGCCATGGTGAGATTTCCGTGATTTCATCCTTTTCTCTGCACCTCCTCCTCTAGGGCAGCCTTGTCCATCTTAGTGGTGACAGGTCTAGGGGTCTGGGCTCCTGGACAGTCCTGGTCCCCTTGTATTGTGTGTCTTTCCATCTCCACAGTCTTTGGGGAGTGGGGGTCCTCTCCCCACTCCTCCTCTGGTCTGGGGGGCAGGGTGGAGTATAAGGCTTGAATCCCCCTCTCAGCCTTGAGTTGTTTAATTTGGACCAGGGGCTGTTGACAGGGTATCAGGGACAGAGACAAACCCAAGCCTGGGAGACCCTAGCTGGCACACATCCTGGGTGAATTACAGATCAGGGAGCCACTGTTTGTCTATAGAATTTTCTGTCTGCTCTCTGTAGGAGAGAGAACCAAAAAGGCACAGAAAGTCTCCTGCTCTTGTTTACCACATTTAAAGAAAGGTGAGTTTTATTCGCTCTGAGATCTTTGTGTTGTGATGGGATTAGCTTCTGAGGTCTGAGGGCTTAACCCAGCTTTGTGAGGACATCTCCACACAGCGGGGTGTGCGAGGCAACCGTCCCCCATGTGGACCAGAAGGATGGTAGACGCGGGTCCAGGAGTGGAAGGCTGCAGGGGGCCCAAGGGTGCAGGGCACCCAGCAGGAGAGCAGACGCAATGTCACTGTCCTCAGAATCTGTCTGAAGAAGGAGACGCTCTCTCTGATGAATAGCAATTAGCAGAAACCACATGTGGACCAAAGAGGCGTGTGATTGCCATCCTCAGATTTCAGCTTTAAACTCTCAGTGTGAGGCGTGATGTTTCTAATGATCACTCCAGCCCGTTATTAATGAAAACATGGAGGACTCTGCCAGCAAAGACATCCTAATTTCTCTCCTAGTTGAGATGGGAGGCAAAGAGGGTTGAGATCACATTCCCTTTGCCTGTGATGGTTTGGAGTGAGACATAAAAGTGATGCACAGCCTTTGAAGAGCTAAGATGACAGGCGACAGCTTCCCAAGGCCGCAGCGCTGAGGGCCTGAGAAATGTGAGCAAGGGCGTGGGGCCCAGCATCTGACCCACATGGGCCCGTTTAATGCAAAGATGCTCTGGGGGAGGGCGCTTTCTAGGATGAATGCCATTTCCCAGGACTTGGAACACAAGCTGAGTGCGTTCCTACAAAGCCAAGATATCCTCCACGTCCAAGTTAACCATTTCCAGAGGCACAGAGTTCTCATTTCTTGTCTGCAGAATCGAATTCCACCAGAATCAAAGAAAGGTCGTCTGTTCTCACGGCCCGGGTTCTGTCTCCTGACCCCGCTCCCCATTCCCTAATTATCACTCAGACTTTCCCCTTCATGCTAAGCACAGAAATCCGTGTCCTATTTCATTAATAAAGCAAACCCATCACCACCAGAGACTTCTCGACCTCTTTCCAGAACACCGCCAAGAGTCTCCACGTCTCCCCTGCTTTCCCCATGCTGGGGCCATGACCACTCTCTGCAGCCACAGGGACCCAGTCTCCTCTCCTCTGTCAGCTGCTGGCCCACACCTGAGTGCTTCCTGAGTTTAAACAAAGTCCCTTTAGCTTTCTCATCTCGGCTCTCATTCTTTTCACCTTTGTCTTCAAATGAAAACTATTGCGTTTAACCCGTGTCATTTGCTCTCTCGCTCCCTTCTCTTTCTGAGACCCCCAGTCTGTGTCATCACAACCACACCCTTGGGGAGTCCTGTTGTCTCAGTACTTCAGGTGGGCCTGGGCACGGGTCGCATGTGGTGGACGGAGCCCTCACCCCAGGACATCCCCACGTCCTCCCTTAGGCCCCTCTCCTGAGGCTCTGGACGCGGCCTGCGCGCACTGGCTGCATGCTCATCTCCAGGTCCCTCCCCATCTTTCGGTCCACGTCCCCAGTGGTGGTCCCCATCTTGTCTCGCCCACACGTTCCCACCCAGTCTTCTTGCTCCTGATTCCAACCCGGGGTCCACGTCTCTGCCTTTACTCCTGTCTCCCGAGTTCCTTACTCCACCTGCCTTCGCGACACGACACCCCCTCCAGAGAACTCCCCGACTGCTGAAAGTGAGTCTGTGCCCTGCTCCTCCTGCCATCGCTCGCGCCCCGGGCCTTTGGGGGAGGCGCCCCGTGCACCCAGCGCCGAGCACCCTCGGAGCTGACTCCCTGCCAGCTGCCTGCCTGCTGTGCTCACCTGGCTTCATTTCCCCGCATTTCCCCACCCTGGAAACATGCATCCTCTTCCCTACGTCTAAAACGCAATTCTGTCTTACTTTTGCCTGGCTAACTTTTAATAAGTGTTCAGGTCTCAACTTAGAAAGTTACCCATAGACCAAACCTTCTCTGACTTTGAAGGTAAATTTGAGAACAAGGTGATGCAGTTGCAGTGTCCTTCCACGTTCTCATCTGTAGCACTTGGACTTACAGGCTGCAAATTCATGTTTATAATTATTCGTCTATAGCTATCTTGTCCCTACATTGTAAGTTTTACGAGGTTGTGGTTTCTGTCTTTTGTCACCAGCTTTGTCATGGTACCTATGGCACTGGGAATACTGTGCGTTCCATCTCTGTATGTGTTTTTTTAGCAAATTTTCATACAGGTGTGTTTATTTTTTGGTTTTATTTGAATATGTAGTTGTTGTATTCATAAAGGGGAAGCTCTAGCATTATTAATTGGGGGTGTTTTTTCTGGGGCAGATATGGTGAAGAAATGGGGTTATTTCTGCACATTTAAGAGCAGTTCAGATGACTGAGGAGGTTGAGTAAGGAAGGTTGAGTGACAGGGGCTGAAAGTCTGAGAAAAACAGAAGGATCAAGGATCAAGGACTCCATAAGTAATGAGCATCAGAGAGGGTTACAGGAAACCAAAGTTATGGTTAAGAATCATTGGAGCTTAGCATTTGGGTGTTTCTGCTGCAGGGAAGACCTGGGTCTGGCAATGGGACTAGCACAGCCAGATGGAGATGAGGGTCTTTAAATGGACGTGATCTCACACGACCACTGAGACGTTTCTGGTCTTTACAGGATTTGGTACCGAAGCAGGTTTCAGTCTCCAGTGAACCAGGGGCACTGGCTAGGAGGCAGGGGGAGACAGGATGGATGTAGTTAGAAGATGCTCCAGATGAATCAGTGAGTCTGAGGCAGGGGCAGAGTGGAAGTGGGGTCAGGAGAACACCAGCTGACTGCCTCTCCCACTTCCCTCTCTGACCTTGGGGGCTGAAAGGGCTGCGACGGTGAGAAGCTTCCATGTCCAAGAGGGCAGGGAAGGGCCAGGTTTCAGTCAAGGCAAGAAATGGAGAGAATTTTCTGCACAAATTAGAGGATAAATTGGAGTTTGTTTACAATGTACGGATGATTCCAGGAGGTATCGGTGAGCTGTGTATATATGTGTGTGTGTTGATACTGAGAAGAACCAGGAATGAGAAAGTGAAGATTTTCAGGAGGATAAGAGGCTGAGGGGTTATTTAATGGGAGTTTCCCAATATTCATAGACACAGAGGTAGGGGCTTGAAGTCTGGTGAGATGCAAGGAGCTCTACATCCAGAACTCCAGCCGAGGGGCTGTGTGTGTCCCCGTGATGGAGTGCCGGCAGGTGTGACCGCAGGCACCCGCAGGGCTTCTCCCCGGGGTAACAAAGGGCTGCGGTCCGGACGCTGTGGGGATGGCAGCAAGGGCTCTGGGCGGGGGCGTGGGGACCCCGGAGAGGAGGTGCGGGCCCATGCCGTCTGCACGCGTTGGAGGTGGGTGCACGTCTGCTGGGGAGCACAAAGGAATGAGTCCTGCAGGCGCCCCGGGGCCCCGGGCTGACGGAGCGGAGGAGCTGCGCAAGCGTTCTCTCTGCTCCGGTCGCACCTGAGGCCCGTGCTGTTCTCCCCGGGTTCCACTCTTGCTGTTTCTTCCGAGTGCATCCTCCGCATGGCACGTGGGCTGCCTCCTGTGGAATCAGAGAGAAAATGAGAGTGATGAGATTCTCGCACTCATTAATTAAACTTACAGAGCAGAAGGGAAGAGAGACAGCAAGCAATTAGTTATCCACACTATGCTTTAATTAGAGCTGGTCTTCAGCACTTCCGAATGGAATCGCATCTCGTCAGTTCACTGGGCTCTTAGATTGTCTTCTCTGTAAGGTCGTCTGATGAGAGAGAATCGATACTTTGGTCTAAACTTTGAACTTTTCCAGTAGCAAGCATTTGGGAGCTACGAATGTTTATTTATGACCTAAACTATCTTTCCTGTTCATCATTTTTTTCTCATCATCATTAGAATTAGACTACAAATGTCCAACTGGACACTTACTAATTTAACTCTAATCAAATCATGCTGGGTGCAAATAAATGTTTAACAAATTATTTTGGATTTATTTAGAATATTTTGAAACATTTTGTGGAGATAACTGAAAGAAAAGGACAGCATGACCAGAACTCTTAGACAAAGAAATCTTTTTTTTTTTTTCTCTCCTTGGTGCCTAGAATATATGGTAGGCAAAGAATATCTCTGTGTGAATATGGAAACCAGCATTTTAAACCATCTTTTTGACAATTATAGTGAAATATACACAGATGTTTATGTGAGGACAAATTTATCAATTGTTATGGTTTTGGCAATAAAACAAATAGATTATAAGCATATAACATTCTCCACTTCTGCTTACATTAATGTAACTTGGGATACCTGTTAATAATCAAATCAACCTTGTGAATTTAATACCTAAATTTAATACCTATTATACAATTTAATACCTAAAGAAAGACAGTTTTCTTATGTCTAGCTCTATTATTATCTGTGTCTCTCATTCCCTTGAAAAGCTTGTTGAAAGGATGAGCTTCTTTATACATTTTTTATCATTTTCCTGTAGCATGTATTACACGATCAATTGGAATAAATATTGATTGACTACATAAATGAATGCTTCGCACTTGGTTCTAGTGGTAAAAAAAAAATCCGCCTGCCCATACAAGAGATGTAAGAGATGCGGGCTTGGTCTCTACGTCTGGAAGATTCCCTGGAGAAGGAAATGGCAACTGACTGCAGTGTTCTTGCCTGGAGAATCCCGTGGACAGAAGAGCCTGGCGGGC
This sequence comes from Muntiacus reevesi, assembly GCF_963930625.1. Lineage (NCBI taxonomy): Eukaryota > Metazoa > Chordata > Mammalia > Artiodactyla > Cervidae > Muntiacus > Muntiacus reevesi. The sequence continues at coordinate 2,503,137 of NC_089252.1, read as the reverse complement.
TACAGTCCATGGTCCCCGAGTCTGACACGACTGAAGCAACTTAGCACACATGCATATAAATGAATTATTTTCTATATAAAGTTAACTTCATTCAGGGGTGTTTTAAAAAATCTATGTGAAGTTAAATTTCTTCCCTTGACCTTCTGAAGTGCAAGATGTATTTTTAAATGTCATATATCAGAAAGGATGTTGAAAAGACCACATATTCTTGTCAAATCTAGACAAGGCTAGATGATCATTTCTCCAAAACTGTCAGCATTAGCATTTTGCAATTTCAGGATGAAGATCCTGTATCTGTTTTGTGAAGTGTTCACAAAGGATTTCCTTTTTTTGACTGAATATAAAAGGCATTGTGCTTTTAATGTCATTTCCTTCGTGTTCTTCCCTGATGGGTCAGATGGTAAAGAATCTGCCTGCAATGTAGGAGGCCCAGGTTCAGTCCCTGATTTGAGGAGGTCCCCTGGAGGAGGGGATGGCTACCCACTCCAGTATTCTTGACTGGAGAATTCCATGGACAGAGGAGTCTGGTGGGTTACAGTCCATGAGGTCACAGAGTCGGACACGGCTGAAGCGACGGAGCACACAGGGGTACATTGTCTTTTCACAGTGGTGCTCTCTCTTTAGATAAATGCCCAGGAGCAGAACTGCTGGGTCATCTGGTAGCACTAGTTTAGTTTCTTTGAGGAAAGTCCATACTGTTTCCCATTTGCATTCTCACCGAGCTACACAGGGCTTCTCCCTTCCCCTCATCCTCACCAACTGACACTTGTCAGTGTTCCAAGGGAAGAATCTCCTTCTGCATGTGATTTCAGGCTGACTGAATGCCAGACCCTGAGGTCAGCAGCTTTTAAAGTGGGTTGCTGCTATTGCTGCCATTTAGTCACTAAGTCAGTGTCTGGCTCTGCGACCCCACGTACTGTAGCCCGCTACGCTCCTCCGTTTCCTCCTCCCGGGGATCTTCCTGAACCAAGGATCAAACCTGAGTCTCCCGCTTGGCAGGTGGATTCTTTACCCCTGAGCCACCAGGGAGACCCCTTTTAAGCGGGCAGATGGATACAGTTTCGTGGGGCTGCAGTCTTTCTCCCCGATGGCCTCCAGTCCTGTGGATCTGGAGGTGTCCCCTCCAGATAGTTGCAGAGATGGAGTTTTCGATAGGTCCTGTTGGTTGTTTGTGTCTTTTACACGTTGTTGAACTTTTGTGCAGTAATTTCCATCAATTACTGAGAGGTGACAAGTGTGGAGGTCCCCAAGTGCAATTGTGGATTTGTTTATTTCTCTTTTAGTCCTACCAGGTTTACTCCTCACGTATTTCAAAGCTCTATAATCTGTTGTATTTCCATTGTATTGCACATCTCTTCCTGGTGATCCCTTTATCATTGTCCCAGAGACAAAGTCTTTCAGTTTTCCTTTTGCCGAGAATATCTTCATGTGGTTTCACTTGACGGGACATCCACAGCTGAGATAGGGTTGGGTCTCTTCCTTCTGGTCTTGGTGCTTGAAACGGGGAGCCTGCTGCCCTTTGAAGCGGTGTTTTCCCATCAGTCAATATGCCTTTAATGTGCACCTTGTTCAAGGTACTCTTCCTTAACTTATCAGAATTTTAACTGTCAATCACATGTGTCCTGGCTTGGATCTATTTAGGCTTATCAGGCTGGGGTTTGGTCAGTTTCTTGAATCTGTAGGTTTGTATCTTTTGCTGAATTTGGGAACTTTATAGCCATTTTTTTCTTCAAATATGCTTTCAGTCCCACTTGCTTTTCTTCCTTTCATTAAACATCGATGATACAAATTTTGGATGTTTACATGTTGGGTAACAGAATCAGACCTATTTACCCTTCCTCCATGATTCAGAATGAACTTTTCTCTAAGCATTCATGTGGTGGCCACGTCCTACTTACAAAATTCAGGGACAATTTGAGTCTCGAGTAAAGGTCCCATCCAGGCTTTCTGGGGTCTCTTATCAACAGGCCTTCTTGGGTTACGTGCCCTACATCTTCAGATTTAGTTAATTAAGGACTAAATTTTGTTTATCAAGAAGTTGAAAATCAACTATTTTTTCCTCTTAGCAAATAGACTTATCTGTTTTGGAGGCCATGCTTTTTCTAGCCAAGTGAAGTTATATTTTCTTTCTCTATAGGTCATTTGGAGTTAAAAATGAGGGTTATTTAAGTCTCTTAAAAATATTTTTAGCATTGCCATCTGCATCTATTACTTTATTTAGTACCAGTAATTGTCCATTTTGAAGAGCTTTTGCTCAGTCTTGATTAACTAAGACCCTCTCTTTAGAGATAGTAAATCTCTATCTCTATAGAGATAGCCTGCAGATTTATCCATCTGAACACTCACAGGGTGGTTGGTTAGGCATGGCCTTTTGATTTTTCAAAAGGGACACATAGTTTTGATTCACTGAAACTCTTCTGTCATTTACTGTAGTGTGCATCACCCATTTTAAAAATGATTATCCATCATTGGGGATTTAGTATGTGTCTACTGGGAAAGGGAAAAATTGTTTGGTCTATGGTTAGAATTAACTTGACTCAGTAGGTTTCATAAAATTCCATAATGACACAGAAAATTCTGTAAAATACCTTGATGTTTGGTGCTGTTTAATTTTTGCCCTCTTGAGTAAGTATTCATTTTATGAATGTATTAAACTTAAATACTTTCTGTCTTTTGAGCCATATTTTAATGCTTCTTGCTTTATTACTGCATATAAAATTTCTATAATCACTCTAAATTTCATACCTTTTTAAAATTTGTTTGAAGATTTTTATGCAAACAATAAAGCCCTGGAAGAACTAATGTATTCCTGTCCCCTTAAGAATATTTAATACTCATCCTGTTATTGCTTCTAAGACAGGGCACTATTTTCCTCTTTGGTAAAGGCACTGAGTCCGTAATCCTTGGTGCAGAAACAGAAGAGGCTTTCTGCCAGCATTATGTGTGACCTTGGAGTCTAAAACCAGACTCCTAGGAGAAAACACCCCCAGAATAGTCATGGTCACCAGTTCAAAAACCTATTCCTCAAATCACCACTTGTCTTTGAAAAAACCAAATTCTAGGTCAGGCCACCAGGAATTGGCAGAGAGAGGTAGTATAAGAAAATGTGAAACTCATAGCTTATCAGGGTTTAATTACTCCTATCCAAGCAAAATCTTATTTCCTAAAAGGTTCTAGTTTATTAGATTTAGCTCTTCCCAGAAAAAATAATTAATCTAAGAAGTAATTGCACTTACAGACCAATTGACTTAGGCTGTCTCCAACTAAAATGAATCAAAATGAACAGTGAGCCCAGAGGTGGCAGAAAGATGGGCTGGTGATTTAGGTTTCATTGGGTCTTCGTGGAATTCTGTAATACCCAGAAATCCTATAAATCACCTAAACAGTATTTATGACCAGAAAAGCCTTTAAATCTTTTGATTTGCACTTGCACTAACTGGACAGTTCATTTCTATAGCTGTATACAGTGGACACAGGACCATAATGCTTTTCCATTTGTGCTAGAATCAACTGTGCCAACTGTGCCAGAAGCTGTGTCTCTTTGAAACAAAAAGCCACTTTCCCCCGCTCATGGGCATTCTATGTTTAAAAATTTCCTTCTCTATGCTGGTTGAATTCTGGCGTTGGTTCAACTTCATCCAATTATTTAGTGAAAATCCAAAACTCTGTAAAGGTTAATCCATAAATCTAGCCATCCACATTGCCAAAGCAAAGATAATGTTTGCCTAATAATTCAGAGACTATAAGACAATTTTAAATGCCAGCCCAGTAGATCTTATTTTAAAAATATCCAGGGGCTTTTGTTGAGCTATTGAGCTTTGTTATAGAGGCTGCCATAAAATGGGATTCATATATAATGTATAACTTATATGATGAATGAATTAGCATTGCTTAGCATTTATTGGTTCTTTTAATACAATGAAATAGTGTAGTTCTGCTATAATATTTCTCTTTGCTGCATGACACTGGTGCCCAGATTGCAGAGAAAGCCTGGAAGAGTGAGAGGCAAAGGGGAACAAACCTAGTACAGCGGATGGTTCACAGAGTCTGATAGAAGCTAAACTAGTTATGCTGAAAGCAATGTTGCTAAGTCACGTCAGTCGTGTCCGACTCTGTGCGACCCCATAGACGGCAGCCCACCAGGCTCCCATCCCTGGGGTTCTCCAGGCAAGAACACTGGAGTGGGTTGCCATTTGAGCATGACGTTTTTGCTCATTCTCTGCTTATTCTCACATTCCATCTTGTCTCCTCCATGGAGTCCTGATCTAGGTGGGAAGTATTGAAATGCAAGAGAAAATTCCCAAGACAGAAACTAAAATGCACTTTAAAAATTTTGTCTTCTTTTTCTTATTGTCAACCCTACATTTAAAAAGTTTGAGACTCTAATAGACTTTATTTTTCAGAGTTTTGGGTTTATAGAAAAACTGCAGAAATTTCTGAGGTCCCATGTATATCCTCCCCCATCTTACCTTTATGCGGTCAGAAAGATCCCCTGGAGGAGAGCATGGCAACCCACCACAGTGTTCTTGCCTGGAGAATCCCATGGATAAAGGAGCCTGGGAGGCTACAGTCCATGGGGTCACAAAGAGATGGACACGACCGAGCCACTAACACACACACCTTGGTGTGATATGTTTATAATTGATGATCAATATTGACATATTATTATTGACTAAAGTCCACAGTGCACATTAGGGTTCACTCTTGGTGTGAAACGTTCCATGGGTTTTGGCATGTATCTACCCTCACCGTCATCCAGGATAGCCTCATCCGTCTCTACAGTTTTGCCTTTTTTGGATGCTACGTGGCAAAAGTTGGAGCCATAGAGTGTTTAGCCTTTTCTGATGGACATCTTCCTCTTAGTAACATGCATCTAAATTTACTCCATGTCTTTTTGTGGTTTGATAAAAAAAATAATTCCTGCACAATATTTCACTGTCTGGATTTACCAGTTTATGTATCCATTCATTCACCTACTGAAGAACATCTCGGCTGCCTTTGATTTGTGGCAGTTATGAATAATGTTGTTCTTCTTGAATAACTAAAACTTTATATCCACTTGAACAACAAGTCCTCATTTCCCCCTCACTCGGCCCCTTCAGCCACCATTCTTCCCTCTGCTTATATGAATTGGCTGTTTTATACAACTCATGCAAGTGGAAGTATGCGGGCTAAGTCACTTCAGTCGTGTCTGGCTCTTTGTGATCTCATGGACAGTAGCCCACCAGGCACCATTGTTCAAGGGATTCTCCAGGCAAGAATACTGGAGTGGGCTGCCATTTCCTTCTCCAGGGGATCTTCTGGACCCAAAGATAGATCCTACAATTTCCCGAATTGCAGGCAGATTCTTATCTGAGCCAGCAGGGAATCATGCAGGATTTGAATGTACCTGGGGGATGTTATACTAAGAACTTGTCATTGGCATAACTTCACATACATAACTCAAGTACAGATGCTAAGACAGCATCCCAATGTTTTCTATAATCGCTCTTTCTGGGTGAAGGAACCAGCTTATGCCAGTGCTGTTGCTCATACGCAAATACCACTATTTTAAAAATCACCTGTGAGTGCAGTTTTCAAAGGGTCTTGTCTTTCCTATAAGATTAATGAAATCAAGCTATTCCTGGCTGTTCCGCAGGACTCTGGGGCAGACTGCAGGTGCCAGGACTCAGTGTGTAGCAGGAAAGGAAATATTCTCTGAGGGCACTGAGTGGCCTCTTTAGAACACACCCTAAATCTATACAAAGAGAATCACAGGGACTGACAATTAGGGAGCTGGAGTATGCAGGGAAAGCTTTTAGTCTGGCTTCCCAAAGGGCTCCTGGGATGGTATTCATTAACTTCTTTAATGCACCTTTCTCTGGGTTCTGATTCGGTTAACAAACAAGAAGAGCAAATGCATTTCTCAGTGACAGACAGAATTTAATCAAGCTGGCAATATTGATACACAGGACCAAAATTTCATTGTATTTGTTTGCAAGGAGCTCACATGATTACCAATCACACGATACCTTTCAGTACCATCCGTCTCAGTGGAAAAGCACTTATAATCAGAGAGCAGCTCAGCTTCTCAGAGTGAAAATGCACCATCACGCAACCCGGGGGCTCAGAGCCCATGGGCTGTGCCTCCTTTGGCTGCAGGAAAACCCTTTCGAGCCTCAGAGGCTATTCAGAAAGCTTCTTGAGAAGCTCAGAAACAAGAGCAAAAGGAGATTTGAGAATGAATGTCTAACAGGTTCACACCAATTTAGCTCTCCTGTCCTCTTCTCTGAGCCCTCCGGCCCCATAAAAGGTCAGCTACATGAGGAAGTGTCCCCATGGTTACTGCGGGAAGACAGACATGCAACAAAGAGCATTTCACGCCCAGAAATCCAGCTGCGCTTGCCTCCCCCAACGTCCTCGACGGCCAGCAGCCCCTTCCTTCGGGCCCCCAGGAAGTCTGACTCCATTTCTGCCTCTGGTTCTGCTCTGTGACCTGCCACACTCACTTCCTCCCGTCTCCAGAGTGTGTTACCCTGTTCCAGCTCTGCCACCTGGTTCTCCTCTACAAAAGGGCACCATCTCCTTGCCTTTGGGTTCAGATGCCTCAGCCAGGCAAGGATGCATTACAGTCTGCAGGCCCTGCAGCTTCTAGATTCTACACTATTAACACTCTCTGGGGAAGTTCCCTCCATCAAAGGCTTCACCATGTTGTCTGCAGAAACAGCCTTGGCACCCTGAGCTACTCTCATCATTTAGGGAAATTCTTATGTCAGCTTGTGCTCAGTCGTGTCCGACTCTTCATGACCCCATGGACTGCAGCCCACCAGGCTCCTCTGTCCATGGAATTTTTTCAGGCAAGAATACTGGAGTAGATTGCCAGGTGATTGCCCCAATCCAGGGATCAGACCTGCCTCTTTGACATCTCCTACATTGGCAGGCAATTCTTTACTACTGTGCCACCTGGGAAGCCCCCATACTGTACTGGATCTTAGGCTACTTATCATCAAAGTTCCCAGGTGCCAAGCTTCTGAGCAGGTCTTTCTAGGAGTTGATAGTATCAGGCCTGTTGAATTAAATCTTTTTTTTTTTTTTTTTGCAGAGCTATTAAGAATTCTTCTGGCACTACTAGTCTGGCACTTGTAGTCATTTTACTATGGAAATTTTCATATTGGGGGGCCCTATTTGATATCCTATCTAATAAAGTATAAAAACTCCTTTACTATTGACAGTTTTGCAAGACAAAAGAAATTTATCACCGTGACGCTGAGACATTTTGGTGATGAAACTCCCACTGTAACATGTGATTTTTATAACTTGATCTGAGGGCACTAAATCTCTTACAAAGAGAACATTCACATTGAACAAGAACTGACTATACTGAAGAGCAAATAAAGCATCCATTTCAACATGTTCTTTCACACCATTCTACTTTGGTCCATGAGCTGTTTTCTTTATGTCAGTAATGTGTATGTATCATTTAAAAATAAAAGTTAAAAAAATAAAATAACAATAAAGTTTAGATTCTGTGGCATCATCATGTTTTAGTAAGATTTCAGTTGAACCAAAGAACTGCATAATGCAATTGTGCATATGCATATCAAACTGCATAATGATACTTAAAATATATTTCATTTCTGCTTCTCACTGAAAAATTATATATCACCAAAAAGTACATAAATGTACAACTCACTGAAGCTCCAAAAGTAGATGAAGCTGTATAACCAGAGCCGGGATCAGGGGACGGCACATTTCTCACAACGAGACGCCTGCCCTCCACACAGCCCTCTGCGGTCACTGCCCTGCTCATGGATGACTGCTGTGCCCTCTGCATGGTGTGGGCTTTGCTGGTTTGCTCTTCAGATGGATGGATTGTCGAGAAGGTGCCCTTTGCCTGGCCTGTTTCATGCAACATAATTTCTGTTGTTGCATTTTACTGATGTTGCATTTTAAATTGCTATGCAGGATCTCACTGTGGGAAAGTCAGGGTTTGCTTGCTCACTGCATTGGTGGTGGGCATTTAGGCTGGTCTCCTTCCTTTTCTTGTTGTCACTCAGTTGGTAAGTCGTGTCCTCTCTTCGTGACCCCATGGTCTGCAACAAGCCAGGCTTCTCTGTCCTTCACTATCTCCCAGAATTTTCTCAAACTCATGTCCATTTACTCATGTCCATCTCCTTCCCTTTGGGTTACTGCAAACGCCCACTTGTGGATACCACGTTAATTGTCTCATGGAATCCCCTAAGCTCCCTAGAGAGCTTCCGGGAGTAGGCTGGGGTTTCCCTAGATCCCACCAGGCTTTGGGAGAGCGGGGACTAGAGTTGCAGGGACGTCCATGATGCCCTCAGTTCTCAGAGCATCCGGTCTCCAGAAGCTCCAGCCCCACACCAGCCACACCGGGTTCAGGGCTCAGAGGCAGGACCCCCACCGCTGAGAGCAGCCACTGCTGCTGCCCCGTCACTGCCTCAGTTTCCCGCAGATGTCGCCGCTCTGCCTTGGTGTGCTTGCTCCTCCACCAGGCTCTGCAGGTGTGCACCGACGTGCGTGCGAGCTCCTCCACGGCCCCACACCCGAGTGGTCTGTGGGATGCAGTGGATAACACCAGTTGCCCCTTCTTGTTCTGGACTCAGTTTTAAGTGTCTGAAGCAGTAGTTTCCGCCTCTTGTTACTGTTGTTCTGTCGCTAATTAGTGTCTGACTCTTTGCAACCCCATGGACTACAGCACACTAGGCTCTCCTGCCTTCCTGCTTACTAAAATGTGTGTCCATTGAGCCCGTGATGCTATTCAACCATCTCATCCTCTGTCACCTCCTTCTTGTCTTGCCCCCAAACTTTCTCAGCATCGGGGTCTTTTCCAATGTTTTGACTCTTTACATCAGGTAGCCCAAGTATTGGAAGTTCAGCTTCACCATCAGTTCAGAATATTCAGTGTTGATTTCCTTTAAGATGTACTGGTGTGATCTATTTACTATCCAAGGGACTCTCAAGAGTCTTCTCCAGCACCACAATTTGAAAGCATCAATTCTTTGGTGCTCAGCCTTCTTTGTGGCCCAGCTCTCACATCCATACACGACTACTGGATAAACCATAGATTTGACTATACAGATGCTGCCCATTAATATGTACCCTGAGCATGGCAGAATGTCAGCTGTGGGCTAAATAACAAAAAGCAGTGATTCAGTTAAGATTTGTATGAAGTCATGGCGATTGATAACACAAAGCAAGTGCAGAGTATAAACTTTCCAAAGAGTGAAAAGTCCTGATTCCTCAGTGTTTCCTTTGTTGTCTTTTAGGTTACAGGATGAATCTTTGATTTCACCATCATAAATAAATATGATTTTATATTCATGTTCATGCAGGTATTCTAGGACATTTGGTACATGGTATACACTTTGAAGAAATTCTCAAAAAATGTTCAATAATACTAACTACTTAAATTTGTAACATTTAATCTTCAAATAATAAGGACTATAATACTGAAACGGAAAGTAACCCTGGAAACAAAACCATGATATTTTAGCCCTGTTTGAATTAAGTTTGCAGGAAAGTATCTAGATGGTATGTTTTCCCTGTTATAATAATTTTAATGGCCTATAATTTTAGCCATTTACATGACTTTTTATTGGGCTTTGATAATGGCTATTATATAACTCATAAAATGTGTTATGTGACTATTTTTTTGGATGCTAAATAACAGTTATGTAACATCAGAATTGTGTTTTCTTAAGAGTATGATTGAGTTAATCCATTAATATATTGGGTCCAATCTTTTAATTCTTTGGGTAACATTTTATAACTTTGTATTTTATGACTCCTGATGATTCAGTTCTTTCTGATTAGTTTTTGACTGTATATCATCTTGTCCAGAGGCTGACAGTGATCCAGGAGAGATGGCATGGCCAGAAGGAATGGTACCGCTTCCGAGTACAATCCTTGCTTAATCTCTTACTCCCTGTCTCGTTACAGACAGTTAAATACATTTTAAATAACTTCTAAGATGAAATATTATCTATTACATTTTCCTGGGCATTTCCCATTTCTATTGTTCTTCCTGTATTCCCAAAGTCCTAGATTTCCCTTCAGGACTATCTCACCCCTGACTGAAGAATTTCCTTAGCATCTGTTTTAGGAAAGCAGGAACAATGTCTCAACCCAGAACCTCTTCATTTAGCCTGCATCCCTGGATGATGTATTTTCTGGGTGTAGAATTCTGGGTTTACATTCTGCTCATATATACCATCCTGTGACCTCCCACAGGAAATCTGCAGACCTCAGGACTGCAGCTCCTTTATGTGTAAAATGCGGTTCTTCGCTGGCCGATTTCTAGAATTTCTTTTAAACTTTAGTTTTCAGAATTTTATTTTTGATATGTCTGGTCATGTTTCTCTCTGGGTTTATTTTGTTTTGTTCTGCTTATCTCGAACCTGCAAACTTTTTATTTTTCACAAAAATTCTCAGCTGCTATTTCTCCATGTACATTTCTCTGTTCCAATCTCTGTCTCCCCTCTGAGGGATCCCATTCCAGTGACACATTTGATATTGTGTCAGAATTCAGAATGTTTGATATTGTCCTACTGTAACCTGAGTCTGTCATTATTTTCTCATTTTCTTCTTTGTTCTTCAGATTGGATAATTTCTATTCATCTTTTGAATGGTGTCTAGTCAGTCCTTTTTCTATTGAGGCCATTATTTGAATTATTTTTCAGCTATTGTGTATCTCAGTCCTCACATTTAATTGCATTCTCTCTTGAATTTCTACTTCTCTATTGAGAATGTCTGTGTTTCTGTTCACTTCAGGTGATGTGGAGGATGGTTATAAGAGTCTCTTTAAATCTTTGATCATTCTGCCATCTGGGTCATCTGAAGGTTGACATTTTTGACTGTCTTTTCCTTTGAAAACTGTTCAGAACTTCACAGCCCTTGGCAAATCAGGGCATTTTTGGGTTGTAACTTAGACAATTAACATATAGCATTGTGAGGCGCCTGAATGCTGTTAAAAATTCAGAGAATATGGATTTGTGTGTTTTGACCGGTAATCAACCCAGTTAGATTAAGATTGATCCAGATTAAGTTGTGCCTGGTTCTTTAGTATCAGCTTTATTTCCAAGCCGTGATATACTGTTGGGGTTTGCCCCACAATCCCCCAGCATCCTGTGGAGTTGCCTGAGACATGGGCAGCTCCCTTGACAGCACTCTCGAAAGGCTCCTCTGGGTTGTGTTCCAGACTCAGGCAGCTTGGGGAACAGTCTAGAATCTTGTTGTTTCCTACGTGGAATTAGGGGTCACACTCTCTGACTTCCAGGGACCCCTCGCCTTGGCCCGATAGCTAGAAATAGTCTCCAAGTTTTCTCCCTTGTCAGTCACACTCTTCTGTGGGACTGGTCTTGCCTGCAGGCTGGACCCTGAGGGCAAATGGAGAGAACACGGATTTCACTTCTGCATGATCTCCCAGAACTGGGGATTCTTTCCGTGGCTCCTTTCTCCAGGGACGGTTTCCCTCTGGTCTTGTACTGTTGCAGGTCTGCAGGCCTGGGGAGAAGAAAAGATTTCTCTCCACACTCTCTGGTGGCTCTGAGAGCCAGTTTTTCTCAATATTCTGTCCAAAAGGACAGTCTTTTCTTGGAGTTTTTGTCGTGAGCCTTTGCAGGGCCATCCCTGTTCAGCCAGCCTGTGCTTGGGTCAAAGCCGGAGATGAAGGGAAGAAAGAAAACCGAACACTGGAGCTGACTGTGGCCATACGGTTGCCAAGGTGGCTTTTGTGTTTTGTCCATAGTTTCCATTTGTGATTTCATTTCATGGTGGTGGGAATTGTCTGTGCTGGGCTTGCGGTGTCTTGGGTGGAAGGAGAAATCTGAATCCTTTATTTAAAAAAATATTATTTAGCCATTGAGGACTATTTCACAAATGCTAACCCATGACACATTAAACATTGCTTCTGAATCTCTAGTATCACTCTGATTCTAAGGAAAACACATGAAGTTTAGGATGAGAGGAAATTTTGTTTTCAGTTTTTAGTGACATAATCAGTGCAATAATTTGCCAACAAACAACCAAGGCAACATAATTTTACATTTGGGGTTTTCTCTAAGATTCCAAAGAAAAAAATGATACATAAGTCAGTATAGATCCCCGTAACTGGTGCAGGAAAAGGAAGAAACACCTGACGGGAAAGACCCTGTGACTGTCTGGCTACTGTCAGCTCAGATGCCAGGCAGGCTCAGTTAACATGTATTACTTGCTCTGTATTTTAGAAAGTATCACAGAAGTAGTATTAAGTATCATAATTCACTTAAAAATATGAAGCATATGTCTAGTGGAAATACATCAACCCAAAGAGGTTTCATAAAATAAAGCAAAATAAAATATTAATTAAAGTAAAATAGATTAAAATGATGGAGAAATAGACCAGTGACTCTAGACCTGGGCTTTAATGTTTTTAATCTAAATCTAGTTCTAAAATAGTTCTCTTGTGTGTGTATACCACATCTTCTTTATCCATTCCTCTGTTGATGGACACTTGGTTGCTTCCATGTACTGGCTATTGTATATAGTATAACTGACTCACTTTGCTGTACAACAGGAACTAACCCAACATTGTAAATCAACTACAGTCTAATAAATTTTCTTTAGAATGATGGAGAATTTTCAGACCATTACACATATTATTCCATGTACTATATATACCATATACAGTAGTGCTGAAAGATCTTTTACAAAATAGTGGGTTAAATTAAGTTTAATTCTGTGTATTCAAAAAATAAACTTATGAAATGAGTTGTTTCCAGACTCTCCTAAAGTTACAAACACAAAAAAATTAGTTCACTGAAAACAGAAATCTTTTAAAAATATTGTTTTAAAATATAAAAAATACTGCTATCTTGAAACTAGGGATAATTAATGGTTGATTAAGTGATACAAAATAGTACGTCATATATTCACATAAGTTATAATTTGACATAATGTCATACTTAGTCCATGAAACTGAAAGTCTTCTTTCTCTTTCAATTATAAAAGCTTCTCATATCAAATTCTTTTCAAAAAACTGTAAAAGCTTGAAAACTACTAGAGCCAATCAAAGTATAGCATCTTCTATAGATTTGTAGGGCTTCCCTGGCAGCTCAGTGGTAAAGAACCTGCCTGTCAATGCAGATGACATGGGTTCCAACCCTGGGTCCGGAAGATGCCCTGGAGGAGGAAGTGGCAGCCCACTCCAGTACTCTTGCCTGGGAAATTCCATGGACAGAGGAGCCTGGTGGACTACAGTTCATGGGGTCACCAAGAGTTGGACAGGACTTAGTAACTAAATAACAGCAACAAAGATTTGTAGCTTATGGTATTAATTAAAGATATCTTGGAAGGGAAATCTGTATTCTCAACAGAAGGGTTTAAATGCGGTCATTGTTTTGAATCTTACTGAAGTGAGTTATTGTAAGGGTATATATGATTCCTCTTAATTTTGAACTGTAATAATAAAATAATTCTGTCATATTTTCCATTGTGAAGTTCCTTGTTTGAACATAAAAAGCATTACTGGAGATTTCCAGGGAAACCAAGGCAACTCAATTAGGTTGTACCTTTTAATTTTTTATGTTGTTAAAGCTGGTGTAATGAAAAGGTCAGTCCAAGTCTTTGAAATGAAAGCACTTATTTCAGCTCTTTTGGATTTCACTGAGTCGTTTCCAAGGGCGGCCACTTTGTGGACCAGGACAAGGGGAAAAGGCAAAAATCAATGGGAAAAACAGCTTGGATGTCATGCTTCGCCCCGAGCTGAGCAGCCTTTTCCCTGTTTGCACCCCACAGGCTTTCATCAGATTTGCTAAATCTGACACCACACGGCTGCTTCGCCCTTGTCTTCGCTCCAGCCAGGACCAGTTCAGGCTCGAGGTGCCACCTGGCAGCCTGTCACCTCAGCCGTGCCCCGCGTGCTGGCTCTCAGCCCGGGAGCCTCTGTGGCACCGTCTGCCATGGCCCTGACCCCTCACCACTCCCGGGTGGAGGCACAGCCCCGGAAGTGCTTGGGAGTCAGTTCCGGGGCAGCCCTGGACCGGGAGACCGGAAGCCGCGGAGACCTGCCTGAGGGAGTAGCCCGACCAGGGGCTCTGTAGAGGGCCGTGCGTGGCTGGACCTTGCTCCCTGCAGAGGCCATTGTCTCCTTCCTTCACTGCTTCGGCCATTCTCAGACCTCACTCCTTCCATTCTTCTCACACGCTGTTCCTCGGCCTAGAACCTGGTACCCTCCTCTTCTCCAGGGACCGGCCCCCGCCCCCTCCCTCCCCTCACAGAGGCAGGCCTCAGAGGAAAGATGATTCCTGCAGGGGACGTTTTCCTGGTGTTTTCTAAGCAGCACCCTCTGTCTCGTGGTCCTATCACAGACAGGTCTTGTACTTTTGCTTTGGAGAATTGATCACCGTCCATGGAAGGCGCATGGGAGGGAGTCTGTCCTCGCTCTTGCTCTGTCCGTCCTGTCACAAAGCAGGCAATCACTGGTTATCTGACAAATGGATAAACAACCCTTTAATCTGGGCGGTTCCCTCCCGCCCGCTGCGTCCGCAGCAGAACCACCCCCTCGGTCGCGGCCGGAGCGGTGGGCTCAGGAGGCAGGTCTGTCCACGGGCTCCCCTCGCTTGGACTCCTTGGGCGTCTCTGCTGCCCTCCTCCCCAGGAGGCCCCCACCCCCGTGTGCCCAGTCCACCGTGTGGACCTTCTCCTCATGTGTCCGCGCTGCACTTCACTCCGTGCCAGTTTCCAGGTGATTTCTGGTCCTTTGGCTCTTCCGTGCTGATGCCGTGCCCCGGCCCTGGGGTTGGCTGGTGCCAGATGCTTTTTGAAATTGTGCCATGTGCTGTATGACACAGCTGTATCACCATCCACATTTTCCTGAGAAAACCCCTGGGAATAGGCAAGTTCAGAACCTTGAGGAAGGTCATGTTGCTGGTTAGCAGCAGACCTGAGATTTGAAATGGGCATCTGGCCACAGGGTGGATGGAGACCAACAGAGGAAGCACCCACCACTTTCATTCCACAGGATGCTCTCCTTTAACCAGGGGTACAGATGAGGATGAGTAAGTAATAAGAGGATGATCATGACAAGAGCATAAACAGAGAAACCTAAATTCCAAACAAAAGCAGTTGAGATTATTTTTTTATTTTTCTCTTTTACCAGGAGATGAAGTTTATATCTCAGAAAACACTTATTGACAGAAGAATTGACAGGGACTGTCAATTATGTCATGATAAGTTCTCAAAGGTAAGGTTGCTTATAATTTTGGTTTCCTGAGCATAGAGGTCAGATCTGACAGCCTAATAAGGTCTGGTCTTGGTTTGTGACTTTGCCAGACAAAGCCAGATTTGGTCATTCTTTTCCCATTCTAAAAGCTAACAGCTAGATTACAGAGTCCTAGTTTTCAGAGTGTATTCTCTAGATGTAGGTTAGGATGGAAAAATCTGTCAGTGTGGCAGGGATGATAAGGGCACTAAATGGAAAGGTGCAAGTGGGCTCCTTCTGTGTTGTTAATCAATAACTACACTTGTGAGAGATTTTCCTCTGAGCTACTGCTTTAAATTAAAAGAGAGATGCTAGCAGTAGTTACCATGGTAACCAAAAGTCAACTGTATCCCAGACTTCCTCCTGACTTCCTTTGTAAAAAAATGGTTCTGAATGAGCTTTTTTCATTTAACTTAACTTTCAAGAAAAGGTTAAGATTTAAAGGGTCCTGAATTTTCTTTGGGTGGGTAAAAGGCTCTGGAGTCCAGGAAGAAGTGGCCGCTGTTTCTGACTGGTGAGGGTTTTTATTACTGCGGACGCTGGCCCATTGGCATGGAGGGGGAACTGTCGGTCCGAAAGGCAGCCAAGCTGACACATAGCTGGAAATCAGGATTGCAACTCGAAAACCCCATCGATAGACACTAACTGCAAGGGCACAGACACCAAATTGCTGGTTGAGGAGAAAATTAGAGAAATGATCCTCCTCCTTCTTCTAAAGGGTTTGAGTCCAGAGTGTCTTGATTCCAAGACCGTTGTATCTTCTTTGAGATCATGACAGCTCCTTCAGGACGTTACAGTTCAGGTCCCCCGAAGCCAATCCTGCAAGCTGAAGTGTCACCAATCAGTGTCCCAGAAACATTTAAAAATTCATAACTCCATTTTAAATTTTCCTTCCTTCACTCCTCTCTCCTTCCCTTCTTTCCTTCATCCTTCCTTCCCTCCCTCCCAGGGAGGGCTGTGTTTCTGACTGCTTGCTGACCCTTCAGTCCTCAGCTGGCTTCACTATTGCTGTGAAATCACAGTTCCTATGATCCCACAAACCTATTTCTTTATTTGCTGTTTTTCCTCTTGACATTTAGGGAAGACCAGTGAGAACCTCGAGTGCTTCTGGCTGAGTTTTTGGGTCTCTGGGGAAGACCCTGGCTTGCCGTGCTTTCCTCTGGGTTTCAAGTTTTATTCAGCCCCTGCAGATGGCTCAGAAGCAGACTGGACATGCACGGCTCAGCCTGGGAAGGAAAGACCAAGACAGGGTTGGTGGTGACAGAGAAAAAGTGGGTTTTTGAAGTCCTCTGCTTCCAATTTCTCAGGGGAGTGCCACAGTTTCCTCATGCATCTCCCTTGGGTCAGGAAGGCTGACTACGTGTAAGGGGACAAGGATGGGTGTCAGCTTTCCCTCCAGTCTGTTCTGGCTGCCAGCCTGGCCCAGAAGCCAGGGGGTGTGTGCTCAGAGAGCCCCTGCGTGTCATGATCACCAGTCACCTTTGCTGACAGCTGTTCTAGGCCTAGTTTGCAGCTTTTAAAGCTTTGGTATTACAGAGAGTGTCCCTCAATTTTAATTAAAGCATAAATCACTTTATTGAACCCCTGGCATCAGCTCCAGGTCTTTTATTTTGATTTAGTTAGATTTCTGCTTCCTGGGAAAGACTAACATTGTGAATTTGCCTAAGGACACAGAAGAGGGCATCAGGGCAGAATAGGACTAGGATCTGAATTAATTCTGAAATGTGTTGTCTTCCAAACTGTTCTTAATTTATATGGAAGGGTCTCATACTTTCAGGTGTGTTTTGTATATAGTAATGGGGTCAACAGGAGGCATACGTCCTAAGGAAGATTCTCATTCTTTAGTTTTCAGTCCTGTAAACACAGACTCTATCAGAGATGATTGAATTTATGTCATATGAACTGTACCAGGACTGAAGGATGAACTCTAGTGCAAATTTTTTTTCTTCTTTTAAATTTTCTCTAGGACTTCATATTCTGATGTTATTTTTATTGAAGCATAGTAGATTTACAATGTTGTGTTCACTTCATGTGTACACCACAGTGATTCAGTTATGCATATATACATATATGTATATTTTTTTTCAGATACTATTATAAGTTCGGATACAAAATATTATTCCTTGTGTTACACAGTAGGTCCTTATTGGTTGGTTATTTTATATAGAGTAGTGTGTGTATATATATCAGTCCCAAACTTCTAGTTTATTGCCCCCTACCCTGATTTCCCCTTTGGTAATGTAAGTTTGTTTTCTATGTCTGTGGGTCTATTTCTGTTTTGTGAATAAGTTCATTTGTGTCATTTTTTTAAATTCGCATATAAGTGATATATGTGTGCATGCTAAGTGGCTTCAGTTGTGTCTGATTCTCTGGGTAGTGTTTGCATCAATGTCTGCAAGTAGGGGTGTGTTTACCCCTTATTTCTGATTTGCGTACATGAGGCTCCTTCTCTGCCTAACTGCTCTAGTTAACACTTGCAGTGAGCATTGACTTTCTCCTTGACTTTCTCCTTGACTTTCTCCTGGTCTGAGTGGCAATATTTCCTTTGATTCCACAGAAAGTCTCTGGCTTTTAGGTTGTTGCATGTATACATAAAAGTGGAATTCAATAGTTCCTTCGATATTTCATTTTTTTTCATCAAGAGGGGTTGTCCTTTGCCAGAGCCTCTTGAACTCCACAGAGGTTATCGTGTGGTTTTCATTCTCGGTGCCAGTGTGAGTGGGGCAGGGCGGTGGCTGGTGCTCTCTGCGTCCCTGGGACAAACCCCTTTGGACCAAGACACAGTTTTCTCTAAAGCACCGAGGATGCTGCTTGCCCCTGTGACAGGAGGGGCCCGTGCCCGGGCAGCCCTGCGACCCTGCAGTTCAGGGCTCCTGTGATGTCGCTGCTCCCCTCTGACTCTGGGGCCCCGCCAGCCTCCGGAGGCCTCTGCCCTCCCTGACTTTCAGCAGGCGCATGATCACTGCTGCTTCCTGGTACCAGCTAGGACGCCCTGGCATCTTCTACCTGCTCCTCTTGCTGGGTCTTGACCATACTAAGGGATCCCATCCTCAGCGGTTCCCTAGTGGTGCCGGTCTCCTGGTGTGTGAGAATCTCTGAAGTCCCCCGCCCTCTTCTTCGCCCCGTTGGAATGTCCCCGGCTTTCTCGGGGACCGATGAGCACATTGGTCTCTGTTTCAGTAGCTCTTCTGGGCTTCCCTGGGGGCTCAGACGGTAAAGCGTCTACCTACAGTGTGGGAGACCCGCTTCATTCCTGGGTCAGGAAGATCTCCTGGAGAAGGAAATGGCAACCCACTCCAGTACTCTTGCCTGGAAAATCCCATGGATGGAGGAGCCTGGTGGGCTACAGTCCATGGGGTCACAAAGAGTCGGACACGACAGCAATTTCACTTCACTTCTCTTCTGTGTAATTTAGAGCTGACAGATTTTGTGTCTTCTAAGTTTCATGATGGTGGGTTGTTGGTTCCCCCTGCATCATCCTTGCTGCTCTGTGAGGTGAGACAAGTGAGTGGGTTCTGTGAGACGCCTCCCCTGTTTTTCTAGGGCAAATGTGCCATGTTTCCAGGGAGACATCTCTGGTGATGTGTAGAGCACCCGTGTCAAGGGTTGGGGGAGTCTCCACACCCCCTATGCTGACAGGAGGATGCTCACGGATACTGTCCAATGCGTGAGACCCAGGAGAGACTGGGAAACCTCATCCCTCCCCACGGACTGTGAGAGGGATTTGTGGGGAGATGGTGGAGCGGGGGCCCTGTGGGCAGGTGTGTCTGGCCTCTTTTCTGATCAGGTTGATCCACATGCGTACCTGCCTCGTGTGCTCAGGTCTCCTCTGGGTTAAAATTCTGAAACTTGCCACTTAATCTTCATCAGTCATGTTACTGAGTCACGTCTGCCCCTACCTGCGTCCAGACACTGTCCTGACTCCTGCTTCCTGCTCCTACCATTTCACGAAATCCATTAACTCTGTGACTCTGACTTTTTTTTTTTTTTTTTAAGAATCATCTCCCCAAGTACTCATAATACAAATATCTCCTTTTGTATAATCTGAAAGGGACTCAGATTTCCCCTTGGCTGGGTAAGCAGGTACACTGTAATTTTCTTATAGACGACAGAAAATCGGGCACACATGATGCTCTAGTTCCTGTGGGTTGTTTGGAGCCGCTCATACTCCACTCAGGCTGGTGACGAGGTGCACTGCTGAATGTCAGAGTCACCCCGCTAGGGGTATCAGGACCCCTCCACTCTCGATTTCTGGTTGAACCCACGGCAGACTCATTTTGAGCCTGTGGTTCCCAGTGTGTTGTTCAACAGGGCTCGGAACATTGTCCTCGTAACACGGCTCATTAGGACGGAACATTTCCATCTTCTCTTCTCTTCGCTATTCAGTTGGAGGTGTTTATCTGTACAGTTTTTGTGTTAGATTCATCAAGATTCAAACTGTGTTGTGAATAAAACTGAGGGAGGCAGGATGCACAGGAGAAACAAGAAAAGATTTCTTCCTTTTTTGCAGCATAAAGAGGTAATTAAATAAAATTTAAAATAAGATTTTTTTACATTGTCATTGGCCCAACTTCACAACATGGTACCCTTACTGACAGGACAAGAAGGCCTACTCCAAAGTGCATATTTTGCAAGTTTCAATGTTTCTACTAAGATCAAGATAATTCCAGAAAAATTTTACTGATTTCTTTACCTTAGCTGTTCCCATTACATTAGTTTTATTTCCGTTCATGTTCAGTATTGCAGAGAGCCTCCATATCATGTCACAGTCCATGTTATACGGGGCACTGAGAAGAATGAATGCTCATTTTCCTGAGCCCTACTGTTGTCTCAGATCCTGAATAAGATAAACCAGAGAACATTTACAGAAAACCTCAATATCTGTCATAGCAAGAGTTGTCATCTGTATGCTGTAACATGTTGACCTTTTAGATAAAAGCATTTTATTTATAAATTATTTTTAAAGTTGTTGGAAGTATGAATTAATACTATTTACGTCATAAGATACACATTTTGTATTAAAGTGAAAGTCGCCCAGTCATGTCTGACTCTTTGTGACCCCAAGGACTATATAGTCCATGGGATTCTCCAGGCCAGAATACTGGAGTGGGTAGCATTTCCCTTCTCCAGGGGATCTTCCCAACCCAGGAGTTGAATCCAGATCTCCTGCATTACAGGTGAATTCTTAACCAACTGAGCCACAAGGGAAGCCCTTTTTGTATTAAAATATGTAATTAATGCATACCAGTAATTTGGGAGAAGGAAATGGCAACCCACTCCAGTGTTCTGGCCTGGAGAATCCCAGGAACAGGGGAGCCTGGTGGGCTGCCGTCTATGGGATCGCAGAGTCGGACATGACTGAAGCGACTTAGCAGCAGCAGCAGCAGCAGCAGCAGCAACAGCAGTAATTTGGGATGAAAGGTCAAGCTTAAATGATGATTCATAATAATAAAATACTTTTTGGTAACCTTGAAGTCATACTGAAATGTGACATAGCTCTGAAATAAGGATCACATACTTCTACGCTCACATGGCATTGAAAGTGAAAGTGTTAGTCACTCAGACGTGTCCAGCTCTTTAACCTGATGGACTGTAGCCTGCCAGGCTCCTCTGTCTATGGAATTCTCCAAGCAAGAATTCTCCAATGGTTTCCATGCCCTTCGCCAGGGAATCTTCCTGACCTAGGGATGGAATCTAAGTCTCCTGCCGTGTAGGTGGATTCTTTACCATCTGAACCCCCAGGGAAGCCCCACATGACATTAATTGACATTATAATCTGGTGTTTCTGGAAGGGATCTAAGAGGTCCTCTAGCACAAGATTCCAGCTGATATAGGAATGCCTTCCCCCAGGTTCCCGAGAACTCACCCATTCTCGGATAGAGCATTTCCAGTGACAGAAACATCACCACCTTCAAAAGCAGCACGTTCTGCTGGGTGACTGTGAGGTTTGACAGTCATTCATGTACTCACCCTAAACATGTCCTCCTGCAGCTTCCAGCATCCTTCCTTGGCACGGCACCCTCCCACCACAGGGTTCCCGGACCACTTCCACCGGCCCTCACCTCAAGCGTTGAGATGAGATGATGAAATCTCCCCACTGGGCTCGGGTCCCCTTTCTAAACCACACTCGCTGCCTCTCCAGCTGTTCCTCGTGTGACCCACTTTTCAGTCACCTTCTACCATGCTCTACACATGCTTGTTTTCAGATTCTTTTCCCTTATAGGTTATTAAAAAATACTGGACAGAGTTCCCTGTGCTATACAGTAGGTCCTTGTTGGTCCATTTTGTATATAATAGTGTGTAAATGTTAATCCCAGCCTCCTAATTTATCCCCAACCCCCTTTCCCTTTCAGTAACCTTAAGTTTGTTTTCTAGGTCTGTGGATCTATTTCTTTTTGCAGATAAGTTCATTTGTATCTTTTTTTTTCAGATTTCATATGTAAGTGATACATGACATTTCTCTTTGTCTATCTTACATCAGTCAGTATGATAATCTCTAGATTTATCCATGTTGCTTCTAATGGCATTCTTTCATCATTTTTGATGGTTGAATAGTACTCCATTGTGTATATGTACCACATCCTATTGTCCTTTCCTCTGTCAATGGACATTCAGCTTGTTTCCATGTCTTGGCTATTGTGAAGAGTGCTGCAATGAACATTGGTGCACATCCTTCTTTTCTAGTTGGAGTTTTGTCCCAGAAGTGGGTTTGCTGGGTCATATGGCAGCTCAGTTTTAGTTTTTTAAGGAACCTCCATAATGTTCTCCATAGTGGCTGCACCAGTTGTCATTCCAAGCAACAGTTAGGAGGGCTCCGTTTGCTCCGTGCCCCCTGCAGCGTTCATTGCTGTGGACTCTTCGGTCTGGCTATTCTGATGGGAGTGAGAGGATCTGTCACTCTAGTTTTGATTTGCACATACTCTACTTTACAAGTGGATTTCTCATGTTGTCACTGATGCTCGTGGTTCTAAAAGATCCTGTGGGTGCCAAATGGGGATGTTATCCGCCCTGCTCTGGGAGCACAGAGCACCTCACAGATGTTGGCTTGTCTAATATATGCCTCCAAGGTCTGTAATGGCTGCGTGTTATTCCCATTTTACAGGTCAAGACATAAGTTATGTGAAAGACACTGAGAGTTTCCCCATATCACAGTAAGAGTGGATGAAACCAGAACATCCAGGTGAAAAGTGAAAATACATTTCCCCCGATTTCTGGAAACAACTCACTTTACAGACTAGCACCATGTGGGTTGTTCTAAAACCAGTTATCCACATTTGAAGTTAAGTAAGATGCCCTGATTCCTGTCTCGATGAGAAAAGCCTCAATTATAATGATGGCCGAGAAACCAATTTATATTGTTTGAACACCAGTTTAAATAGTGACAGTGATGTGAGGATAAATTCTATAAGGGGTGCCTGAAGGATCTGTTTGACAACTGATTTAATTAACCTGCTGTCTCCATAGGTGCTTCTACCATCAAGATGAAGAGGTTAACCGTCCCACCCCTGCTCAAAGGGCAATGGGAGAAAACTAGGGTGGGTCCAGCAAATGGAAACTGTTTAGGGATGTCTATTCCCTTGGGATATTCACAGAAGGTTAAAGCATTTATATTAATAGTTGAGTTCATGAATAATTGGTCTTCATGCAGAGCTCGCTGTGGGCACGGTTTTAATGAGGACAGAGTGTGGCGTCTTGAAGACAGTTCCCGTCTTCCTTGCCTTTCCCTGCTCTGGTGCCCCCATATCCACGCGGCAGGGCCCCCATGAGGCCCGTGGCTGGCGGTGCCCTGCCAAGGCTCCCCTCCCTGCTGATGTGAAAATGGGCTTCATCAGTCGACGCCCTGGAGCGTGCATCACAGGCAGATGTCGGACTGTAGGGGGGCACCTTCAGCCACAGAGAGATTCCCGCAGTGGGGTGTGGCTGGTTCAGCACCCCGCATGGCAGCCAGGCTTTCTGGGCCCCAAGTCCTAATGACCTGCTGACGTGAAGTGACTGATGTCCGTCTAGTTCAAACTGGCTGTTGGTTGTGTGTCCACAACTAGGGTGGGGATCAGCATGAAAATGAGCCTGACTTGTTTTTCAGATTCTCATTCTGGGATTAACAGAAAACTGATGTTTTCTTTCAATATCTCATTATTTTCCTCAGGTGCACATATACTTTGAAACACAGGATTCTTTTTTGAGATTTCTTATTTTTTGCCTTTAATTACTTTTTTATTGAAGGGCATTTGATTTACAGTGTTGTGTTCATTTCTGCTATACAGCAAAGTGATTCAGTTATATACACACGGTGGTGGTGGTTTAGTTGCTAAGTTGTATCTGACTCTTTGCAACCCCATGGACTGAAACCTGCCAGGCTCCACTGTCCATGGGATTTCCCAGGCAGGAATAATGGAGTGGGTAATTGCCATTACCTCCTCCAGGGGATCTTCCCAACCCAGGGATTGAACCCGGGTCTCCTGTATTGGAGGCAGTCTCCTGCATTGCAGGTGGATTCTTTACCCACTGAGCCACCAAGGAAATCAGTTATAAAAGTATATAGACACATATCCTTTTTTATATTCTTTTCCATTACATCTTATCACAGAATATTGAATATAGTCCCTGTGCTATACAGTAGGACCTTGTTGCTTATCCGACCTGAATGCACTGTCATGCATCTGCTAACCCCAACCTCCCAATCCACCTCCTCCCCACTTGGCAACTCAGGTCTGTTCTCTGAGTCTATGTTTCATAGACAGGCTCACTCGTTGGATTCTGATGTGTCTTTGCAGACCTCATGTGTGAACGGAGGCATAAGTGGAAACAGCAGGTGGAGGTCCGCCCTGGGAAGACTCCCTCATCAACCTGAAAGTGTCCCTTCCCCTCAGGCTCCCAGCACCCCAGGAAACGCCTCGTCTGGATGGAGTTGAGTAGCTGATCCTTTGTAACATCTCTAATCAGTATAAAGAGCAGTAAACCGTGTGTTTGTTGGCCATGGCTGACCCCGTCTCCTGACCTTTGTCAGAAAATCATCTTCAATCCCCACGGAGGTTCTCAGCACCTCTGAATACCAAGTCCGGATTACACAGACCCAGTGGATCAGATTTCAAAGTGATTTTGCTAACATTCTGGTGTCATCATTCCCTGGTCCTATAAATTCTTAGATCTGTTCAGCTGGCTGACCTATGAAATGAAGAGGTTGAAGTTAAATTCTTGAAAATCCATTCAATTTAATATCTGTATTGGAGCCTGTTTAGAAAGCCCTACATTGCACACTTATACAAGAACAGAAAGGGGAGTCTTTTACCCAAGAATCTTAAGATTTATTTAGTGAAATAAAGCATAGATTTATAGGGGCTTCCCAGGTGGCACAGTGGTAAAGACACAAGTTTGATCCTTGGGTTGGGAAGATCCCCTGGAGAAGGGAATGACAGTCCACTCCAGTATTCTTGTCTGGAGAATCACATGGATGTAGGAGCCTGGCAGGCTGTAGTCCGTAGGGTTGCAAGAGTCAGACATGACTGAATATGCATGCATAGGCACATAAGGCATAAACTTATGAAAAACTGGTCCTCAAAATGATCATTTGACATTGGTGCTTCGGGGCCTTTGGATCCAGACCAACTCGGCTAGGCCACGACTCTGGATAAACCAGCCCTCCAGAGGTCTGGGCATGAATCGTCCCAGCCCTGGTTCTCCCGGTTTCCAGCAAAAGGGTTTCAGTCCGCCCAGCTCTTAGTGCTAGGGACAGGGTGGAGACCGACAAGCTTTGCACTTGTCAGAACTTCAGAATTATTTTTCAAATTATGTTTAGGTTTTGCTTTTAGGGTTATACTAGCCTCATAAAAGAAATAAAAAATGTTCCCAATTTTTCCTAGAGATAAATCCAATTTTGTTTTTGAAGTTGATCATTGAACTTGAAGTCTTGAGGTTGTCACCTTAGAAATAATAGCACAAGCCTTGGCTGTTTTTTGTAATAATGTTTTGATTTGATGATACAAACTCTAAAATAATCCTACAGTAGATTTAATTGATAGTTTTTTTCAATCTACCATGGATCTTATTTTGTGTTCTAAGTACATTTTTCTGATAAACTTAAATTTTAGAATATTTGGGCCTAAATTTTATATTGGATTACCAAGCAGACCATAGGAAAAAATCCAAGGTCATTTTGATAATTGATGCAGAGGAATGAAGCTTAACTTCCCTGGAAAAGCATTTTTCTGTTCATTTCATTTCCATTCAATTCAATTAAAAAATACCCTAATCTCTACCCTTGAATTATTAATTGAGTCTTTTTTTCATGTATCTACTATGTACCAAGCCCTGGATATAACAAACATAATTAATATTGTTTCCCTGATCTAAATGAAGGGTAAGTAGTAAGAGAGAGACAGAATGTGAATTAAATTTAAAGCAATCTGGTAGATGTTGTAACTCAAGCACAGGCTTATGTGAGGAGAAGTCAGGACAGATTTTAGATGGCAACTCAATATTGAACAGTCAGGGACAACATCCTCACAGCAATTTTTCCGGGTGTGACTCATAAAGGAATTTTTGTCTAAGAAGGGTGAGGAAATCACAAACAGAAAATACAGTCTCTGCAGGCCGGCATGAAACAGCATGATAAATGCAGGTGTGTGGGTATCACGATGAGTCTGAAGCTAGGCCTCATGGGACCACTGTGGGGGAAGAGACTGGATGAGTGAAACAGGGATCATACTGTGAAAGGACTTCTGTGTCCCTATGAATAATCTGAGTTCTGTCTCCTACACAACAGGAAATCACGGATGTGCTTTCAATCACAATAACCTAATCAGACTTGGATATTAGAGAGATTCTGCCTACAGTGGTGGCAATGGTGGATAGTTCATTTGGGGGGAGTGCAGTTGGGGGAGGCTGAAGGCACGACTATGTGATGAAGCAAATGTAATGTGAGCCTGAGATTTACAGCCTTCATGAACAGCTCTAATGAGTCGACAAATGAGTTGACCACTAAGCAGTAGCTCAGGTGGGAGGAGAAGGGAACGACAGAGGATGAGATGGTTGGATGGCATCACCGACTCAATGGACATGAGTTTGGGTAAATTCTGGGAGTTGATGATGGACAGGGAGGCCTGGCCTGCTCCAGTCCATGGGGTTGGAAAGAGTCGGACACGACTGAAACTGAAAACAGTAGCTCAGTGGTTAAGAATCCACCTGCAGTGTGGGAGACCTAGGTTCAGTAGCTGGGTTGGGAAGATCCCCTGGAGGAGGGCATGGCAACCCACTCCAGTGTCTTTGCCTGGAGAATCCCCATGGACAAAGAAGCCTGAGGGGCTACAGTCCATGGGGTTGCAATGAGTCAGACAAGACAGCTACTGAGCAAGCAGTCTGCAACACATGCTAAAGAAACAGAAGGAAAAGGAACATGATCATAACATGCATGTGAAAGAGAATCACTTGGTTGGAAACTGGGAAGGGCGTCAGGCAGAGACATGTCGTGATGTCATACAAACAAAGGAGGTCGCAGACTCACCCCTCCTGTCCCGAGCAGTCTCTCTGTTGGTTTCTTTTTCAGTCCCCACAGAGACTGTAAGGGCGCCATCCAAGGGCAGGTCAGTGGGCTCAGCTGGCTGCAGCGCTTGCCACACTTAACCTGGCTCTTTCCTGGACTGCCTGGGCTTGCCTCACTGCATGGTGATCTCAAGGCAACGTGTCAAGATGGACCTTCCAGGAGGGCAAGTCTGGCCAGCCCTCACCTTGAAGACCACTGTCAACTCATCTGAAACTGCTTACAGTTCAGTTCAGTTCAGTCGCTCAGTGTCTGACTCTGCGACCCCATGAACTGCAGCACACCGGTCCTCCCTGTCCATCACCAACTCCTGGAGTTTACCCAAACTCAAGCCCATTGAGTCGGTGATGCCATCCAACCATCTCATCCTCTGTCATCCCCTTCTCCTCCTGCCTTTGATCTTTCCTAGCATCAGGGTCTTTTCAAATGAGTCAGCTCTTCACATCAGGTGGCCAAAGTATTGGAGTTTCAGCTTCAACATCAGTCCTTCCAATGAACACCCAGGACTCATTTCCTTTAGGATGGACTGGTTGGATCTTCTTGCAGTCCAAGGAACTCTCAAGAGTCTTCTCCAACACCACACTTCAAAATCATCAATTTTTCGGCGCTCAGCTTTCTTTATAGGCCAACTCTCACATCCATACATGACCACTGGAAAAACCATAGCTTTGACTAGGTGGATCTTTGTTGGCAAAGTAATGTTTCTACTTCTTAATAAGCTGTCTAAGTTGGTCATAACTTTTCTTCTAAGGAGCAAGCATCTTTTAATTTCATGGCTGCAACCACCATCTGCAGTGATTTTGGAGCCCCCCCAAATTAAGTCTGACACTGTTTCCACTGTTTCCCTATCTATTTGCCATGAAGTGATGGGACTGGATGTCATGATCTGAGTTTTCTGAATGTTGAGCTTTAAGCCAACTTTTTCACTCTCCTTTTTCATTTTCATCAAGAGGCTCTTTAGTTCCTCTTCACTTTCTGCCATAAAGGTGGTGTCATCTGCATAGCTGAAGTTATTGATATTTCTCCCAGCAATCTTGATTCCAGCTTGTGCTTCATTCAGCCCAGCGTTTCTCATGATGTACTCTGCATATAAATTAAATAAGTGACAATATATAGCCTTGACGTACTCTTTTCCTATTTGGAACCAGTCTGTTGTTCCCTGTCCAGTTCTAACTGTTGCTTCCTGACCTGCATACAGGTTTCTCAAGAGACTTACAAGTGATATGGAAAGATTGAGGGTGGGAGGAGAAGGGGACAACAGAGGATGAGATGGCTGGATGGCATCACTGACTCAATGGACATGAATTTGGATAAACTCCAGGAGTTGGTGATGGATAGGGAGGCCTGGTGTGCTGCAGTCCATGGGGTGGCAAAGAGTCAGACAGGACTGAGTGACTGAACTGAACTGAACTGATATTGTTACTTAGAAACGCTAATAAGGGAAGATGATCAATAGTTTTTCCTGTGTGTAAATAAGAAAGTGAGTAAGAAAAGTCACATACATTTCCTCATTTTTATAAAGGGAAGTGCAGAAAGGACACAGCGAGAGGAGATGAGATTGGTTTCCTACAGGGGGCAGCGAAGAGAGGCGTGAGGGATGAAATAGATTTCTGATTATTCCCGTGAGGGCTCTGACTTTTAGGACAACTTCATGTTTCATGTTTCCACAAAGTAAGTAAAATCAACAAGTATGGAAGAAGAAGAAGAAAACCCAAAATACAACAAAATGAAATGAATAAGGTTTATGCTTTTCAAATTAAAAACTTAAACATACTGAAGGGTGAGGGAGAAGAATGAATTAGCAACTCCAGAACAACCTGTTTCTTTGGACAGTATTTTAACTCTTTAAATTCAGGGAAGTGACTTGGCAATTATGAAACTGCTTTGTGTGTTTTTTAGGTGTGAGAAAATAAGTAAATAGACAGAGATCTTGTGGATAATGTGAAGTTTTTCCCTACTGAAGGAGAGAGTTACGAACAAAGAAAAGGGCAAAGCTGGAAGAAGCCCTGTGTGTTGGGAAGAGAGGTAGAGATGCAGAGAGAGAGAAAAACGAATGAATATATATGAAAATAGATATAGATGTATGCCTCTATCTGCATCTATTTATACATATTTCCTGTGTCTATCATATGAATCACATCTAGTACCCAGTTCTGATTTGTAAATGCCATTCTTCAATGAAAATAAGCAGGGCTCCTTGGAGATGTGGCTGGTACCACTTCGGGGGTAAGGGAAGTGTGAGAAGAGCTGGACCACCTGTAAAGAAGTAAGGAAGTAAGGAAGTAAATGATGCAGGAGCCTGCAGCCAGGCTCCCACTGGCCCTATTTAGGAGAATTTGAACGAGGAAAAAATGACAGTAATAGGTTATATGACCTATTGACTAAAATAAGCAATCACAAAGGCATACTGATAAAATAAGTGAATAAATAAATGGCAGAGAAGGAGAGGTGTGTTCTTATAGGAGGAATCCAACTATAAAAAGTAGAAAGTAGATGAAATTGCCATATCATTATTTGGCAACTACCATAGTAAAATTGAGGGCTTCCCAGGTGGCATAGTGGTGGAGAATCCACTTGTAATGCAGAAGACAAAGGAGACGCAGATTTGATCCCTGGGTAGGAAAGATCCTCTGGAGGAGGACATGGCAACCCACTCCAACATCTTTGCCTGGGAAATCCCATGGACACAGGAGCCTGGTGGGCTACAGTTCATTGGGTGTCAAAGAGTTGGACAGGACTGAGCACGTACACACAGGGAAATCTATGCTTTCACTCTGACCTGCAGTAAACATTTGTCATGTAGTAAGATTGTCTTAGGCAAGACCCATCAAGTGCTGTCAAAGTCACTATGCAAGAACAGGGAAAAAAAAGTAAGATTTATCTCTAGAGTTACAAAGTATTTTCTGTTGAGAACATAGTAGTCACCAAGGATAAACAGCAATATTGTAGCAGACATTATCTAGGTCAAGTGACCATGTGATCAGATTGACTTCACTAGTAATCAGCTGGGTTGAGAACATATGCCTTTAGAGGCAATGCACTGATAAGACCGCAAATATTTGTTCCAAAAATGCAAAACCCAAATCCAACCAAGAGAAAGCATGCAATGAACCCAAATGGAAGGGCTTTCCCCCAAAACTGGGCTGCATTCTTTGAAGTATCTGGGTCCTAAAACTACAAAAAAGAAAAAAAAAAAAAATGGAAAAACTCTTCTAGATGGTAGGGGGTAAAAAAGACCCAAGAATGAACACATCTGGACTCTTTTACACAAAAATGGCAAAACTTGAACTTTTAAAGCTATATTAGAGGCCCTTATTATGATCCTGTGATAAACCATAATGGCAAAGAATATTGAAAAAGGATGTATATGTATGTAGAGCTGAATCACTTTGCTGTACAGCAGAAGTTAACATTGTACAGTATCTCCTGATGCCAGGATCTTCTGCACCTCTTCTTATTTTTTATAGAAATATATTATAGAAATATAATTATATTTCTAATTATTTCATACACTTTCGCTTGCTGTTTCCTCAGTGCGAATGCCCCTAAATAATGATATTGCCCAGGGTCATCTTCTGTGCTATTTTTCCTTCTACGTACTCTCTTTGAATGATAGCAGTCAATACAATCTCTATGTTGATTGTATCTATGGCATAGATGGACCTCCTGGACTCTGGATTTGCGTCTGAAAATAGGCTGAGTAGCATGTCCCACCAAGACTGGGGTGAAGACATGCCGTTCCGTCAGTCCAGACAGCACCGTGTGTCATCTGTCCTCCTCTGAAGGCTCCACGTCCTTCATCTTAATCGTTCATGTCATTAGGCCTTCTTTAAATATATGTTAATGTCATCACCTGTATTTGTAATTTTAATCAGCACAAGTTTCTGCATTTCAGTAGCTATTGTTTAATCATATTATATTGAGTTCAGTTTTCTTGGTATAAACAAAGTATTGTCCCAAATACTTTAAGTTGGATGTGTAGTTTTCATTGATTTTTCAAAACACAGAGATAACTGTTGATCCACCAAAAAGTACCTTGTAACCCTAAACTGAACACCTTCCATTCTAAAAAAGATTAATCAGAATTAAAGATGATACTGAGAAGACAGATCAGTGTATGGGAGCCCAGATAAGCTAATTTGACCTCATTATATGATACAAAACTCCTGCGAAATCTTCAAAATTCTATTAAAGATGTAGATGTTTGACATAATGTAAAAAAAATCTTTATTTGGTTGTATAAATATCTATATTCAAGCATTTACTATGTTAGTGCTGCATCTCTAAGATCATATTTTACATTATTTTCCTTCTGTCTTGCCTCTGATTTAATTCCCCTCCCCCCTTCCAAGCACCATGAGTTTTCAGTGAGAGTTGATACCGTGGAAGTCAAAACTGGTTCTCCATCACTGTGTTATAATCACATCTCTGAGATTTGCATTTGGGTTTTGCATTTTTGGAACAAATATGCAGAGAGAGAGAGAGAGAGCTTTGCCAAAAAATGGGGAAAGTAGGAAACTGTGGACACACATAATAAGAATAAAGTTCAGTGACAAATATGAAAAGTAAAAGTATGACTTTTTTCTTTAAAAAAAATGGCATTTTTACCTTTCATATTAATTTTCAAGCATCATTACAAAATCAAGGTTGAGTTGCTTCATGAAAACCCTCAGCTGAAATAAAGTGTAATAAAACTCATTGATTCTAATCTTAAACCTCAAAATAATCAATATTTAAGCAAACACAGTAATTTTGAGGTGCCAAATTGTCTTGACGATAACACGCATATAGCCTGAATCACACTAGAGATATTTTCTATCCTAATTGTAAGTTAGCAACTTGGGAGCTAGCATCTTTATAATTCATTTTCTGTCATCTGAAAGCAAGTCCTTTTGCTTGATGGATTTATCCCTGTATTCACAGGAAAAGTGCACCCTTATTCACTGGTACCCCTGGCTTTCCCTCAGAACGTGAAATTAGTATGGATTTCCTGTTCCTCTCAGTGCCCCATGGGGGCTGAGTGAGTCAGTGTTGGCTAGCCATTTAGTCCCGACCACCTCAAATGATGATTGGAGGGAGCTGGAAGAACACACAGCTGCTCCCCCATCCTGGCGCTAATCCCTACTGTTTTACATGAGCTGGGACTGGAGCAATCATACCCTCTTGGAAAAAAATTAGTTCAGAGCAGCCAAGGTGGAGAGTGTAGCACAAAACCATGGTTTTCACTGCAAAGAGCATGGCCTCTGCACGCAGACTGAAATGGATTCGTGAGTTCATTTCACTGCTCATTTTCTGTGTAACCTTGAAGACATTCAACTTCTGTTCTCTTGAACACCCTACCTATCAAATGCAGCCAGCAAACACTGTCCTTTTCAGGCCATTTTGAAGATCATTAATAACATGCACAGGGCATCTGGTTCATGGAAAGTGCGCTGTATAGTCACAAAACATACGAAGTGCCAAATATGTTCTAAATGTGTGGCCATCTCCCTCTATCCTGAAAGGGACATGAGCTCTTATAAGATGGGTAAAAAGTCACTGCAGATGGTGACTGCAGCCATGAAATTAAAAGACGCTTACTCCTTGGAAGAAAAGTTATGACCAACCTAGACAGCATGTTAAGAAGTAGAGACATTACTTTGCCAACAAAGGTCCATCTAGTCAAGGCTATGGTTTTTCCAGTGGTTGTGTATGGATGTGAGAGTTAGACTATAAAGATGACTGAACACCAAAGAACTGATGCTTTTGAACTGTGGTGTTGGAGAAGACTCTTGAGAGTCCCTTGGACTGCAAGGAGATCCAACCAGTCCATCCTAAAGGAAATCAGTCCTGAATATTCATTGAAGGACTGATGCTGAAGCTCCAGTACTTTGGCCACCTGATTTGAAGAGCTGACCCATTTGAAAGGACCCTGATGCTGGGAAAGATTGAGGGCAGGAGGAGAAGGGGACGACAGAGAGTGAGATGGTTGGATGGCATCACTGACTCAATGAACATGAGTTTGGGTAAACTCCAGGAGTTGGTGATGGACAGGGAGGCCTGGCATGCTGCAGTCCATGGGGTTGCAAAGAGTCGGACACAACTGAGTGACTGAACTGAACTGAAGATGGGTAAGGAAACACTTCACTCTGGTATGGGATACAGGCATGATAGAGTTAGAAGGGAAAACATAGGATGCCCACTGAAATTTGAATTTCAGAAAACAATGAGCACTATATTTTTTTTAGTATAGATACTTTTCATACTGTATTTGGGATACACTTACACTGAAAATTACTCATTGCTTTTGAGATTCAAATTTAACTGGGTGTTCCATATTTTATCTGACAACTCTAGTGGAAGATCCTATTGAAAACTATTCTTTTTTTTCTTTTTTTGGACTATTCTGAATTCTTATTCTTTGCTCAATAGTATCATGCTGTGTTTGGCAAGTTGTGAACAATGAACTGAACTACGGCTTGGGCATAAAATGTTTCTGGTTGCTTGGATATTCTTTCTTCTCATTCATGAAGTGGGAGTCATGATAACACTTACTGTCAGTTCAGTCGCTCAGTCATGTCCGACTCTTTGCAACCCCATGGACTGCAGCACGCCAGGCTTCCCTGTCCTTTGCCAGCTCCCAGAGCTTGCTCAAGCGCATGTCCATTGAGTCGGTGATGCCATCCAATGATCTCATCCTCTGTTGACCCCTTCTCCTCGTGCCTTCAGTCTTTCCCAGCATCAGGGTCTTTTCTAATGAGTCAGTTTTTCGCATCAGGTGGCCAAAGCGTTGGAGCTTCAGCTTCAGCATCAGTCCTTCCAATGAATATTCAGGACTGATTTCCTTTAGGATTGACTGATTGAATCCCCTTGCAGTCCAAGTGAGTCTCAAGAGTCTTCTCTAACACTTACTGTACAGTTTTGTATATTATTATGATTAAATAAGTCAATAAATCTAACTTGGAAAAGTGCACAGTACATAATAATTGCTCAAAATATTAGTTATATTTCATCTCTTTTAATATGTTCACTTTTTTCACATTTTAAGATTCTTACAACTTGGAATTATCTTTGAACTGATCACAATTTACAGTCACTCTTGGCTGAAGACAGCTGTGATGTGGGTACTGGCATGGACTTGATAGGAGCTGTTCACAGTGTCATGGCTTCAACTGACTTATGTACACTTTTTGAAAGCAAAAATTTTTTCACTCCTAAGAAAGAGAAAATTCACAGGCTTAGCAGGAGATCTCAAAGAAACATGAAAGGAGAAGTTTTTCTCTTAAAAAGAAATTCTCCTGGGCTCTTTCTCTTAGAAAGAAAGAAATCACACAGAGAAATTGGATCACTTACATGTGAAATCTAAAAAGTAAAAAGTAAAAAAAAACTAGAGCAATATAGCAGTGTAGGCTGAGAAGATCCAAGTGCTAGAGTTCAGAGAGCTTCAGGACCCAGCCCTGGGGTCGGGGGTCCTTGTGGAGGAGGAGCAGCGAACATTGTTCACGAGCTTCACAGGAATCCACTGTGTTGATGTGAGCCGTGTGACTGAACACGTTTGTGTTTGTAACAGATGCCCTCCCTAGATGTACCGATAAGCAGAACACATTGAGTACGTGTATCTACACGTGGGGAGGAAGACCGATCACTATTAAGCCTCTGTTAAGGACCAGGTTGGCTCTTTTCAAGTCATTGCAGATGAGTCCTTAGACCCAGAAGGAATGAATGGCTTCCCAGCATTTAATCAGCTCCAAGAGCAGGTTGTCTAATTCTAAAAATCTGTGCTCCCTCTTCAGTGGCCAAAAGAAGTGAAAAAAGACATAACAGCTTGTGATGGAGGTAACTTCTATTGTTTATGAGAAAAAGTAAGAACCGAGGGATAGATTTGATGTGGGGATGGGATGAGGACAAATTATGAGCTAGTTTTACATCTTTATTTTTCCAATTTATTCTTTTGTTTATAATTGCTGAATTCACTGTTTAAAATGGTCCCATTAATTAATAATAAACATGTCTCAGGTATAAAAGATGGAGCTGGGCTGTGAAGGCAGCTCAGTTTTCAAAAGCCCTTTGTCTTCCCAAGACACCATGCCATTTGCAAACCTCCTGATCATCCTTAATGTTCCTGCTCAGTCCAATACTCTCTTCTCTTTTTTCAAAATTAATTTTTATTGAGGTATAGTTGCTTCATAGTGTTGTGCTAGTTTCTACTGGATATTGAAGTATATCAGCTCTATGTACATATATCCCCCGTTTTTTATATACTTCCCACTCTGGTGACCGCTGAGCTATACTGTATTTCTCAGTAGTGACCTATTTTATACGTAGTGACGTGTGTATGCCAATCTCAACCTCCCAGATCATCCCACCCCATCTTCCCCTCTTGGTATCTGTAAATTTGTTCTCTACATCTGTGTCTCCATTTCTGCTTTGCAAATAAGATCATCTGAACCAAATCTTTTTCCTTCATCCTCCCCACATTAAGAGCATAGAGGAAAAAAAAAAGCAAACTTCATGTGGACTGGCTGTTACTACCCTGTATTCTTGATCAGGGCTCTTGTTTCTCTCTACCTAGACCACTAGCCCAAAGTCCTCCATTTTCAGCTCCCAGTCACTTACTGATTCATATTGGATGGTTGCTGATAGAAGTCCACCTTTTAATCAGTAAATTTTTACAGAACATTTACCACATAAAATGGGGAAGCCTCAGTAATATGGAAAGAATGTTTTCTAGCTTCAGGGAAATTTTCCTGACAGGGGTTTAGTATTATACTAAGAAAATGCCATTCCCTGCCAGGATCTGTTTCTGAAACCACTTAATTATATACAGAGAGAGAAGGTGCTTTGTCCAGCATGGTTAAATCTTATTGCATCATAACCAACGACGGTGTTTTGTGTACACTTTATTCAACCAAGATTCAGGTTTAAACTTCTGTTCAAAATGCTCCCCATGGTTCCTTCCCTACTTCCTCTGAAAATTAAATCATGGGCCTCAGGTTAATGAACAGTTTTATGAAGCCAAGGTATATGTTCTTTGACATCCAATTAAAGTTGATGTGTTCCTACCAAAAAAAGTGCATTATTAAGATGAGTGCCTTCTTTTGCTCTGAATTACAACTTTTTATTAGAAAAATTGTAAATTATTTAAATGAGAGAAGAAAAGACCTTAATACTGTAAAGTTAAGCAATCAAGTGGGTCATTTCTTACCTGAGTATAAATATCTGTGAATTACAGTCAAGTCAAACTGATTTAACTTATACTGTCTGGAAAGGAAGTATGTCTTTTGCTTCCTTTCTCATAGATTATGAGTATCTTTTCTAATAAATGGTCAGCAGTGGGCCTGCTTCGAGTATCTGAGTTTCTCAAAATTAATGTCTTTGTTTATGACCTATTTTTAGGACCACTTAAGTTTTAGCTCTAAAGATGAAAAATAATTAACTAAGAGTAATGTTGCTATGCTCCAGGAACTGAAAAAGTGAAGCAGTTGAGTTTTATTGCAATAATTTCTTTCACTTTTTGGTAATTAAGCTTTCTGAATAACCCTTCTGCAAATGTAAAAATGTTAGAGATACTTTTATCATTCTTCTTCCTTGAGGACAAAAGAATTTTTACGGCACACGTTTAAGCAGTTCAGTTCAGTCGCTCAAGTCGTGTCCGACTCTTTGCAACCCCATGGACTGCAGCGTGCCAGGCTTCCCTGTCCATCACCAACTCATGTCCATCACCATTTACTCAAACTCATGTTCATTGAGTTGGTAATGCCATCCAACCATCTCACCCTCTGTCATCCCCTTCTCTTCCTGCCCTCAATCTTTCCCTGCATCAGGGTGTTTTCCAATGAGTCAGTTCTTCACATCAGGTGGCCAAAGTAT
This sequence comes from Muntiacus reevesi, assembly GCF_963930625.1. NCBI lineage: Eukaryota > Metazoa > Chordata > Mammalia > Artiodactyla > Cervidae > Muntiacus > Muntiacus reevesi. The sequence continues at coordinate 2,466,511 of NC_089252.1, read as the reverse complement.
TGGAGTTTCAGCTTCATCATCAGTCCTTCCAATGAATATTCAGGACTGATTTCCTTTAGGATGGACTGGTCGGATCTCCTTGCAGTCCAAGGGACTCTCAAGAGTCTTCAACAACACAGTTCAAAAGCATCAATTCTTCGGCATTCAGCTTTCCTTATAGCCCAACTCTCACATCCATATATAACTACCGGAAAAACCATAGCTTTGACTAGATGGGCCTTTGCTGCTTAAGTAATGTCTCTGCTTTTTAATATGCTGTCTAGGTTGGTCATAACTTTTTCTTCCAAGGAGGAAGCATCTTTTAATTTCATAGCTGCAATCACCATCTGCAGTGATTTTTGAGCCCAAGAAAATAAAGTCTGACACTGTTTCCACTTTCCACTGTTTCCCCATCTATTTGCCATGAAGTGATGGGACTGGATGTCATGATCTTAGTTTTCTGCATGTTGAGTTTTAAGCCAACTTTTTCACTCTCCTCTTTCACTTTCATCAAGAGGCTCTTTAGTTCCTCTTCACTTTCTGCCATAAGGGTGGTGTCATCTGCATATCTGAGGTTATTGATGTTTCTCCCAGCAATCTTGATTCCAGCTTGTACTTCATCCAGTCCACCATTTTCATGATGTTTCATGATGTACTCTACATATAAGTTAAATAAGCAGGGTGACAATATACAGCCTTAATTCTCCTATTCTTATTTGGAACAAGTCTGTTGTTCCATGTCGAGTTCTAACTGTTGCTTCCTGACCTGCATACAGATTTCTCAGGAGGCAGGTAAGATGGTCTGGTATTCCCATCTCTTGAAGAATTTTCCATAGTTTGCTGTGATCCACACAGTCAAAGGCTTTGACATAGTCAATAAAGCAAAAGTAGATGTTTTTTCTGGAACTCTCTTGCTTTTTTGATGATCCAATGGATGTTGGCAATTTGATCTTTGGTTCCTCTGCCTTTTCTAAATCCAGCTTGAACATTTGGAAGTTCACAGTTCATGTACTGATGAAGCCTGGCTTGGAGAGGTTAGAACATTACTTTACTAGTGTGTAAGATGAGTCCATTTGTGCGGTAGTTTGAGCATTCTTTGGCATTGTCTTTCTTTGGGATTGGAATGAAAACTGACCTTTTCCAGTTCTGTGGCCACTGCTAAGTTTTTCAAATTTAATATTTCTGTCAAAATCTCATTGTATTTTCTAATGTAAGATAAATGTACTGTGATAAATTCTATATCTTTGCCAAAGCATAGGCATTTAATAAATTTTTGTTGAATGAGTCAATTAACAAATAAATGAAATAAGGATCAAATTTTATATTTCACCAGGAGATAGAACTTTGAAAAATATTTGAACCTAATTTAAAGAAAATTCTTAATTTCAATTTTAATTTTTTTCCAAATTTTTGTTATTATGATAATATTGGATATGTAATTATAGATGTTTGGGGAATAAAAGAATGAAACTAAAGGACTTTTTAAATGTGTATTTCTCTTATGTACTGCTCTTAGGGCAAAGTGGCACCATTACTATTTCCATAGAAACAGTTATTTTTTGAAAATCAAAAAGAATGAAGTAAAGAAATACACATGAGGAAAAGTGGGCTGAAACATGGGTTTATACCTCACAGAATACTACATGGAGCATTCACTGCATCATTCGCCTTTAAGAGAAATAATAGATAAACTGATAATATACAAAGGAAAATTGCTGTGAGCTTTGTAGCTTGCATCTATTTCAAAACGTGAGGGGAGTGGTGGTTAGGGAGTAGTGTCTGAACATAGGGGAAAATGAAAACTGAACAGCAATGGATTTTGTAAAGTATCTTTTATATATCTATGAAATTTATATGACTTTTCCTTGCTGTTGTTCAGTCACTAAGTCATGTCCCACTCTTTGTGACCCCATGGACTGCAGCGCGCCAGGCTTCCCTGTCCATCACCAGTTCCCAGAGTTTACTCAAATTCATGTCCATCGAGTCGGTGATGCCATCCAACCATCTCATCCTCTGTCGTCCCCTTCTTCTCCTGCCCCCAATCTTTCCCAGCATCAGGGTCTTTTCCAATGATTTGGCTCTTGGAATCAGGTGGCCAAAGTATTGGAGCTTTAGCATCAGTCCTTCCAATGAGTGTTCACGGGTGACTTCCTTTAGGACTGACTCTCCTTGCTGGTTTGACTTTCCCTTACCTCTATTAATATGATCAATGTTATTAGTGAACTTCTAATACTGAACCACTCTTATATTTCTTGAATGAACCTGCTTGTTCAGAGTGTACAAATTCTATTTCAAATTTTTTCATTGAGATCTTGTGAGACTGCTGTGTGTTTTTCTTTGTAGTACGACTGTTTTGTGAAAAAAAGAAGTCTTTCTGACATGCTTTTATGGTCCCTAGAGACATTATTTTGTATTTGTTTTTCTTACAATAATTTTATATGAAAATTGGTTGAGACTTTTTCTTCGGATTATTTTTTATGTAAAATTGATTTCTTTCTTTTTTTTTTTTTTTTAGAGATTTAACCCTCTAAACTCTAGACTTTTTTTTTTTTTTTTCTTTTCCTCTTTTATGTTGGTTTCAGGATGTGGTATCAGATATGGACTCATGATTTCTGAGAACATTTTTCCTCCTCTCTTTGCCTTTCTTTTATCTAGACCTTCCTTTACTATCTCTGATCTGCTCAATTGAGCTTTTACTATAAGTGCAAAATTTTGTCCTAGAAGGTGTCTTTGGTTTTTACGTTTGATAATACCCAGGACTCTGAGATAGATCAAGACAATTACAATTACAATTACCAAGACAATTACAACCGTTAGAACTTCCATTGCTCTGCTCATATGTTCATTGAGAATTTTGCATCTATGAAAATATTAAAAATAAATACAGGGGGCATCTCAAGTGAAATGCCACAGATGAGTATTAAATACTCTGATATGTAAATCTTTGTGATAAGCTAATAGAATTTTGCACAATGTCATGGATGAATATGGTCACATGGCACCAGAACATTTTGTATGGCCATGTTGGTTGCACTAGCAGTAAAGAACCCACCTGCCAATGCAGGAGACATAAGAGACCTGGGTTTGACCCCTGGGTCAGGAAGATCCCCTGGAGAAGGAAATGGCAACCCACTCCAGTGTTCTTGCCTGGGGAAGCCCATGGACAGAGGAGCCTGACGGGCTACAGTCCATGGGGTCACAGAGTCGAACACGACTGAAACGAGTTAGCAGCAGCAGCAGCACCTTGCAAACAATGCAGCAAATGAAAACATACTCACTTTTCTACAGATCTCTGTAAAAACTGAAGAGCCCGTGAAGATGCCTGCCATTGCTGTGTCCTGGCTTCGTGCTCGCGCCCTGAAGACCTGTGCTTGGCACCTTCTTTTCTTGTTCTTGTCATATTAGATTGTAATTAATACATGATGAAAGATGTTTCTTTCTTGCTTTTTTCAAAAATGCTTTCTGTTTTATTCATTTATTTTTTCTTTCTTTTGGCTAAGTCTCATGCATATGGGATGTTAGTTCCCCTACCAGGGACTGAATCCTTCTGTGGAACTCAGAGTCTTAACCACTGGAATGCCAAGAAAGTTCCAAAGATTTTCTAAAAGAGGAAGAATTCTGAAGCCAAAGTATAACACTTTGCATGTAGAAAATAAAACATTTACTTTCAGAATGGCTCCAGATATAATGTTGTTTGGCATCACACAAGAGTAACTTGCCAGGTTTTTATCAAATCTTTGGAATTCGTAGTTGCATTTCAGTGAATCTGAAATCTGCTCTGTTTTACTTCATCTGTCTTGAGTTCTTTGCTTGAAAGCCTTTAATCAGTGCTTAGAGAGGTCTCTGTAAATAAAATGTTTATCAGATTCAAGCACTTATGCAAATGAAAGTTTTAAAAAGTCATTAATATTAAATTATAGCACTCATCAAGATTTTCAAGATACATGCACTTCAGCATAAAATACGAGAAATTCTCTGACCAACACAAGTTAGCCACCACCTTGAGTCTGTGTACTGTATGTAATATTCATTTTATTTATATATGCCTTGATAAGTGGGATAAAATTAAGGAGCAGATGGGTAGAGAGGAAACCCAGCCAGGAAGTCGTCATTGTAACTCTGGAGCAAAGCAAGCATGTAGTGTCTTGATCCAGTACATTTATTTTTCATTTTAAGTCAACTGAGTTCATTTTATGTCACTTTACAATAAAAAGTTGAAACAATGATCTGACTACTTAGTGATGGAGCCTGTTACTCAGTAAGATTCACTAGAAATTCCAATTGAAGAAGAAAATACCTTAAGTCTTTTTTTTTAAGCTAAGGATCTAGAGTCCATGATAAAGAGGGCAGCACCCACATACCTGCACCTTCATCATTTCCTGTCCATCTGAGGACCATGGACTCCAGAGCACATCAGTTCTCTAGTATAACCCTGGGGTTTGGCCTATTTTGTGTAAATCATTCACATTTTTATCAGTTTGACTTTTGAGTTATTTTTAAGTGAATTATTTTTGTCTCTCATATTGATTGTTACAAGATGTAGTTACTGGGGCCTCAGCCTCAGTGTTTTCTAAGAAGAATTTGAGAATTACAAGAAAAACCACTTGTGCGTCCAGTTGGCTGTGGGTTGACTTGGAGTTTAAGAGAGAAAATCTCTGAAGGGGGCTGCCTTCACAGCCTGGTTTGGAACGGAACCCTTCTGACCTCTATTATAGGGGAAATTGCAAAGCTGACTCCTTGTCACTCTCAAATGTGTCCCTCTTAGGATGGCAGATTAAAAGTTCACTGACCCATCAAAAGTTTACAATCTGCCTACAGTACTATGTGTAAAAACCCACAAACTACATGCATTTAATCAATATTGAGGAGTCGGTCATAAAAAATCCAGCATATCTCAGATACCCTACAAATACAATAACTCATAGTTTTGGCACGCATAATATTTTTAAGTGTACAGAAACACACTGTTAAATCTCTTTCCTTATCTTGTGAATTGCAAAGGAGGAGGGTGTCTGGCTGTTTCTGCTGCAGATTGGAATGGTCCTGCTCTCCTGTGTTCTCAGCCAGACAGATAGAAACACTGTCATCAAAACCCAAACAGAGCCTTTATTCTGCTTGTGATCCAATGTTCTCTTTGAAATTGCCCTAGCATTTCATCACTGTGGTTATGGCTACATGAATATGTGTATTTTGTTATTTCAAAAGGGAAAATGCTTTTGGTCAATGTGTCTTGTCATTTACTTTGCCACAGTACAGTTTCAACCTGAAAGGAAAATGTAAGTTGGCTAAAATGAAGGTGGATGGTGTGAGTTTATTTTGATTCTGTCTTAGAAATTATGTTTATGTATTTAATTCTGTTGGCCAAGTACAGATCCATATTTCCTTATCTGCAATGAGAAAATCCACAAAGCTCTGACAAATGAAGTTTTTATAAGTCTTTACAGTCAAATCAATCCTAGCAGTCAATCCTAAAGAAAATCAACCCTGAATATTCATTAGAAGCACTGATGCTGAAGCTGAAGTGCCAATGCTTTGCCACCTGATGCAAAGAACCAATTTGTTGGAAAAGACCCTGATGCTGGGAAAGATTGAAGGCAGGAGGAGAAGGGGACGACAGAGGATGAGATGGTTGGATGGCATCACTGACTCGATGTACATGAGTTTGAGCAAGCTCTGGGAGACAGTAAACGAGAGGGAAGCCTGGTGTGTAGTCCCTGGGGTGGCAGAGTCAGACATGACTTAGTGGCTGAAGAATAGCAGTCAAGTCTGTCCTACATTAATATGAGTCTGGTTGTAACCTTGGCCCCACGCATAGAGAGATTTTGAGGCAGGCACCAGCTCAGACCCTCTGGGATGCCATGTGATCTGAAGCTGTTCTTAATTCTGAGGCACATCTACCCCCCACGCTGATGCCATCCATTTCCCATCAGTTTCATTTAAAAGAAGAAGGTTCATAGTGAGGATCAGATGATGCCAGACCATGAAGTTGTTAATTCTGCTTCTCTCACTGGCCATGGAGTGTTTGTGTCCCACTTTGCCATGAAGGAAAATCAAATCAAATTTATGCTCAGAAACTCTAGTTAAAAAGAAATCCCTTCAAGTGGCTGCACCAACAATAAATTGAGAGTATTATCACCAGGATCTTTTGTTTGAAAGAATAGCTGAGTAATGAAATGAGTAAGAGAAAATCCTGAGTAAACTGAAAAAGGTGGCTTTCCTCCTCTCTGTGATGAGGTTAAGTAGCCAGGGCCCCAGTGGGTCTGTAGGGACGTCCTCCCTTCTTGTCACGGAACATTGTTTTCTCCACATTTTGTTAATCATTCTGAGTCAAAGCAACCCACTAAGTCAGTACTTCTTTTGAAATATCCAGATGTTTAATGTTTGTTGGCTTAAACTCTTGGACACCAGTTATTTTCCACCATGTAAGTTAAAAGTAGGAATAATAATTATACTAGCGGCAACCTCTTGAACACTGACCCTTGTAAGTGGTGGGCAATCCACTATCATAATTAAAAGCATTTAAAAGAGCTTAAATGTGCGTTCTGCTATTACTCTGAAGTTAAAAGACAGTAGCTCCTTGGAAGAAAAGCTATGACAAACTCGGACATCATATTAAAAAGCAGAGACATTACTTTGCTGACAAAGGTCTGTATAGTCAAAGCTATGATTTTTCCAGTAGTCAGGTACAGATGGGAGAGTTGGACTGTAAAGAAAGCTGAGCCCTGAAGAATTGATGCTTTTGAACTGTGGTGTTGGTGAAGACTCTAGAGAGTCCCTTGGACTGCAAGGAGATCCAACCAGTCCATCCTAAAGGAAATCAGTCCTGAATATTCATTGAAGGACTGATGCTGAAGCTGAAACTCCAATACTTTGGCCACCTGATGCAAAGAGCTGACTCATTGGAAAAGACCCTGATGCTGGGAAAAATTGAAGGCAGGAGGAGAAGGGGATGACAGAGGATGAGATGGTTGGATGGCATCACTGATTTGAGTTTGAGCAAGCTCTGGGAGATGGTGAAGGACAGGGGAGCCTGGCATGTTGCAGTCCATGGGGTTGCAAAGAGTGGGACACAGTGACTGAACACCGACAATTTGAGACCTTTCACTACCATAGCCTGGTGCTCATGACAGACCACCCTCTGTGCTCCTCTTCCCCTCCCGTGAAACCCCCCCATTTCTTTCCTGAAGAAAACCCCTTCCCACTGTCAGGGCCTGGTTCCCATTTCAGCCGGTCATAGGTATCCCCTGTCTCCAGACTGAACCAGTTACACTGTTTGCCATCCCTCAGTAACATTTTAATTTCCTCTTTTAAAGTCTTCATTTGTTCACACATTTTCAAGCAAGTTTATAATAACGTTTTCCAGCTTTTGTTATTTATTTTTCTCTCTTCTAGATGGTATGAATCTCTCCAGGGAAGAAAAATCTCAACTTATGGATTCAACTTCTGATTTTAGAAGCAGTATAATCTTATAGTTAAGAGCTTAGATACTTGAGAGGCTAAATTCAAAGCAAGGTTTGTGTCGTTCAGAAAATTAATAAGCCACTCTAAGCCTGTTTCTTGAATTTTCTGATCTGAATAATGGGGTTAATAATAAAGATTATCCTCTAAGCTTCCAGGAGGCTTATGTAAGTCTGTCTATAAATGACTTAGTACTGAGCAATGTTAATAAATGTTAACTATTCATATTAGCATCCCTGATGTCCAGTGAGGCAACCAGTATGCGTCCATAAGCTACTACCTTAGGTCAATGGTGTGGAGCTGAGAACTCAGTGAAGGGCTGTGGTCACATAACCCTAGAGCTGATGGTGGGTGATTACTGGTGATGAATCAAAGTGCTGAAAGTCTCTTTTACAGTGTTAGGTACATGTGGTTCTTTTCATTTTCTGACTTAAAATAGAAGGAACATAAAAACAAGAATAAACTAGTGATGAAAGAACTATTCTGGCAAACTAGCTTAGCTTAAGAGGCAGAGCTCTGGTTCACTGGTTATAGGAATCTGATACTGGAGAAAAGTAAGATCTGAGAAGGAATGGTCCCCTGAATTAGTCCTGAAATTGACATGGAGGTGGGAGGATTCCAGGGTGCGAGGACTGGCGTATCTGTAGCAATTTCATATTCCAGTACACAAGGGGAACAACTTATAACATCAATGCCAGAAAATGTTTCAGGGTGGGATCTGGACAGATGTACTGTCACCGTGCCTGGGTTCATGAGCAAGAAACCATACATTGTGAAATTTGGTGATAATCTAGCCAACCAACTGGAAGGCTTGGAGACTCTTTTTCACTCTTGAAAATCTTCTAGGATCTCAAAGTAATTTTGTGCATATAAGTTATATCAAAAGGGACAAAGTTCCTCTAGGTAAATATCATCCACAGAGAAGAGATTAAATAAGATGTTTCTTTGCTCCAAACAAAACAAAAATTTTCAAGTTTACATTAGGTAAAGGGAAACTTTGAACTGACTCTGAGATGGTCAGAGAAAAAGAAGTGTCTTTCCTCAAAGAAGTCTGCACTGAACCTATTTTTCTTTTCATTTCTTTACTCAAGTGTTGAGACATTGTAAATATTAAATAGACATTTAACATATGCCTTAGAGAATGAGAATTAAAAATGTACATGCATTGACTGAATTGGACTTCCTACCAATGTCAGTGGTAGGAATGTATTAGACGGCTTGCTGTCTAGACGGTGAAGTGACTGTCTTAGGAAGGACCACCTCTTGCTTGGGCTTCCCAGGGGGCACTAGTGATAAAGAACCGGCCTTGCCAGTGCTGGAGACAGAAGAGACCTGGGTTCGATTCGTGAGTTGGGGAGATCCCCTGGAGGAGGACACGCCAACACACTCCAGTATTCTTGCCTCTAGAATCCCATGGACAGATAAGGCTGGAGGGCTGCAATCCACGGGATCACAGAGTCAGACACAACTGAAGTGACTTGGAATGCATGCATGCACCTACTGCGTGATGACCCCACACCGGTCTAATCGTGTGCTCCTGAAGACAATGTGACTTCCTCCACTGAACTGGCTGCACCATGAAAAATAAAGCAGTTGATTCATTTATCACTAAGGAAGTGAAGTCTGGTTGCCAGGCATGACTGTGTTGCCATGGGAGTCATATTTAGAGGCTACCTTAGTTATTAAGTTATATTTCCATCTGCAATTAACACTCGCAGCCACATCTGACATCAGCTGAAAGGACACTTTGCTTCTGACCAGGATCTCTGATGTTCATGTGCTGTATTCACTTTTTCCTCTTTCTTCTCAATTTGGGGCTCCTTGCTGATTAAAAACAAGAGTTGTTAACTGAACTTTAAGCTATTTCCTTGTCCAAAACGCATGCTTTTTATATTACGTCTCCTAAACACTAGAGCTTCTAAAATTTTATCTCTTCTTGACAAATTCTTTGACTTCACTTCCATGAGAGTCTTCTGAATTTGGAACTGAATGAGAATGGTGAGACATTGAAAACACACGCCCCTGCTGTGTCTTGTGTTTGTAGCTCCTGTCCACATAGTCCTAGACGTTCAAAGTTTGTTTTCCAAATGATTAAGTGTTTGGAGTGGGCTATGGCTGGCTGGACTTTTCTGTTCACTGGAAAGAGACATTCCATGGAAAAGGGCCTGGAGAGCAGGCTGAGGCTGGGGGCTCTGTCCTGCCAAGTGAAGGGCTCAGCAGGGGTGCTACACCTTAGGGCTCAGTGTTGGGAAGGTCGTTTTTGGTTACCATGTTTCAGAAAATGCTTAAAACAACTTGGCAATGGAGCTAGGATTCACTGGTGGTAAATCAATTTTATCTGCCCTGAAGGAAAAACCAGAGAGAATGATGATGTAGGAGACACTTAGGGGGCAGATGAAATACCACCAAGTGAATAAGCCCGCCTCCTCCACTCCTGGTGGCAGACAGGAACGTTCCCTGCAGTGGAGTTTTCTGCCTGACTTCAGCTTGTTTGTGTTTTTGGCAGGGTGGGGGTGGGGGCGGGGCGGGGTGGGGAAGACAACAGCTCTAATTGGGTCTTCCCAGATGGCTTAGGCCCAATGCAGAAGACTCAGGTTCAATCCCTGGGTCAGGAAGATCCCCTGGAGAAGGAAATGGCAACCCCCTCCAGTATTCTTGCTTGAGAAATCCCACGGACACGGGAGCCTGCAAGTTCATGGACTGCAAGTCCATGGTGTCACAGAGAGTTGAACAAGACTTAGCAACTAAACGGCAATAGCAGCTCTAATTACACCAGCAGTTGTAGGACTCTCCCCTGACTCCAAACATCTCTCCTCTTCCTGGTTGCAAACCTGGAAGCTGGGGCCGCTCCCATTCTGTGATACCCACGATCGTTACCAATTGCCTTTAACATGGAGCGTGGAGACTCCCTGTAATGGCATCATTGTACTGCCGAGTAAATGATAATTCTGACTACTCAATAAAAGCTTTTCTCAAGTTGCGTATCTTGCAGAAGGTGACAGAAAGTCACTGATCTGCGCAGAAAAGGGTCTAAAGACTTATCACACATTGTCAGACAGTGTTGAGAACCCACTGCAACAGCCTTCAGGTAAACGGAAATTTTCTCAAGATTACATCAATATTTATGGAGCAGCAAAACAAACATTTCAGGCACTGAAATGCAAAGGTACACTGTTGCTCTGACTCAAATACTGAGCTCACTTGAAAAGTTTGTTTTCTCTGCTGTAGACACGCCACTGTTCTCTGGGCTGACTTTTATCAAGGATGCGGTGACTGTCACTCAGAGTAACTGGAGTGGAGGATGGTAAGAAAACTCAGAAAAACAGGGTGTTGTTTTCCTGGTTGATTTTTTAAAAAGACTGAGTGGCCCTCACTCTTTCAGACTGTTTATCACCCTTTCTGCTCTTCAGTTATGTTACATTTTCTAGGAATGATCTAGGTTCATCTTGATTCATTTTATACTCATCAAAGTATCTCAGAGTCATTCTTAGAGAAGCTTTTTATCCCTTTTTTTTCTTTTTTAAAAATTTATTTATTTTTAATTGAAGAATAATTATTTTACAGTATTATGCCTTCAATTTTTCCCAGCATCAGGTAGGCAGGGTATTGGAGCTTTCAGCTTCAGGATCAGTCCTTCCCTTGAATATTCAGGATTCACTTCCTTTAGCATTGACTGGTTTGATCTCCTTGCAGTCTAAGGGGCTCTCAAGAATCTCCTGCAGCACCACAGTTCTTTAGACTTGGGTTTGAAATTTCATTGGGTTGTTTTTCAGCTGCATTAGTTTCTCAGGGCTGCAAAAACAAACTACCAGAAACCTGATGGCTAGAAAAACAGAAAATTTATTCCCTCACAGTTTTGGAGGTCCAAGTGCAAAATCCAGGAGTCGGCAGGGCTGTGTGCCCTCTGAGGGCTCCAGACGGGGTCCATCCTGCCTCTCTAGCTTCTGTTATCTTCATCTCTTGGCTTGTGATTGCAAAATTCCAGTCTCTGCCTCCATGCTCACATAGCTTCTCCTCCTCTGCTTGTCCCTCTGTGTCCTTCCCTACTCTTGTCAGTGAATTTAGGGCCACCCTGAATGGAGGATGGTTTCCTCCTGAGGTCCTTAACTGATTACATATGCAAAGACCCTACTTCTAAATATTGTCACAGTCTGAGGTTCTGGGTGGACGTGAACATTCAACCCAGTACACGATCCTACTCAACAAGCTGGTCTACTCTCTTGTTTCCTTGATCTTTCTCTTTTCTTTTTTTGCTTTCAACAACATTGACAATTCTTCTTTAGCTAAGCCATCTAGACTCTGGATCTTTCCTGGTGGCTCAGATGGTAAAGAATCTGCCTGTCAATGATGGAGCCCTGGGCTCGATCCCTGGGTAGGGAAGGTCCCCTGGAGAAGGGAGTGGCAACCCACCCCAGTATTCCTGCATGGAGAATCCCATGGACGGAGGAGCCTGGCGGGCTACAGTCCCTGGGGCCGCAGAGTTGGACACGGCCGAGCGACTGCCACTGCCACTTAGAAATCTGTCCAGTCACGGCCACAGCATGTGCAGCTGACAGCCACAGAACCCATTTGGAAATCACTTTGGGGGTTGGCTTTGGGGACTATGGATAAGCACACAAATTCAGGAAGAAATCCCTGTGATTTCTTTCCATGGTTTCTGAAGGACATTCAAAACCAAAATAGAAGAGGAGTAAAACTCGGTGAGCCGAGCTAACACGCCGGCACCAGCTCTTCAGGGGTGCTGCGTCATGACTGCTTGCAGCATATGTGGGATGCTATTTAAAGTGGGAAGTCTCTGCCACTTAAAGTTTACAACTAGAATGTTTAAAAATGTAAGTCCTTTCAGCTAGGATACCTAGCTCAGTAACTAGTAAAAGCAGCAAATAATTATTCTTCTTTCTAGTGTTCTAAGGTCTATATGTGGAAAGTTTAGTATTTTCCCTTAAATACATTCTAATTTTGACTAACCTTTTACTCAATTCCACGACCTCTTTACTTTCCTATTTTCCAAGTGAATGAACCACTCGGGTGGAGAAACAGGTGACCTGGACTCATTCGCTGGTCAGATGATGACTCTGATGCTTATTTCTGACACTGAGCATATTTGAGAATTATCTTGTTGAACTAAGTCCTTTGGCAAGATAAACAAATTGCCAGCTGCTGTTTGAGTGGAATGAAATCCTTCATGTTTTGACAATAGAATGTCATCTGTCCTAAAGGGTTTCTTACACACAAGTAAATGATGTTTGCCTGAAAAAGAAAGCAAGCCAAATGAATACCTTTAAAATGCTTAATCAATGTTTTAGGACTTCTCTAGATAAATTAATAACAAAAACAAAGTAATTCAGAAGTGTTCTAATTGTCTCAAGCTAATCACAGAACAATGTTCTAAATTAATATTTCCCTATTGTTAGATAGCAACAAAGATCAATTCAGAAGGTTACAATCTACTGTTAAACATGGGGACATCTCTCTATTACTATCTCACTGTGTGAATTTAGTCATGATTAGTGACCATTATTTCCCATTGCTATGGCACGAGATCACAAAGAGCAGAAAGCTCAATGTCAAAAGTCTTCTGTGTATTGATGACAGGTCGTTTAACATCCCTGTGCCTCAGTCTGAACCAGCCTATGGTCAGGTTGCTTCTGCTTGTTTGTTTTGTTTTTTGACATTGAGTTGTATGAGCTATCCGTGCATTTTGGAGACTGATCCCTTGTCGATCATATCATTTGCAAATGTCTTCTCCCATTCTAGAGGTTGTCTTTTCATTTTTTACGGTTTCTTTTGCTGTGCAAAGACCTTTACATTTAATGAGCTCCCCTCTGTGTTTTTATTTTCATTAGGAGACAAATCTGAAAAGCGGGTTGTGCTGATTTGCATTCTGGCCAGTGGTGTGTGTTTATATTTGCCAAGAGAATTCAGGATTGTATTTGGTTTTAATTCTTAGCCGTCTGATATATGAGAAATGGGTCTCTGTTGCTGTGATGTGTGTTCTCTAGTGACACGTGAAGGTGCTCAACCTCGATCATAGTTCTTCGGCATCCTTGGGTCATTCTTCTCCTGGGAAGTTTTAAGTGTCTTGTGTTTCAACAATTACGTGACTCGGGTCTTTTCAGGAGAGCCCTCACCTGTTCTAACAGGGTCTCCTAGCACACAGGTAGTGTGCCCTTTGTCCCGGGTTACATCATCCACAGGAAGTGCCCTGGGACAGGCACAAAATGCTCAATCACACAGTTCAGATTGCTGTGATTTCAGCAAGCAACTTTGTGAAAAAAGCGAGCAGAGTGTATCAAACCAAATGCACATTTTGAATTAACTTCTTAAAGGTATATTACATGCGCCCATCTAGTAAAGAGAGTCTATAATTACTACTGATAGCAGACTTGAGGAAAAAACCTTTTAAGAGAGTGACAAAAATATTTTAGTTAGCTATTGTTTTAGTTTGGTTTTTAGGTTACGTTGAATTGGGAGACAGAGAAAGGAGCAAGCGAAACAGAAGAACTGTGAAGAAGATGGTCTTATAAAATGATGCAGGGTATCAGTTAGAATTACCAGTGTGGAAAATTGTAGGAAAAGCATGGGAATAAAGAGGTAACTTTTGTATCAGACACTGTTAGGCTGGTAGATGAATATAGCACTCCAGTTTTAATCTGACTGTGAACAACGCAAACTGATGAGCTTTGTTTTTACTGCTTTCTATAATTTTTGAAGGAAGACTAAAGAGAAAAACACAGGCAACAAATAACCAGAAACAAAAACTGTACTCATGGATATGAAGGATTCATAATGCGAACAACAATAAAGATAAATGAAATGAGGATTTGAACTTTCACTGTGGGTCAACTAATACTGCAGTGCATTCATTGCTCTAAACCATGGAGTTCTAAGAGAGAGACAAGTACATGCTTCAGAGAAAGTCGAATCCACAGTTTAGCCTTAAGAACCTGCACATCACAAAGAGAAATGGATCACATGTGACTTTTTTTGTAAAGAAGTATCAACTGAAAAAATAGTAGTAACAACCTAGAAGTTAAGAGTTATGTTTTACTTGGTGGGAATTTTTAGGGCTTCCCTAAAAATTGGCTCAGATGGTAAAGAATGGTGGGTTAGATGGTAAAGAATCTGCATGCCAATCAAGGAGACCCGGGGTTTGATCCCTGGGTTGGGAAGATTCCCTGGAGAAGGGAATGGCTTCCCACTCCAGGATTCTTGCCTGGAGAATTCCATGGACAAAGGAGCCTGGTGGGCCACAGTCCATGGGGTTGAAATGAGTTGGCTTAATGACTAACACTTTGACTAACTTCTTTTAGCACTTCAAGCCTGGGAGGCAGCATCTCAAGTAACCGGAGAGAACTGTTCAAGGATTCGAGGGGAGGAGTCAGGTTATACAGAAGTTTTACAACAAAGGGCAGGTAATCGAAAAATTATTGTAAATTAAAGAAAAGTAGATAGCCCAAGTTAAGGAATTTGGAGCTTTTCTGTGTATGGGAAGGTGCAAGCATCTGGGCTCACTGAAACCATTTCATTCGTAAGCACCTCAGTACCTGGGGCCCATCCTGTGTTTTTCACATCCCCTTCCCACACCAGCTCCTTGGGAGTGGAAGCTGCCAGAGGGTAGGCACTGTTCTTCCTGGGCACCCTCCTGGCTCAGAATTCACATCGGAGGGCTGGATGAAGCACTCATGGCTGTGCCATCTTTGTTTGTTAATAGCAAGAAATTCTCCATTTTTCAGATGGAATTAGGAGTGATGAATAGATGGCAACTGTTAATTTCCCTACCAAGTTATCACAATGTCAGTGCTAGGTTGCTCCTAATCTTTGAATAAATTATGAGATGAATGATGCTCTGGGGCAAAATGTTTGTTTTTTTTCCTGAGAGTGATTAAAGGGGAACTTCATCTGAAGTTTATTAGTTACAAAACAAATTTAATTTGTGTCTTACATCTTCTGGGAGAGGGCAAATGGGGATAATTTAGGACAAAGAGCAGGCATTTGAGCAAGCCAGTGAGCCTTGCTCCTTAATGCATAAGTGGGGCTGTTAGTGGGAAATGTTTATAGCTCTGGACTTTGGAAAGTGGAATGGAATCTGGTGGCCCACTGATGCTGGCAGCAGGGTTCACAGACTCTACAGCATGACTGGCTGGAAAGCTGAGGGGGAGAAAGGTTGGAGAAGAAATAAGGAGGAAGTAACGTCAGCCAGGAGACACCCAGATCGGATGGCCAAGGAGTGGTGTAGCGGGCAGAGCCGGGCTTCCCCGTTTGCTCAGCGGTAAAGAATCTGCCTGCAATGCAGGAGCTGCAGGAGACATGGGTTCTACCCCTGGGTCAACAAGATGCCCTGGAGAAGCGCATGGCTACCCACTCCAGTGTTATTGCTTGGAGAATCTCGTGGACAGAGAGTTGGGCATGACCGAGCGTGCCTCTTCCCAAGGGGTGAAGCCAAAGGCTCAGGGTTTCTGTGGGGAGAGGCAGGCTCACTGCCCGCAGTGGAGGGTGGAGGGTGAAGGGGCCAGAGCACTGCTTTTACAGACCGCCTCAGCCCCAGGCTCACGCAGGTCACGGGGACAAGGACTCTCAGTGCAGCTGTTTCTGAAAACCTCGTGTCACTTCCTTCATATCAGTTCTCAGTTTAACGGGTGAAGACAGAGACATATCGCAGAAGACTAATGTTCTGGATAAACGTATTCATTCAGCATAAACGGACTCATTTCAGAATCACATTCTCCACTTTGCTGTTGCTCTGGACCAAATGATTCCCAGCAAAGTTGTTTGTTAAAATTCCAACCCACAAGGTGATGGAACGAGGGAGGGTGGCTGCTGGAAGGTGATAGGTCGTGAGGCACTCACGAATGAGGTTCCTGCCCTTATATCAGGGAGCCTATGATGGGATGAGCTCATGGTGAGCCATAAAGAAGGCTGAGTGTCAAAGAGCTGATGCTCTTGAACTCTGATACTAAAGAAGACTCTTGAGAGTCCCTTGGAGAGCAAGGAGATCAAACCAGTCAACCCTAAAGGGAATCAACCTTGAATATTCACTGGAAGGACAGATGCTGAAGCTGAAACTCCAATACTTTGGCCACCTGATTCGAAGAGCCTATTCTTTGGAAAAGACTCGGATGCTGGGGAGGATTGATGGCAAAAGGAAATGGGGACAACAGGGGATGAGATGGTTGGATGGCATCACTGACTCAATAGATATGAGTTTGAGGAAACTCTGGGAGATAGAGAAGGACAGGGAAGCCTGGTGTGCTGCAGTCCGTGGGGTCTCCAAGAGTCAGGCTCGACTGAGCGACTGAACAACAACGACATCATGATGAGAAGCAGTGGCAGTGTCTTCCTTCAGGGAAGGGGAGCAGAATCTTCCAGGTACACCTCACATCCTGAGCCCAGTCACACACAAGAATGAGGAGTGGTTATCATGTTTTTAGACTATGATTTCCTCCTTCTGGAAAGACTCCCATGCAGAGGAAGGATGGGTGACTTAAATCTTTAGAGGTTATCTTCACTTCAAAGTTCAGTTCAGTTCAGTTGCTCAGTCGTGTCTGACTCTTTCAGACCCCATGGACTGCAGCATGCCAGGCCTCTCTGTCCATCATCAGCTTTTGGAGTTTACTAAAGCTCATGTCCATTGAGTCAGTGATGCCATCCAACCATCTCATCCTCTGTTGTCCCCTTCTCCTCCCATCTTCAAACTTTCCCAGCATCAGGGTCTTTTCCAATGAATCAGTTCTTCACATCAGGTGGCCAAAGTATTGGAGTTTCAGCTTCAACATCAGTCCTTCTGATGAATATTCAGGACTGATTTCCTTTAGGATGGACTGGTTGGATCTCTTTGCAGTCCAAGGGACTCTCAAGAGTCTTCTCCAACACCACAGTACAAAAGCATCAATTCTTCAACTCTCAGCATTCTTTACAGTCAAACTCTCACATTCATGCATGACTACTGGAAAAACCATAGCCTTGACTAGACAGACCTTTGTTAACAAAGTAATGTCTCTGCTTTTTAATATGCTGTCTAGGTTTCTCATAGCCTTTCTTCCAAGGAGCAAGTGTCTTTAATTTCATGGCTGCAATCACCATCTGCAGTGATTTTAGAGCCCAAAAAAATAAAGTCTGACACTGTTTCCCCATCTATTTGCCATGAAGTGATGGGGCCGGATGCCATGATCATAGTTTTCTGAATAGCTTTAAGCCAACTTTTTAATTCTCCTCTTTCACTTTTATCAAGAGGCTCTTTAGTTCTTTTTTGCTTTCTGCCATAAGGATGGTGTCATCTGCATATCTGAGGTTATTGATATTTCTCCCGGCCATCTTGATTCCAGCTTGTGCTTCTTCCAGCCCAGCGTTTCTCATGATGCACTCTGCATATAAGTTAAATAAGCAGGGTGACAATATACAGCCTTCACGTACTCCTTTTCTTATTTGGAACCAGTCTGTTGTTCCATGTCCAGTTATAAGTGTTGCTTCCTGACTTGTATACAGATTTCTCAAGAGGCAGGTCAGGTGGTCTCATATTCCCATCTATTGAAGAATTTTCCGCAGTTTGTTGTGATCCACACAGTCAAAGACTTTGGCATAGTCAATAAAGCAGGAATAGATGTTTTTCTGGAACTCTCTTGCATTTTCGATGATCCAGTGGAGGTTGACAATTTGATCTCTGGTTCCTCTGCCTTTTCTAAATCCAGCTTGAACATCTGGAAGTTCATGGTTCACGTATTGCTGAAGCCTGGCTTGGAGAATTTTGAGCATTACTTTACTAGCATGTGAGATGAGTGCAATTGTGCAGTAGTTTGAGCATTCTTTGGCATTGCCTTTCTTCGGGATTGGAATGAAAACTGACCTTTCCTAGTCCTGTGGCCACTGCTGAGTTTTCCAAATTTGCTGGCATATTGAGTGCAGTACTTTCACAGCATCATCTTTTGTGATTTGAAATAGCTCAACTGGAATTCCATCACCTCCACTAGCTTTGTTCATAGTGATGCTTTCTAAGGCCCACTTGACTTCACATTCCAGGATGTCTGACTCTAGTTGAGTGCTCACACCATCGTGATTATCCGGGTCATGAAGATCTTTTTTATACAGTTCTGCATATTCTTGCTACCTCTTCTTAATATCTTCTGCTTCTGTTAGGTCCATAGTATTTCTCTACTTTATTGTGCCCATCTTTGCATGAAATGTTCCCTTGGTATCTCTAATTTTCTTGAAGAAATCTCTAGTCTTTCCCATTCTATTGTTTTCCTCTATTTCTTTCCACTGATCACTGAGGAGGGCTTTCTTGTATCTCCTTGTTATTCTTCGGAACTCTGCATTCAAATGGGTGTATCTCTCCTTTTCTCCTTTGCTTTTGGCTTCTCATCTTTTCACAGCTATTGTAAGGCCTCCTCAGACAGTCATTTTGCTTTTTCGCATTTCTTTTCCATGGGGATGGTCTTGATCCCTGTCTCCTGTACAATGTTACGAACCTCTGTCCATAGTTCATCTGGCACTCTATCAGATCTAGTCCCTTAAATCTATTTCTCACTTCCACTGTTTAATTGTAAGGGATTTGATTTAGATCATACCTGAATGTTCTAGTGGTTTTCCCTACTTTTTTCAATTTAAGTCTGAATTTGGCAATTAGGAATTCATGATCTGAGCCATAGTCAGCTCCTGGTCTTGTTTTTGCTGAGTATATAGAGCTTCTCCATCTTTGGCTGCAAAGAATATATTCAGTTGGATTTCGGTATTGATCATCTGTTGATGTCCATGTGTAGAATCTTCTCTTACGTTGTTGGAAGAGGGTGTTTGTTATGACCAGTATGGTCTCTTGACAAAGTTTTGTTAGCCTTTGCCCTGCTTCATTCTGTACTCCAAGGTCAAATTTTCCTGTTACTTCAGGTATCTCTTGACTTCCTACTTTTGCATTCCAGTCCCCTATAATGAGAAGACATCTATTTTGGGTGTTAGTTCTAGAAGTTCTTATAGGTCTTCATAGAACCATTCAACTTTAGCTTCTTCAGCATTGCTGGTTGGGGCATAGACTTAGATTACTATGACACTGAATGGTTTGCTTGGAAGTGAACAGAGATCATTCTGTCATTTTTGAGACTGCACCCAAGTACTGCACTTCAGACTCTTTTATGAACTATGAGGACCACTGCATTTCTTCTAAGGGATTCTTGCCCACAGTAGTAGATATAATGGTTATCTTAGTTACATTCACCCATATAGTCCATTTTAGTTCACTGATTCCTAAAATGATGTTTACTCTTGCCATCTCCTGTTTGATCACTTCCAATTTGCCTTGATTCACGGACCTAACATTTAGTTTCCTATGCACTATTGCTCTTTACAGCATCGGACATTGCTTCTATCACCAGCCACATCCACAACTGGGTGTTGCTTTTGCTTTGACTCCATCTCTTCATTCCTTCTGGAGTTATTTGTCCACTGATCTCCAGAAGCATATTGGGCACCTACAGACCTGGAGAGTTCATCTTTCAGTGTCCTATCCTTTTGCCTTTTCATGGGGCAAACTGCTCATGGGGTTCTCAAGGGAAGAATACAGGAGTGGTTTGCTATCCCCTTCTCCAGAGGACCACATTCACTGCAAAAGAACTCAGTAAGCACCCTACATTTCTTCACTGTGTCTGCATAATAAATGCATGCTAGGAGGAAAAACACCCTGGAATGTTGCCTATGGCAGGAATAAAGCTCCAAACCAACACTGAGGTCCAATGTCACTAAAGTCCTTTAGGACAGACTTGAAGTGAATCATCAGACAGTCTGTAATCACCCTGAAGAATTCACCCTGAATGATTTTGCATTATCTCACCTACTCTCTGCTTATGAAACAGAGGTGCTACAGAGTCTTATTAGAGTCTTGGTAATTTCCATTCCCTAATAGACTCATCTGAAATAAGATGTAAACAGAGCACTTAGTAAAATTATATGAGCCTTGGAGTTCATATACTTTTGAAAGTAATTTAGTATTTGATCATTTGAGTGCTTATAGAAAACTTAAAACTGCTTTTAATTTAACTTTTCTCATTGCTGACTAAAGCTGCTGTAGAAAATATTTTTTATTTTTTTTAGGTTGAAGATGTCCTTTATCGTTTGATTTTTATGAAGTTTGAGTTAAGAAAGAGTGAAAGTAAAAGTGCTAGTTGCTCAGTCATGTCCAACACTGTGACCCCATGGGCTGTAGCCCGCCAGGCTCCTGTGTCCATGATTTCCCAGGCAGGAATACTGGAGTGGTTGCCATTTCCTTCTCCAGGGGATCTTCCTGACTCAGTGATTAGAGTGGTCAGTAGATGGTTTCCAGGGCACAGGAGAGATGAAGAACCCAGCAGCCGATCACTGGAACGAGAGGATCCATATATGAGTCAGTTCATCGGTGCCTCTTCTGTTCTCTGGGAATACAGCAAACTGGACTCAACCAGCCGCCTCGCTAAGCTTCCTGTGCCAGTCCCCCTGGAGCCTTGTAACCTGCTGACTATGATCTCATATCCGCCTAGAAGGCCTACAGTACATGGAAATAAGGCAGGGGGCCCTTTTAGCCAAAGGGACCATAAAGGAAGCCAGAATGGAAATCTTTCCATGAATAGATACTTCCTTTATTTGACATCAACTTTGTCCAATTTGGGATGATGGCATTCCTGAAATTAGATTATGATGATATTCTCTAAGTATAATTCCTTTTAAATATGCTACAACCCATAGAATCAAACACTTTACGTGAACAAGCATTATAGTATGTTAATTATATCTCAATAATGCTATTTTAAGAAGGTATAAGTTCAAAATTTGCCCTTTTACCCTATGAGGACAATGCTGTTGTATGCAGGGGAAATTTCTTTTTCATGGGATATTAAGAAAATGTGTTGTGACAAAGTAGAAATGCTACTTTATTGTTTTTAATGATAATTTTCAACCATCTTTGTGATACCATAAAACAATAGTTCTTGAGAATTTTCTTCGGTAGTCACTAAGTCAGTAAGTCTGATTTTCTTGTAGCTTTTGGAAAGTTTCTGAAAGACTGTGCACATTCAATGATCCGTCTATAACGAGCACTTTGTGACACAGTACAGCGATTCCCTTCTATCTAATGAGACACACGTCTGCCCAAGGGGCTCCTCGGTTTCCCTTCTTCTCCAACCCAGGGAGTGGCTCAGATTGACTTATTGGTTCTGTTCATTTAGCACAATACATTTTCAGAATCTTCATTTTAAAAAGACTGATGTGTTGTGGTTTATTTGAGACTCCTTTCAGGTGTAACAACTCTGGTTTTCTGATACTAAATAGAAAATTGTAGCTACCACCTAGGACTCTGAAATATCACAAATTCCTGTTAGCAATTTTTGATAAGGGTAATGCATTTCAGAGAGAAATAGTTTACACTTTTTTTTTCCCTCTCACCCACATCATGTCAACACTTTAAAAAAAATATATTTCAAAACACACTCAGAGCTCGAAGTATTACTGTTCCTGATCACAGTGGTAATCTCGGGCAAAGAGATCGGCTGACCTCCAGAATGAAAGACTGCTGTCAGCAGGCAGAGAGACCACTCGACAGAGAGACTTCTTCAAAGTGGAGCTCCCCACAGTCTCCTGCAGGACAGCTGCACATCCAAGGGCCTGCAAGAAACAGCTGTTGAGTGGTGACTACCTGGCCCACCTTCAAGGGAAGGTTGCTAGTAATCACTTGTGCAGACTGAGATTTCTTTCCTTGCACATGTGAGCATATATTGTATGTATATGTACTCTTGATGCACTAATCGTTACATTCACACACGATGTATATCCACATTTCATGCAGTTTTTTATGAACATTCTCAAAAAGACAAACTCACTTACCCAAGTCTTTACTTAGAATTTTTTCCAGTGGACACTTACATTCTGAGGATCTCTTCTTTGGAATAACTGTTGGATTGTAAGATCGTTGACTATATAAAGCTGACTATATAAAGACTATATAAAGCTCTTCCCCGGTGGCTCAGCAGTAAAGAACCTGCCTTCAATGCAGGAGCTACAAGAGACACAGTTTCGATCTCTGGGTCAGGAAGATCCCTTGGAGAAGGGCATGGCAACCCACTCTAGTATTCTTGCCTGGAGAATCCCATGGACATAGGAGCCTGGTGGGCTACAGTCCATGGAGTAGCAAAGATTCGGACATGACTGAAGAATCTTAGCAATGGCAATGGCAAAAGATCATTGACTATATAAAGCTTTAGTAATTTCACCAAGTACTAAACTGTTGTGATTCTATGAACAAATTATTTTGAAGAAAAATTGCTGAAGGTTGCACAGAACAGTGTTACTTAGTGTCTTGTATTATGCTGGGCTTCCCTGGTGGCTCAGATAGTAAAGAATCTGCCTGAAATGCAGGAGACCTGAGTTTGACCCCTGGATTGGGAAGATCCCTTGGAGAAGGGCAAGGTTACCCGCTCCAGTATTCTTGCCTGGAGAATCCCATGGACAGAGGAGCCTGGTGGGGTACGGTCTATGGGGTTGCAAAGAGTGGGACATGACTAAAGCAACTTAGCACACGTGTTGCCCAAAGGAGGCACAGAGGTCAGAATCAGAAAGGCTTGGGGGCCATGGAGCCCCGTTTCGTCACTTACAGATGTGAACTGGCTGATCTTAAACCTTCGGTACCATTATTTTCTATAGAAATGTTAGTAATAATATTAGCATTTAAGATTGTTTTGAAGATTAAGTAAGAAAAATCATAAACCTTACATATTTAAAAATTAAATTTAAATTTCTTTCTTTTCCTTTTGCCATCACTCAAAGCACTCAGACTCTCAAAATAAAAGTAACATTACTATGATGTCATCTAGAGAGAACACTTCTCTGTAATCATCTTTTCTTTTATTTTTTTGGTGATATGGTCGGAGTACCAGATCCTCTCACTGAGAATGTAGCTGAACACAGCTAATTAATGTTCATTAATGTATACTTCACTTTTGGCAAATTTAAAGATTATAAAGAGACAAAGGCTGAAATTACAGATCCTTGAAAGAGTGTTTCATATTACTCAAAAGAGAGTTTAATTAGTCTTGTCATGGGGATTGGAAGAAAGAAAAAAACCCTGTTTTAGTAATGAAGGCTACAGAATATTTTAAATATAATTTATTAGAGACTAAACAGTGAGAGGAGTGGCTTGATTCCTCAGGGAGTGCGGGTGATGGTGCAGTGAGCAGTGTGTCCATAGGCGTGTGCTAAGGGTGGGTTTCTATAGCCGTTGCTAAATACATGTACTTTGTGCATGTTGCGCCAAACTGTAACTAAGATGTACAAGCTAAAATTAAATAAGATCTCTTTCCATGATATGTAAAGCACAAACAGATTGCTGGAAGTAACCTCTATTGTAGTTTTTTCGTAACCTGATACCTTGTTCCAGAACCATCTGATGTGCTAGTTACAAATGTCAAAAGCAGACCTGCTGACCCAGAATCCCTAGAGATAGTTTAACAAGCCCCCACGCATTTTCATGTACCTCGAAGCCTGAGGAATATTCTCTGTTGGCTCTTCTCAAGTAAGCCCCAGGAGAGGTAAGTGTGTGCATGCTAAGTCACTTCAGTCATGTCCGACTCTTAGCGACCCCATGCACTGTAGCCCACCCAGGCTCTGTCCATGGGACTGCCAGCAAGAATATTGGAGTGGGTTGCCATGCCCTCCTCCAGAGGATCTCCCCAACCCAGGAATCAAACCTGTGTCTCATGTCTCTTGCAGTGGCAGGCTGGTTCTTTACCACTGGTGCCACCTAGGAAGCCCAATGGAATACTACTCAGCCATAAAAAGGAACGAAAACTTGCCATTTGCAGCGACATGGATAGACGTGGCAGGCATTATGCCAGATGAAATAGATCAGACAGAGAAAGACAGATGCTGTGTGATCTCACTTATATGTGGAATCCAAAAAATACAATCAACTGAGGCTCTTAACTCTTAAGCATAGTTAAAAATGCCCTAAGTATTTCATTCTCTTTATATTACTCTTAGGTTCCTGCATTCCCAATTTCAGTTTTGATAATTACTCTTTCATCATAGAGGAACAAATTGGTTTAAAATAGATTTGCTTGTGTCTCTTAGAGAACACTTGCACACGTTAATGCTATTTCTTAATCTCAATATTTTTATACAAGGAATCACTTTGAAATGAAAGAAAGATGAGAAACATATAAATATAAACCTCTTTTAATGAACATCATCTTTATTTATGTCCATTTATATGGTAAGATTCCAGGATCTGATTAGTCTAACTATTTCCGCTTGTGGCTTACTTGAACAGGTGACTAAATTCTGCTAAAAAAAAAAAGAAGCCTTTGATTTGTGTTCAAAACTGTTCCTGACATTATGGGATAATTGTCTTTAGGCTCACAATCTATATTTGACCTTTGACCCCCAGTGGATGCTAATGCTTGAACTTTGAAATGCTGATTCCTCTCTTCTTTTACCATAAAAAGCCAAGGGTCGCTGAGCAAGTGCTGTTGTGAAGTTTCCAGCAGCAGTCATGGTTTTCCACTGCCGTGGTTGATGTTGCTCTGCATGATGTTCTAGGATGTGGGCTCTGGTTGGCTTCAGACGCATTTAATAATTCCCGTCCAAATGCAGACGGGCGGACCCACAGCCTCCCTTCCCCAAATGCTGCAGGGTCCCCAGCTCCAGAGTAGGAAATGACCCACTGCCAGCGCCACACCAACAGACCAGGGATGACAGACCTGCTGCTGCTTATGATTCAACCTTTTAGTGGTATTTGCATTTTCCTTTTTTAAGAGAAATTCTTATTTATTTATTTATTTTTGGCTGTGTTGGGTCTTTGTCGCTGCCCAGGCTTGCTCTAGTTGCGGCGAGTGGAGGCTGCTCTTCACTGCGGGGTGCAGGCTTCTCACTGGGGTGACTTCTCTTATTGTGAAGCCTGGGCTCTAGGGTGTGCTGGCTTCAGGAACTGTGGCTCCTGGGTTCTAGAGCACAGGCTCAATCGCGGTGGGTCACAGGATTAGCTGCTCCACAGCATGTGGGATCTTCGTGGATCAGAGATGGAACCTGTGTTTCCTGCTTTCACAGGCAGATTCTTTACCACTGGGCCACTAGGGAAGCCCTTCATTTCCTTGACTTTCTTACTGTCTCTTTGCAAAGAACTGAACCTCATGTCAGTCCTTACAGTGTAAACACTAACATCCTGATTGAATTCTGCCAACATTATCTGTGCTTGATTATTTTATTAATTATGCTGATTTAGGAAAGACGTGGAGTCGTGCGTTAAATAATCCTGAAAGTCAGACCTCTGGTGGATAAGCAGGGGCTGCCATTGTTTCTTTCCTTAGAAAATGAGCATCAAGGTCAGGAAGAAGAGGCTGTGGATCGCCAACCCCAGCTGCTTCAGTCTAAACGGAAAAATACATTAGTGACAGTAGTGAATCCTCATGTGATGAGTAGAAAGAAAGGGAGGCTGGATTATGGATGCATCAATTTTTAGCAGTCAGAGAATGGGTGGATTTGCAAGGCTTATATAACTCCATGTAGCTATTTTATGAGTCAAAATGCTTGTTTAGTTAGTTATGAATGAAAAGTACTGTTGATATGAACAAACAGCCTTGCTGCTGACCAGTTAATGAGTCGCCACTCAACAAGCTCAATTGAAGAGATAAAAGAAATAGTGATCTCCATTTAAAAAACAACGGCAACTAAACATTCCTTGACTGCTGTGGGGGCTTAGGGCAGGCCACCCCCAAGATGCCAGGAGGAATATTGATTATTTTGGATGTAAATTACTAGAGAAACAGCTGCCTCTCATCCCCTCTGTGTCTCTGAGAACAGGAAATGGATCTCCCGTGTGAAAGTCTCTCTCTCTCTAGAAGTGGGCATAGAAGCACTTTTATTACCAGAGGTGGGAATTTAGGGCCAAGAAGTTTGCAAAGACAAAACCTGTTACTTCTTTGCTCATTTATGACCCCAAGTCCAAACTCTTTTTTTTTTTAACTATCAATTAAGCACCCAAGCCTAAATTTCTTTGTTCTGTCAATTCCTCACACATTTCATCTTTCCTTTTCTAAAATGTAAAAATGCTGGCTACTTTGGCCCCATCTTTGATCTTATTTATTGGAGATCTTTGTACACACAAATTAATTTTTTTTCTCCTGTTAATCTGTCTTTTGTCAATTTAATTATGAGAGCAGCCAAAAAGAACCAAATGGGCTAGAAGGAAACATTCCCTCTCCCCAACACCATCTAAGACAGCAATAATAATAAACTGATTTATGTAAAGCATTCTTCGGAAAAACCATGGGGACACCAACTCTGACTGTGCAGATACCCCGTGGGAGGTTAGGTTGACAATATTTACAAAGGCTGCAGAACAGCTAGATTTCTTAGAAAAGTCGTTAACAAGATGTTTTGGTAGATGCTAGTGAAGTAATTGCTTCAAATATAAATAGCAAATATTTTGAACCTTAATTTTTAGTATTAACTGGTATGGAGACTTTACTAAAGATACAATTTAAAGTTCTTAGAATTATGCATTATTTGACCTTAAAAGTTGGAGGAAGGCATTGCAGTTTTGCATCGGGAGAGTGTGTGTGGTCTGTGTGGGAGCTTCATGACCCACTCGGATGCTCTCTGCCCTAAGGCGCTGTCACTGCGGGACCCTTCCATCAGTTTGCAAATCCATGGCAGCCCCTTCTCATCTGCGTTTTCATGTCCACAAATCTGATAGAAAAGAACACTTTCACCCAGACACTCAAACCTGGGAAAGATCTTTCTTCCAGTCACTCAACAAATGTTTACCGTCGAGGAGCCCAGCACTGGGCTGCTTGCTGAGATGGGGCAGAGGTGGACGGTGACCCAGGTCCTCCTGTAGTGATTGCTGGTGCCGGACAATTGACAAATGATTGTGGAAATAAGCCTGAGGCTGGATGTGGGAGGAGATGACAAGGTGTCAAGGAGAGCTGAGCCTTCTCCCTACTGAGTGGCGAGGGGGATCTTCTGGAGGGGTGACCTTGCATGGAAATGTGAGATGGGAAGATTAGGGAAGGGAAAGAATCGAGGTGTTGGGCCAGGCATGCCTGCATCTCTGAAGAAGAAATGAAGTGGCCTGTCCCAGCGTGTGAAGACTGGTATTCCAGGGGGAGGGACAGGTCAGGGAGCAGCTGGAGAGTTAGGGAGAAACTGACTGCAGAGCCTGGAGGATCCGCCAAGGATCTGTATCTTCAATCTGTGTCACATGGAGCCAGCGAAATGTAGGAAGCAGAGAAATGATGTTGGTAGATTTTCATTAAAAAGTAAAGATCTGAGTGCTTGAAGCTTGAAAACAGCCTTGGGGAAGGGACAGTTGAGTGAAAAATGCAGAGCTCTTTGCACACATCAGGGCAGAGACGCAGCAGAGGAAGTGAAGACAGTGGGTGGGATTAAGAAGAAAAGGACATTATGACCTTCTAACCAGGGGAAAGAGTGGCCTGGGGTAAAAGCAAGTCACCCATCTCCTTGACACAGCCTGTCCCCACTGCAAGGTAGGAGGGAAATGCAGAAAGACACGCATAACCTCTCCTGGACCTGAAGCAGTGCAGGGCTGGGCTCCCCATCTCTGGGCCTGTCTTATGTTTACTGGTGAAGTGAGAGGGGCTCACAGCTACTCCAGTGGGAGACCAGGACCCTCTGCACACCACGCGCCCATCTCCTGCATCTTCCTCTCCTCTCCTCTCCCCGAAAGAAGCCTATGCCAGCAGAAGCCTGCTTATCTCTTAGGACTGTATATCCTCCTAAGATCCAATAAAGTATGTGAGGATCTAATTACCTTAAATGAACTACTCTAACTTATTTAAAGAGAAAAACTGAATAGAATGGAACATTGTTTGGACCAAGTAATGTTAATAACTACAGTTTGTCTTGATTTATGATACACTTGGAGCCAAAACATACTTGTTATTTCAAGATAAAATGACTATATCCCTGCTTTTATTCTCTAGGAAGAAGAAAACACAAATAATGATAATGCAATATGAACATTTGCATAAATAGATTGATATCTCACCTCCCTTTTAAATCCAAATCTTGAGTTCTACATAAACACAAGTATGATTTTATACAAATTTTCATATGGGAACAAGTCAGTACATTTCTAATAGAGCTGAGTAAATTCATCCCTTCTAAATGCCCTGCAAATTTTTTGTGCCTCCACAAACACTGTGCAACAGTTACTCATTCAGTCATTAATTTGCCAAGTCTCCACAGAGACCCCATGGCTTGTGAGAAACACCCAGGGAATAATGTGTGCAACCGTACGGTTCAGCCAGCTTGTTCAGAAGGGCTCGGGGTGTTCCCTCCATGTGGTACATTGCTCTGAGTAATGGGGATATAGATTTTAATAGGATTTAGGTCCTGCCATTAAGAACCGAACAGTCTAGCCTAGGGTTTGTTTTTCCCTTTCTTTGAATTTTCCATGACAAGTTGGAGGTAAATATGTTGAAAAGACATTCACTTCTCCGGCCACAGAGAACTCTTCAAATAAACAAGATTCCAATTCAGTTCACAGGTGGCTGTAGCCTCCAAGAGTTGGTAAAGACCCCCAAACTGTGAAGCTGAACATTGGGAAATAAGGAAAGGAATGAGGATGCTGCTGTGGGCTCTCACCTCACACTTTCACCCGCATGGCTGCTGACGTTAGTAGTCCTGGCACTTGAGTGGAGGGCAAACCATTCAGTCCTAAAGTAAATCAACCCTGAATGGTCATTGGGAGGACTGATGCTGAAGCTGAAGCTCCAGTACTTTGGCCACCTGATGGGAAGAGGCAACTCATTCAAAAAGATCCTAATGCTGGGGAAGATGGCGGGCAGAAGAAGGGGGTGGCAGAGGATGAGATGGTGGGATGGCATCACTGACTCGATGGACATGAGTTTGAGCAAGCTCCGGGAGATGGTGAAGGACAGGGAGGCCTGGCTTGCTGC
Source organism: Muntiacus reevesi (assembly GCF_963930625.1). Classification (NCBI taxonomy): domain Eukaryota; kingdom Metazoa; phylum Chordata; class Mammalia; order Artiodactyla; family Cervidae; genus Muntiacus; species Muntiacus reevesi. The sequence continues at coordinate 2,437,145 of NC_089252.1, read as the reverse complement.
AGCCCACGGGGTTGCAAAGAGAGAGACACTACAGAGCAACTGAACAACAGCAACTTGAACGCTGGGGCGCCTATCTCAGATGCTGGTGATAACTGGCCCTTTCTTTAGGAAACCTGGTCTGAGTTGCTCTGGGAATAAATTTAGTAAAATAGAATATAAAAGGGAGGATACACAGCAAATTCAAAATTATGTCCTGGAGAAGGCGAAGCTAAGGAGCTGAACCTTTTCTCCACACTGGGTTGGTGGTATGGCCGGGCACATGGACCAAGGCTCCCTTGCATTTCTGCACCCACGTATGCTTTCCTGCTGGCCCGCACGATCATCAGGGTCCACAGACACATCATAGCCCTGGGTGAGCATCTGCATGTGTCTGTCAGCTGAGAGGCTGAGGAGCCGTAGGATGGGGCCAGTGAGCTGTGTCCTACTGTCTAGGTAGGATGATTCTGAGGGATTTTCTGGTCTGAGAGCCATGGGCTTAGGAAGAAAGTCCAGAGCAAGGAAGCAGGTACATGTGATGCTAATGGTCAGATGGGATGATGGGTGGACACTGGAAAGGGATGGAGATAAACCCAGGCCTGCTGAAACAGAAAGGAGGACGACGTGGAGACCAGAGTCTGGAGAGGACGGCGGGCTACGTCCCCAAGGATCCCAGACCAGGATAAGACCTGTGGGTTTTATTTCACGAGCAGTAGGAGAGCCGAAGGCGAGGAGGGCCGAAGATGTGACTGTTGGTGATGACAGTGGTAGACAGCTCGGACAGGTAGAGAGCTAGGACAAAAACTGTTAATTACTTAAGAAATGTTTCCAAGATCTTAGCAACCCTATGACTTTTTATAACCATTGAACACATAAAAAAGCTTTCGAGTATTTTGGTTATATTTATTTGTGAAATTGGTCTAAAAAACAGGTGATATGGACAGTTTAATTGAGCATTTCAGACTCTGAATAAAGAGGTGATTCATCTGGCAGGACCATCCTCTCAGTTCTGATTACTTGTTATGAACTCTGTTTATTTTTAAACATTGACACTAATCTGTCAGAAAGAGAATTAAAAAGAACTTTCTCATTAGATTTAAATCAGACATTTAATTTCATCATGCCCTAGCTTTATAGTGAAAATGGCAAAATCCTTATGAAGAACGCAGGAAAGTAAGTTGCTAACATGATTGAAGTCAAAGAAGATACGTTCTATTCACAGAAGTGTCTTTACACAGATAACCACCTGAAGGGAAATACTAACTTCCGTCATTATTCACTGAAGATAACTGGTTGAACTGATGAGAATTTGGAAGCTTTAATTTGTTATTTTGGTACCACATGATACAAATGTTTTATTTCCTCCTGGGAATCCATACACACTATCTGAGCCAGAAAGGACATTCCCCCTTACTGCTGCTAGTTTTATTTACCACCCTACCAAACACAGGGAAGGAAGCACATTGAACAATTTGAAATTTGACACAAATATTATGTTATGTATCCAAAATTGGCAGAAACATTGTGCAAGATGGTTTTTTATTCAGTGTTTTGAGACAGAATTTCTCAGCTGAAGGTGTGTTAGTCACAAGCACATACCTTTCACAGTCTAAGCATGTGTAACACAAGAGCCTCTGAGGAGTGGCTGACAGCTGTCTTTCTTTGTCAGAGTGGAGGGAGAGCAAGCATCGAGCTGGAGGCACATTCACACGCTTAGACCTCCCTGTGTCATCTGGAGCCCAGTAGAAAGATGAGAATCTGGCAACCGCAGCCGAGACAGCTCCTGTGTTATTCACTGTAACATATTTAAATCTCTTTAAAAGCTGAGATAAAAGAGAGGTACAGACCAGAAGAGCAGACGTCTTCTCGAAATGGCTCAATAAAGGGCTGGTGTCTCCTCTTACCAAAAGGCAAATTCAGAGCCTTGGTCTTGGGGAAGCGCTGGGTCTCACTTCACCAGGGCTGAATGCTATCTCTCTGCTCTGGCCAGGAATTGGGGATCCAGCTACTGGGCAATTCCATTCGAGATGGGAATCAGCTTCCTGGATTGCAGATGGCACCTTCTCTCTGGGTCTTCATACGGCAGACATACACACACACACACACACACACACACACACACACACACACACACACACACCAGGTCTTCTTGTGATGAAGCCACAGATCCTCTTGGACCAGGGCCCCACCCTTATGATTCATTTAACCTCAATTGGCTCCTGAAAGCCTTATCTCCAAACATAGCCACATGGGGGTTAGAGCTTCAACATGTGAATCTGGGGCATGACTCAGTCAGTAGCAGCCTCTGACCACAGATGAGTTGGCAACTCTGAGACTATTCAGGGCAGACTCTGACCTCCTTGCTGCACAGATGACATGAGAAGCAAAGCATGAAAATGTCCCAGAAGCCCCGACACCAGGCAGTTCCAGCCGTGACTGGGGGTGATGCTGGGGCAGTACCAGGAGTCCGTGGTTCCCATTGACCTGGGCATGAGACTCCCTATTTCCTATGAGGCATTGGTTTTTGGTCCTTTCTTTTCTTGCCAAATAGGCATTTAGTTTTATTCAGTAGAGACCTAACATCCTGAATGTGAAATTTCTGTAAAGTTTTAGAATCTGTCAAGATAACAAACATTAAGAACTATCACGCTCACAGGATCGCAGTTTTGACCAGATCTGTATGTGTGAGAGAGAGAGATACACAGGGTCTATTCACACACGTCAGATGGGCAAGAAGGAAGCTCACAATATAAAGAACAGTGATTATACAGACCTTAGGACCAAATATCCCACTTGTTATTTATGTTTCAGCTCCATCTCTCTAAACCTGGGAGGTTCACAGACTCTCAGGTTCTTTTTAAGTGACCACGAAAGCAGGAACCAGGACTCAAGAATACAAATCTAAGAAGTTAACTGCCCACAAAAGTTCACACATAGGTAAATACACCCAGGCACCGATGAGTATGTTTGCTTTTGAGCTGGGTCTAGGTGCTGGGCCAGCTGTCTCATCACTAGAGTTGCATCATTAAAGGAACTAATTGCATGACTCATCAAATGATATTTTTCTTCTCAACTGGGTCAATTTACAGTTAAAAGAGTGTTGATAATTGTTGTGCCAAGGGATATTTTCTTTTTATTACAGATACTTCACTCACTTGGGAGTTTTTTCCTTTTATTTTTTTTAACAAGTTTTATTGAATGTCTATAATGTGAAGGGCTTTTCATATTTCAATAAAACTTACCACTGAATATTGACATTAATAAGATACTGTTAATTTTGTCTATAAATTAATAATCTGACAGAAGAAAATACACACACAACTTATACACACCAAGGGAGATGAATTACTGAAAAGAGGAATTTACAAAAGTGAAGGAAGGAGTTAGGAAGAAGCTACATTATTTATACACAATCTGGAGGCTGAAAAATATAAATGAGACAGACAGAAGCAAAATGAACACTTTCTATATTATAGCAAAATAAAACTTGTGACTATTCATGTGGTTTAATGCAATGGATCACCAATTATATTATGTTTATGCACAGAATAAGATCTGGCATAAAAGGAACCTGCAGACCCATTATTACACTCTGTTGTTAATACTACGTGTGCAACATTCAGTTTCTCTCCTTGGATGAGCACCTCGCTGGAATTGATATTCTATCTGAAATTCCAATAAGATGCAAAATAATGCCCATAAAGAAGAGCTCCACAGATTAGCATCATGCGCAACATGACTGCACAGTTAGGGGACGCTGGATGACTCAGTGAAGCACCAGAGCGGTTGCAAACATCTTTTCCTGGGATTTCTAATTCCCCTCCAATACTTAAATGCAACCTCCCAGCCAGGAATGATTAATAGTCTCTCTTCTCTTTAATGTAATAATTCTCGGAGGGAACTGAACAAGCTTTTGAAATTGAATTACAAGAGTCACATTTCTGCTCTCGATTAAACACAAGTGATGAGGGTTGTGCTGTCTTTCCCGCAGTGGGGGAGTGCTTTAAGTGGGTTGTTTAAAACACGGAGTTCTGTTTATATTTAAGTGCCTGAACATGACCCACTGTTTTCGAGGCCATCCCAATGGTAGGACTGTCCAATTTGATGAGAACAGAGGTGTAATATAATGTAGGAACACAAATAAAATTCATTTCAAACAACATTAGTACCGCTTGAATTGTTACAATAAAGTATCATTGAACTTGAAGGATTCTTGGATGATGTAACAGATGGACAGGTCTGGTTTATTGGATGGTTCACTTATGTGCCAGTGGAAGCAAAGAGAAGTTCACTCAGCTTTGAGATGAGTAGAGGTTTCCCTGAGGATGAGAACTAAACTGGTTTTCTCTATGATGCTTATGAAATCTTACCACCCACACCAGGGTCTGTCATGTGGCAAATATTCAATGGAATGGAATGGATGGATGGATAGATGGGTGGATGGATGGATAGACTGATGGATTTATGGAATGATAAGGTATTGGAAGCATGAAGATAATTCAGCAGCCAATGAAGTTTTCATTGCATCAGTGCAAGGGATCAATTAGGAACAGAGAAGTTCAAGGGATTCTCTTTGGCACCACAGCCTCCCCAAATAGGCATTTTTGGTATGTGAGATGCGGTGACCCTTGTGAACCCAGGTGTACAGACAGGATTCTAAGCCAGCCGCCTGGGAGGCTGACATCTGGGGGATATGCCCAGAGAGATCCCTCGCCCTGAGTGGCAGTGAGGCTGCTCACTAGTCTCAGGCTAGTTTGAGAATTGGGGGAAAAGGGGGAAAAAGAAAATCGAATCATCTTCCCCCTGGAAAGATGACCTTTAAGCTTAGAAGCCCTGTCCTGGGTCTTCACCTTTGTGACATGTATTACACCTGTTGAACTTCATGACCAGAATCATCTTCCTCAAGGATGTGGCTCATCTCTTGGGAATTACCATCATGGGGATGAGCCCCTATCTCCCGCTTGCCTGGAGGGTCAGGGAGTAGTCCAGCATCAGTGGGGCCTGGCTCTGGGTTCCAGGATGACCTCCAGTCGTAAAGATAAGCATGAGAAGCTTATCTGTCCTTTCCATAAAGCTGATTCACTCACACAGATGTTACCGTGACTACCAGATAGACTCAGGATGAACTGCATGCTGTGAGAGGCTGAGGGCCAGCTACACCCAGAGACCACATGTGCCGTGGTCACGTCTGCCCAGCTGGACCGGAGGGAGAGCCTGCTCTGCCCTGGCACCACTCGACAGATGACCTGCAGTCTGCGTCATGCGTTGGTTTAACTCTGTCTCAGTGGTAAAGCTGTTTTCTTTCTCTATTACCTTCACGGGGAGGGCTTCTGGGTTGGCAGACTCTGTTTTTAATTTGGGGCTTCCCAAGTGGCTCAGTGGTAAAGAATCCACCTGCCAGTGCAGAAGACCCGGGTTCAATCCCTGGGTTAGGAAGATCCTCTGGAGAAGGGAATGGCAACCCACTCCAGTATCCTTGCCTGGAGAATTCCATGGACAGAGGAGCCTGGTGGGCTAGAGTCTATGGAGTGGCAAAGAGTCAGACATGACTTAACGGTTTTTAATTTTATTTCCCAATGTTGCCTGCACCCTTGAACTGGTCTTAATCCTGCTTCAGGGGAAACCCACCAGGATCAATGTCCAGGAAATGCCCTTGACTGAGCCATAGACAGGGGTGGAGCTGTCAGGGAAGGGGAAATGTGTTGCATGTCCAAGTCGGAGGACCCGACCGCTGTCAACCAGCAGCGGTTCTAACCTTTCAATGGAAATGGTCTGTTCACTGAAAACTGACCCCTGCATGCCTGTGCTGAGCATGACCAAGAAGAAACCTGTACAGTCGCTCAGTTGTGTCTGAGTCTTCATGACCCCATGGGTGCAGCCTGCCAAGCTTCCCTATATCCCAGAGTTTGCTCAAACTCATGTCCATTGAGTCTGTGATGCCATCCAGCCATCTCATTCTCTGTCACCCTCTTCTCCTCCTGCCCTCAGTCTTTCCCAGCATCAGGGTCTTTCCCAGTGAGTTGGCTCTCCACATCAGGCGGCCAAAGATGAAACTGCAGAACGAGCTCGCGGCCAGGCTGGTGTTTCTGTGGCCTTTCTCAGCAACTTGACATTGGCAAATCTCAAACTCTGTTTAAAGACAACTGTGTGGGATGACTGCCTTCCGTCATTTTACATGTTCCCCTTACCTTCTAAACTTGTCACGCGAATACGTTTTTCCTAACTGTTTTTGTTTGTTTGTCTTAAACAATCTTGGGCCAACTTCTGTGTAGGAAGACAGCCGGGAACCTAAGCTGAGGACCGAGATGTGGTCCAGCCCCGAATAACTCCCTGGACCAGTGACCCGGGGGCTAGGACAGAAATGCAGCACACGAGTCAGAGTCTGTCTGCCCTGACGGGCAGCACCCCTCGTGGTCTTGAACTTGGGCCAAGACAGCATTGTCGCCCAGAAACCTCAGATTCCTGTTGGCTCGGCTTTTAACTAAGAAAATTCAGAGGTCAACCAAACCAGAGCTGGTTTCCCCACTAAGAATGTTTCCCATGCATCCTTGCTTTACAAGATTCCTATAAATTCCAAAGGAAGCTAGCTAGGGGTGAGCTACACGAAGGCAGGATGAAGGTGACCTTTGAGCAGGTAACCTTGTTGCAGGCCAGAATCTTGGCTTTCTCTGCCCACCAAAGCCGAATGAGAAGTAGAAGTAGAAAGCTGGCTTTAATCTTCAGCCGGCGGAGAGGGGAACACAGGGCTCATGCCTCAAGAACTGTGCCCCGTCCCCCATGCGGAGTCTAGGGGCTCGTGTAAGACGAGGGCTACCTCGGTGGAATTTCTGCAGCCCTTCACAGAGCGCCCACATTAGATTTCAAGCCTTCAGTGTTTACAGAAAGCCTCGTCTGCTGTGACACCCCTCTTGGATCATCTCCCGCCTGCCCTGACCGCCCAGGCTCACATCCCCACACCTGGACGTGTGACAGCGGGCTGAAGGGTGCACAGCCCTCAACCGTGGAGGAGCCGCACGCATGGGGAGCCCTTTGTCCTGGGAGTCATGCATACTCTCTTTCGCTCTTGATATCTCTCCTGTGAAGCACTTTTTGCTAGAAGCAGCTTTTTACAAATGTCACAGAGAAGAAAAAGGCAAGTTGTGAAATGGTGTCACATGACACCAGAGGCCAACCCTGTGCTTGGCTGACACCTGCCGAAACATCCCTCTTTGCAGACACAGCCTTAAGGGAAAAAAAAATGTTTGTGGGATATACAGAAACTGGGAAAATGTTTTGGTCAAGTAGAAATTAAAAAAAAAAAAAACAACTAATAGACGCTGTATAAAAACCAGTGCAAGTTCAGTGAAGAGTATTTGTTCATTTTGTGGATTTTTCCCTTGAGAATTATGACGGGAAATACCATCTAGTTCAATGTTTCCCAGACTTTCGGAGATAACTGTCCTCTGTCTTCTTCCATGGGCCTGGGAAATTATGTTTATGTTCTCCTTAAAAAGTAGAAGAAAAAAGTAGATCCAGTAGATAATTGCAGAATAAAGTCATAAACCTCAAATGCAGTGCCAGGATGACAAGATTAAGTCCAGCCTGACTCCCTTTCTCGGAGATAACTTGCAGCGGCTATTTGAAGATGCCCACGGAGCTCTCAGGGGAGAATTCTGGAGGGAAGGTGCATTTAGTAGGGATTTGGTGTTCTACAACATCATTTGTTCCTTCTTTGATCTCCCTCTAAAATTGCTAGTAAAGGAATCATTTCTCAGTAGTATCTTGCAAGAGTGGATTTCCCCTTGAGGAGGAAGAGAATTGCTGAGCTGTGCTCCCAGGCGAGTACAGGAAGCAAACTGGATGCTCCTGTTCACATAGACGCTATCTGTATAGGAACCGTCGCTTATCACACTCAGAAACACATAAAAACCTGTGTAATGGGGTGAACCCTGCACCATCAGAAGGTCTGAAGAGCAACGTTTCTAGAATTGGAGATTTTTGTACAAATGCTGGCGGAAAAATCAGTAATAGGATGAAGGCTTCTTTCTCATGGATCAGCAAAATTCATTTTACTTGAGAAAAGAATTCTGAGGAGTTTTCACTATAAATTGTCCTGGATGAAGAATGCAGGGGTGATGTCGGCAGTGGGTCGCTACTGAAGGCTTGTTTAAAATCTGGTTGGTGTCTGGGTTCAGACGCAACCTCCACTGCGGTCCTAGAAGCAGGTCTCATAACTGGTGCTTCTTCAGAGGTTGCGAACCACAGCTTTTGCTAAATTAATTTAGAATACTTCCTCTTTCCGTTTGCAAATCACCATGCTTAAAAAGGGCTTGAACGGATGTTGTCAGGATCCTCGAACTGTCAGCCTGTTCTTGACCTGAGTGTGGGTGGTGGTTCTCCCAGAACCTCCGACACCTCGAGCTCTGACACCACAAAATTCCGTAGGATGATTGATCTCACAAATGGCAAAGTAGACAGAAAGACAATGAAAACTACTGACTTTGGTATTTGTCTAGATTTCTGACTCTAAATCAGGTAAAAGAAAAGTGGCTTTGTCTAGTCAGCCAAGGTTCATGAAGGGCGGGGGCCTGGCCAGCAGTCCAGGGCGGTCTACCACCCCCCGCCCAGGACATCATCCCCCACCCGGACCCACGCTGCCCCTTCCCGCCCTCAAGAGAGTCAAAATTCCTGGGGGAAGTGAGCATTCCTTGGGCATCTGGGGCACAATGTTTGAAACGACTGAGATGGGGCCTTCACCTGGCAGAGTCACAAAACTGCAGCCCTTGGTGTAAGTACATGTCTGTCCTCTTATAGAGTCTGATGGTTTTCATTTGAAATGAGCTTGAGAGAAAAACTCACAATAGGTAAATGCATGTATTTTCTTTCCTTTAGACACTATTGAAAAGACTACCTTTTGATATCCATTTTTTGAATATGTTATTTAAGGAAGTAAAATCAGGGCATAGATAGTAACCTAGGTGGTGATGTGTTTGTTTTCCAAGAGTGAGGAAGCAGAAGTGGCCCCGGGTCCGGGGGTCGCTGGTCAGGGGCTCAGAGGGGGACCCATGCTGCTCTTCTTTAGGAAGGGCACACGTGGGGCCTCTTTGGAGACTGGTTTCTCCAGCGATCACCCAAGTCCTTCTCAGACAGCAGGACGAGACGAAAAGTGAGCTGCAGAACCCAGGAAAAGAGCTGGGGAGAAAAAGCATCAACATGAACCTGAGGAGGACGTGCAGAGGGGGCAGTTTGCTGACCACACGGTCGGGACAGGAAGGGGGTTGTGAGAAAAAAAGAAAGAAAAGCGTGTGCAGAGTAATCAGGGGGCGGATGCTGGGCAGGAGAGTGGAGCCCTTACAACAGAAGCCCATTGTGTTTCTGGACAAGAGGACAAAGCAAGGCCCAAACAAAAACATGCAAAAGAAGATCCGTGACAGTCCTTTCAAATGGAAGATCGGGTCACAAGATTTAAAGGACAGATGGTGCTCTAAGGAGCCAAGAGTCCGAGATAAATTCCCGCTGAGCATCTTAGGAGAGCCACTGAATTTTAAATGTCTGGACAGGACTCTCAGGGCCCCGAGGTAAACGAGTCCTTGATAGAGAGGCAGTAACCCAGGAATCCTCAGACTCTCTGCAGCTGCACTAGGTCATCTGTGGCCTGACAGATGCCCTGACTCACTGTCCCAGCGAGGAGACCTTCACGGTCGCCAGTGCCCCTCCCCCTCACACCCCTGGGCCCGAGAACCTCGGGTGCCCTGGGTCTATCACGGGTGGGTCTGTCTTGCTGACTGTCCTCTCAGAGTAACCCCATTTCTCATCTTCCACCCAGACTCACTCCGTTTTTTAAATTTTGTTGTTTTTTGGCTGCGTAGGGTTTTAGTGGCGGCATCTTCACTGTGCATCTTCACTGCACTGGGCACCCTGCTTCCCTGGGCATCTTTGCTGTGTCACGCGGGATTTTGGCAGGGTGCATGAACTCTCTGGATGTGGCTCAAGGGCTCCAGTCGTTGTGGCAGGCGGGCTTTGTTGCTCTGAGACATGTGGGATCTTAGTTCCCCTGAACCGGGGATTGAACCCACATCCCCTGCATTGCAAGGTGGTTCTTAACCACTGAACCACCAGGAGACCCCCCAGACCCATTCTTAAGACTCCACGTGGTTGTCCCAGGGAGTCCTCCCAACCACTCCCCCGCCCAGGCCTCCACTTTCTGGACTGGCTCCTCTGCGTGGTCTCTGGCTCATGTTCCCCTGGACTTGCAACACCAGTGTTACACCTACAAAAAGCCACCAGCTCAGAACATACTTTTCAAAAGCCCCTTATCTTCAGTGACCCTCATGCAAGCTTTATTTCAGTATACGATTAGAGCATTTCAGAATTTAATTTTTTGTCTTTTCTTTCCTGCTGCATTAATTTGGATTTAAAATGAGTTGACCTCTCTTTGCTCTTTGAATGTTTCCTGTCCTTAACCTCTTGCTGTGTTTAACGTAACGCACATTTGCTCTCTGGTTTTTAACATTGTTTTGACTTCTGCCTCACTGGTGCTTAGAAGGCCAAACTGTGTGCATGTTTAGTACACTTCTCTTCTAGAAACACTTTTTTACACTTCATTTGATGTTCAGCTGGCTTTAACTTTAACAAGTCCATGTACCTGCAAGTCCACTGGACTTAAGAAGCCAGGCAGAAAGCTCAGGATTAAGTTCAATGGCTTGTATGGGTGGAGTTTGTGGTGCCCCAAATAATCACAACAGTAACATCAAGGATCACTGACCACAGATCACCATAGCAGATATAATAAGGAGGACAAATCTGAGAGAGTGCCAGAATTACCAACCCAGAGACAGGGAGTGCAGTGGTAATGAACCCACCTGTCAACGCAGGAGATGGAAGAGATGGGGATTCCATCCCTGGGTCGGAAAGTTCCCCTGGAGGAGTGCATGGCAATCCACTCCAGTGTTCTTGCCTGGAGAGTCCCATGGACAGAGGAACCTGGTGGGCTGCAGTCCATGGGGTCTCAAAGAGTCAGACATGACTTGGTGACTAAACAGCAGTAAGGGAAAGAATGCCAAGCTCTTGTTCCCTGAATCTTGAAGAATTTTCTGTAGGAAGAATGTGTCAGTAAGAAAGTAGGATGAAATTACTCCAGGAGAGAGAGCAGACCATCATTCTTCAATTATGATTTGGGAACGATCAGTTCATCTTTATGAGGAATTTACCTTTTAAATAAACAAAATGAAGGTATTATTTGTTGCCTGCAAGGTATGGAAAATAAGGTCAGATGGACTTGACATTTTTCTGATTTTGCAGTCTGTATTCCCACCTTACCTGTGTTTTTCTTTCACGTCCCCTCTTAACCACTTGCAAGTAACTCGTTTAGACATTGGATATTAGCTCATGCTAATTGGAAAAACTGCATAAATGTGAATTTCGCGGAGACCTGTGTGGCCCTTGTTTAAACAGGAAGCAGAGACGTACAGTCTCCATGTGCTCTGCTCCCTCCCGGCTTCTTCCTGACACAGACATTGCCCCCCTTCTCACCCTTAACGGACATCACTTGTGCAACTGTCTGCAGTTACTCACAGCATTGCCACCAGTGGGTCACTGTTGACCAAAAAATACCACAGACTATTCTTTATGTCAGTGAGAAAGATACCTGTGTTCTGATTATACCAATAAAATACTTTCATATGTGCTGTGCTATTTAAACAATGATGCATTAGAGCCCTTTAGTCCACTTTTCCAAAGAACAAGTCATTGGCATAACACATAGGTATAATAAGATTATAGATTTAGAAGTTGATGAACTAGCCAGTATCACAATGTTTCAATGCTAAACTGTATTTTTATTTTCATAAATAATTGCATAATAAAGCATTTTATGAGCTTTATGATTTGATAAATAAAGCCTTTTATGAACATAATCCATCGTGATGCTGCATAAAACAAATTCAGTGTGACTGTTGGTGAGACCCATCTGAGAGCATGAAGTATGAATCTTGAGCTGTCAGTCCTGGTGATGGATTAGGAAGCGTGGGTGTGATGTTATTGGACATTTTTTTATAATATGCATTATGAACAATCTGAATATCCTAGATCATTTCTTACAACTAAAAAACAATTTTAGTGACACATATTGATTTTGTTGTATAAAAATTTCTACTTGACTGACTATTTAATCATGCAAGGTACTGACATTTGCCAGTTGAAGAGTTTACCCTTAAGGAATAGTGTACTGAAAGCCTTGTGTTGATTCAGAGTTTGTTGTTTTAGAAATAAGATGGGAATACTTTTTGAATTTGTACTGTGGTCTTTCCTTGGAAATATTATTTGATTTTTACAATGGCTTTACTATTTCAGTGATGCCTACTTGTGTAAAGCTATTAAAATTGGCACTTTTTGAATCTGTGATTTTCTGTAAATTGGCAATAACAGCAAGATTCCATCAAGAATAACACACCCCATCCTCTCATTTATAATGTATGTGCTGTGGGTTTAAGGTGATCCACATTCAAGACTGAAACATATTTCCTGCACGTGGCTAGGATTCCCAGTCTCCTACAGGTAGGTTGCTGGGCAGTGGGGATTCACTTCCTGAATCTGATGCCCTGTCTTCCTCAGTCCACAAGACTCCCATCCTTTTCTCTTTACTGTTTAAACTTTTATAATCAGGCCCCTGGAGAGCAAGCTTGCTCTCCACTCCTAGGAATAAGAAGTCTGGGGTAACAATGGGCCAGAAATCTGTGAACCAGAGGATCCATAGAGGTTCACACGCAGCTAATCGTAGCATAGCAAACAAGGAAGGATTTTGCTAAGAACTTTCAATTATGGGCTCTGATTTTACGGTTCTTTCACTCTTTCACCATGTTCTTCTGAATTTCACAATTACTTTGGCTTATGTCATCAAAGAGGCCTGGTGGGAAAACTTGTGGCCTACTCGGTGCCCTTCTGTATGAGTTCTTATTTTTAGTGTAATGATTCACATTCCATCAGCAGTGGCCACAAGACTGGAAAAGGCCAGTTTTCATTCCAATCCCAAAGAAGGGCAATGCCAAAGAATGTTCAAACTACTGCACAATTGCACTCATTTCACATGCTAGCAAACTAACACCCAAAATTCTCCAAGCAAGGCTTCAACAGTACGTGAACCAAGATGTTTCAGATGTTCAAGCTGGATTTAGAAAAGGCAGAGGAACCAGAGATCAAACTGCCTACATTCGCTGGATCATTGAAAAAGCAAGAGTTCCAGAAAAACATCTTTTTCTGCTTTATTGACTGCGCCAAAGCTTTTGACTGTGTGGATCACAACAAACTGTGGAAAATTCTTCAGAATACCAGACCATCTGATCTGCCTCCTGAGAAATCTGTGTGCAGGTCAGGAAGCAACAGTTAGAAGTGGACATGGAACAACAAACTGGTTCAAAATTGGGAAAGAAGGAAGTCAAGGCTGTGTATTGTCACCCTGCTTATTTAACTGATATGCAGAGTACATCATGAGGAACACTGAGCTGGATGAAGCACAAGCTGGAATCAAGATTGCTGAGAGAAATATCAATAACCTCAGATATGCAGATGACTCCACCCTTATGGCAGAAAGCAAAGAAGAACTAAAGAGCTTCTTGATGAAAGTGAAAGAGGAGGATGAAATAACTGGCTTAAAACTGAACATTCAAAAAACTAAGATTATGGCATCTGGTCCCATCATTTCATGGCAAATAGATGGGGAAACAATGGAAACAGTGAGAGACTGTATTTTCTTGGGCTCCAAAATCACTGCAGATGGTGACTGCAGCCATGAAATGAAAAAATACTTGCTCCTTGGAAGAAAATCTATGACAAATCTAGACAGCATATTAGAAAGCAGAGACATTACTTTTCCAACAAAGGTCCATCTAGTTAAAGCTATGGTTTTTCCAGTAGTCATGTATGGGTGTGAGAATTGGACTATAAAAAAAGTTGAGCACCAAAGAATTGATGCTTTTGAACTGTGGTGTTGGAAAAGACTTCTGAGAGTCCCTTGGACTGCGAGGAGATCCAACCAGTCCATCCTAAAGGAAATCAGTCCTGAATATTCATTGGAAGGACTGATGTTAAAGCTGAAATTCCAATACTTTGGCCACCTGATGCGAAGAACTGACTCATTGAAAAAGACCCTGATGCTGGGAAAGATTGAGGGCAGGAGGAGAAGGGGGCGACAGAGGATGAGATGGTTGGATGGCATCACTGACTCAATGGACATGAGTTTGAGCAATCTCTGAAAGTTGGTGATGGACAGGGTGGCCTGGCGTGCTACAGTCCATGGGGTCACAAAGAGTCGAACGTGGCTGAGGGACTGAACTCACATCCCATATAAACCACATTCACTTTGTTTAAAGCGTTTCTGAATGGGAAAGATGTAACAGGTGGACATACTGTGTATCCTGTTAGCTGCTCAGTCGTGTCTGACTCTCTGCCACCCCACAGACTGTACCCGCCAGGCTCCTCTGTCCACGGACTCTCCAGGCAAGAATACTGGAGTGGGTTGCTGCTTCCTCCTCCAGGGGACCTTCCTGACCCAGAGCTTGAACCCAGGTCTGCATTCAGGCAGATCTTTTACTGTCTGAGTCGCCAAGGAAGCCCAGCAAGTGGTCATACAGCACTGTAAAGATTTCAGACTCCGGAGTTCACTTTCGAAGCACAGAAGGGGCTTTAAGTAGGAGGTGAGGGTCGCGTTGCAGCCAGACCAGGGCTGCAGAATCCAGAGTGAGTGTCGGGTGGGGAAGGGGAGCATTCCTGAGGCCAAGTGCAGGCCTGAAGCTACGTTAACCTCTACTTGACACTTTGGTATGGGTTTTAGAGTCCCAGTCATGGACCATATAATTCTTTAAATAAGAGAAGAAAAAGTGGTGTAGGAAAATACAAATAATTACAATATTCAAAGAAGTCTTATTGCAACCCCATTCCCCCTTGAAAGTAACCTTGGGTGCTCAGTCAGTTAAGAAAGTACCTGCAATGGAGGAGACATGAGTTGGACCCCTGAGTCGAGAAGATCCCCTGGAGGAGGAAATGGCAACCCACTCCTGTATTCTTGCCTGGGAAATCCCATGGACAGAGGAGCCTGGCAGGATATAGTCCATGCAGTTGTGAAGAGTCGGACATGACTGAGCAACTAACTCTTTCACTTTCACTTCCACTTCCCAAAATAAGAACAAACAAAATGCCCCCCCCCTCCAAAAAAAAAGCACAAAACAAAACATACCAAAAAACAAAAAGGCAACTTTTTTCCTTTTGGAGTTACTATTTCTAGTTCTTAGAGCAAATAAATTGTCTCAGGTTTCCTGTTTATGAATTCTAGGCACTAAAAAAGAGTTTGCGCTTTATCTTAAACACTTTCTTTTTTTTTTTAACAACTAAAAGAAAACATATTTTAAAAAAAAAGAATTCACCCTTTACAGGTTTCAGGGGGTTAAAGAGAACCCTCCATTACAGTCAGACCTTGAACCAAGGAGCCCAGAGAACTTGGAAGCAGTGTGGATCGGGCTACATTACCACCTGTGGGGTGGATGCACAGAGCTTCCCTCTTACCCAGGACAAAGGCAATCCTGGTTGTTAAACAATTTTGTGTTTCCAAATATAACCAGAAGAGAGAGGCTTAAATTAGAAACCTCTTTTATTAAGGAAAAAAAAAAGAGAAAGGTTAAAAAGATAACTGCCTTAAAAAGAAGGAAGAGCTGGGTCTGTAACTGATGAGCAGCCCCAGGGCAGGACGGGAGCCTCCTTGGAGGACGAGTTAAAACAGACGGGCCTTCAGTAGGTGCGCTGGTCAGAACTCCCCCGGTGGGAGTGGTGTACCTCTGGAGTGCTGCGGAGACCAGAACTTTCTGCAGAGCCGGCTTGGTGAGAGAGTCCAGCTCACGGCCTGCCGGCCTGTCACGCCAATGCCTGTGTCCACAGGTGGAAGCCACCGTCCAGCAAACAGAGATGTGACTGAGGGGCAGGCCCCGTGCCAGGAGCACACAGAGCTAGAAGCAGCGTTCCAGGACGCTCTTGTCATTCTTCTACTTCCTCAGTTCAGTCCAGTTCAGTCCAGTCCAGTCGCTCAGTTGTGTCCGACTCTTTGTGACCCCATGGACTGCAGCATGCCAGGCCTTCCTGTCCATCACCAACTCCTGGAGTTTACTCAAACTCATGCCCAAAGAGTCGGTGATGCCATCCAACCATCTCATCCTCTGTCATCCCCTTCTCCTCCTGCCCCCAATTCCTCCCAGCATCAGAGTCTTTTCAAATGAGTCAGCTCTTCGCATCAGGTGGCCAAAGTATTGGAGTTTCAGCTTCAGCATCAGTCCTTCTAATGAACACCCAGGACTGATCTCCTTTAGGATGGACCGGTTGAATCTCCTTGCACTCCAAAGGACTCTCATTTCTATTTCCTAGGAATGAAGATAAAGACAGGGGACACTTTTGAGACCAGAGACATCAGTCCGCATGGCCCAGTCAAATCTGGGGACACTTCTGAGACCTGCTTGGAGGAAAATTGTCTCATCTGAGGTAGCTCTATGTCATCAGGCAGTTCCACAAGAACAGCCAGTCCATCTAGTCCAACGGTTCATGATAACTACCCTTCTTCCTCCGGGAACAAACGCGTCACCTGTAAAGGGGAATCACCTTTACACCAAACATGGTCTCCAGCAATACTGCAAGTAGGGTGAGCCAGGTGCCACAAGACGGTTGTTGATCCAGCGATACCAAGATGGGTTTACAAAGGTAAAAAGGGACCAGCATGAAAATGCTTCCAAAATAGCTTCCTCCAAACAGAGCGAGTGTAAAACACATCGCTCTCCGTGACGCTGATTCTATGACCAGCAGAGGGCAGTGTGTGACGCCGTGGGGAGCTCGTGGGCGAGCTGGGGAATCTGGATTGGGAGTTGCGGGGGCGTCCCAGCCTCTGTGCAGAACCCACTGTTGACTCATCCCCTCTGGATCTTGAAATGAAGAGGCTGAGCGCATCGCCTGGTACGGGGCCAGAGAGCAGGTGAGGACAAGCTGGGGGTGGGGTGGTGGCAAGGGGCCTCGTGGCCACCGGGGAGCCTGAGGGCACGGAGCGTGGGGAGCAGGCGTTAGCAAGAACCCCGAGCTTTGCGGGGATGTCTTTCCCAGAGGGCACTCGGCCAAAAAGATAACGGATGGATTGCCCGCGCCCGGAGTTCTGCTCGATGTGAGTGATAACAGGTCCCCAGAGCAAGAAATCGGTGACAATCGCTGTGTCTGGATTTTCACGGGGCAGAGGTACAACCATCTGAGGGCTGGGGGCTGACTGCACTTTGGAGGATGCTCATTCTAGTACCGTCTGCACTGACTTCTCTCCAGTCTTGACATGTAGAACTTCAGGAGCTGTCAGAACACACGTTTAGAGGAAGTCACTGTGAGAATACGAAGGGGCAGGACTCTGCAGAAATCCGGCCAGGAGGCAGAGCTGCGCCAGGGGGAGGGTGGAGCCTGGAGTCAGCAGGAGGGCCCCTGGCTGAGGGGTGGGGGTCGTGTGTGTGAGGCCCGAGTCATTTACTCGGGGGTCTGCTCCTTCCTCCCGGGGGGACATCAGCTCCCGGACCCCGGAGTCCCTCCCGCACCTTCCACTGTCTTCATGTAACAGGTGCTGCTGAAGGTCACTGCTGGATCGAATTCCACTGGAGGAGGCTCCACCCGGCTTCTGGAGAATTTTCCCAGGAATGAGAGAGCAGGTCGAGGGAGGAGGTTTGACCATGGAGGGGCATTTTCTGGAAGGTTATGAAAGTGAACCAAGAACCTGCAGGAAGGCGCCCTGCCTGGGAAACTCTGGGCCACTGTGCAGACTCAGCCCCGTCTGCCACTCCCCCCGAGGGCTGTGCTGGGAGCATCTCTCAGAGCTTCCCACCAAAGAGCAGCCGCTGCCTCCTCTTTCAAAGAGGCTGTTTGTTGCACCTTTCCCGTCTTAGTCTTAGTGCTTCTGTTTCTGAAACACTTAAAATAGTCACCCATTTTTTGAGAACCCGTTTATTTTTTCCGTGGAAATGAGCATACTCAAAAATTCTAATTATGTACAGTAAAGCAGGTAAATTTTCATGTTAAGATCATAGTTTGCTTAACAAAGTGCATGGGGTAAGTACGATTGCATTTTATCTGAAATAGCTGACATTTTATATAAATGCATAAAAACGAGAAAGAAATTGTCATCTAGGATGGACCAGTCTCAGAGCCCCGAAGCTCCTCAGAGACGGGGAGCAAGAAGGCAGGTTTAAGAATCAAAACAGAAATGGCCCCACTGACTAATGTGTAGTGAATTCTGAGGAGGGACTCTCGAGGCAGAACTCAGACGTAAGTGAAATAGAGGATTTCTCCCACTTCCTCCCCAGGTTGTCTCCCAGCTGACCCTCGTGATTTACAGCCCGGATTTTGGGGAACACAGAGCACGGAGGAGATGGAAACTGCCAGAAAGGGAGCCTCAGCCAGGTCCCACGTGATGGAGGATTATCCCTTGTCACTGAGAAACGATCTTAGCATGCAGGAAAGAAAAAAGACTAGAGACTCAAAACAAAGCCCTCTGAGTTGTGTCTGAGCTTTCAGTTCTCAAATGCCCAAAGAATTAGTGATTGCTTTATTGTTGGGACGTGAGATCTGACCAACACATTCAGGGTCCTTGGGAAGCTCTGAGCATCTGAGGACAGCCGATTCATGCCTGCCAGAAATATAACTGCTTGGGGAATCTGGTTCACCCAGTGACATCTGGCCTTTATGAATATGCATACATTGTGTTCTTTAGTGAACTTTAACGCAGAAACTACATGAAAAACTTCGTACAAAATTTCTGGACATTTTGGACAAATTGGAAATCAAGGTCTTACAGAGAGCCAGTTCTCCATTGGTTATATATCTGTGATGTGATTGCCAACAATAAGTACAATATCTATTTACTCTATGAAAGTCTCATTATGGCTAATATGGAAAAAGACAGATATAATCTCTTACAGTTAGACTGTAAGTCACAGGAATTATAAATAGCTAAAACCTTGCACATCTAAGTCCACTTCTCAAAATGCATTTGCTGCCTGTGGGTTTAACCCACAGTGCTAATGAAAGTTCGTGGCAAATGACAAATACAGCAAGCAGGTGATAGTGAAAGTGTTAGAACCAAAATGATGCTGTTATTATTATTTTTTTTTTTCAGAATCTAATGGGCATGACTTTGAGTGAAGAGAGCAAAGTGAAAAAGTATGCTGAATAATTCCCTCTTTGATCGGCCTGTAAAAGTCCTTTGAACTTGTCAGGAGAAAATAATATGCTTCTTAACAACTGCGGTAAAATGTAAGAACTGAAGACTTGATATTTTCAGAAATGACATGCCCCAGTTTCCTGTGGGTACGTTGCGAACAGAGCCCTCTCCACACAGAAGTGCTGCTCTTCTCAGCTCGTCTGAGAAACTGCAGTCTCTTCGCAGCCTTGTCCACTCCAGGGCATATTCAATCTTAGGTTCTATTTCCAGCAAATTCCTCTGCCTGGTGACCGGCTTGCCGTTCTTCAGCCCAGGGCTGGCGGCTCTCATCTACCTGCTTGGCCTGCTCTCCAGGGCTGGACAGGAGCCGTTCTGCACCAGCAGGGTTTGTGCTGAGCCCCAGGGCAGCCCCAGCCCCCTGCTGTGCAAGGTCGGGGGGTGTGGGGTCGGATGGGGGCCTCAGAGGAGGCGCCAGGGAGAGGGAGGTGGTCCTGATGCAGGGACCAGGGTTTCTTGGAGAAGCACACCCCCGACAGAGATGCTGACGGCACCATCCCTTACCACGGTCCAGCTGGATGCCAGGCACTGCCCACATTCCATATACACGACATTGCATCTCATCAATGAGTAACACTCCTGCTGTCCCATTGGAGCTGGGATTCACTCCTGACTCGTCTGATGTCACGATGGAGGAAGCATGTCCCAGACAAAAGGAGAGGAGATCACAGAAATTTTGGACCCATTGGATGGCAGATTTGACTGGAAGGCAAGAGTATTTTTTTTTTGAATAAGAAAACATGATAATGCTTAGTGACTGCCAAATTAAAGGGGGGGAAGATTGTAATTTTATCTATAGGTGGCCAAAAGCATAGGTTATAATTCAGCATCCATTTCTAATAAAAAGCCTGAAATAAAACAGGAGCAGAGGGAACTTGCCTGAGGGGGACGAAGGCTAAGAGCAGCCAACTGTGAGCATAATATGAGACCAGCAGTTCTCACCTGAGCTTTTCCTCGGAACCAGCTAGTCCATTTCTAGTCTATGATTATTTTTAAAATACCCCTTACATTTCCCAGGCTAAGGGAAAGTGCATCTGGGTCTTCTATTCCTTAAACTCATGAAAAGTTGAGAACTGTAGATGTGGGTAGAGGGTAATAATAAAACCATTGATTCTCACGGGCGATGAAGTCTATCAACTTCCCATGTCCTTCCCTCACATTCTCTTCCTCAGACCTTCTAGAACCACCGAAATTTCAGTCTATTAAAAGTGAATTAAGGGCTTCCCCGGAAGCCCAGTGGTTAGCAGTCTGTGCTTCCACTTCAGGGTGCATGGGTTCCACCCTTGACTGAGGAACTAAGATCCCACAGGCCACACAGTGCATTAAAAAAAAAAAAAAAGGAATTAACCTTGAGATGAGCCTCAAGAGCATTCACAGCAATGCTATCGATTTCTTTGTTAAATATGCTCAGAACTTGGTTATGTTGAACTTCCCACCTCTTGTATTTCTTATAAGCAGCTCACAGTGTTTGTTGATTACACATGTAAACTCACTTTGGCTAAACCATGTGGAGGTGGGTCTCTGTGGTCCCTGTTATTAGGACCATGTTTGTTCTGGGATCCCCAGTTCAGGAAGTGTGTGTGTGGGAGCAGGGGGAACATCTCCTCCTGTAAATGAACTAGAATGACAGGAAACAAGTGAGAACTAAAAACATGAACAGGCCAAGCGCTCACTCCAGTGCCTGGGCCCCAGTGAGCAGTGGACCCAAGTCATTTGTTCTTCAGCTGGTCCTGATGACATGGTAGAAATCGTATGCATTTTGTTTCTATACAACCCTAGGCTCATAAGGCAATAGATCATGTTCAGTTCATTCTGACTCTGACATACTGTGGTTCGAGTGGTGTTCTAAGTGTCTCAGAAGCCCTGAGTGCTCACAGCCTTAGGGAGGGGGGACTGGTATCTTCAGGTGACTGATGTCACCTCCCCTTTGTGGATGAACTGAGATGGCACACAGGGGCATTAGATCACTAACGCAGGTTCAAACTCGCAGCTGTGAGTCAGGACCCAGGCTCTGGCATCCTGCTTCAAAGACCATAGCTTTACCTGCTCTCTGAGGAGCCTTCTTACCGTGAGGGGATCCGTAAGCAGCCAGTGACAGTTCACAGAGCAGGAATCAGCGTTGGAGCCTGGACAGGCGCGGTTGGCAAGACCTGCAGCTGGTCTCCTGGAGGGAAGTCACGGGAGCTGATGAAGGGCTGATGAAGCCGTGTGAGGTTGCCTTCCATCCTCTGACCTCGAACCTGTTCAGACATGTTCTGATTCCCGGGAGTTGCCATGGCAACAGCGTACCCTCCAAGCCCACAGAGTATCTCCCATTGCAGCCCCTGTGGACCTTCTATTAGTCAAGAGTGAGGGCAACTAGCCTGAGGAGGGGATAGTGTGGAGAAAGGAGAAAGGCAGGTAGTCACTGACCCTTCATGTCTTGAAGGCTGAGTCTGTGTCAGTTGCAAAACTCCCGGATGTCCTGTCTGCAAAGAAGACTCCTCTCTTTCCTCCTGCCTCCTTTTTCATTTGTCCCCTCATCCTTTCGCTGTTTGGAAGCTAAATCCAAATGCTTTACTGAAACTCAGTATTCATTTCCTGTGGAGAAAACTCTTTGTAGACCAGGCTTTAAGCTTCATGACAGCAGGAAGGAGTCAGCATTCTTGGGAGAGGAGGCAAGTGAGGTGGCAGACATGAGTGTCCCTAGGGGCTGCCCTGGAATTCACACTCCTCGCAAAGCTATGGCCCTTGCTGTCTCACCTGGAGTCTCATCACTGCCCTAGACGGGGGTTCCGGACCCCACCTCAAACTTTTCTTTTTCTCCTTTGTGTAGTTGAAACAATTGAGATGATCAAAAGAAACTGTCCTCCCAAACTAAAAGAAACATAGGTGTAATGAAATAGCACAGAGTCAGATGTGCAACTGACAAGATTTGGCTTTATCACGTGGATTCATTGACCAGGGCCAAAGTGTCTCCTAATCAAACAGGTTTTTAAACAGAAAATGTTTATTCTTTCCTCTCTCCTTCCTTGCTGCCTTCGGGGTTAGAAGTTGGCCTGGGAATCCCACTGACTGGACTCTTTCAGGGATGGGCATGGGGCTGGGGGCGGGCTGTGCCAGGGGGCCGTCAGCGCTCCGGCTGGAGGCGCCCCTCAGCTTAGAGGGAAGGAGCGGAGCGGATGGGGGTCAGGAGCGCTTCCCCAGGGCCCCCGCCCCAGTGACATAACCACACCTGCCTCTGGAGGAGGAAGGAGCCCCCACCGAGGGGGGGTTAAGGGTCGCCACCCTGGGCTTGGGGTTTTCGTTTACTTTGAGGAAACTCCCTATTTCTGAGCATTAGTTACCTTTCCGTGCGCGCGCGTGTATGTGTTGTCGCTCATTTGTGTCCCACTCTTTGAGTCCCGGACTGTAGCCCGCCAGGCTCCTCTGGCCATGGATTCTCCAGGCAAGGATACTGGAGTGCGTTGCCATTTCCTCCTGCAGGGGATCTCCCTAACCCAGGGATGAAACCCAGGTTTTCCACACTACAGGTGGATTCTTTACCACTGAGCTACCAGGGAAGCCCCGTGAGAGGGTAAAAAGTACAGATTGTGGCGTTACAGATGTTTTAAGTTTTCGTTCTGTCTTTGTGATGCTCCGAGTAAGGGCTTCTTTACCTGTACTTCCAGGTGTGTTTTTATAAAAGGGAAGATTCCTGCCTGGTCTGTGAGGACACTTCCTGGGATATATTTTGCCCTAGATTATATATTACTCATAGTTCAGTTAGCTAGCATATCATCCACCTGATTATTTAAGCCCCAAACTTAGAAATGATCTGGAATAAAACACATCTCCAACCCATATATCTCTTCCATCCATCTCTTATCTTGAATCCACGTCTTGCATCAAATCTCTTCTCCACAGATGCTTGTTAAATCCAACTCAAGCTACCATCATTTCCTGTTTAGACTCTCACAACTGTCTCCTAACTCATCTCTACATTTTCTGCTCACTCCTGACCTGCCTGTTCTCTCCACAACAGCAAAGGTGATTATTTAAAAGGTAGTATAAAACCCATTAAGCTGTCCTTGTCCTTAAATCTCTCCAGCGTGTCCCATTCACGTGTCATGGATCTAATCCAGGCATGCAGGCTCGGGGCTGCAGCCCCTCCGGGCCGAGCCGATGGGAGCAGGAGCTGCCGTCCTGCTCCCAGGCCGGGTGTGGGCAGGCCTCCTGGTGCAGCCCCCTCCCGTCCAGAGTCCCCAGGACTCCTGGAGGGTCCTGACGGTGCAAGGGCTCTCGTCAGACCCCCGCTAGCTCTCAGGCTAGGCTCCATCCTCTCGAGTAGCCTCCGTGTGAGATGAAGGTACCATTTGACCCCCATATGCCTTCGTTTTGTCTTCTCCATTCACTGTGACCATCTGCTACAAGCTTTCATCCCATGATAACCACAGATAAGATTCTCTACCATTCCATTTCTAATTGTGGCATTTTGGGTACAAAGATTTCCTTTTACTGACATTTTAAAACTGTTACATTGTTGAAAAGTAATGCATTTTTTCCTCTTCTAGATAATTGTGTTGAGTTACTTTTCATGAGACAGTTTTAGAAGAGGCATTTTTTTTTTTAAATCAAAGCATGATAACATTCTATTAGGAAATGGTATTTCTAGTGAGAAAATTTTATTTCCAGGTCAAATGAAACCAAACAGAGACCTATGGAACACCTTTTCTGTGATTTGTTATATATTCCAGTATTCTTGCCTGGGAAATCCCGTGGACAGAGGAGCCTGGCAGCCTGTCCGTGGGGCAGCAGAGAGTCAGACACGACTGAGTGACTAAGCACACACACACAGTCATTATAAAAATACAAAGAATATTTAAGAACCTTCCTGCTGATAAAAACATTATAATTGAGTCTAAGAAACAAGATATAAATCCATGATGAGTAAAATAACAATATATCACATGATTCTTTTTTAGACTCATTGCCAGATGAATTACTTTGACATTAATTGCTTTACCAATGCCTGTGGAAGGACTCTAGGAGGAGGTAGGATTTGAACTACATTTTGGGAGGCAGTTCAAGGAGTCAGAAGTCAGAAGAGCATCCCAGGCAGGTGACCTGGCAAGTGGGCATGGGCAGAGGTGGGGAAGATTCAGGTGCATTTATAGGGAAGAAAATAAACAGCCTTAGGATCAGACAAGGGGCAGAAAAATGACTCACTTGCTAGCAGGAGGAACTGGAAGGAAGTGTGGAAATCTAGAGTGAGTACCTAAGAATGCAAAATAGTGACTTTCTGGGTGGGATCTGATGCTTAAACAGGTGGGTAACCTGGAAGAAGAAGATGAGACCCCAAGGTCAGAGGGGGCCAATATGCAACTGGGGAAGCTTGCTTGCTTGCTCAGTTGTGTCAGAGTCTTTGTGGCCCCATGGACTATAGACAATCGTGCTCCTCTGACCATGGGATTCTCTAGGCAAGAATACCAGAGTGGGTTGTCGTTTCCTTCTCCAGGGAATCTTCCTGACCCAGGGATCGAACCTGCATCTCTTGCATTGCAGGCAGATTCTTTATTACTGAGCCATCAGGGAAGCCACTGTAGGTGACCAATGGCAGATGCAAATGTTTATTCTTAATCTCTTCCCCCAGATGGAGTGTCTGTGATGACACCCACCTACCTATCACGTCTCCTCCCCAGGGTTTGTGACTCTGAAATGAGACAGTGCCTGTGAAAGATACTTTAAAAACCAGAAGTTGGCACACGTAATTATTTATCATCTATAAACTGAGACATCAATAATATTTAAACATGAGGACTTTGTGTTTAAACCAGTGCTGGGTAAATACACTTGGATTCCTTTTGGAAAGGCAGAAAGGAGTTTGGAAGCCCTTCTGATATTCAGTAACACATCACAGGAGGCAAACCTTTTTCAGCCTGGTGTTGGATATTCACAGTGTTAAATGTGTCATTGCAAGAATCAAAGATGTGGAAATGAAGTTATTGGGTGAAATATTACCATTGGGGAAGTGTGAAAACAGTTTGAAAGGCTTCTGATTACATGTTTATGCGTCTTGGCATGTGTACAAATGAGATGTAGCATCAAACAGAACTGGCAGGCCTGCTCCAAGGCCACCCAATAACACACTCCCTACAGGGAGGAAAACCTGGAATAATTCTCCCTAGTGTGGCGGGGGTTGGGGGGGGGGTAGGTGATTTAAAAATACAGCTACCAAACAAGAAAGGTGAAGGGGGAAGAATAAATTAGGAGTTTGGGATTAACATATACACCCAACTATATTTAAAATATAATCCACAAGAACCTAGTGTATAGCACAGGGAACTACACTCAATATTTTATAATAATCTGTAAGTGAAAAGAATCTGAAAAAAAGATACATATGTATGTATAATTGAATCACTTTGCTGCACATCTGAAATGACACAACATTGTAAACCAACTATACTTCAATAAAAATATAATAAATAAAAATATATTTCTTGAAAATTTTTAGAAGAATCTAGAGATGAGTGGGCTTATGCATTTTGTTCCTTTCTTTTTTTTGGACCTTAGAAGCACAGAATAGAGGTAACTAACTTCTCATTCCATGACTATTACTGTCCTAACTTGCTCTGTTGTTCAACTTGTTGGCTCTGACATTTCCACTGGGTTCCTTTCACCTTCTGTTTCTCTCTTGGAGACCTTAATTCCTTTGCCGGGGCTCCTGTTCTCTGCATTCCTGTCCACTGTGTTGCTTGCTCACGATGGCATGCTTGTGACGGTGGCTGCTAAGTCTTTGTCAGACAACTGAAGCATCTCCATTCTGTCTCTTTTCATGCACTTTGAGATCTTCCTGCTTCTTGCTATGATGCATGGGTACTGACTGGAAGCTGGGTGTTTTGAGCATCATGGAGTAAGAATCTGGGTGTTGCTGGCCTGTCCCAGCTGACGTCCCTGGCACTCGCTGGGTGGTGGAGGGGCCGCTGTCCTGCAGCTGGGAGGCCAGGGAACAGAAGGGTGCCCACTCGCCTGGGATGGCAGGTAGGGACTTCGTGTGGTGTGGCTGGAGCAGAGGTTCCTGTCTGAAAGGACTCTGTCTTGGGGCTGCTCCTGTCCTGGTCCTTTCATGAGAGAAAGGACTTCTGCTGGGGTCTCCTGGTGGCACCTGTGGTTGCCTGTCTCTCTTTCCCTAAGCCTGGGAAGGACAGGGACGTCATCATGTGTCATTCCTTAGGTCTAGAGGCCCTTGGGGAAGCCTCACTTCTGAGCCTGTTTTATGTATTATGGTCAAGGTTATTAGCTTTGCTTAATGAGAGGAAGAGAGAAAAAGTATGTCTATTCCATCTTCCCAGAAGGAAAATCCTCCTCATTTCTTTTTTAATTTCATTTTCACATTTCTATCCTTTCAACTGAATTGAGGTTCTAAGAGAATTATGGAAAAGGACCAAGAGCATCCAAATTGGGCCTCAGCCCAGTCGTGGCTTCAACCTGAGGGTAGAAATATAAACATCAGAGACACCACTTCATTTGTTGCTGGGCTAATGCCCTGTAACCAAGGTAACTATGTAATTTGTCATCTAAGCAGAGGTAGATAAGCTGAGACTTAAAAGGTGCTAAAAGTATTAAAATTATGTAATTTGAAGTATTTGTTTAAGAAAGAAAATATTATATATTCATGTACATTGAAGCAAAATATAAAAGGCTTGTTTATATTATCTGAATACTAAAAAGCACTTAAGCAGAATTATTATTCTTATTACATAGTAACTTAATTTTAAAAATTGTTGACTGTATCCTTGCTGATCCTATATCACTCATACTTTCTAAAAATATATACTTTTTATAATTTCATCTTATAATTTATGTCTGCATAAAATATCTGTTTCCTTTTTAAAGTTATGTATTGTGGTTATGCGTTTTGACATTTTCAACACTTTTAATTGACCATAAGGAGAAAACTTGTGATAGGGTGCAGAAATACCAAGTTTATTTAAAGCCAAACATGCTACAGTAGAACTTCTTTCAATTTTGTGTTTTTTCGTATTGAAATTGTAAATATTTTAGCTTGAATATTGTGTTGGCAGATATTTTGTCCCCGTGAAAAGTACCTTTTTTTTGGCACTGATTTGTATGAGGCAAAATGCATTCAATACCTTGTCTCTAATTATAATTTTTAGTATTTTATTAAATCTAGATATTTCAAAGTCATAGATCTTTTCAATTTTATTCCACCTAGTATAAAATAGCCATATGTAAAATTTAATTTTTCCAATTAAAAATGAGAATTCTAGCAAAAGATGCTTTCTAGATTGGCCTGTTGTGAAGCATAACTGCAGAATGCTGGATTACGTCTCAGCCAGTTGAAGCCGCGTCTCCACAGGGTTATTGCACAGATGTCCTGCCTTATGTGTTGTCCAGTTTCCATGGAGAAATCCTTTGGCATCTCTTCTCTTGAATTCTGGACTAAAGGTTCCTAACTACAGCAGCATTCGTAGGACCTACTTCCCGAATGTTCAAGATCACTGCAGGGCCCTGTGTTGACTTTCAGAGTCAAGTCTTCCAAAGCTCAAACATTTCTGCAGCCTGTTTGATGATGAGCTGCAGACAGAAAGTGCCAGGGCTGAGCCGCAGTGCTTCTTATTAAAGTCACTGTTGGCTCTGAACCAGTTCCTGTGTGTGTGTGTGTGTGTGTGAGTGTGAATTCCGACAACTGTAACTCTTTGGGACACGTCTATGAATTGTATGCCCCACAACAATGTCAAATAAAACTTGAATTCATGGGTTTTATTTTAGCAAGAACCTTGCTTTCACCGTGAGACTATATTGTACCAAGTTCTGCATTTGTATTATTGTCACTCAGTCATGTAAACACTGGAGCAAGGAGCAATAAAGTCACACGCTTGGGACCCTTTCCCCACCACGCGGGCCACTCACCGTCCTATGACAACGCCCTGCGGGGCCTTCCCTCCCGGCCCGCCGCCCTCTCTCCCACCAGCAGGTGTCCCCGTGGCTGGACAGGAGCTCTAGCGCACGGTTCTGATCAACTTCAAAGTGACGCCGTAACTTCCCCGTACTATCCGTGTCAGATAAAAACCTGACCTAGTTTTCCTGTATTAGGATGCGGGACTCAAGTTGTAGCAGTTAGATTGTTATGTTTGTTCTGTATTTCTCCTTTTGATCAGTGTATTTATATTTGTGTTGTACTCAGAGTTACAATGTTTACTTACACTGTCTGATGTTTAGTTCATTTTGAGTCTCAAATATTCATGTTATACTAGAGCCCTTTATGTCAGATGTATTTATTATTATGCTTCCTGCTGCATTTAGGTTGGCTCGGAGGAGTTCGGTGGGTAGAAGATCAGGTGAAATGTGGGCACTCTGGGGCCTGTGCCATCAAGCCGGGGACCAGAGCTACCTGGGGTTGTCGGGGCATCGCCCTCACTCTCTAAGGCGCCTCCGGTCCATCCCAGCCCTGAAGTCCTGACTTAAGTGCGGTCCTTCTGAGATGCTCCCTGATCCCGGTGGGCTCTAGCCTGGGCTGCCAGGGCTGGCATCTCGCAGAAAGTGACACTTTCCTTGGAGGTGAGGTCAGAGCAACCCTGCCTTCCCGGGAGACTCCCTCAGGTCACCAGCCCTGGAGGACTCTGGACACTTGCTGCAGGGCCTTGGATCCTCATAAGAAGCTGCGGACCACGACACCCTCCTGTGGCAGGACCAGATGGGGGGATGGGAACACAGTGAGATACAGAGGGAGAGGGGAAGAGTGAGGGGGAGAGGGGGAGAGAGAGATGGAGAGGGGAAGAGAGAGATGGAGAGGGGGAGAGAGAGATGGAGAGGGGGAGAGAGAGATGGAGAGGGGGAGAGAGAGATGGAGAGGGGAAGAGAGAGATGGAGGGGGGGGAGAGACAGATGGAGAGGGGGAGATACAGAGGGAGAGGGGGAGAGAAAGATGGAGAGGGGAAGAGAGAGATGGAGAGGGGAGAGAGAGATGGAGAGGGGAGAGAGAGATGGAGAGGGGAGAGAGAGAGATGGAGAGGGGAGAGAGAGATGGAGAGGGGAGAGAGAGATGGAGAGGGGGAGAGACAGATGGAGAGGGGAGAGAGAGAGATGGAGAGGGGCAGAGAGAGATGGAGAGGGGCAGAGAGAGATGGAGGGGGGTGGAGAGAGAGATGGAGAGGGGGGGAGAGACAGATGGAGAGGGGGAGATACAGAGGGAGAGGGGGAGAGAAAGATGGAGAGGGGAAGAGAGAGATGGAGATGGGGAGAGAGAGATGGAGAGGGGGAGAGAGAGATGGAGAGGGGGAGAGACAGAGAGAGACAGTGAGATACAGATGGAGAGGGGGAGAGAAAGATGGAGAGGGGAAGAGAGAGATGGAGAGGGGAAGAGAGAGATGGAGAGGGGAAGAGAGAGATGGAGAGGGGAGAGAGAGATGGAGAGGGGAGAGAGAGATGGAGAGGGGAAGAGAGAGATGGAGAGGGGGAGAGAGAGATGGAGAGGGGGAGAGAGAGATGGAGAGGGGGAGAGACAGATGGAGAGGGGGAGAGACAGATGGAGAGGGGGAGAGACAGATGGAGAGGGGAGAGAGAGAGATGGAGAAGGGGAGAGACAGATGGAGAGGGGGAGAGACAGATGGAGAGGGGAGAGACAGATGGAGAGGGGGAGAGAGAGATGGAGAGGGGGAGAGAGAGATGAAGAGGGGGAGAGACAGATGGAGAGGGGCAGAGACAGATGGAGAGGGGGAGAGAGAGATGGAGAGGGGGAGAGAGAGATGGAGAGGGGGAGAGAGAGATGGAGAGGGGGAGAGAGAGATGGAGAGGGGGAGAGAGAGATGGAGAGGGGGAGAGACAGATGGAGAGGGGGAGAGAGAGATGGAGAGGGGGAGAGAGAGATGGAGAGGGGGAGAGGCAGATGGAGAGGGGGAGAGGCAGATGGAGAGGGGGAGAGACAGATGGAGAGGGGAGAGAGAGAGATGGAGAAGGGGAGAGACAGATGGAGAGGGGGAGAGACAGATGGAGAGGGGAGAGACAGATGGAGAGGGGGAGAGAGAGATGAAGAGGGGGAGAGAGAGATGAAGAGGGGGAGAGACAGATGGAGAGGGGCAGAGACAGATGGAGAGGGGGAGAGAGAGATGGAGAGGGGGAGAGACAGATGGAGAGGGGGAGAGAGAGATGGAGAGGGGGAGAGACAGATGGAGAGGGGGAGAGAGAGATGGAGAGGGGGAGAGAGAGATGGAGAGGGGGAGAGAGAGATGGAGAGGGGGAGAGAGAGATGGAGAGGGGGAGAGACAGATGGAGAGGGGGAGAGACAGATGGAGAGGGGGAGATACAGAGGGAGAGGGGGAGAGACAGATGGAGAGGGGGAGAGACAGATGGAGAGGGGGAGATACAGAGGGAGAGGGGGAGAGAAAGATGGAGAGGGGAAGAGAGAGAGAGACAGTGACAGGGGGAGAGAGAGAGGGGAGGGGAGAGAGAGATGGAGAGGGAGAGAGAGAGAGAGAGTGAGATACAGACAGAGAGGGGGAGAGAGACAGTGAGAGGGGGAGAGACAGATGGAGAGGGGGGGAGAGAGATGGAGAGGGGGAGAGACAGAGAGAGAGACAGTGAGAGACAGTGACAGGGGGAAAGAGAGATGGAGAGGGGGAGAGAGAGATGGAGAGGGAGAGACAGATGGAGAGGGGGGGAGAGAGATGGAGAGGGGGAGAGACAGAGAGAGACAGTGAGAGACAGTGACAGGGGGAGAGAGAGATGGAGAGGGGGAGAGAGAGATGGAGAGGGAGAGACAGATGGAGAGGGGGGGAGAGAGATGGAGAGGGGGAGAGACAGAGAGAGACAGTGAGAGACAGTGACAGGGGGAGAGAGAGATGGAGAGGGGGAGAGAGAGATGGAGAGGGAGAGAGAGATGGAGAGGGGGAGAGAGAGATGGAGAGGGAGAGAGAGATGGAGAGGGGGAGAGAGAGATGGAGAGGGAGAGAGAGACAGTGAGAGACAGATGGAGAGGGGGAGAGAGAGATGGAGGGGGGAGAGACAGAGATAGTGAGAGAGAGGCAGAGAGAGACAGAGTCAGCCGGGAGATACAGTTAGAGATGGTGAGAGACAGAGGCATGGAGAGAGGGAGCGGAGAGGGAGAGGAAGATCCAGAGAGAGAGAGAGACGGAGATGGAATCAGAGACAATCTGAGCGCCTGCAGGAGCACGGGGCCCGGGGGTCCGCAGAAGCTTGGACTTCATTTCCCGGGATCTCTTTATCGGTGTCCTGAATAGGACCGGCCCAGGGTAGTTCCTCAAGCAACACAGGTTGAAGTGAATTTTACCAATTAAACAGAACTGTGTTTTTCTTAGAAGGTAGTTTCACCGGTGTTCTGTCCGTGTCTACTCCAGTTGCCTTATCGAACTCCTGCCCCGACCCTGATCGCTCCGTCCTTTCCCAGGCGGCCCCAGGAGGAGGAGCCGGCAGTGCTGACCGCAGGCCTCCCGCCCGCCCCGTCGGAACCCGCGGTCGGGTTAAAGGCAGGGAGGCTGGGCGCGCGGCCGTGGGTGCCGCTCCCAGCCCCCGGGGCTCCGACTCAGGTGGGAGGTCTGACTGCTGGCGTGTCCCGGGGAATCTCTGAGACAGGGGATCTGGGCAGGGCGGGGCCGGGAGCGAGGCCTCGGCCCTGAGGCGGCGGTTCTCGGGGAGGGTGGTCCCCAGGCCTCTCAGGCTTGCGGTGCCGCCCCAGGGCGTTACCTTGGCTTTGGCGGGGTTGTTCCCTGCTTCTGGACAATCATGAACTGACGCTCGATTTCCAGCAGAATTACAGCTTTACATGCTCTCTGCATGTTCCTGAGAACTCCATTGGGACATTAAGAACAGATGAGTCAAGCAATTAATTATGCAACACAACTCAAAAGTTCCTAAACTGATTTAAAATACTGATTTAAATTACTCTATCTAAAAGAACTCTCCAAACACTCCCCTAATTTAGCGATGATTCCATCGATTATGGTTCTAGTTATCTATATTAATCTATATCTGTTTGTACAGAAGTCTTCCCTGGTGGCTCAGTGATAAAGAATCTGCCTGCAACGCAAGAGATGCAGGTTCGATCCGTGGGTCAGGAAGATCCCCTGGAGAAGGAAATGGAAGCCCATTCCAGTATTCCTGCCTGCAGAATTCCCACGGACAGAGGAGCCTGGAGGGCTGCAAACCATGGGATCTCAAGAGTTGGAGACACACATAGCAACTAAACCACCACCACCATTTGTACCGAAAGACATGCACATCAATATATATGCATATAAATGTGTATAGATCCGTATAACTATCAATATCTCTCTGCATGTACAAAGAGAAACTTTTTTGGCAAATCAGTATACTGAATTTCCCAATCACTTGTGTGGAGATCACAGACTTCCTGTAACAGAAACCTGCAGGAAACAGAGAAGGAGAAATATGGTTGATATCCCTTATATTTGGGAATCTAGAAAGAAGAGATACAAATGAACTTTCTTACAAAAGAGAAAGAAACAAGCTTTCCGTTGTGGCAGCGGGAAGGAGGGATGGTAGGGGAGCCTGGGAGGGACAGGTACACACTGCTGTATTTGAAATGGACGGCCAGTAGGGATCTACTGTACAGAGCAGGGAGCCCTGCTCAGGGCTGTGTGGCAGCCCAGATTGGCAGGGGAGGGGTGGGGGGAGAGATTGGAGGGGAATGGATAGATGTACATATGTATCTATGGCTGAGTTCCTTCTCTGTTTACCTGAAACTCACAACACTGTTAATCCACTTATCTCAATACAAAAATAGAAAGTTGAAACTAAAGCAGAAACCTGTGGGATTCTGTTTGCGAAGCATCAAAGGAAGCTGGTCGTACCCAGGCCGGCTCTGCCCCCTGCTGCTCCTTCCTGGAACCATCTGAGGCACACTGCAGCTGGAGGCAGCCGGGAGGAGGCTCAGCCTTCACATTTCCCCGAGGGCTAGACCGCAGAGATCCTTGTTCCTGATCTACAGCAACACAATTTAGTGGGAGCTGGAGAATGAGTGGGGATTTGAGGCTTTTGTTTTGGTTTTTAATAAGGAATATTGACTATGGCTTGGCTTATATTTGATTCTTTCCCTCTTTAATAAGAGAAGTTGCATAGGAACTAGCTGCAAAAGGCAAATGACACCATTGTTGGAAACATGGATTCCCACACACTCCTGCCTGGTCCCCCCACCCCTGGAACTTAGAGAAGACACATGACCCCTCCAGGCCTTGCTGTCCTGCCTGTAAGCTGGAGACAAGAATGAGAAAACTTCAGGGTTTCTGTGAGGATTAAATGCATATAACCAGCCTGGACATGAAGAATAAACATTAAAACAGAAGTTTTTTTTTAAGAAAAGTATAAATTTTAGCTACTATTTGTGATTGTGTCTTGTGAGTTGAAGTCGTCACCATGTGGTCAGGTGAGGTGGTCAGGCAGGCAGGGATCCCACCAGTCCTGCCCCAAGGCCGTGGACCCACTCGAGTGTGGTCGTGTGAGTGTGCATGGGTGTGGTGCAGCCTGAGAGCAGGGACAGATGGGGATGGGTGAGCACCTTCCAGCCAGGTGGCCTGGGCTGAGTGACACAC
This sequence comes from Muntiacus reevesi, assembly GCF_963930625.1. NCBI lineage: Eukaryota > Metazoa > Chordata > Mammalia > Artiodactyla > Cervidae > Muntiacus > Muntiacus reevesi. The sequence goes on along the minus strand of NC_089252.1, from coordinate 2,403,368 downwards.
GGCTCTTCCTCACAGAAAGCCATCCATCCGTGTGGTCTGGAAAGTGCAGAAAGATGAGTCATGACGTAGCGATGACAGAGGTGAAGCCAGCAGAGTCTTTGGGCTCTGTCTGCAGATGCCGCCCACACTTCCTGCCCCGCTGGGATTCCTCCAGCGCTAGCAGCGCCCCCCAGACTCCTCATGCACGGAAGGGATGAGGTCCATCAACAAGTGAGGGGTGGGACACCTGCTCACAAAAGGAGGCCCTGATTGGCTGCTTAAGACAAAGAAAACCCACCTCCTTGTCCAGCTTCCTCCTGCCTGAGCATCACCCCCAAAACACACAGAGAGTGGTACGCATGTTATCAGAACTTGATTGTTACCAGTTTGCTAGGAATAGCTCATGATTTTCTTCCTCTGAAAAGATAATAGGACTCTCCACAGAGGATGCCAAATTTAGATTGATTTACCCCTTAACAGTCTCAGCACAAGGGGATGAGGAAGGGAACCTCAAGGAATGGTTTTAAGTGATTGACATGGTTTTAAGTGATCCATGGAAGGTCAGGACCCCAGAACCGGGGAGGAGAACAGGGTGGGAAAGTACCCACGCTTTGGAGACAGGTCCTGGCCAGTTATGGTCTGGCCATGTGGCCTTTGACCACTCCGTGGCCTCTTTGAGATCCTTCATCAGTAAATTGGAGATAACAATATTTACTTCCAGCCACCAGAGCACCAGGAGGACGCCATGGAGCCAGTAAACTGATGCTTGTAAGGATTACTTTTTTATATATTACATTTACATAATATATGTGTTACATCTAATAAAATTTATATACTATATATAATAAGATTTCACCAATGTAAAATCACATAAATAAGGGTAATAAAGAAGTGAATTCAGTCATGGAGCTATTAATAATAATCTTCTCTTTTCAGTATTTTTACAAAGTATATTTTTAATGTTTTCTAGTATAAAATGAATACCCGGGACCCAGAACTTTAGGATCAAAAATCTACTTGATGAGTGAGCCATTCCTAGTCCTCAGGATCAGATGAGTTCCTCTAGTAAAGCTCCAACTTTCTTCCTGTTCTGGTCCAGAGATGACAGAATTTGTCACCGAGGGCATCCTCCGACTGGCCTGTGTGTGAGAAATGTAACCGAGGCCAACGCAGGCGGCAGGGACAGTGGCCCCGGCCGTCACGGACCACGCCTCTGCAGCTCTGCAATGATGAGGGTCTGGGGGCTACTGTTCCCTTCCACTCCTGAGGCTCACTCTGCTTTGGGGGTGTGATGGTGCTGTAGTTTGCAGAGCCTGTTCTCATTTGTTTTAATGTTACATAGTCCACTTTATCGAGGTTTGGAGGAGTTGGCATTTATCAAAGCACGAATTCGGAACGGTTTTGTTTTTCAGCATTCGTCTTGTGAGCACTGCCAAGGTCACTAACAGGGAGCGGTTGTCTAAACAGAGCCACGGGTGGGGACGGTTCACGTCCCCAGTTCCCTTTCCATCAGCCTCTGAGCGAGCCCGGGCTTGGGGCACTTTATGAACATGAAAACCCTACGGAAGCATGCTGCTGAGCCTCCCTTCATCCTCAGCAGCTTTTCTTACTTGCAGGAAGCACTGGCCCCTCAGATAGCGCAGCAGTGGCCGCCAGGCTCCTAATGGGAGGACACATGCCAAGTTCAGGGTTCGCGTTCCCGCCATGCTGGTCCACCCAGACCCGCGTTCCCTTCCTCCTGCAGGGCTGGAGACAGTGCTCGGAACAGGGTGGTGTGGCTCAGATTATTCTAATTGTGGGCTCTGCTGCGCGTCCCTGCAAACCCATCATTTCAGAAAATGCACTTTCTATGGAAAAAAGTAGGGAAGACCACTAGACCATTCAGGTATGACCTAAATCAAATCCCTTATGACTGTACAGTGGAAGTGAGAAATAGATTTAAGGGACTAGATCTGATAGACAGAGAGCTTGATGAACTATGGACGGAGGTTCATGACATTGTACAGGAGACAGGGATCAAGACCATCCCCATGGAAAAGAAATGCAAAAAGGCAAAATGGCTGTCTGAGGAGGCCTTACAAATAGCTGTGAAAAGAAGAGAAGTGAAAAGCAAAGGAGAAAAGGAAAGATATTCCCATTTGAATGCAGAGTTCCAAAGAATAGCAAGGAGAGAAGAAAACCTCCCTCAGCGATCAATGCAAAGAAATAGAGGAAAACAACAGAATGGGAAAGACTAGAGATCTCTTCAAGAAAATTAGATACCAAAGGAACATTTCATGCAAAGATGGGCTCGATAAAGGACAGAAATAGTATGGACCTAACAGAAGCAGAAGATATTAAGAAGAGGTAGCAAGAATACACAGAAAAACTGTACAAAAAAGATCTTCACGACCCAGATAATCATGATGGTGTGATCACTCACCTAGAGCCAGACATCCTGGAATGTGAAGTCAAGTGGGCCTTAGAAAGCATCACTACAAACAAAGCTAGTGGAGGTGATGGAATTCCAGTTGAGCTATTTCAAATCCTGAAAGATGATGCTGTGAAAGTGACGCACTCAATATGCCAGCAAATTTGGAAAACTCAGCAGTGGCCACAGGACTGGGAAAGGTCAGTTTTCATTCCAATCCCAAAGAATGCTCAAACTACCACACAATTACACTCATCTCACACGCTAGTAAAGTAATGCTCAAAATTCTCCAAGCCAGGCTTCAGCAATACGTGAACCATGAACTTCTAGATGTTCAAGCTAGTTTTAGAAAAGGCAGAGGAACCAGAGATCAAATTGCCAATATCCACTGGATCATCAAAAAAGCAAGAGAGTTCCATAAAAACATCTACTTCTGCTTTACTGACTATGCCAAAACCTTTTACTGTGTGGATCACAATAAACTGTGGGAAATTCTTCAAGAGATGGGAATATGAGACCACCCGATCTGCCTCTTGAGAAACGTGTATGCAGGTCAGGAAGCAACAGTTAGAACTGAACATGGAACAACAGACTGGTTCCAAATAGGAAAAGGAGTACGTCAAGGCTGTATATTGTCACCCTGCTTATTTAACTTATATGCAGAGTACATCATCAGAAATGCTGGGCTGGAAGAAGCACAAGCTGGAATTAAGATTGCCGGGAGAAATATCAATAACCTCAGATATGCAGATGACACCACCCTTATGGCAGAAAGTGAAGAGGAACTAAAGAGCCTCTTGATGAAAGTGAAAGAAGAGAGTGAAAAAGTTGGCTTAAAGTTCAACATTCAGAAAACTAAGATAGCATCTGGTCCCATCATTTCATGGGAAATAGATGGGGAAACAGTGGAAACAGTGTCAGACTTTATTTTTTCGGGCTCCAAAATCACTGCAGATGGTGATTGCAGCCATGAAATGAAATGAAGCTTACTCCTTGGAAGGAAAGTTATGACCAACCTAGACAGCATATTAAAAAGCAGAGACATTACTTCGCCAACAAAGGTCAGTCTAGTCAAGGCTATGATTTTTCCAGTAGTCATGTATGGATGTGAGAGTTGAATTGTGAAGAAAGCTGAGCACTGAAGAATTAATGTTTTTGAACTGTGGTTTTGGAGAAGACTCTTGAGAGTCCCTTGGACTGGGAGGAGATCAAACCAGTCCATCCTAAAGGAGATCAGTCCTGGGTGTGTGTTCATTGGAAGGACTGATGCTGAAGCTGAAACTCCAATACTTTGGCCACCTGATGTGAAGAGCTGACTCATTGGAAAAGACCCTGATGTTGGGAAAGATTGATGGCAGGAGGAGAAGGGGATGACAGAGGATGAGATGGTTGGATGGCATCACTGACTCAGTGGACATGAGTTGAACAAGCTCTGGGAGATGGTGAAGGACAGGGAAGCCTGGCATGCGGCGGTCCTTGGGGTCACAACGAGTTTGACACGACTGAGCGACTGAACAACAAAGCCCACCCGCGGATGCTTCTGAGAATTTGGAGCTCAGGTTAACAACCCTGTGAGCAGTAGGAAAGACAGGGCTTGCTATTGTTCCCGGCAATCGTGATGACAGTCGTATGCAGTTACGTAAATCTGTCCCCTGATGGTAGATGAGAGACATTCTAGGTGCCCAAGTTCACATTCACGACTATCTCCACGTGAGATCTGACCTATGTTTGTATTTTATTGTGAGGCAGTTGCGTTTATCAAGAAGGTTTTCTGCGCTGCTGATGTAAATCCTATTACACATCCATAAATATTGATGAGTGTCAAAATGAATGTCCTCTGACACCCACAGAGCTTACATCAAAGCAAAAATCCATTTTTTCTGAAGCCTTTGGGCATTAAGCTGTATCATCGTAAACCGGAAGAATTACAAATTTTTATAATTAAATTGACATAAATATACAATATGTGATTCTTGGCTGCATCTCCTGGCTGGCTTTGTCTTCATGTCTAAAAGGATGTTCTGATGCTTGGCCACTGTATCTGGTACCCACAGCTGCAAACATCACGTAATAGACATTTTTGTTATGAGCATCCTCAGACACTCAGTGGCTTCATCAGCCATCACCCCATGGGGCTCAGAACCAGGCTGGACTCTGACGTTTGCTCCAGCTCAAGCATTCAGGGTTCAGATGAGGGTCCTGGGGGCCCCAGAGGCCAGCACACCATCCTGTCCTCCAGATGAAGATGAAGGTCAGAGAGCAGAGTCCATGGCTTGTGCTTCTCCAGGCGTGGGGTCTTGTCTCTCCCAGAAATTTGCCAAAGCAGAGCACTGGTCAAGCTCAAAGCTAAGAAATGGGGAAACACATTGCTTTTCTTCAGTGGGAGGAATTGCAAGGTCACACGTCAGGGAGCATGAACACTGGGGGACGTGGAAAATTGGAGCAGCAAACTCATCAGCTGCAGTGACTCACGTACCTGCATCCTGTCCACCGGGAGCAGAAAGCCAGTCCTTCCCCGAAGAGCTGGTGTCCACAAGGTCATGGGCAACACCCTGGTCTACACGAGGACCTGCTTCACCACTGGGTCATTTGACATTCACCGGTTCTCTCTTGTTCATCCTCTTTCATCTCTCCCTATATTTCTCTGAAACAGTTATAAGCCAAAGTTATTCCTGGATTCATGTTGAAAAACCTGTTATGATCAAAACAAATTAACTGGTTCCTTCAGAGAAGCCTGAGAAAGTTCACCTGTGCATCATGATTTCACAACAGTAAGGATCTGTCTTAACATGCACGGTTCAAAACTGAACCTGAAGGGCTTCATGTTAAAGACAAGTTTGTTGTTACTTTCATTGTTTCCAGTGTTTAGTTAGCACAAATTTTTACTCATGGGCTCAACCATCGAATAATGATGAAAACCATTTAACGTCTAGATTTAACTAAGACCTAATGATAGAATCATGTGTTACATATTTCCTGGTTTTCATTGAAATTGTGAACTAAAGAGCCTCTTGATGAAGGTAAAAGAGGAGCATGAAAAAGCTGGCTTAAAACTCAACCTTCAAAAACTAAGATCATGGCATCCAGTCCTATCACTTCATGGCAAATAGATGGGGAAGCAATGGAAACAGTGTCAGACTTTATTTTCTTGGGCTCCAAAATCACTGCAGATGGTGACTGCAGCCATGAAATAGAAAGACATTTCTCCTTGGAAAAAAAGCTATGACCAACCTAGACAGCATATTAAAAAGCAGAGACATTACTTTGCCAACAAAAGTTCGTCTAGTCAAAGCTATGGTTTTTCCCGTAGTCATGTACGGATGTGAGAGTTGGACCATAAAGAAAGCTGGGCACTGAAGAATTGATGCTTTTGAACTGTTGTGTTGGAGAAGACTCTTGAGAATCCCTTGGACTGCAAGATCAAACTAGTCCATCCTAAAGGAAATCAGTCCTGAATATTCATTGGAAGGACTGATGCTGAAGCGCCAGTACTTTGGCCACCTGATTCAAAGAACTGATTCATTGGAAGAAATCCTGATGCTGGGAAAGATTGAGGACAAGAGGAGAAGGGGATGAGAGAGAACAAGATGAATGGATGGCATCACTGACTCAACGGACATGAGTTTGAGCAAACTCCAGGAGATGGTGAAGGACAGGGGGGGTTGGTGTGCTGCAGTCCATGGGGTTACAAAGAGTTGGACACAACTTAGTGCCTTAACAACGAGAGGAAAACTGTGAGGCCTAAGTTACCTGAAGCCTCCTGAAACTTCACCCAGAGTGCTCCTGCGGTGTAGCTAACCCTGAGCTTGTCCTTGTGTCCTCCGCCTGCAGTCAGCCTCCGAGCACCACTCTGAGTGGCCCAGGCGCGTCTTGTGGGTCGTTGACGAGTGAGAAGGTGAGTGCGCAGGATTCCTCGGTGAGGTCACCTTGGTGAGTTGAGAGTCAGAGGGAACTCTGGCGCTGTCAGTGCTGAGACCGAGCCGCAGATCACAGGGCGGGGAGGGGTGCTGTCTCCGTCGGCGTCTTCCCTGGTTGCAAAAGGCCTTGCTCCACCTGCAGCCCGACCGCAGGCTCCGTTTCCCCATCGCCATCACTGCACGGCCTGGGATCTTCTGTACTGCGCCTCCCGTGTCTGCATTCTTGTGTCTCTGCTCTTTCTCCATAAACACGCTGCTCTGAAAATCAGCCCAATAAGATTTTGACTGGGTTTTCCAAGCCTAGCTCAGACCCACGTTGCCGTTAACGGCCACAGAGAGTGGGAGCTGAGTTTCCCCTCACTGACCACTCCCACGGGGTCAGGAACGTGGGGCTTAATTCCATGGTTGTCCATTTCTCTGCAAGGCTTCGAGTCCTGGAAGGGTAGGAACAGACCAGACACGGTCCTGCACCTTCATGGAAACCGCGTCCGTGGCATGGTGTTTCTCGCACACGTCTACCACTGTTCAGTCAATTTTCAGTTTGCACAGGCATCACTGTCCACATGCCTTCTCTTAGCTCCCAGGGAGCAGCCCCCCGGTCCTGTCTGCCCCAGGGCCCCCTGCCCTTCTGCCTTTATTGTGTCCTCTTCTTTCCGACCAGTCCCTGCTGAGGGGATCGAGGGCTTGGGACCCTGCTTCTCTCTCTCTTTTCTTGACCAGGTCCTTCAGTCACTTGATTTTAAGTATCATCTGTGCATTAATTGACTCTGAAATGTCTGTATCCGGAAAGGTCGCCATTTCCCGGAGTTCTGGGCTCACATATCCAACGGCCCTAATGCTTGGACCTCAAGTGAAGTCCTGGGTCTCAATGTGGCCAACACAACTATCGATGCCCTCAGCTCCCTGTCCACGCGTCTCCTTTCCTGTCCAGTGAGGGGCAGCGCTGTGCATGCCCTTGCTCGGACCATAAACAACTTCTGATCTCCTCTTATCTTACCTCCCATCCAGTCTGTAGATAATTTCTTTAGCTCTGACTTCACCATATATCCTGGTTCCCACTGATGTTTATCACCTCGACTGCAAACGAAGCTGCGCCCAGCTTGCTCCTTACTCCTCTAGAGCAGCCTCATGATGCTCCTCCCTGCCTCCCTGGGGTCCTTCCAGAGCCCCCTCCTTCAGCAGGGTGGGGGCAGAGAAAGCCATGGAGCACATGCAGGGATGGGCTGTGAGCGCTCAGCTTCACAGAAGTTACTCTTTCTTCGTGGTCACCTGAGTGTGTCCTCTGCTTTCCCACCTCTGTCCCTGTTGCTCTTACAATCACTCTTCTCTGGCTTTACAAAAGAAAGCCACACCTCCACCCTCCCCAGATCTCATCGCCAAACGTTATCCCACCATGAAAGCCCTCAAGAAACCAAACAAAGGAGCAATTGTAAAATGAGTTTTTCCTGGGAGAGTTTCAAGAAAGCAAAGTCAAAACTAGCTGCAGTGAGAAGTCCCAAGAAAACCTGATCTGGCCCATGTTATAAATTTACAGCAAGGTTTCTACTGTACCCACAAGTAGACAGATTGATAGGTATGGCAAAGTATCTGCCAGTGTATCTATGGAGTCATCTATTCGTCATAGAGCAAACTATTAACCAGAAGTAAGCAGGCAGCAATGCATGTTCATCTGGGCTAAGAAAACAAAGGGAGGCTTCATGTTGCGAAATCAACAGAGGCCTTCCAAGCGAGAGCAAGAGAAGGCTGCTCATTCAGAACTCAAGTAACTATCCTGGTTATGAAAATGAGAAAATACAGAGTGAGGTCCAATACCTCCCCCAGGCCATATAGCTGTAACTTATAAACTTGAGACCTGCACAAAAGTCCATGTGCGCTCTAAATCAGCCGTGTCCGACTCGTTGCGACCCTATGGACTGAAACCTGCCAGTCTCCTCTGTCCATAGATTCTCCAGGCAACAATACTGGAGGGGGTTGCCATGCCCTCCTCCCTCTTCCTGACCCACGGATCGAACCCGGGTCTCCTGAATTGGCAGGTGGATTCGAGTCTCCCGCATTGGCGTGTGGACTCTTTACCGTCTGAGTTACGAGGAAAGCCCCATGCTTGCTGTTTTTTAAAACTCAAAGTGGGTAGCAGAGAAAGTGCCTGGACATAGCTGGCTGCTGACAGGTAGGGAGCATTCCAGCCCCACCCCCCACAAATTACTGCTAAATGCCAGCTAATAGACAGAAATCTCCTTCAACTATGGCATAAGGATTGGAACAATCAAAACCTCTTACCCTTGAAAAGCATCTTGCAGGTCCTGAAAAGATAGAATTAAAAGTTGTCTCCCACATAAATCACAGCAGCTGTTCTTAAAGATTAAGTAAATGTACTTTTTTAGTGACAAAGAGTGTAGCATGTGCATTAAATAAATAGTGAAGGAAAGGGTTTAGCACATTTCTCCTGAGAGTAAATGAAAAGTCATCCCCTTCATGTTTATTTGGGTGTTTTCATGACAAAAGAAGATGACCATACAGTATCGTGTTCTAAAGAAAATTGTAATGGCTTCTTGTTTAAGTAAGAATAATGTGCCCCACGAATATCAATCCATTTCACCAGACACAATAATTGGGCGTTTGGAGACACATTCTTTAAACTTTATCTCCTGTCCCTACTCCCCATCCTTACAAAGTTTCAGAAGAAATACTTGAACAGAGAGTCAAGACTCCATTAAAACCAAAAGAAAAGAGAAAGAGTAACCCTATTTCAGCATTCCCTAAACTCTAAGACAATGCTATTACCTGGAGGACAAAGTGATAAACCCAATCTGCTTTTCAATTACCACCTTTAAATAGCTGCATTATAAATAACCTCCTCCAATCAGTGGCACAAGAAGTGACTTAAATGGTATTTATAGCCACTTAGATTAGTTCATCTTTAAGAGAAGAGACTAGGAACAAGCATATAATACTTTCTTATAAACATTTTTATTTTTTAAGTGTTTATTTGTGTGTTATCTGAAGGGTTTCCTTTGCTGTTTTTTTTTTCTAATGTTCTTATCATTTAAGGTAATACAATGTAAAAGCATAAATAGCCTAGGAAAATTCCTTAACTTTTGAAGACTTGATTTGTATAATGGATCCATATTTGCTGTGTCAGCTATCATAAATTTAATCATAAATATCATGATATTCTTCAATACATTATTAATTTAAAAGTGCCCATTACTTTTGCCCATGTAATTTGCACCATAATGGACAAAAAACTGAGCAGAGCAGAGGTTGGTCAACTGAATGTTTAAAGTGACAAATGTTTCATTTGCTGAAATGGATTAAACATGAAGGAAGAGAACTTGTTTATAAAAGAAAGCTTGTTGGATAAGATGGGTCATTTGGAGCACATAATAACGGCACATCTTTTCCCTATAAACAGCACACCTCTGCCCTAGGGCATTACCTGCCGCCCTGACTTACCTGCTGTGAAGTCTTGGGGACACTTTGAGGGTGCCCCAATAACTGCACATGTATAGATTCATTTTATTACAGACATAGACAAGGCAGTGTCTGCATCTGTGTGGACTGAAGCCTCGGTGTGGACATGCAGTCAGCAAGCAAAGCGCTCAGAACAACAGGAGGGAGCAAAGTGTAAGGACTAAGCCTCGGGGTCACCTGTGAGGGTGAAAGAGACCCGGCTCCATCACCACTGAGGCATCTTCTTTGTTTACAGACTTAGAGCTCCGGACACGGAGCTGCTCTGCTTGGTCAGGGCCTCCTGCCCCTGACACAGAGCACAGAGCTGGCCCCTTGCTGTGTCCCGGGAGCTGGTGGACAAGACCATGTCACTCAGCTCTGGACTGGGGGAGTCTGGCCCCGAGGCTGCTGGAACCTCCCCTCACCTCCTCTGCGTGCTGTTTCCTGACCCGTGGGATGCAAAGGCCCGTGGGAGGACTTGGGGTGACCCAGTGGAGGTGGGGTCACTAAGTGAGCGGCTTGGGGTCACTAAGTGGGGTCACCTGGAGTGGCTGGGTGGAGGAGAATGGCCCCTCTTCTCCCCTTCCCACCATCAGTGCTGGATGGATATGAACTAGAAATCGGAATTGTGTCGTGTTTAGCCATTGAGAGCCAGGAAATTATTTTAACAGCACAGAGCCTGTCTGGCCTGATACACATGCTATCTAATTGTTCTCCAGGTATTTTCATTATTATGCTCATGTCCTGTCAACAGGCGTTGAAATGAATGATTGTCTGACACACACTCTCACTAAGGCTGCATGCTATTGAACTTTTTAAAACGTGCCATCCCTGTCAAACCAGGGCTGTTGCTGCGGCATACTGTGGGTCTGGTTAGGGCTGATTTCCAGCATCCTTCCTGTGCTCACTGCCCATTAGACAGTCCTCTGTGAATTGCCTGCTTACATGTTCCAGGGGTGACGCTGGGATCCTGGTAAGCGGGAGATGGAGACACAGGTTCCCTGGACCTGTTCTGTTATGTCCCCTCCGAAGACTGACCACTGCAGAGGCTGAGACAGGTTCAAGGACCAGGGAAGGAGTCCTTTGAGAAGAAGGGAAGGGACTGCTAGAACATCTTCCAGCTGTCAGGATTCTGCTGAGGGCCCACTGGAGTGACTGTGGCTGGTGGTAGCTTTGCCAGGAGGAGAATCACAGTGAAAAGAGAAGCCAGCCAGACACACAGACCCCGTGGATCCTGCAGCTTGGCTGAGTAAGGATGCTCAGGCACGTCTGTCTACCTGTGCTTCCCTTCCACCCCACCTGATGGGTGTTCCTGCTGGACGGCTCTTCTCTCTTCACTGATCAGAATATAATTTAATCTGTGAAAACTATTGATACTGAACTGTCTAAAATCCTGAAATACATTCCTGCAGAGTATGAACAGAAAGAAAGTGGAAACATCGCCTAGATTAATAATATGCTTTGCGCCTGTCATTGGAGAAACGACCATAGTCAGACTGTCAAGCACTGTCCAAGTGTCCCTGGAAACTCACACATGAAAGAAATGCTTCCATTAACTTTTGCTCCAAAACCACCCAGTGTAACGCTCTTCATGGGTGTGTCCCTCTTTACAAGGAATATTGGTTTTCAATTACCTTCTCTAACAAATTGAGAGGCTTTTACTGTGACTTAGCGTGTGTTTTTATCTTAGGTTATTCAGATGTGTTTAATATCCACCTAACAGAACTTGGGGAGAACGTGCTCTATGCTGACAAATACCCTCTCACCCTGAAGTTCTGGTCCTCACCCCCTGAAGTACAGGGGCAAGGTTTGAAGAGGAATCGGTCACGGAGCGTCTGTTGTCCCTGGCGTTTCTCCCCTCCTGGATGGAGCCGAGGGTCCGGGGCACTGAGGTTGGACATGACACAGGTCCCTAAACTGACGTTATCCAGATCTTGACATATGCTGTTGACACCTCCCCACCCTCCTGGAAGAACCAGGAGCCAATTTGTTCTTCTCTTTTTTCACCCCACTCTATCTAATCCACCAACAATTTCTATCAACCTTCACCCCCAGATGCACCAAAGCCATTGAGGTGTCTCCATCTCCTCCTCCTTCCATCCTTGTTCAAGCCCCCCTCCCCAGGTCCAAACTGCAGCGACCCAGTGACCTCCGACCTTGTTCCATGCATCCTCACCTCCACTCAGCAACCAGAACTTGTTTTACAGAAAAACTCTTCCTTTGTCCACTGGGACATTGCCAGAGACTTCAGCACTTTTCATTCCTCTTAGAACAAGCTCCAAACAATTCCACATTTCAAAGTCCCCGCGACGTGGCCCCTCCTTCTAGCTGACGTCATTGTGGACCACCTCCCACTTCTCACTGACTCAGCCGCCGGCTCTTGCTGGTCCAAAAGGACTCAGCTCCTGCCTGGTCCGGGCGGTGATGCTGGTCTCCCCAGGGCTCTGTGCTTCCTTCCTGCTTCAATAGCAAGGCTTTTATGCCATCTTTTTTTTTTTTGTCAGAGGGAGGGTGCTAACCACACAATGTAAAATAACTTCCCCACCACTGACCGGTCACACTGTTCACCTTCTCCACAGCCTCTAAGGGGGCTCACATGTTAACTTATGTTGCTATTTACTGTTGATTTGTTTACTGTCATTCTGCATCCCCCAAAGTGGTTCCTAAGTTCTGCATAGGGAAGGGCCTCTCCAGTCTGAAGCTTATGTCTCAGTGCCTTGCAGTGTACTAACCACCTGGCACCATTTAATAAATGCACAGGACGTAAATGAATAATCAACCTTGTTGGCCTGGGGGATTGCTTTCTTTGAGAGAGTTCAGACATTTTCAGGAATATATTATAATCGGGCTGAGAAACATTATATCCAATCAATACAGTGAATAAGAATGAGATACGCTTATTTACTTTGTGTTTACTTCATATGGGCTAGAGCTGCAATCACTCAAAATAGATCTGTAGCTTGTAGCCAGTGATGAAGAGATCCTTTCTGTCGTTGACAGGATTCTTGAGGAGAAAAATCAGTCTCAAATCATCTGTGTTTTAATTGTCTTGGTGGCGGTATATTCTCCACTTTTCTTGTGCATGCGCTAAGTCGCTCCAATGGTGTCCTACTCTTTGTGACCCCATGGACGATAGCCCACTGAGCTCTCTGTCCATGGGATTCTCCAGGCAAGGACACGGCTGTTTTCTGCCATCCATGCCCTTCTCTGGGGGGTCTTCCAGACCCAGGGCTGAACCCGCATCTCCTGCATTGGCAGGTGGTGCTTTATCACTAGCGCCACCTGGGAAGCCCATTCTCCACCTTCTGCCTCTCGTAAATGTGCCATGTGCCCACATGGGGTCACCTAAGCTAAGTAAAACATGATTTTTAGATCAGAGTAGGGAGATGGCCAATGTTTCCCGAACTTCTCTGGAGAGGCTTCGTGCCTTCTGAAAAAGGTGTATGTTACACAGTTTTGAAAACAGAGAGTTTTCTTGAGATTGCACCTGCAGAGTGTGACAGCAAGGGGTATTCAGAGAAAGAAAATCACACGACTGTTTCCATGGGAACTGACAGAGGTGTGTTTTGAATTCCTCTGGAGAATAGCAATTGTAAGTAAACTGTCAGTCTCCCAAGTTTACTTGAAGGTCATTGCTATAAGCCCCCAGCAAACAGACCATGAGAGTCTGGCTGTCCACACTGGCCGTGTCAATGGTGATCAATACCCATTGTGAGAGGCCTGACGCGCCAGACGGGTGAAACCATCACTCAATAAGCTTTCAGAGGGAGACCCAATCCAAACTGGAGGGTGGAATTTCAAACCGATTAATAATTAAGTATCTACTGGACTTGGCGTCCAAAGGATTGACAAACATGTAAAAGAATAAGCCCTTCCCTGAGTATACTACATTTGCCCATGACAAAATTTTTAATATACTTCCTAGGTTGGGTTTTATTCATTTAAACAATTATTAATTAAGAAAAGAACAGAATAAAATTCTGCACCATAGTGGTGGAATGTGATATTGTTAAACATCTGTGTATCTTATTGAGAGAATTGTATGCACTCATCTGGCATTTTTATTAGGTCTTTTATATGTTGCTATAATAAATTTTTCTCAAAAATATTTATTTCTTTCACAATTCACTATGCACACACACGCACCCCCCTCTATATACCTCATAATATATATATTATACACACACACACACCCCTATATACCTCGGAATACACTGTGATAGGCACTAACCATATTGCAGTGAAAAAAGAGAGAGAGTTCCTGCACCCATGGGGTAAACGTCAGTGATGGTACTTAATCAGGTGTTTTGCTTACAGCTGTCCCTGTTTGTATTTCAAAGGACTCTGTTTATTTTCCATCCCAAGTACCACCTCTTGCAATTGTTCTCTAATTTCCCATGGAAAAGGCAATTGTTGGCTCTCTGAATACAGTGGGACAGCCCATTTTTGGCAGGTAAATAGTTACAATGGAGCAATAAAGACTGAGCCATGTATCAGAACACTTATCTGCTTTATTTCTATTTTTATTCTGTGTCTTCGCTGGCACAAACTTACAAGGAAAATAAGTGAATCGAACTGCTATCATCTTTACAATGAGAAAGAACTATCTCATACTCTTTTTCAGAAGGTGGTTGTGAGTTTCAACAAGATGCTCTGTGGTGGTGCCTTGGGAGCTACAGTGGTGCTCACACTCATCCTTGTCACACACACAGTTATACTCGCTCACCCTGTTTGACACCCATCATGGGCAGTACCCAGAGCCTTGGGACAGATGACAACTGCACATCTGTTGTGATGATGGGCTTTGTGGGGCTTCTCCTTTAAACTGACACTTTGCAGATCCCCCAGGGCAGCTGGGCAAGGTCTTACTTGGGGGTCTATTTCTTGGCTTATATTTGCCTTTTCTCTTCACCTGCATCTATGTTGACTCTTAGCTCCTGCTGCAGTTAAATATGCGGCAGGTTGCAAAACAGAAAGAGCAAGGTTTTTGGTATTTGTTCTCCAAAAACTTCCATCTAGAAGAAGGAGATTAAAAAGCGTCACTAAATTCCCTGGTCAAGAGCTTGAAGGAGACGACGGTTTCACTGAGACTGAATGAATGATGTGATGTTTACTCTCAGACAGCTTGTGGTGGCATTTAAATGAAAAAAATTTGACTTACAAAAATAAATATTCATTGCAAACCGCTCAGCAGCAAACATGAACAAATGGTGGATGAATCTCCAGGGAATTGCACTAAGTGAAAAAAGCCGCTCATAGAAGTTGACACTCTGCATGATTCTGCTCACATGGGAACAGGTGCGTTTCAGAGGTTCCAGAATGGGGAGAGGGGGAGGAAAGTCGGAATGGCTACAGAAGAGTGCCCTTGTAGGCACGATAACTTTCTGGATTTTGCTTGAACTAGTGTCAGTCTTCCGTTGTGATGTTGACCACGGCTTTGCAAGACTTCACCAGTGTGGGGGAGGCGTGGGATCTCTCTATAGTATTCCTTGTAACTGCATGTGAATCTGCAGTCATCTAGAAATAAACAATTTTTCTTGCACAATTTGCATTCATACCCTTGATATGGCTTTCCACTAACTCATTATGCAGATGTAATAATAATACATCTTATTACATAATACATAATAATAGCTTACCGAGGCCGCTAATACTCTCTCATAACTTTTTCTTCTCCATTCCTATCGTAGGCAGCATTCTGGAAAGCTCCCTCAAATATCCAGCCCCATGTGCGGTGTACACATCCTGCCTGCAGTTGCTGGGGTTGGTACTGTGCTTAGATGTCATCCCCAAGTTCAAGTTTATTGAAAGGCACAGTTGGCTGTAAAACAAGGAGATGAACTGGGTGGGCCTGACCTTGTTGCAGGAACCTCTTAGGAGAAGTTTTCTTTGGCTGACTGCAGAAGGGGAAGCCAGAGATGCAAAGTGTGGGCGGGACCCATGTGCCAGGCTTGAAGATGGAGGAGTTGGGTGGTAAGGGGTGTGGGAACCCCTTCTCCCTGACAGTCAGTCAGGGAATGGGGACATTGGTCTTAAAGCCATAAAGAATGAATTCTTGTAACAGTTGTGATGGTTAGGAGAGCTGCAGCTGTGGGTGAGATGTGGCCTGGGTGAACTCTTCTCTCAACCTTGCAGTGGTGCTCAGAGGACCCAACTGGATGTACATCCCACTGAACTGTGAGCTCTTCAGTGCTGTGGTTGCAAACTGCTTTGTGGGTCATTTGTTGTTCAGTCATATCTGTCTCTTTGCCACCCCATGGCCTCTGGCCCACCAGGTTCCTCTGTCCATGAGATTTCCCAGGCAAGAATACTTGAGTGGGTTGCCATTTCCTTCTTCAGGGGATCTTCCAGACCTGGGGATTGAACCCATGTCTCCTCCATTGCAGGTACTTTGTTTACTGCTGAGCCACTGGGGAAAGTCTTAGTGGATGATAATTTGTTACAAAATGAAAGAAAACCGATGCAATCCCACTGCACATGGCAACTGCTGGAAACCACCGGGAGGAAGGCGTGTGATGACGGCCTGAGATTCTCTGGCTGTTGGGGACCCTGATCTCCTTGAACAAAGCTCCGCAACAGAGCAGAAAGGGTTCTCAGTTTGGGGGATTTGATTATTCACAGATGTAGTTCATAGCCTCACAGCGGCAGAGACCAGGGGATGGGGAGCAGACTCTCTTCTGGGTTCAGGAGTATTGCCCTTGAAGGCACTCTGGGGAGGCATGCGGGTTTCGTTGGAGACCATCTCAGGTCTACAGGATGCCAGCGATGGGTAGAAACACACCCCTAGGGGGCTAGTGTTCCAAGGGTTGACGAAAGTACCTAGCATAGATCTCATCTGCCAGGCTCCTTGTTCACTTATGAGAGGACTGAAGAAAAGCACATTCAGCCAATCTTACTGCCAGGAAGCAAAGTTAGCAGCACCCCAGGCCAAGAAAGCCCGGAGATGACTGACTGCACTCAGTAACCCTCTGTCAAATGGAACCCAATACAGCGCATCAGGAGGCTGAGAGGAAAGCCAAGAGATAGGACCAGAGATGGTTTATGGAGATGAAATAAGACAGCAAACAGTGGTTGAAGACGTGGCGCTCATTTCCATCAGATTAAAATCTGTAATTAAAATCTGTAATCATTAAAAGAGTGCAGTATTGATGTAAACTTCGTTCAGTGGAGCCAATTAGAGAACCAGAAATTAATCTCAGCATACAGAAGGATTTAGTGCCTTATTAAGGAGACACAGACATGAAAAATCGGATATTACCTTTTCAAGAAGGGATTTAACTGACTATATTTACGGATAAGGTTGGGATTCCCTGGTGACGCCCGCGGTAAAGAATTGCCTGCCAATGCAGGAGAAGCAAGAGATGGGTTCAATTCCTGGGTTGGGAAAACCCCTTGGAAAAGGAAACAGCAGCCCACTCCAGCGTTCTTGCCTGCAAAGTCCCATGGACAGAGGTGCCTGGAGGGCCACAGTCAATGGGACTGCAGAGAGTGGACACAGTGAGTGCACTCCTGACTAACTCTGGCTGAGGCTGGATTCTCACTCTCACAGAAACACTAAGATCACAGATCTGCAAAGAGATGGAGCTTAATCTTCCAACTTCAACAATCAACAGGCATTTTGGCAAGTTTGGTTATCTAGCCCCTTACCTGTGTATTGTGTTTTTTCCAGCAAATCTGTCATGCGATTTTCACCCCTAAATATGTCTCCAGTATGCTTCTCTAACTGATAATGAAGGAGGAAACAGAACAGGCTCCACCTTGAAAGCAGGACTCCATCTTGGGCTGGACTGTGGACTTTGAGCTCTATGCCCTGTACCTGTGGAAACGACATACCAACTGGAAAATCAGGCTCCCGGGAGGAAGAACCCCAGGGCTTGTACCTAGACTCTCCCTCACCTAAAAGAACACCCTAACTATCTGTGTAAGCGAATAGAATCATGCATTCTATTATGCTTATTGGGGTATGACCACAGGTCTATTGATAATTGTCCACTGTTAACTACCTAGGCTTAAGGCATATGAATCATGGGTTAACTTTGATTGTATCTTTCTTTTCCTTTGTTCAGACTAGTTTCAGGGATTTGGGGAGGTGGGTTTGGGCACATATACTTAGGGTATGTAAGGTTTTCACAAAAACTGGTCGGGATCCTTGGCTAAGAGGAGACTCTGCTTTGGCCTGCCAGTGTAATAAACTGCACTCCACTATCTGCACTGTCCTTCCGAGTGAGTTTGTTTCCCGGAATGCATGTCTACAACAATAAGAACTTTCAAAGTTGAACCCTCCACCATCATTTTACCTAACAAAGTAAAATAGGCAAATCTTTTATACGGAGATACTGGAGAACCATTTAAAAATGCTTTCTACAAAATATGTGTAGAAACAAATGAAAATGAAAACACAACAACCCAAAACCTATGGGACACTGTAAAAGCAGTGCTAAGGGGAAGGCTCATAGCAATATAGGGTTACCTCAAGAAACAAGAAAAAAGTCAAATAAATAACCTAACTCTACACTTAAAGCAACTAGAGAAGGAAGAAATGAAGAACCCCAGGGTTAGCAGAAGGAAAGAAATCTTAAAAATTAGGGCAGAAATAAATGCAAAAGAAACAAAAGAGACCATAGCAAAAATCAACAAAGCTAAAAGCTGGTTTTTTGAAAAGGTAAATAAAATTGACAAACCGTTAGCCAGACTCATTAAGAAACAAAGGGAGAAGAACCAAGTCAACAGAATTAGAAATGAAAATGGAGAGATCACAATAGACAACTCTGAAATACAAAGAATCATAAGAGACTACTACCAGCAGCTATATGCCAATAAAATGGACAACTTGGAAGAAATGGACAAATTCTTAGAAAAGTATAACTTTCCAAAACTGAACCAGGAAGAAATAGAAGATCTTAACAGACCCATCACAAGCACGGAAATTGAAACTGTAATCAGAAATCTTCCAGCAAAAAAAAGCCCAGGGCCAGATGGCTTCACAGCTGAATTCTACCAAAAATTTAGAGAAAAGCTAACACCTGTCTTTCTCAAACTCTTCCAGAACATCACAGAAGGCAAACTTCCAAACTCATTCTGTGAGGCCACCATCACCCCAATACCAAAACAGATAAAGATGCCACAAAAAAAGAAAACTACAGGCCAATATCACTGATGAACATAGATGCAAAAATCCTTAACAAAATTCTAGCAAACAGAATCCAACAACATATTAAAAAATTATACATCATGACCAAGTGGGCTTTATCCTAGGAATGCAAGGATTCTTTAATATCTGCAAATCAATCAATGTAATACACCACATTAACAAATTGAAAGATAAAAACCATATGATTATCTCAATAGATGCAGAAAAAGCCTTTGACAAAATTTAACATCCATTTATGATAAAAAAAAAAAAACTCTCCAAAAAGAAGTAATAGAAGGAACATACCTCAATATAATAAAAGCTATATATGACAAACCCACAGCAAACATTATTCTCAATGGTGGAAAAGTGAAAGCATTTCCCTTAAAGTCAGGAACAAGACAAGGGTGCCCTCTCTCACCACTACTATTCAACATAGTTTTGGAAGTGTTGGCCATAGCAATCAGAGCAGAAAAAGAAATAAAAGGAATCCAGATAGGAAAAGAAGAAGTAAAATTCTCACTGTTTGCAGATGACATGATCCCCTACATGGAAAACCCTAAAGACTCTACCAGAAAATTATTAGAGCTAATCAATGAATACAGTAATGTTGCAGGATATAAAATTAACACAGAGAAATCCCTTGTATTCCTATACACTAACAATGAGAAAACAGAAAGAGAAATTAAGGAAACAATACCATTCACCATTGCAACAAAAAGAATAAAATACTTAGGAGTATATCTATCTAAAGAAACAAAAGACCTATATATAGAAAACTATAAAACACTGATGAAAGAAATCAAAGAGGATACAAATAGTTGGAGAAATATACCGTGTTCATGGATTGCAAGAATCAATATTGTGAAAATGACTATGCTACCAAAAGCAATCTATAGATTCAATGCAATCCCTATCAAGCTACCAACGGTATTTTTCACAGAACTAGAACAAATAATTTCACAATTTGTATGGAAATACAAAAACCTTGAATAGCCAAAGCAATCTTAAGAAGAATGGAACTGGAGGAATCAACCTGCCTGACTTCAGGCTCTACTACAAAGCCACAGTCATCAAAACAGTATGGTACTGGCACAAAGACAGAAACATAGATCAATGGAACAGAATAGAAAGCCCAGAGATAAATTCACGTACCTATGGACATCTTATCTTCGACAAAGGAGGCAAGAATATACAATGGAAAAAAGACAACCTCTTTAACAAGTGGTGCTGGGAAAACTGGTCAACCACTTGTAAAAGAATGAAACTAGAACTTTAGAACTAGTATGAACTAGTTCTAGAAACTAGAACTTTAGAACTTTCTAACACCATACACAAAAATAAACTCAAAATGGATT
Source organism: Muntiacus reevesi (assembly GCF_963930625.1). Classification (NCBI taxonomy): domain Eukaryota; kingdom Metazoa; phylum Chordata; class Mammalia; order Artiodactyla; family Cervidae; genus Muntiacus; species Muntiacus reevesi. Next base: position 2,383,124 of record NC_089252.1, on the reverse strand, counting down.
AAAGATCTAAATGTAAGACCAGAAACTATAAAACTCCTAGAGGAGAACATAGGCAAAACACTCTCTGACATAAATCACAGCAGGATCCTCTATGACCCACCTCTCAGAATATTGGAAACAAAAGCAAAAATAAACAAATGGGACCTAATGAAACTTAAAAGCTTTTGCACAACAAAGGAAACTATAAGCAAGATGAAAAGACAGCCTTCAAAATGGGAGAAAATAATAGCAAAGAAACAAAGGATTAATCTCAAAAATATACAAGCAATTCCTGCAGCTCAATTCCAGAAAAATAAATGTCCCAGACAAAAAATGAGCCAAAGAACTAAACAGACATTTCTCCAAAGAAGACATACAGATGGCTAACAAACACATGAAAAGATGCTCCACATCACTCATTATCAGAGAAATGCAAATCAAAACCACGATGAGGTACCATTACACACCAGTCAGGATGGCTGCTATCCAAAAGTCTACAAGCAATAAATGCTGGAGAGGGTGTGGAGAAAAGGGAACCCTCTTACACTGTTGGTGGGAATGCAAATTAGTACTGCCGCTATGGAGAACAGTGTGGAGATTCCTTAAAAAACTGGAAATAGAACTGCCATATGACCCAGAAATCCCACTCCTGGGCATACACACCAAGGAAACCAGATCTGAAAGAGACACGTGTACCCCAATGTTCATCGAAGCACTGTTTATAATTGCCAGGACATGGAAGCAACCTAGATGCCCATCAGCAGATGAATGGATAAGGAAGCTGTGGTACATATACACCATGGAATATTACTCAGCCATTAAAAAGGTTTCATTTGAATTAGTTCTATGAGACGGATGAAACTGGAGCCCATTTTACAGAGTGAAGTAAACCAGAAAGATAAAGACCAATACAGTATACTAATACATATATATGGAATTTAAAAAGATGGTAACGATAACCCTATATGCAAAACAGAAAAAGAGACACAGATATATAGAACAGACTTTTGGACTCTGTGGGAGAAGGTGAGGGTGGGATGTTCTGAGAGAATAGCATTGAAGCAAATATACTATCAAGGGTGAAATAGATCATCAGCCCAGGTTGGATACATGAGACAAGTGCTCAGGGCTGGTGCACTGAGAAGACCTGGAGGGATGGGGTGGGGAGTGGGGGCAGGAGGGGGGATCGGGATGGGGAACACGTGTGGATACGTGGCTGATTCATGTCAATGTATGGCAAAAACCGCTATAATATTGTAAAGTGATTAGCTTCCAGCTAATAAAAATAAATGAAAAAAAATGCTTTCTAGTTACAGTGCAAAATATTCATGATGTGTGAAATAAAAACATACAGTTAATTTACTCTTGTTATCTCAGAATCACAATATCATTAAGATACATATATATTTGCACAGAAAAATAGGGATGGGAAGAAATGAAAATGTTAATAATGGTTATTAACAGAAGTGAAATTTTTAGTCAAGTATTTTTCTTCTTTCTGCTTTTCTAAATTTCTGGAAATAAACATATACTTATTTCGTTAAAATATTATTCATAGAAAGGACTTTTCTATAACTTCAAATATTCCATCCACAACAGAACATTATCATTGGCACAGACAAGGCATTTAAAAATATTTAGCAATTGACATGAATATCCTTATATTTCTCTGAATTTCTATATCTTTTAGACATTTTCATTGTATTAATTTTGCTTTAATTTTGTGGGTGCATTCCCTGGCAAGATTCTGTATCTGACGTCAGCGTGGGAGAGATGTAAGTGTTTTCAAGCTACATTAATTTAGTCTTTGCTTAGTGACGTGTCCGCAAGAGCAAGAGTTCAATGCTGTTTAACAAGTAAATGAAGAGAGGAAGGGAGAGGTTCACAGCCGCTCTAGGCTGTTTAGAGGAAAATGGGGTGATTGATTGGGGTTTTTGAAGAGGTTCACTGGAAATAATAATGGGAGTGAACTGGCCAGAGGAGGCATCTTCAGGCACTGGTGTAACACTCAGGAGCTTTTCTTTCCTGGAGGAGATCGACATGTTACTGGACACCCATGTTCAGCCCTCCTAACGTACTGTGATTTGCCATCCACACCAGCATCAAGGGTCCAAGCCGGCCATTCCAAGAGCCTCGTGTGCACGCTTTGAATTGATTTAGACTTGTAACTGATTTTGTTTAATCTGCAAACATCTATACCTGACTTTGCTTACAACTTGCTGATTTTCTCATCACTGCTGAAAATCCATATTTAATTCTGAAAAAGCATCACTTCAGGTTTCCTGATAACATTTGTTCCTACTCTATTTGGTTTATGGGGCAGAACAAATAAAATCTCCTAATAAAAATGTATAACTCTAAGCCCAGCAAACTTCCAAAACTGCATGAAGTGCTGGCAGACAGGACTGAAGATTTTAAATGATCTTGTTGTAGGCGGGTCCAAGGCAGAGTCTCCTCTTAGCCAAGGACCCCGACCAGTTTTTGTGAAAACCTTATATACCCTAAGCGTATGTGCCCAAACCCACCTCCCCAAATTCCCTGAAACTAGTCTGAACAAAGGAAAAGAAAGATACAATCAAAGTTAACCCGTGATTCACATGCCTTAAGCCTAGGTAGTTAACAGCGGACAATTATCAATAGGCCTGTGGTCATACCCCAATAAGCATAATAGAATGCATGGTTCTATTGGCTTACACAGATAGTTAGGGTGTTCTTTTAGGTGAGGGAGAGCCTAGGTATGAGCCCGGGGGCGCTTCCTCCCAAGGCCTGGTTTTCCAGTTGATGTGTTGTTTCCATAGATACAGGGTATAGAGCTCAGAGTCAACAGTCCGGCCAGAGATGGAGTCCTGCTTTCAAGAGGAGCCTGTTCTGATTCCTCCTTCAGTCTGGGTTGTCCCTCAAATAGTTTAACATAGCAGTTTGTGATATGATTTCCTTTAAAATCTTAATTATATCTTGGGTGGTTTTTCTTCAGATCTCAAAGAAAGCCTTTTGAAGAGAGTTTTATCTATAAATTTAGAACGCAATATCCTAATGAGGCTGGATACACAAAGTAACACTCATACACACTCTAGGTAAGGCGAGTTACATTTGTCCATTTTATCAGCTTTGGCTCATAATTGGAAAATACAAGGAAATGATAAACTTTTTTATTCTATTAAATGTGTTTAGAAATGATTTTGATCTTCTTAATCCTCAAGTCTATGAGGTAACCCTGTAGTCTTGATATTGCTGCCCACATATAAGTGGGTTCTGTGCTTGGAAAGTTAGTCTCTCAGTCTTGTCTGACTCTTTGTGATCCCAGCCCGCCAGGCTCCTCTGTCCATGGAATCTGCCAGGCTCCTCTGTCCATGGAATGCGCCAGGCAAGAACACTGGAGTGGGCTGCGATGCCCTTGTCCAAGGGATCTTCCCCACGGAGCCACCACGGAAGCCCACTCATTAGAAAAGACCCTGATGCTGGGAAAGATAGAAGGCAGGAGGAGAAGGGGATGACAGAGGATGAGAAGGTTGGATGGCATCACCGACTCAATGGACATGAGTTTGAGAAAGCTCTGGGAGATGGTGAAGGACGGGGAAGCCTGGCGTGCGGCAGTCCATGGGGTCACAAAGAGTCAGACACGACAGAGTAATGAAACAGCAAGAGGGAAGCCCACCCGGCCCCCCAGACACATACCGTGAACCCAGTTTTTAGTGTCGAGTTACTTTCTCCTCTGCCTACTCAGCATCCTCCTGGCTCCAGCCCTGGGAATTACACTCTTTGCTGGAGTCAAAGTCAGAGGCATAATAGAAACTGGAGGCTGCCTTTGGCACATGGTCCCCTCGGGACTGACATGCAAGGAGCTCTTGTTGACATGGGTGTGAGGGTGTGGGAAGGATGGACTTGAAGGACTGGAAGATGAGACAGCTGGGTTTCAAGTGCACGTTCATCTGAAAGTAGTGACACTAGCATTTTCTCTGCTCACGTCTGATAACTAAACACTGATTGTGGTGAGCAGTTTCAGCCTGCCCTCTGGTTCCAAAGTATCAACAACATGGCGGAGTTTTGCTACATTTTGAAGGGGAAAGTGAACATGCCTAAAGCATTAGACATTATAATCTTGTTTTTCTTCTCATCTGAAGTTTAAATTCCTTCCTAAACGAAGAACGTTTTGAGATGATTAGCACCCAAATGGGTGAGCAACTTGACAGGGGGAAGACTAATACCAGGAGGAAAATGATATTCAAGCTCATTACTCTCAGAGCGCTGCATCCTGCAAATCACCACCCATTTCCCCAAGCTACAGACCCGAGGATGCGTGGCGATGAGAATGTGTCCTCACACCAATTCAAGGAGCCCTAATGCGGTTCTCCCGTTTTCCACAACAGCACTGGTTCTCTGAGGAGCAAACCAGCTCGTGAGTGCCACTGCATTGATTTGTGACCTCAGGCAAGTCGCATTTTTTTCTACCCAGTATTTCTTCTCTGTAAAATGATAATGCTCTGTTTCCTCACATCTGCACACAAATGACAGTCTGCCTGGCTGCAAGGCACCATTACGCTAAGCAGCATCAAAGACGGAAAAGAAAGGACCATTCAGGACAAAAACAAAACGCCAACTTCACGTCTCCCCTGGCGGTTGTGCTTTAGGATTGCTGACTTCTGTCACTTTCTCCCCAAACCATCCTCAGAGTAAGCAGGAAAACGCACTGACCACCCCTCAGGTGTGGGCGGGGCCTCGGTGTCGGGCACACCCTCCTGAGTGCCAGGCTCTCCTGCCCCCCAGGGCTGCCCTGGCCCCACCTCCTTCCCTGGTGGCGTCCACAAGCTGAGCCGGTTCTCTGAAGACACCTGCCTGGTCGAAGCATGTGGTGGTGTACAAAGCCCCCAGGGGCTCAGGCCCCTGACCACAGCGAGCAGGTAACCACGGAGAAGGAGTAACTGAAGACGTGCTGCAGTGACAGAGCCTGCGGTGTCTTCTGCCCCACTGTGGCCCCAGGGTCACCTGGTGACGGGACACGGACACAGAGCCTCAGGTGATGCAAGAGCAGCTGAAGAGAAGCCCCTTCTCAGGAGCCCGTCCTGTCCGTGCACCTTCCGTGGTCTCTGACGTTGTGACAGTCCATGACCGATCCAGGTATCACGCCCACTTCATAGGCATCAGGGCTGGTCAGCCCTGGAGAACTGCAGGTCACGTCCCTTTTACTGAGTGTGTCCTGGGAACCTTCTGCTGCAAACACCTCCTTTGGTTGAGCGTGTCAAAATCCCTGCCGCATGAGGGCACGTTTCCCCTGTGGACGGTCTGTGAGGTAAGACGGCCGCACCGTCGGGGCAGCGAGCGCCCCGTGTTTACCTTTCCGGGACCCACCTGTCTGACTCTGAATCCCATCTCAGTGTTGACTACCCAGACTGGAATTTGTTATCTTTCCTCTTCTGTCTGTAGACTAGAGATTGGGTGTAACTGCTTCTCGGATTGTTGTAAACACTACATGTAGGGTTGCAACTTAGAACAAACCTGAGGCATGATCACCTCCTACCTGAAAATTATAATCATTGTCATGAAGCTCAGAATGGGAAAAAGGCATTGCCCCGTCTCGGGCGGGGTCTCTTCTAGAGCCTGAGACTTGGCGACCAATCAGAAGCTCCCAAGCAGCCCCCGCGTCTTGTGTTTGCTGTGTAGACGCGTCTCTTTCCTGCTCTGAGGGACCCTGGCTCTTTCTGCTGTGCCATGAGTGACCTCCCCTTCTCAGGAAGACTGTTCTCGGCGTTCAGTCAGCAGACCCAGCTCTCTGAAGCGCTGAAGTCCTGCCGGTTCTGAGTCACCTCCTCCTTGTTAGCCAATGGCATTGCTCAGCTAGTTGGAAAGATCCAGTGCAAATTCTACGTTTCTTTTACATTTTATTATTTAAATCTGAGGAAAGATTAAAGCTTGATCATCAGAGAGACAGAACCGGGAAGCCTCAAAGCCCTCCCACCTGTGAGTCCTGAGGAAGCTCAGGAACGAAAGAGTGCCAGCCGTCTAGCAGCCACTAGGCTGCAGTCGCTCCCTAAAGTGAGCCCAGCCAGAGCTCAGGACACGTGGACACGGGATGCTGGCCCCAGGGCAGAGGAGCATCTCGAGGGAATGATCTCAGAGAGCCCGGACCCTTGCATCTCCACTACAGAGAAAAGCTCTAAATTCCTTAGCTTGGGAGGTCTGGTTCTCTTTAATTTAGAGTAATCTTTTGATGGTCAGACTACCAGCCCTTTGCTGTAAAACTTCTATAAAATCTGGCCCCTCTTCTCCGCAGGGCAGTTCTCTCAGGGTCAGTTGAGATGCAGCCTCTGGGCTTGAAGCCCTAAAAATTCCCACCAAATGAAACATAACTCTCAAGTTTTAGGTTGTGGCATTTTTCTTTTTTTTTTCCAGTGAACCCTGCACCTCTGCCCTGTATCGACCAGTCCTCCCTCTCACCTGTCCCGCTGTGCCTCACAGAGCCCGGTTCCATGGCAGGCACACTCAATGCTGAATGCCAGCCCAGCAGGCGGAGAGTGCACAAGTGCAATGGCTTGTTTTGATAATAATGTGATTTCATGCAGACTCTCATGGAAAATACTGCAAAGTTAGATTAGTGGGTTTTAATCATTTAATTTTGTTCCCAGATAATGGAAAATGAAGAAAAAATGGACAACCATGCCGTTTGATTGGTGGCTTGTCTAGAATGTATCCCTAAATGAATACCTTAGGAAAGTGCACTGCAGTATAAATACTGAAGCTTTCTGGGAGAAGGCAGCCTCAGTTCAGATCTGATCACAAGTGGAAGTGGCAGCCTTTGCTCTAGAATTGTATGAAACTTCTGCCATCTGGTGGCTCAGAACAGTTGAAACAGTCACTTTCAGGTTTTAGTGAGCTTCCAGAAAAACCGAACCACAGTCCCAAACTGGGTGGCCTCAGTTTACTTTTCCCAGAATGTGAACTTATAATGTATCAGAGGATATCCTAAAAATCACACATATATTGACTGTACCTGCAATTTATTGATGATGGAGAAGGTATTTAGGATGTTTCTGTGGACTCAAGATCGCCATTTTGAAACCCCTATTATCACAAAACAGCCTGAAATGTATTAAAAGAAATGACATTTGATGCAGTGTATTGAAATGTCTTTAATATGAAGTATTCAGCTCATTGAGTGCTTAGTGTTTTATTTTTAAAAAAATTTTAAAGTTTTTTTTTTATGTGAACCATTTTTAGAATCTTTATTGAATTTGTTACAATATTGCTCCTGTTTTATGTTTGTTTGTTTGTTTTGGCAGCAAGGCATGCGACTCCCTGATCAGACCCACAGGCCCCGGATTGGAACTCAAAGTCTTAACTGTTGGATGGCCAGGGAAGTACCCCCGGCCCCAGCATGATATAAACCTTACGGTTAAATATTGTGAAGTAGAACAGGACTCGCCAAGCACAGTCCACGACCTTGTTGTTTGGAGAAGAGGGCTGGGAGCTGGGGCTCAGCCCGAGACCGAGATGCTCAGGCGTGGCGCCCGGCACCCTCTGGAGGGGTCTCGGCCACAGCAGGGGCGGGCCCAGCGGGGCTCAGGAGAGCGGGGCGTGGGACCTGGGCCTTGGTCTCGGGGTCAAGGGCTGGGTGTCAGCGGACGTCGGGGGAAGACGCCAGGAGGGCAGCGGAGAAGCCGGAAGGTTAGCGCATGGAGAGGCTCCGCCTGGGTGCAGGTAGGGAAGTTGCTGGGAGTAACACCAGGAAGGCGGGGCGGGGTAAAGCAGAGAGGAGCCCGTGAAACCCCCCTGGGTGTTCAGGCTGCTGGAAGCTTCTGGGGTGAGACAGGCATTCGTCTGGACACAGAGGAGCAGGGTCACAAACTGAACGTCGGGGGGAGGCAGCCTGGTCAGTCTGGAAGATTTTTGCCATTGTGTTCAGCAGTTTCCACAAACGAGGTGATGTTCTCAGTGGAAGGAAAGAGAAGGAGTAAGCGGCCTCCTCTGCCCTCTGGGGCTCACCTCCCTGGGCAGAGGTGTGATAGATCAGCTACAGGACAACACAGGAGCAGAGCGGGCACAAGGCCCAGAGAGGCCTCACCGGGTTCAGCTGGGGACGCTGGGGACCCTGACGGGGGCGGGAGCTGGACAACGTGGTGGAGACGGAGCAGAGGCACTTCTGGCACAGGGGCTGGGGGAATGCACTCCAGACAGGGCCCGGGCCCTGATAGCACCCTGGAGTCCTTGAGGGAGAGCCTGCGAAACAGCCTTGTCTGCTTGTTTGTTGTAACCGTGCCAGCCTGCTCCGCTCCTTCTGCTCCATGGATGGGATCAGACAGGCGGCAGCTGTGGGCATGCCCTGGCCAGGCAGCCTCGAGCCAGGGCCTTCTTTGAGCCCCACCGCAAACCACCCTGTGATGCGCCCCCGTGCCGGTCTTACTGGGACCCCTCATGTTCTCAGGGTGCACTCGTCCCTCGTGACGATAAGTCAGTGACCGCACCTCGAGGGCCAGCTGTGTGCCGGTGCAGCGGTCGTTCCATGTGAGATCAGGCGGAGGGCCCGGGCCTGCAGCCCCCTGAGGCCCCAGAGTTTTGGTGGTGAGTGGGGAAATACTGGACTCAGTTTAGTGGGTGTGAATGCTTACGAGGGACAAGAGGAAGGAAACATTTCAGCAGCTATACTGGTGACAGCACGGTTTCTGCTGACGGAGGTGAAGGCAGAGAAACGCAAAGTAACAGGCCTGGATGGGTGACTCAGCAGCCCGCTGGCCACTGAGTCTGTCCGCGTTTCCGCCCTTCCAATGCCAGCCTTCAACGGGCGTTAATTCTCAGGCTCCTAATATTAATACATCGTGATCTTGTCTCAGAGCTGCGGAAACGGGCGTGTTGCACTACCTCGGTCACATTTCCACTTTCAAAACTCAAAGCAACATTGGATTCAACACTCCTGAATCTGAATTCACTGTCTTTCCACCTTATTTCAGTGACCAGTGTCAGCTGTCCAGTTGCTTGATCTGGGGAGTTAGCGAGCATCCTTGAGACCTGACCTGTCCCCACCCTCGCACCAGCTCAGCCCTGATTTGGGCTAATTTTTGCCTCCAAGAGCTCAGAATCCATCCGCTGCCTCTCTTCTCACCACACCTGATGGACACGGGCTGTAACCCCCTTTTGGTTTTCCTGACCTGGTCTCTGACCTGTTCTCTCCCTTCCTACTTATCTCCAATCTGCTTTGCATTCTGCAGCTGTACTGATCATTATAAAATGAAATCTAATTGACTGTATTAGCCAGCATCCGTTGAAGGAAATGTAAACATCTGAGCTAAAAAAACAAAACAAAACAAAACAAAACAAAAAAACAGAAAACAAAACCTACAAAAACCCCGTAATACAGAGATTAAGAGCTTTTAAGAATGTTGCAGACACTTGGGCCATTCCACCACAGCTGTGACCCAGATGTCGGAAAGCAACTGCCCCCCGCCCCTGACAACCCGCAGGGACCAGAGTCAGGTCCCCTGAACTGAGAGCTGCGGGGAGTGCCTGGCAGCTGGAGCCTGGGGTCCGGTCTCTGCAAGAGCTGACCTCCGTAGCCCCAAACGCATGCATCCCCGAACCCCTGGCTAACAGGTTAGACAAGGAAACGTGACTTCTTGGTTCTGACCTCAGAGGAGAATGTGGAAGGAAGAGGAAGAGGATGGTGATCGCCACAGACATGACCCAGCACAAGCTATTTGCTGCTCAGAATAATTCCCCACCTCCTAGCAAAGACCAGGGGATGTTCTGGTGACCCTGACCAGAGCGCTTGCTTGGACGACCCCAGTGACCTGGCTCACACACGCCTGTGCCTCTCTCTGGGTCCCCGTCTGAGGAAACTTCTTCCACTGGGGCTGCTTCCAGAGTGGAGCTCTGAGGACCCGGTTCCCGAGGGTGCCGGACCTGTTGTCCCCTAAGAGGTCAGAATGTGTCCCTCCCCCGGAACACCCTACCACTGTCACTCTGCTGTTGCTCTGTTGCTAAGTCGTGTCCAGCTCTTCGTGACCCCACGGACTGCAGACATCAGGCTGCCCTGTCCTTCACCCTCTCCCGGGGTTTGCTCAAACTCCAGTGCACGGAGTCAGTGATGCCATCTAACCATCTCATTCTCTGTCCTGCCTTTCTCCTTTTGCCTTCAACCTTCCCCAGCATCAGGGTCTTTCCCAGTAAGTTTTCACTTTACATTGTACTTGGTGATTTCGCATCTTCCTCCCACTGAGAAAGGAAAAGGGGAGGGGGCGGCCTCGAGAACCCCAGCAGGACTCCTGGTAGGAGAGGACGTCGTGTGACCGGGAGTAAGAGTCGGCCTTTGTCGGGGGCAGGTGGCTGCCGGATGGAGGGCGAGTTTGGAGAAGCAGCTGGGCCGGCCCTGGAGCCTCACAGGCTCGGCGCTGTGACGTGTGGACGAAGTGATGAGAACCATGGGGTCCTTATGAGAACAGGAGGAGATAACTTTAGTGAGAAAAAGAATTCCACCCGCATCAAAGAGCGTAAATAAAGTAGGGCACCGCCAGAGGCTGGGCCATCAAGTAACACCTTTTTTTTGACAACCCCGAGGAGAGTTCTGAACTTAAACTAAGACAGTGACAGGGAAGCGGGGGAGAAGGTGGGGCAGTTTGGAAAGAATCTGGGGAAATAAAATAGGACTTAGTGCATGTGAAAGTGAGGGAGGGGGAGAAGTGAGCTGATGCTCAGTGCTTCTCTTTGACTAATACCTGACAACGCAGGTGAGTGACAGCTGGAACACGGAGAGGAGGCAAGTTGGAGAGAAATGTATGCTTGGCGTGAGAACTCCTGGGTGGATCTCTGGAAAGCAATTTTGCTCTGATTGCCTCCGCACTGACCCGGCCACCAACAGGAGCTCTTAGTTTTTGGGCCCTCAGGGGCCGCCATTCCTCAGCTTGTTCAGTTGGTGTCAGTGTTGGCTTTGCTTCTGGAAACTCTTGGCAAAATATTTCTAAAACCCACTATACTTAAACCTTACTTCCAACAATTACAATAATATCTAATTTTCCCTGTGTTTCAGATGGCAGAGGATGGAGGAGGGAGAAGAGGAGATGTTTTCAGTAGTGAATTTCTGAGAAACTCCAGCAGGACTGCAGATTAACATTGAATGAGAAGTGGGTGGAGGCTTAGATGAGGCAGTTAGCCTGTGAGCTGTTAACTGTTGAAGCTGGGGAATGGATCCAAAGAATTTGGATGTACATTGGAAATTTTCCATGATAATCGGTCAAAAATAAATACATGAAAAAAAAATAGGGCAAAGCTTTAAGCAGGAAATTCAAATATTTGTTAAATAATTTTTAAAGGGTTAGAATGCATATGAGCTGAAGCTGAAGCTCCAATACTTTGGCCTCCTGATGCGAAGACCTTGATGCTGAGAAAGGCTGAAGGCAAAGGGAGAAGGGGGTGACAGGATGAGATGGTTGGATAGCATCACTGACTCAGTGGACGTGAACTCTGGTGAACTCTCGAGACAGCCAAGGGCAGGGGGGCCTGGAGTGCTGCCGTCCGTGAAGTTGTCAAGAGTTGGACACTTAAAACAACAAATGAGTATCAACCAGTAACATAGGAGACGTGCCTTATGTGCTCCCAGTGTCATTCACATCCTTTACCTTAAGAAAGAAAGCACCATCAACAGACAACTTAGCAACTTAAAAATACATCTTCAGAAAACTAAAGATGTAAACTTAATAGCTTTTAAAAGCCCTTTGTCATTTATACGTCCATGTGCTACACCCACAGTGTCTCATTCAAAATTAAACCCATTTCTATATCATTTACCCAGGTTGGCATCAAATTCTTTGCTGAGCAAATATATTTTTGGTAAGGAAGATCCTGGGGAGGTCTCCCAAGCCCAGATTTTATGTTCAGAAGAAGTAAAATGAAGATTTCTAAAGTCTGATAATTTTTTCCTGCAGATTCAGTTTTGATATCTTTGTTTCCACTAGAGGGCTCTGTGGATAAGAGAAAAACATTTAAATCTTAGCTTTTGAAGCCCTTTAAAATGTATGTCATTTTATCAGTCATGATCTCTAGGTAATTTTGGCCTATTATGCAGAGATAACTCATTTGAATAGAACTATGAGGTAGTATAATATGAATACCTTCAGACATTATTTTTCTCTGATTATTTGTCTGTGTCTGTAGTTGCTCTGAGAAATACTCATACTACATAAATCCCTGTTGTTTTCTATTTTATTAGGAGTTACAGTTGGCGCCAGGGCTTCCCTGGTGGTTCAGGTGGTAAGAATCCACTTACAATGTGGAAGACCTGAGTTTGATCCCCGCGTTGGGAAGATCCCCAGGAGAAGGGCACCCCTTCCAGTATTCTTGCCTGGAGAATCCCCAGGACAGAGGAACCTGGCAGGCTATAGTCCATGGGGTCGTAAAGAGCTGGACACGACTGCGTGACCAAGCATAGCACAGAGTTGGCACTAATCATTTCTGGATGCGAAGTTCTCTGATTAGCCAGAGGTCTAGTTTGTAATTCAGAAGTCTGCCATCTCATAATTTAATTCTCCAAGGTTATTTTGAAGAAGTAAAAATCATTACTAACAGTATCATAACACAAAAGGGTATATATAAGTTTTAGATGGGATCTCAATTAGACAAATTTCAACAGTTGTAATGTTTACTTTTCATCTAATTTTAAAAGGCAATTTTGAGGTTAATAGATAGTCAGTTCAGTTCAGTTCAGTCCCTCAGTCGTGTCCGGCTCTGCAACCCCATGAATTGCAGCACACCAGGCTTCCCTGTCCATCACAAACTCCCACAGTTTACTCAAACTCATGCCCATCAAGTTGGTAATGCCATCCAGCCATCTCATCCTCTGTCGTCCCCTTCTCCTCCTGCCCCCAATCCCTCCCAGAATCACGGTCTTTTCCAATGAGTCAACTCTTTGCATCAGGTGGCCAAAGTATTGGAGTTTCAGTGCGGGGAGCGGCTTGAAAGAGCTGACTCTGGGAGCTGCCTTGATTATCAAGGGTTCCTTCAAGGACATAGCTCTCTGTCCCGCCACCCCTCTGAATTTACTATCCAAAGATTAAACACAACACTAGTAAGCCTTGAATGCACACAAGACGCAGACAGACAGCCTTTTTACGATTACCCCTAATCTAAATCAGGATGCCATTCCTGTGCTCTGACGCCTAGTGAGAGTTCTAATTATTGTTATCTTAAGATGATGTACATGGGGAAGAATTTTCTTTGTGATGTCTCCTTCTTGGTTTAAGTATAAATGAAGCTTAGAGAAATAAAGGAGCATCGTTGACTGCAGCGATCCTCTCGACCCCATCTGTCCTGTGTCTTTATTTCTTAGCCTAAAGGAACGCGTCGTGTTGCTCGCTGAAATCTCCCGGCTGGTCCGGCATTTCAGCTTCAGCATCAGTCCTTCCAATGAACACCCAGGACTGATCTCCTTTAAGATGGACTTGTTGGATTTCCTTGCAGTCCAAGGGACTCTCAAGAGTCTTCTCCAACACCACAGTTCAAAAGCATCAATTTTTCGGCACTCAGTTTTCTTCCAGTCCAACTCTCACATCCATACATGACCAGTGGAAAAACCATAGCCTTGACCAGACGGACCTTTGTTGGCAAAGTAGTGTCTCTGCTTTTTAATATGCTATCTAGGTTGGTCATAACTTTCCTTCCAAGGAGTAAGTGTCTTTTAATTTCATAGCTGCAGTCACCATCTGCAGTGATTTTGGAGCCCGAAAAAATAAAGTCTGACACTGTTTCCACTGTCTCCGCATCTATTTCCCAGGTCTCCGCATCTATTTCCCATGAGGCAATGGGACCAGATGCCATGATCTTAGTTTTCTGGATGTTGAACTTTAAGCCAACTTTTTCACTCTCCTCTTTCATTTTCATCAAGAGGCTTTTCAGTTCCTCCTCACTTTCTGCCATAAGGGTGGTGTCATCTGCATATCTGAGGTTATTGATATTTCTCCCGGCAATCTTAATTCCAGCTTGTGTTTTTTCCAGCCCAGCGTTTCTCATGATGTACTCTGCATATAAGTTAAATAAGCAGGGTGACAATATACAGCCTTGATGTACTCCTTTTCCTATTTGGAACCAGTCTGTTGTTCCATGTCCAGTTCTAACTGTTGCTTCCTGACCTGCATACAGGTTTCTCAAGAGGCAGGTCAGGTGGTCTGGTATTCCCATCTCCTTCAGAATTTTCCACAGTTTATTGTGACCCACATAGTTGAAGGCTTTGGCGTAGTCAATAAAGCAGAAATAAATGTTTTTCTGGAACTCTCCTGCTTTTTTGATGATCCAGTGGATATTGGCAATTTGATCTCTGGTTCCTCTGCCTTTTCTAAAACCAGCTTGAACATCTAGAAGTTCATGGTTCATGTATTGCTGAAGCCTGGCTTAGAGAATTTTGAGCATTACTTTACTAGCGTGTGAGATGAGTGCAATTGTGCGGTAGTTTGAGCATTCTTTGGGATTGCCTTTCTTAGGGATTGAAATGAAAACAGACCTTTTCCAGTCCTGTGACCACTGCTGAGTTTTCCAAATTTGCTGGCATATTGAGTATAGCACTTTCACAGCATCATCTTTCAGGATTTGAAATAGCTCAACTGGAATTCCATCACCTCCACTAACTTTGTTCGTAGTGATGCTTCTTAAGGCCCGCTTGACTTCACATTCCAGGATGTCTGGCTCTACATGAGTGATCACACCATTGTGATTATCTGGGTTGTGAAGATCTTTTTGTACAGTTTTTCTGTGTATTCTTGCCACCTCTTCTTAATATCTTCTGCTTCTGTTAGGTCCAAACCATTTCTGTCCTTTATTGAGTCCATTTTTGCATGAAATGTTCCCTTGGTATCTCTAATTTTCTTGACAAGATCTCTAGTCTTTCCCATTCTGTTGTTTTCCTCTATTTCTTTGCATTGATCGCTGAGGAAGGCTTTCTTATCTCTCTTGGCTATTCTTTGGAACTCCGCATTGAAATGGGAATATCTTTCCTTTTCTCCTTTGCTTTTCGCTTCTCTTCTTTTCACAGCTATTTGTAAGGCCTCCTCAGACAGCCATTTTGCCTTTTTGCATTTCTTTTCCATGGGGATGGTCTTGATCTCTGTCTCCTGTACAATGTCACGAACCTCTGTCCATAGTTCATCAGGCTCTCTGTCTATCAGATCTAGTCCCTTAAATCTATTTCTCACTTCCACTGTATATTCATAAGGGATTTGATTTAGGTCATACCTGAATGGTCTAGTGGTTATCCTTACTGTCTTCAGTTTAAGTCTGAATTTGGCAATAAAGAGTTCATGATCTGAGCCACAGCCAGCTTCAGGTCTTGGTTTGGCTGACTGTATAGAGCTTCTCTACCTTTGGCTGCAAAGAATATAATCAATCTGATTTTGGTGTTGGCCATCTGGTGATGTCCATGTGTGAGTCTTCTCTTGTGTTGTTGGAAGAGGGTGTTTGCTATGACCAGTGGGTTCTCTTGGCCAAACTCTATTAGCCTTTGCCCTGCTTCATTCCGTACTCCAAGGCCAAGTTGCCTGTTACCTCAGGTGTTTCTTGACTTCCTACTTTTGCATTCCAGTCTCCTATAATGAAAAGGAGATCTTTTTTGGGTGTTACTTCTAAAAGGTCTTGTAGGTCTTCATAGAACCATTCAACTTCGGCTTCTTCAGCGTTACTGGTTGGGGCATAGGCTTGGATTACCGTGATATTGAATGGTTTGCCTTGGAAATGAACAGAGATCATTCTGTCATTTTTGAGATTGCATCCAAGTACTGCATTTCAGACTCTTTTGTTGGCCATGATGGCTATCCATTTCTTCTAAGGGATTTCGGCCCACAGTAGTAGATATACTGGTCATCTGAGTTAAATTCACCCATTCCAGTCCATTTTAGTTCACTGATTCCTAGAATGTCGACATTCACTCTTGCCATCTCCTGTTTGACCACTTCCTTCACATAAACATCAGCATATCTTTATAAACATCCATGCATCTGAAACAATCAGGATTTACAGTTTTTACTTGTGGACTTACAGTTCCATAGAGAGAGGAAGGACAGTCAGTATCCATTGTGACCACATACATTATCTAAAACATCAAGTTTCAATTAAAAAAAGTATGAGATGTGCAAAGAAACAGCGGGGTATAACCTAGACATAGCAAGAATGCAAGTAGTAGATACTGAGAGCAACCTGATTTCAGATTTGAGAACAGACTTCACAGCAGGACTTGTAAATGTACTCAAAGAGTTAAAGGAATCCATGGTGAAAAAAGTGAACAAAGAAGGTGTGATCTGAAGCTGACAATCAAGTGGAGAATATCAGCGTATATAGAGAGAAATGATATAAAATACAAACAGATGAAAACACTGGATTTCAAAAGCACCGTAGCTAAAATTAAAATTTCACTAAAGGATTAATGATTTAATTTGACTTAGAAAAAGAATCAGCAAACTTGAAGAGAGGTCAATCCAGAGAATAGAGAGGAAACATGAGCAGCGGCACCCCAGAGAATGTGGGCCCATTACACACCCCAGTCATGTGTGACAGGGGTTGGAGGAGAGGAGCAGGGAGTAGGAAAAAGTTCAAAAGTGTGGCTGAAAGCTTCTTGATTTGATGAAAAACATTAACCCGTGCATTAAGGAAGATGAATGAACTTTACATAGACATATCCGTGTAAAACACTGAAAGTCAAACACAAAGACAAAATCTTGAAAGAAGCAAAAGAAAAATGATTTGTCATACAAAGGAACCTGGAGATGATTAAGAAACATTAGAGGTCAGAAAGCAGTAAGCTGGGAAGATGGTAGAATAGGAAGTTCCTAACTTTGGTCCTTTCTCCCTTACTCTCAGTCCTAAAGGAAATCAGTCCTGAATATTCATTGGAAGGATTGATGTTGAAGCTGAAGCTCCAATACTTTGGCCATCTGATGCAAAGAACTGAGTCACTGGAAAAGACCCTGATACTGGGAAAGTTTGGGGCAGGCGGAGTAGGGGGTGATAGAAGATAAACTGGCTGGATGGCATCATTGACTCAATGGACATGAGTTTGAGCAAGCTCTGGGAGACAGTGAAGGACAGGGAAGCCTGGTGTGCTGCAGTCCATGGGGTCGCAAAGACAGACACAACTGAGCGACCGAACAACAACAGCTCCCCGACCCGAGACAGAGCAACTAGTCCTTCTTGGTAGACAAGAAGCCTTTGCAAAGATCCCAGAATGGAGTGGGGAGGAGGAGGTTCCCCTGGAACAGAAACGGAGAAAGCCAGGTGAGAAGGTTAAGGGGAGCAGACCTGCTTTGAGCGCATCACCCCTCCCCCAGGACATGCACGGCCACCCGGGGGGCGTCCCGGCCTGCAGCTCTCCACTGGGAAAGAAGGTCCAACTTGGGCTTCCAGAGTCCCCAGTGGTGCAGGACACCTGCCGGGAAGCCCACTTCCATTGCGCCTTACAGAGTCTCTGGGGAATCGGTTAGCACTGGCGGAAGGGTGGGGGTCATGGTGGTGAGGGCTCAGATCCTTGCAGACCATGTTCCTGGGGGCAGACGTGCCCTCGAGGAGGACTCTCAGTCAGGGGCTGTGCTCCCCGGTGCCTGTCTCGCCGGAGATCTGGCCAGGCAGTCCTGCTCCCACCTGACTGCTGAGCCCGGCTTCCAGCGCTGCCCCACCAGAGAGCCTGGCCAGACACGCCAGGCGGACGTGGAGTGCACCCTACAGCCACCAGGACAAGTAAGCAGGCTGCAGGCCCACCCAGCTTCTGAGAAATCCTGGAAAGGAGTCCAGCAGAATCCTAGGGCTGAGACCCACCATGACCGAGCCAAGAAACAGCAGAAAACCGAATGGCAGACTGCACTGCACAGAGAGAATCCGGGAAGCCAAAGGCAGCTCATTTCAAGTTGTTGGAGAAGCAGAAAAAATGAAAAAGAATGAAGACAGCCTAAGTGAATTACAGGACACAAATGAAAGAAACTGGGGTCCCAGAAGGAGGAGAGGGAAGACAAGGGCAGAAAGCTTATTTAAAGAAATAATTGTCCAGAGATAATCATGGTGAGATTTAGATATCCAAGCTTATGAAGTTTCTAGGACCTCAAAAAGTTCCAACCCCAAAAGATGTACTTCTCTAAGACACATTGTAGTGAAACTGTCTAAAATTAAAAAAAAAAAAAGTCATTTAAAAATCAACAAGAGAAAAATAAATTTCTCACCCCTAAGGGAACCACCATAACAATATTGATGGATTTCTTGACAGAAATCATGCAGGCTATGTTCAAGGTGCTGAAAGAAAAAAAAAAAAAATAGCCCTCAGTCAAGAACATTTTCCCTGACAGAGTTATCCTGAGGGAGTTCCTCACTGCTGGACCTGCCTTACAAGAAATTCTGAGTGGTTCTTTGGTCTGAAATGAAAAGATGCTTAACAGTAACATGGAAGCACGTTAAAAATAAAATGCAGTGATGAAAATAGTACATAGTCAAATTTAGAATATTTGAAAACTGTAATATGGTGGCATGTTAATCATTTATCTCTACTGTAAAGGTTTTTTTTTTCATTTATTTTTATTAGTTGGAGGCTAATTACTTTACAATGTTGTAGTGGGTTTTGTCATACATTGACATGAATCAGCCATGCAGTACTGTAAAGGTTAAACAGTGAAAGTATGAAAAGTAACTATGTTCAGGGTTGTTCAGTTGTTATGTCGTGTCCCACATTTTGCACCCCCATGGACTGCAGCATGCCAGGCCTCCCTGTCCATCACCAACTCCTGGAGCTTGCTCAAACTTATGTCCATAGAGTCGGTGATGCCATCCAACCATCTCATCCTCTGTCATCCCCTTCTCCCCCCGTCTTCAATCTTTCCCAGGATCAGGGTCTTTTCCAATGAGTTAGTTCTTCACATCAGGTAGCCAAAGTGTTGGAGTTTCAGTTTCAGCATCAGTCCTAATGAATATTCAGGACTGGTTTTCTTTAGGATTGACTGCAGTCCAAGAAACTCTCAAGAGTCTTCTCCAGCACAAATATCATTCAAAAGCATCAATTCTTTGGCAGTCAGCCTTCATTATGGTCCCCTTTATGGATCGCAGTCTTGTCATGGTGAAGGGGATGGCATAACTCAATGAAGCTATGAGTCATGCTACGCAGGGCCATCTAAGATGAACGCTTCATTGTGAAGAGTTCTGACAAAATGTGGTCTACTGGAGGTGGGAATGGCAAACTGCTCCAGTATTCTTGCCATGAAAACCCCATGATCAGTGTGAGCAGGCAAAAGTAACTATGGCTGCAATAATTTTGTTCATGAACACACAATGTAAAAGTATGTAAATTGGGTCTGGTGTCAGATGAATGTATTATAGTCTGTTCTAACTATGACTCATCTGTGCAAATGACTTCAGTTTCTCTGAATTCCTGTGATCTTGTCTATAAGACACTGAAAATATTTATGATGTCTTATTGCGCACTGGATGAAACGATGCTTGTGAAATAGGCTGTCTGTATATAAAGCAAATAGAAATGTCCTATTGCCACATTAATTTCTTCAAACTTCTCCCACTTTTCATCATTTCTGTTTGCATGTTAACATTTAATTTTTATAATTCTCTCCCTGTCTCTTTCTCATTCTCTATCTCCTTCATAGTCTGTCTTTCTCTTGATCTTATAGGTTGTTTTCTCTTTCAGTCTTTGGACAGAGTGCCAACTAGATATTTTCTCCAGAAAGCATCATCCTCTTACCATCCGTCTTTAGAAAATTCTAATGTCCACACACTCATGTTACATCCATTGCCTAAGCAATGACTGGGAGACAGAGTCAGTTTCTTTCAAACCTCTTGGGACTATCATATAACCAAACACTGCCTAGTTATTTTTTGTTCGATAGCAACAATTATCTTCTGTGTTACTGTTTTCTGAGAATCACTGATTATCTTCTCTGCACCATTACATCTACTTTTCAGTACTGTCTGAGAATTATTCTTCCATTCCTTCTGATTTCAATTAAAATGTATATCTGGCAAACACTTGAACATTTCTTATGTGGTGGGGACTCTATTGGAAGACTATGCCTAATATTTCATTTTTCCTTCAAAAGAGAAAAAGTTACAGTCATTCCCATATGATTCCGAGGATGAAGCTGGGGCTCTACGTATCTTGGCAACTTTCACGGGTGTGGTCATGGACCAAGACAGGAGTCTGGTCATCTGGTTCCAGGAAGGCTCTTTCCCTCTTAGGAGATGATCACACAAGAGATGGAAAGTTGGCAGGAAAATGTAATATTTCTGACAGTAAAAATTGACCACAGGTAAATATAGACAATTATCTTCAGTAAGGTCATATGTAATCCTTTAGAGTATATGGAACACAAAGATGATACAAATAATTTAATATACTGGACATTACTGACCTCTAAGTAAGGTGGAACATATCATCTGGTGACCAGGTACTTAGCATTGTCATTTCTTCCCTCCTTGTGGTGGGTATTATAGATCACCAGATCTCAAGTAATTACCCATGAAATTGCCGTGTTCTCTCATGACAGGTACTCAATAAAAACACTTTAGTTTCCTAGAAGATGATTAACTTCTTCATGGAACCACCTGAATGTGGTATTTAATATATGACATAATATATACATGTATAGCTTTAATACATGTCTAAAAGTATTTTATTTGTAGGTCAGAGTTTGTCCAGTTGGCTCTCATGGGCCAACCGCGTTACTTGAAAATTTCAGCCCAAATTAAAAAATTAAATAAATAAGTAAAATCGTTATCTAAGATCATGTAGCTTTTACCCAGTGTACGGCACGGATGTTCATACCACCCTCTAAGAATGTTTGGTTCCGATCTTTTTCCGTTTAATGAAGTTTGACAATTTGTGACAGGATAGAAGGGAAATTCATTATATTTAGTAATAGAAAACCTATTTCTCATTTTTCACGAACCAAGCAGCTCCGATGAAATTGCCTAAACCACTACATCACAATTCTCCACCTTTGTGGTTCTTAAGGTCACCCTCAAAGGTCTTCAATTTCCTTATGTTCACAGCTTGGCATCTGGTAATTTTCAGTATCAGAAAATATAAGGGGGCTATATGTTTTTTTCTGAGGAGAAATATTTCTGATTTGAGAAGAAATAAATCTGTCAAGAGGAAAATATTAAAAATAAAAAGCACGACTGTAATAATCACATTGGTGTCACAGGCAATTTCTCTTCTCCAGCTCGGTGAAGGAGACTCACTGCCCCCTGAAAGAACTGTCGGCGTAAGAGAGATGGATTCTTTATTTCAATAACCACTGCGGTTTAAGGGTAATTTATGTATAAGGAAGCACAACAGCTTCAAGAATCAAATTTCCTTAAAATATTATTTTGCATTCTCTCTGCTACAAAGCTTAGTGAAATTGATAGATCAGAGGAAAGAATGACTAAATTTGCTTCTCCAAGTTATAATTTAACACACACTGTACATGACTCAAATCACCAGCCAAAGGATAGTGTTTAGCATTTTGTATGGGAATTACACTTTTAAAGTGATATTTCCTCAAATAATTCTTACAATTTTAATATTAAACATAGAAGAAATATTAATAATACTAAAAATAGAAAAACAAATATTTGTTTGATCTCACTTAGAAGGGGCAGCTAACCTTCCACTACCTATCCCCCTGATATACATCAGATCTTACCTCAATCTCTCTTATTTTCATCAATAATCAATAAACCACTACACATCATTTATGTTCTTTTTAAGTGAACACCTTCCCAGAGAGGGTAGAAAAAAATGCTCAAACATTTAAATAAACAATTTAAATCCTTATTTCTTTCTAAAATGATCTGTGGCCACAGCCACCACCATCTGTATTTAGGATTTTAAAAAATAAAGAAAAAAGAATATATGAAACAACTAAACCAAAGTCTTCCTACTTATTCAGCTCATACAGCAGATATATATCACTCTCCGAAGAGCAGTTCTTCCCCAGCACGTCCGCTCACTCAGGACGCCTTCACTGTATTTGTGGCTGTGAGCATGTGATGGGTCTAGCCTGTGATGGGTCTGCACGTGCGCCCACCGCTTGGCGCCGATCCGTCCTCCTTGGCTGATGAGCGCAGTGTTTTCAAGGTGCTCATCTGGCCTTCTTGCTGTTGGATCACAGGGCTGTCTCTCTCTCTCTGCACATGGAATACTTTTCCATGACAAATACCATTATTCAAAGTTATTGAAGACTGGTAACTATCTCAACATAACACATTCCCCAGAAAGTATCCATACTTATACAAAGTTGATTATAGTTAAAAGTATACTTATAATCATACAAAATAAACTTATACAAAGGAAAAAAATAGGCATTTGTCAATTTCCAGACTCCTGATCCCACTTAGAGGATAAGCAATTTTCATTCTAGAGCAGACACTATGTAAAAAACAACTTGCTAAACAAAAGAAAGTAACAGCTTTAAAAAGAAAAAAAAAGACTTCAATTATGACCACTTTAGTTACTATTGAAAGTAAATATTTGATTATATTTTGGGTTTGGGAGGATACATGGGATGTGAAAGTAAAATTACATCCAAATCTTTGCAACCCTATGGACTATACAAGGAATGGAATTTTCTAGGTAGCCTTTCCCTTCTCCAGGGGATCTTTCCAACCCAGGGATTGAACCCAGGTCTCCCACATTGCAGGCAGATTTTTTACCAGCTGAGCCACAAGGGAAGCCCATGAATACTGGAGTGGGTAGCCTATCCCTTCTTCAGCGGATCTTCCCCACCCAGGAATCAAACTTGGGTCTCCTGCATTGCAGGTGGATTCTTTACCAACTGAGTTATCAGGGAAGTCACATGGGATATGGACACATGGTAAATATCTGTCATCATAACGTTTATTTAAAATATCCTCATATCCATGCATAATTTGGAGAAGCGAATTTAGTCATTCTTCCCTCTGAATCTATCCATTTCACTAAGCTTTGTAGCAGAAAGAACACAACATAATATTTTAAAGAAAATTGAGAATGCTTGAGATTTCCAGCTGGGTAGACAGATCACGTCTTGAGCTGCTTTCTACTCTCCTAGAAACGCTTTCACCTTGTGTGATGCTCTGAGTCAATATTCATCATCGTATGAAGCTTCTTCAAAATATTAACTTGCATCATTCCTACTGAAAGAAATACACTTATGTAAAATTATATTCTAGAATAATCCATTGCTGCAGAAGCCCATAATCATTTTAAAGGTAGAAAGGTATAATTAGCACACCAAGATAATCTTTTGGGAAAACGACAGCATATAATTTGAAATTGTTTTATTAACATGATGGGTTAGTAACCTATCAAACACAATGACTTTTAATTATGGATCAGGTGTTCTGAAACTATAACCAAAACTCTAGAGAAAAGCACTATAGCTTGTTCACTTTAAAAATAACACTAATTTTCATTGCATGGTAACCATAACAACCTTTCTTTTTTATCGAAATAATAAAGTAAATGATTTCCTAAGTGTGGAGAGAAAAAGGCATTGCACTTAGGAAACAAACGTTGATTGATATTTTCATAAGTTGATGTTTAGACATTGTCAGTAGGAATAATTTTATGGCAGTAGTATATTTTCTCTTCAGCTTTTATATTGGTATCAAGATTTAAATATTTTCTTTAGATTGAATAGTCTAAATATTTGTAATCAAAATGTATTCCTTAAAACTAGGTATTATTTTTAGATACAAAAACAAGCTTCAGTTGGGTAACTTAGAGGCAAATAACTCAGAATTATATCTGACACCTTTGATAATAAAGTTTCAAATGTTAACTCTTCTTTCACACAATTAAAATACTGTCCATTTATAACATTAGAAAATAGATTTCCATCTAAATGATACTGTCTGCCTTTCTTACTACAAATTTAAGTAAACAGTAGTTCCAACTGGATAAAAGGTTAAAAAAGTAAAATTCTCTACATAATAAAAACAAACCAAAAAATCCTTCTGTACAGTTTTAGAATACTTTGTAGAATAGTGCACAGGCTTCCCAAGTGGTA
Source organism: Muntiacus reevesi (assembly GCF_963930625.1). Taxonomy (NCBI): domain Eukaryota; kingdom Metazoa; phylum Chordata; class Mammalia; order Artiodactyla; family Cervidae; genus Muntiacus; species Muntiacus reevesi. The sequence continues at coordinate 2,359,167 of NC_089252.1, read as the reverse complement.
CAGAACCCTCCTGGGTCTGGAAAACCCCCTGCAGGAGGAAATGGCACCCCACTCCAGTATTCTTGCCTGGAGAATACCATGGACAGAGGAGCTTGACGTGCTACAATCCATGGGGTCACAAAGAGTCAGACATGACTGAGTGACTAACAGCTGCAGCAGCAAGAATAGAGCACAACAGTTCTGGTGACCACATCATTTTTTGGAGGAGGAGGAGGGTTTTAGATAATCTGATATTGAGAATGCTGGCAAATTGCTGTGTGCTGGTAGATCCTGGCAGGTCCTAAGTTCCACCACTAGTGCCACCTGGGAATCCCACTTTAGAATATACTAAGTTCTTTTTCGTGTGCTCATTTACCCTTCTTGTAATTTCCTTACCCCCTCACCTAGATTCCTTGCAGTTTCCATGTTCTGTCCTATTTTCATTCCGAAAATGTCTGATAGGCTCAATGTGTGATTTTTTACAATAGCGTGCCAATTTCAGCAGAATGCATGTCCTATTAAAGCCTCTTTTTATAGAATTTCAATCTTCAATAGGATACAGTGGGAGCTGATTTTGAGACAATGTCATCTTCAAGGATGACACTTGGGAGACAGCCTGCTCCCTACTCCATCAAACTCACTTTCATCATGTAGCATTCATACACATCTAGTGAATGTTTGATTTGTCAATAATTACAGATAGCAGAGGTTTACAAATACACAAACTGTGTTTTAGTTAATTATTTTGTACTTGGAAAACGTTTCCATCAGCCTGAGAAGTCACTGACTCACTGAGTCTCCAAAGTTAGGAAGTTAAGATGTAGTGGGGGATGAGAATGAATGGGACACACTGGCCTGTCTTGGATGCCCTGGTCCACAGTTGTCATGGAGACCTGGGAGGCACAGATGCTAGAGCTACACTTGGGGATCTTCTCTGAGGTACAGTCAGGGCCTGGAGCCCAAAGGCATCAGCCAGCAGGGTGTCAGGAGTCCCGGGTTAGAGGGGTGCCCTGGACAGTAGAGGGTAGCTTGCAGTGTCACCCCTTCCCTCACAGGCCATTTGGTATGGAGAGAGGAACAACATGAGAAACAGAGAGATACTGACAGCCCGCATTCATCGTTTCAATTGTTTATTAATTTCATTCATCAATGTTCTCATTAATGAGCATGGTAAAGGTAATCCATGTATGAGTGTTGATCTAGTTATCATTCACTCAAAATTGTGTGAATGATATTAAAAGCTCTATTAATTGACCCAGGAAACTCAAATTTCAAAGAACAATTGATGCCCCTGGTCCTCGACACAGGAAAGCCACCTGCTTTTCTAGACGCACTGAGTTCCTTAGCCTTTAGACAACCTCTGTGAGACTTACGTACTTTAGAGGTGTCTAATGCATTCAATTTGTATTTGAGAAAATAATTTATACACAGGAAGGCTTAGGTTTGAAAATCAGTTGAAGAATAATTTTCAAAATGTAAAACCACTGGGGTATCATGACCCTTAGCATTTTCTCTTTCTCTTTACATATTTCTTTTCTAAATTTAAGTTTTATTTTATGTTGAGGTATAGTTGGTTTATAGCATTGCATTTGTTTCAGGTGTGGAGCGAAGTGATTCAGTTATGTATACATACATAACACCTGTTCTTTTTCAGATTCTTTTCTCATATAGTTATTACAGAGTATTGAGTAGAGTTCCCTGTGCTATATAGTAGGTCTTGTTTTTTATCTGTCTTATATATAGGAGTGTGTGTATGTTAATCCCAAACTCCTAAAATGCTTTCATCTTTGTTCTATTTTATGCACCTGATTTATGACCCGGTATGGTACTGCGCGCACCGTGGGCTGTCTGTTAAGTTAGAAGACAGAGGTCTTGAAGGCCTAGAATGAGCTTAGTTGCTCAGTTTTGTCCGACTCTTTGTGACTCCACAGACTGTAGTCCACCAGGCTCCTCTGTCCATGGGGTTTTCTCCAGGCAGGAATACGGGAGTGGATTGCCATGCTGTCCTCCAAGGAATCTTCCCAACCCAGGCCTAGAATACCTGTGTTTTTTTTTGTAACTTTGAAAATCTGGACTGTCATGTGTGTATGATACTTGTCGATTCAGTGGAAAAATATTTTTCAATAGGTCTTTTTAAAAACCTGTTTATTACTGGACGTGTGGACTTTGTTCATTTATCATTTTCACAAGCAAAAGCACAATATAAATAGGGTATATTAAAATATACTACCAATAGTATATATTAAAATATAATTGCTTTTCCTACTCTTTCACAGAACATCACCCATTTTTGCTAAAAACACAAATAAAACTAATCTCTATCCCAAACTCTGTGAAAATTGTTCAGGGTGCGAAAAGTGTGGGAAGTAACTTTTTCCCTTCTTCTCACCCGACCTTATCATGAGCCCAGCAGCACAGGACAGCGATCGTCAACACAATCCCAGTTCCTGCGACAGATAATCGTATTTTTCTATGACATCTGCTGCTTCTGCAAGCTTTGCCAAGTCTCCTGGGGTCGCAGGGGACAGCCCTGGGTGTCCTGTGACTGAGCTGGAGTCAGGGCCCCGGGGACGCCTGGCTCCCTGGGACGTGGTGCTTCCGGTTCCCTCTTCCTGCTCCAGGAGCCGCTCCATCACAGCTGAGCCCGGTTCCACTCACTTGACAGTCCAAACTTTAAAAATAACACTTAAAAAAATTAGCTGCTCTAAAAAATAAAGCCCATTAATGGAAAAAGCAAAATGCCTCTTATATCTGGGGCTTCCTAAACTGGTGATTTGACACTTAAGGTAAGTCGAGTGTCCCTCATTTAAGCAAGAGTCTGCATATCTCAACTTCACTGCATCCAACAGATAGGAGAACAATCTCCTATATTTTTAAAATAAAAGTAGAAAAGAATGCCCATTTCAGAAAGAAAAAAACAAGTCTGTATAAATCTTAAAATTGCTGTCAGTTGATTTACAAACAGTGTTAAATTAGAAATTGCTAGAGATCACACTTTCATAGCTACCTTATATTTTGAAAAATGTTTTATTATCAAATATAAGCATCATATTTTACAGGTAAACTTTTATTTACCTACAAGTGTCCTCTAATATGGGCTTCCCTGGTGACTCAGTGGTAAAGAATTCTCCTGCCAAAGCAGGAGATGCCAGTTCAATCTCTGGATCAGAAAGTTCCCCTGGAGAAGGAAAAGGCAACCCACTTCAGTATTCTTGTCTGGAGAATCCCATGGACAGAGGAACCTGGCAGGCTACAGTCCATGGGGTTGCAAGAGTCAGTCACAACTTAGCTACTAAACCACCACCACGTTCTCTAATATACTGTATTAGAACATTCTTTGAAAAGACCCTCTGGTAGGAAAGTTACCCAAACAAAAAACAAACAGCAAAAATCAGGTTATCTTTGAAAGGGTCTTTTCTTTTCCTTTCTTTCTTCCTCCCCCTTCCTTCCTCTTTCTTTCTTTTTTCCTTTCTTTCTTTTATTGAACATAATTACAGACAATTATGAGCTTCACTGGTGGCTCAGACAGTCAAGAATCTGCCTGCAAAGCAGGAGACCCAGGTTCGATCCCTGGGTCAGGAAAAGCCCCTGGAGAAGAAAATGTCACCCTACTCCAGTGTTCTTGCCTGGAGAATCCCGTGGACAGAGGAGGCTGACAGGTTACTCTCCAAGCGGTCGCAAAGAGTCGGACACGACTGAGCGACTAACACACAGACAATTATATTAACTTGTGCGTTTAACTTGTACAGTGTGCAGATTCGATGCTTTAATATGTAACAATATGCTCACCACTTAAGCTCTAGCAGATATGTCTACCACATCACTTAATTACTGTTTCTTTTTTGTAACAGCAACAAGATCTAATCTCTTAGCAAGTTTGAAGTTTATAACACAGTATGAATAATGGGTTTTTCTTTCAATATCCCTTTCACAGATTTTGAAGAATATGGAAATTTATGACCAAAATATACAATGACAGTGAAGCAAGACTGTATCTTAAAATGTTGTCTAAGAACTTAAGCAGTTAAGTATCCCTTTAGTAAGTAAAAACATTCATGGTATTAGTGAAAAATCAGAAGTTTAAACTGTATTGTTGACATATTCACTAATTTTCCACATGGAATTTCTCTATCTGATTTAAACCAAAGCTGGTTGTCATGGTGATTTTTTGGCACTGGTTTACCTTGTCCACAGTCTTGATGGAAACAAAAGAAATATTTCCTTTAAAACCAGAAAAGATCATCATTGTGGCAGCTAGCTCTCCACTGGTCAATAAAAGTGTGTGTATAAGTTAAAGTTAAACCCAGTTATGGATGCTTCACTGGGCACGTTGTACCAAACAGCCAAGCATCTACACAGCCAAGGAACGGATGTGTCAGAGCACACTCTCCATCTGTCCATCTAACTCTTAAAAATTTTTTTTATTTTATATTGAAATATAGTTGATTTACAAAATGTTGTGTTAGTCTTAAGTGTGCACCATGGTGGTTCAGTTATACATCTACATATATCTATTCTTTTTCAGATTCTTTTCCCATTCAGGTTATTATAGAATATTGAGGAGAGTATTGAGAACATTGTGCTATACAGTAGGTCCTTGTTGATTGTCTGTTGTATATATAGCAGTGTGTATGTTTATTTTACATTAATCTCAAACTCCTAATCTATCCCCCTCCCTTTCCCTCTTTGGGGATTGTGAGTTTGTTTTCTATATCTATGACTCTGCTTGTGTTTCATAAACAAGTGCATTGCTCTCATTTTTTGGATTCCACGTATAGGCGATATCATATGATATTTATCTTTCTGACTTACTTAATATGATAATCTTTAGGTCCCTCCATTTTGCTGCAAATGGCATTATTTCATTCTTTTTTATGGCTGAGTAATATTCTATTGTATATATATACATATATATGTGTGTGTGTGTGTATATATATATATATATATATATTTATGCATGTATATCTACCACATCTTCTTTTGTGCAATATTTGTAGGATGAAGATGGAACCTTAGAGTTAGCTGATTTTTAAAGTCAGAGTAAGCAGAGATGTTTTAGGACCCGATCTCTCTGAACCTGGAAACAGGGAATGGAAGCTTCAGTAAATAGCTCATTACCGATTTTCATAACAGCCTCATGACTCACGGCATCTCATCTATGTTGTGGATGGCACTACAGGAGGGTGGGTTTACTCCCTCTCAAAGTGAGATCTTGTTTGTAAACTTCTCAGTTTCTGTAACAGACTTTTCAAAAATAAGTTTTCATATATTTTCCCAGTGTCCTACCACATATTTTGAGAAAGCTTGGGGGCACATGGCTACTGTTTATTTGATAGAAGGAGTTGCTCCCCATGGTTCTCTTTCTCTCCCGCACACACACACTCTTATACTCCCTCTCACACACATACACACTTACACTCCCTCCACACACATACACACACTTGCACTCACACACACACTGTTACACTCCCTCACACACACACAGTCTTACGCTCCCTCATATACACATACACTCTTACGCTCCCTCACACACACACATGCACACTATTATACACTCGCACTTTCATGCACACCCTTACACCCCCTTGCACACATTCTTACACTCTCACATGTGCACACATACTCTTACACTCCCTCATACACACTCTAACACTCCCTCACAGGCACACATACACTTTTACACTCCCTCACATGCATGCAAACATTTTTATAATCCTTTGCACTCTCTTACACTCCCTCACACGTGCTTGATGCTCTTACACTCCTGCACGCACACACACACACACACACACTCTTACACTCACTTGGACACATGCACATGCTCTTATACTGTAGTACTATCTGCATGATATTTGAGATACGGACATGAATAACCTAGTCATGAAAATTAGCCATGGGGCTGCTGGCCCGTCAGCACAAGCATTTGTTCAGCATTTTGTAATTTTCACAGACTTTACTCACATCTGTTTTGAACAACCTCAGGGCAGAAGGTTGATCATTGTTCCTGTTCACCAATGTGAAATTACAAAGCGTTGTGATGGTATGGTTCTCGCTCCATCCCCCTTACTAAGGTCCTGTGGCCACTGTCCCCTCTCCCCTCACTGAGGTCCTGTGGCCACTGCCCCCTCTCCCCTCACTGAGGTCCTGTGGCCACTGCCTCTCTCCCCTCACTGAGGTCCTGTGGCCACTGCCCCCTCTCCCCGCACTAAGGTCCTGTGGCCACTGCCCCTCTCCCCTCACTGAGGTCCTGTGGCCACTGTCCCCTCTCCCCTCACTGAGGTCCTGTGGCCACTATCCCCTCTCCCCTCACTGAGGTCCTGTGGCCACTGCCCCCTCTCCCCTCACTGAGGTCCTGTGGCCACTGTCTCCTCTCCCCTCACTAAGGTCCTGTGACCACTGTCTCCTCTCCCCTCACTAAGGTCCTGTGGCCACTGTCCCTCTCTCCTCACTGAGGTCCTGTGACCACTGCCCCCTCTCCCCTCACTGAGGTCCTGTGGCCACTGCCCCTCTCCCCTCACTGAGGTCCTGTGGCCACTGCCCCCTCTCCCCTCACTGAGGTCCTGTGGCCACTCTCCCCTCTCCCCTCACTAAGGTCCTGTGACCACTGCCCCTCTCCCCTCACTAACGGCCTGTGACCACTGCCCCCTCTCCCCTCACTGAGGTCCTGTGGCCACTGTCCCTCTCTCCTCACTGAGGTCCTGTGACCACTGCCCCCTCTCCCCTCACTGAGGTCCTGTGGCCACTCTCCCCTCTCCCCTCACTAAGGTCCTGTGACCACTGCCCCTCTCCCCTCACTAACGGCCTGTGACCACTGCCCCCTCTCCCCTCACTAAGGTCCTGTGACCACTGCCCCTCTCCCCTCACTAACGGCCTGTGACCACTGCCCCCTCTCCCCTCACTAAGGTCCTGTGACCACTGTCCCCTCTCCCCTCACTGAGGTCCTGTGGCCACTCTCCCCTCTCCCCTCACTAAGGTCCTGTGACCACTGCCCCTCTCCCCTCACTAACGGCCTGTGACCACTGCCCCCTCTCCCCTCACTGAGGTCCTGTGGCCACTGTCCCTCTCTCCTCACTGAGGTCCTGTGACCACTGCCCCCTCTCCCCTCACTGAGGTCCTGTGGCCACTCTCCCCTCTCCCCTCACTAAGGTCCTGTGACCACTGCCCCTCTCCCCTCACTAACGGCCTGTGACCACTGCCCCCTCTCCCCTCACTGAGGTCCTGTGGCCACTGTCCCTCTCTCCTCACTGAGGTCCTGTGACCACTGCCCCCTCTCCCCTCACTGAGGTCCTGTGGCCACTGCCCCTCTCCCCTCACTAAGGTCCTGTGACCACTGTCCCCTCTCCCCTCACTGAGGTCCTGTGGCCACTGCCCCTCTCCCCTCACTAAGGTCCTGTGACCACTGTCCCCTCTCTCCTCACTGAGGTCCTGTGGCCACTGTCCCCCCTCTCCTCACTGAGGTCCTGTGACCACTGCCCCCTCTCCCCTCACTAAGGTCCTGTGACCACTGCCCCCTCTCCCCTCACTGAGATCCTGTGGCCACTCTCCCCTCTCTCCTCACTGAGGTCCTGTGGCCACTGCCCCCCCTCTCCTCACTGAGGTCCTGTGACCACTGCCCCCTCTCCCCTCACTGAGGTCCTGTGGCCACTGCTCCCTCTCCCTTCACTAAAGTCCTGTGGTCACTGTCCCCTCTCCCCTCACTGAGATCCTGTGGCCACTCTCCCCTCTCTCCTCACTGAGGTCCTGTGGCCACTGTCCCCTCTCCCCTCACTGAGGTCCTGTGGCCACTGCCCCCCCTCTCCTCACTGAGGTCCTGTGACCACTGCCCCCTCTCCCCTCACTGAGGTCCTGTGGCCACTGCTCCCTCTCCCTTCACTAAAGTCCTGTGGTCACTGTCCCCTCTCCCCTCACTGAGATCCTGTGGCCACTCTCCCCTCTCTCCTCACTGAGGTCCTGTGGCCACTGTCCCCTCTCCCCTCACTGAGGTCCTGTGGCCACTATCCCCTCTCCCCTCACTGAGGTCCTGTGGCCACTGTCCCCTCTCCCCTCACTGAGGTCCTGTGGCCACTGCTCCCTCTCCCTTCACTAAAGTCCTGTGGCCACTGCCCCCTCTCCCCTCACTGAGGTCCTGTGACCACTGTCCCCTCTCCCCTCACTGAGGTCCTGTGGCCACTGTCCCCTCTCCCCTCACTGAGGTCCTGTGACCACTGTCCCCTCTCCCCTCACTGAGGTCCTGTGGCCACTGTCCCCTCTCTCCTCACTAAGGTCCTGTGGCCACTGCCCCTCTCCCCTCACTAAGGTCCTGTGACCACTGTCCCCTCTCCCCTCACTGAGGTCCTGTGGCCTCTGCCCCTCTCCCCTCACTAAGGTCCTGTGACCACTGTCCCCTCTCTCCTCACTGAGGTCCTGTGGCCACTGTCCCCTCTCTCCTCACTAAGGTCCTGTGGCCACTGCCCCCTCTCCCCTCACTAAGGTCCTGTGGCCACTGTCCCTCTCTCCTCACTGAGGTCCTGTGACCACTGCCCCCTCTCCCCTCACTGAGGTCCTGTGGCCACTGCCCCTCTCCCCTCACTAAGGTCCTGTGACCACTGTCCCCTCTCCCCTCACTGAGGTCCTGTGGCCACTGCCCCTCTCCCCTCACTAAGGTCCTGTGACCACTGTCCCCTCTCTCCTCACTGAGGTCCTGTGGCCACTGTCCCCCCTCTCCTCACTGAGGTCCTGTGACCACTGCCCCCTCTCCCCTCACTGAGATCCTGTGGCCACTCTCCCCTCTCTCCTCACTGAGGTCCTGTGGCCACTGCCCCCCCTCTCCTCACTGAGGTCCTGTGACCACTGCCCCCTCTCCCCTCACTGAGGTCCTGTGGCCACTGCTCCCTCTCCCTTCACTAAAGTCCTGTGGTCACTGTCCCCTCTCCCCTCACTGAGATCCTGTGGCCACTCTCCCCTCTCTCCTCACTGAGGTCCTGTGGCCACTGTCCCCTCTCCCCTCACTGAGGTCCTGTGGCCACTATACCCTCTCCCCTCACTGAGGTCCTGTGGCCACTGTCCCCTCTCCCCTCACTGAGGTCCTGTGGCCACTGCTCCCTCTCCCTTCACTAAAGTCCTGTGGCCACTGCCCCCTCTCCCCTCACTGAGGTCCTGTGACCACTGTCCCCTCTCCCCTCACTGAGGTCCTGTGGCCACTGTCCCCTCTCCCCTCACTGAGGTCCTGTGGCCACTGTCCCCTCTCCCCTCACTAAGGTCCTGTGGCCACTGTACCCTCTCCCATCACTAAGGTCCTGTGGCCTCTGCAGGGCAACATGGGCTCGGAACCCTGGGCATCAGATGCCCACTGCCCAATCTGCACAGGAACCACATGCCAGCAGCGTCTATACACGAGTGAGAGCAGAGCCCCCAGGTGTAGGGATAAAGGAAGAGACGCTCTGACTATCTCCAGACTGGGCCTGAGCGCTGGGAGCGACAACGTCCTCTGCCCACATTGGCACCCAGGCCACCACAGCTGTATTGAAATGTAGGGGAAAAGCGTCAGAGCAACACCTTCTGACTTTCTGATTTAATTTAGCCTTCCCTCCCTCATGGGAGTAACATTAATGAAACCATTCATTTAAATAAATTACCAGTCTTATCTACTTGTTCTGTGCAAATTATTATTCATTTGAGACAACAGATAAGTGGCCTTGTCCAAAGTTGATTATGTGCAGTAAATGCTACGTTAATATTAATAACTTCATAGTAATGCGGTATTCATAGAATGCATGAAAATGAAGGCATACTCATTTTTAAATGATCTTGACAAGAATGGGAAAGACCTGGGAGCAAGAGTGATCCTGACAGTAATTGCACTGAGTAGGAGCAATACAGGAAGTGACGAGCAGGATGTAAACCTCCCTAACTGCCTAGAAGAGCAGCAGTGAGGCGCCATCCAGGAGTGACTCGGAATCAGCCCCGAGCGCGAGTTGAGGGTGCTGCTGTCGTTCACCAGTCTCCTGGAGACCTCCTTCCAGCTCCACACCAAGCAGGTGGAAAACTCCTGATATGCTGCATAAGAGCAGCTAGCAGGTGGGGGCACTGCATGGTTCGGGTGGGTCCCCGTGAGCTGCTTGGAGGGCTTAAGAGTAGAGTTTTTCTTTTTTCAGATCCAAATGTCTACAGAAATCAGGCAGAGAATAAAGTGAGACAGGAACCTTCTAGAGGAGTGGTACTGCTACTCAGCTTTTTTTTTTTTTATTGTTTGAATTATGGTTAATGTACAGTGTTGTGTTACTTTCAGGTGTAGAGTACAGTGATTCAGTTACACACACACATATATATTATTTTTCAAATGCTTTTCCATTATAGCTTATTGCAGGATGTTGAGTAGCGTTCCCTGTGCTATATATACACTGGGTCCTTGTTGGTTATCTATTTCATATATAGTTGGGCATATATGTTAACCCCAAACTCCTGTTCATCCCTTCCCTTCTTCCCCTTTGATAACTATAAGTTTACTATGTCTGTTAGTCTAATTCTATCCTGTAAATAAGTTCACTTGTATGTCACATCTTTAGATTCCACATATAAGTGATATCACATGATATTCAACTCTGCAGAGCAACTGTGACTTGCAGAAACAAGGGTCTAATGTTGCTAAGTTACCTGATATTTTATAAAGAATGTAGGGATGCAAATTGTCCTGTGTCTTCCTTGTCTTTTTAAAATATTGCTCCCGTTACTGAGATATAACTGACATGGAACATTGTGTAGGTGTAAGCCTTGCAGATAATGACCTTATACAGTAATTGACCCCCACAATAAGGTCAGTTAAACATCCACCGCCTCATATGGTTACTTAGTTATCTTATAACTGAAGTCTGTACCTTTTCACCACTTTTGCCCGTTTTCCCCATCCCCAGCCTCTGCCAACCACCAAGGATGCTGGGGAGGAGGGATTCTCACGGGCGCCACACGTGGAGGACAAAGGAATTCCAGACCCCTCCAAGTCCTACAGGTACGAGGTCTCCACGCCACTCCCAAACTGGGAACAGGGGCACCTTCAGATGGTAACCGTATTCCCCAGCAAGGTCAGCTGCAGGACCTGTGTGTGTAACCGAAGCTGTGTCTATACCAGGGATGGAGTCAGTCACTGTATTTCAATGACTAATTAAACGAGAAAAAAACGCAGTCAATTGACTGATTGGCGTCCCCGGGCCTGTGTCTGAATTGACTGAATTCGTTTAAAACGCTGCGCTGAGTGCTCTGCGCAGGCACCATCTGCGTGCAGCTGTGTGTTTTACCCTTTGGAGAGGTTGGGCCTCCTTGACTGTTGGAGAAAACTGAGAGCATATCCTGCGTTCTGAACTGTTAGTTCACGGGTGAAACTGGAGCAGAGCCGGGAGAAGAAATGCCCAGAAGAGCATCTTTCTCCAGGGTTTCTGAGTAGCAAGAATGAGAAAAATAGGATTCGCTGGCAAAATGGTTTTTAACCTTTATTCTTAGCATAAATCAAGAGGCTCATTTTTCAGTCTCTAGAATTCAATGAAAGGTCAGATTTGTAATGGAGATCCTAATTATTAATGTGTTGCTATTTTAATTATTAATTGGTTGAAAAATTTGCATAATGGATAAAGAAGTAGCCCAAGAAAACTATGGTAGCCTCTAAGACTCTTCAAAATGTTCTATCAATATCCCTTTTGTTATGAGCTTACACAATTCATTTAAAACTCACACATTTATTTAAAATATCACAAGGGTGAAGCTACTGTTATTACCATTCGATTAAATGAATCAAATTATACTGATTATGGTTCTGAAATATTTAAAAGAGGTGATTTGTATAGAAATCACCAAGGAAAATTGTAAAGATAGCATTTATTTTCTTATAATCCTAACATTAATTTCTAAAGAATAATTTGGTTTAAGATATATTAACCACCCAACTTTATTCTCCTTCATCCTGAAAATGTATTGAATCTAAACAACTTACTAAGGCAGAAACATGTCACATATGAGGTTTTTAACTATATGCTGTTGGAATTAGTTTTTCTGAATGAGATTTGTCAGAACTTAAGAAATATCTGTTTCTGTTATTAATAATAAATCTCCTGACAAAATTAGGTAGCAAATATTTTAACAGATGATTGATATTATAATACTATCTATAAATTAATTTAAAGGAAAAAGTTTGCCTAGTTGTTTTTAAGTTATTGTATTATGAAAAAATATAGATTTTCTTTTAAATTTGAAGTGTCATTTAAAATTTATTATCAGTATAATTTGATTCATATAATTATAACTAAACTTTGTAACCCCAAATATTGAGAATAATATTTTGCTGTTTATATAAGCATGTAAAAACTATTGGCCCAAGGAACCAATGAATTTCCTTTTTTAAAGAAGGAAAGAACAAGAATATTTTAGCTTCAGAGAAATAATTTGTCTAGGGATGTTTGAGGGCAGAATTAGTGATACTGACCAAAATGAACTTTTCAGTAGCTAATGTGATATTTATTAGGGTTCAGTTTAACCAATGTTAGTAATTATAAGAGACACAAAATTCACTATTAATTAGCTCATCATCAATTATTTAAATATGCCTTTAAAGAATGGTCACTTTCAAGCCTGTTTTCTATGTTTGTTGTGGATATCATTCCTACATTTCTTCACTTCAGTTCCTTTTCACCTGGTAAAAGTTTTACTTTCCTTGTCTATTACAACTATTAGTTTGAAAGTATTTTTTTCTGAAAATTAATATCAACCTAAGAATTCTTATTTGGGGAAACATGATTCAAAACTTATGCAGAAGAGACTTAAAAAAAATTTTTTTTTTTTTTTAAATTTTGAACAGGTCCTAGTTACAAATATCTGATGAAAATAGAGAACGTGATTTCAGGAGAAAGAATCACCAGCAAAGCGTCCCCTTTTGACTTAATAAGGAAATAGCAGTTAGCACAATTAACTCATGGCATGGTGCTGAAGCCCATATTTAGAGATTTTTCTCTCTTGTTAATTAGCTAAACAAAAAGTAGACTAGTGTGTCTATCACAAGGGCAGTTGTTTGATTGACTATGTTTACACAGCCTTTCCCCCCATTCTTTCCAGTTTAACCAGGATAAAACTGGCATATAACAATTTATTCCTCAACATAATGATTTGATATATGTATATTTTGTGAAACGATTGCCACAATATTTCCTTAAAATCCACCAGCTCTCATAGTCACAATTATTTTTTTCTTTTGGTGAGAACTTGCAAGATCTACTTTCTGCTTACTTCTAAATATACAACAGATTACTATGAACGATGATCAAATGCTCTACATCATATCTCCAGGACTAACTCTTCTTGTAACTGGAAGATTCTGCCTTTTGACTGGCTTCACTTGCAGGGCCCATCGGCCCCCTACCTGCCTCTCACAGGCTCCTATTTGTTCTCTGTTTCTAGGACTTCATTTGTTTAAAAAATTTTAGATTCCACATACAGGTGAGAACATACAGTATTTGTCTTTCTCTGTTTGATTTCACTTAGTATAAGACCCTCAAGTTCCATCTAGTGTGTTACTTGCTCAGTCGCGTCTGACTCTTTGCAACCCCAGGGACTGTAGCCCACCAGGCTCCTCTGTCCATGGGATTCTCCAGGTAAAGATATTGGAGTGGGTTGTCATTTCCTTCTCCAGGGGATCTTCCCAACCCAGGGATTGAACCCTGGTCTCCCGCATTGCAGGCAGATTCTTTATCATCTGAGTCACCAGGGAAGCCCATCTATGTTGTTGCAAATTGCAAAATTTCCTTCTTTTTTATGGCTAAATAACATTGTAGTATCTATATCTTAAGCTATTTTAATATGTAGATCTACTGGATAGCTCTGGTAGCACACAATACACAAATACACAATCAATGACAACCACACAATTAGATGCCACTGTTTCAGTTGCAAGGACAAAATGCAACAGGAAGATATAAGGTCATCATAATGAGTAGAAAATGCCAGTAATTAAAATAAAATGCAGTCTTTTCATTTTAGGCTTTTAATTGATTGAATTTATCTACCTGCTTATTTGTTGAAAGATCTTAGACTTATTCAGATAGATTTTTAAAATTCAGTAATGTATCATGCTCAGGTGTACGTATATTGGAGAACATAAGCCGATTAAATGAGCATGTCCTCAATGATGCTTCTCTGATTAATTTTCCATCTAACATTCACCATGTGTGCTGCTCTTGAACCATTTCTTGACGGGTGTCCCAGCAATGCCTCTGAGTATTGCTTCAAAAGTCACTGATGTGTACATATTCCTCAGTGTTAAAATACAAAACGACTTAATTTCAGCTACCTTAAAAAAAAACAAAAACAAAAAACCCCCCAAATCCATGTCAGAAGTTCTTTTTTTTTTTTTGCAGGATATTTGGAGTCTTGTTAATCATCTTCTCATTCCACCCAAGGAGCCAAAGAATAATTCCTGTGGCATTCTGCATTCCTCCATTTAGTCCCTCTTGGAAATCCACCACCAAGCTTGGGGACTTCACCCCAGTGAAACTGTAAGCCTTGTTAGGTTTTCATGTACAACTCTTGCTATAGCGTGGGTAGCTGTGATGGCTGAGCCAACTGTCTATGGTTACCAGTTTCACCAAGACTGTAACAGCAATTTTACTCTCCCTGCAACATTAAAGCTGTGTTAGTAAAATCTTAATGTTAAAAAAAGAGGTTTTATTTCAAGTAGTCAACTCTGAATAACTGAAAGCAAGAGATTAAATTATCTTAAAGCAACAGTCTTTCTTTGTGTCATTCCTTAATGGCATTTTCACCATGTTTTAAGCTGAACCTTTCCATGTATCACGAATAGGGGATCATACGCATCTGAATACTAAGATGAAGCCCCTTTGACATCATAGTTCGATATCCTCTACTCACTTTTTCTTATTCACATTAACAAAAATGCAAAGCGAATGACTGTGTAATGCATATCCGTTATGATTCCAAGCAAGCCATTAGCTCTGGAGAAATGTGGCTTAAACCACTCAAGGGATCGGATTCCGTGGTGAGCACAACTGCAGACCGCAGGTGTCCTGAGATGCCAAGGTCTGTGCAGAGGTCAAGGTCAGGGAGAGAAGCAATAGTTCCAGAAGGAAAGAAACTCTTATCCAAAGAGGAAAGTTTATTGATAGCAGTTCTTGGTTGGTTTAACAGCCAGCTGTAAAGCTCAGAAAATTCAATTTAGTGTTGTTTGTAGGAAATGAGAAAACAATATGAAAAACACAAAACTAGAGGGTTTAGAGTCTCAGATGACAATGCAGTTTTGTCAATCGTATGAATCAATTTAAACATGTTTACTTCAATTTTAAAAAGTCATTTCAAGGAATAAAGACATCAAAGAGGTGCTCTCAAAATTTTCATTCCTACTGGTGCTGTCAAAATTCCCATTCCTACTGTTACAGCAAGCAACAAATCGACCTTACTCCATCCTAAGACACCCTTCTACACATTTCAGATTCTGAAATGTGGATTTGTCTGATAATCAAGGTCGAAATGGTTGTAATATTTCCTCCTACAACAACCCCTATTATTCATTTAATGACATATCTTTTACTCAAGTGTTACTTAAATTTCATGAAATACAAAAATAGCAGACAGTTTTGTTGACACTTGGGACATTTTAACTTAACTTTTTATTTATTTTTTAGATTTCTTTTTAAAAATTTATTTATTTTTTTGATTGAAGGATAATTGCTTTACAGAATTTTGTTTTCTTCAGTCAAAGATCAACATGAATCGGCCATAGGTGTACACATGTAATTCAAAGAGTATATACAGGTATGAAGCATTGAAAGCACTTTGTGTTCATTATTGTGATAACCTTTATTGTACTTTCCATCTGTTCACACAGTTTGTTGGTTGTAAGATGCAGAAAGCAGTCCCCCTCAACTAGCGTTTAAAGCTGGAATGAGCAGAGCAATGCATTGAGGGGTGGAGGGGTTGGGCGGTCGGTGTCCGGGACCCGGAAGAAGAAGCTCAGTGACTTGCAGGCCTGGAATGCAGGCAGCCAGACCCTCTGCTTCTGGGCACCTCGTTCCCCATTCTGCATCCATTTCTCTTTACCTTCTGTCCTACTCCTTTGAAAGAAAGTCTCAAAGTCAGCGCAAGTCTCTTCTGTCTTCTCTGACTTTGGGTCTCTGTAGCCTTTCTTCTTGTCACACAAAAGAATTGAGGAAACCAGATACATAGCTGGGACATACCATGATGGTGTGAAAACTGACTATGCAACTTCTCAGAATTCAGGGAGACTTTGTAAATCACCTGGATAGCCTCCTGGCTGTTATAGTTGATGAGAAAAGGGTCAGGATACTTAAAAGATAAGATCCAGAAAACTGCTGTGAGGTTAGTGGTCACCCACTGGTCACTGGGTGAGGATGAATATTTAATTGAGAATGGAGAAAGCATGGTGAATTAAATTCATCTTCAAAACAAAATGTGAAGAAAAATGGTCTCGAATTAGGAGGTCTAAGTAATAGGAAGGTTTCAATTATAGCTGTGTATTGTTTTCCAGTATAAACAGAAATCATGCTAACTACTTGCAACTTGGTAGCTGGTGGCTCAGACAGTAAAGAATCTGCGTACAGTGTGGGAGACCCAGGTTCATTCCCTGGGTGGGGAAGATCCCCTGGAGAAGGGAATGGCAACACACTCCAGGATGTTTGGAAAATTCTGGAAAATTCCATGGACGGAGGAGCCTGGCAGGCTACAATCCATGGGGTCACAAGAGTCAGACACAACTGAGCAACTAACACACACAGTAGTGAATATTCAAACATTAATTTACGCAATTTTATTCACTCTGCTTCTAAAGCTCTTTGGAGTACCTGAAAACAAAGTACTTTCCTGTGTGTTAAATAAAAGTGCGTTCTTGCACTATAACAACATAGCGCCAGGCAGAGCTCCTGTGTGATAGAGCGGTGTCCCACTAGCTGTCTATTTTGCACATGAAAGTGTATATATTTCAATGCTTCTCTCTCAGTTCATCCCCCCTCTCCTTCCCCACTGTGTCCACAAGTCCTTTCTCTGTGTCTGTGTCTCTGTTCCTGCCCTGTGATAAGCTAGAGGGGTGCGACCTGGGAGCAGGGAGGGAGGGTGTGTATGTGTGCTCACAGCTGATACACATGGTCATATGGCAGAAATCTACACAACATTGTAAAGCAGTTATCCCCCAATTAAAAATTTTAAAAAATGTAATCAGTTCAGTTCAGTCACTCAGTCGTGTCCGACTCTTTGCGATCCCATGGACTGCAGCACGCCAGGCCTCCCTGTCCATCACCAACTCCTGAAGCTTGCTCAGACTCACATCCATTGAGGTGGTGACGTGGTCCAGCCATCTTATTCTCTGTCGTCCCCTTCTCCTCAATCTTTCCCAGCATCAGGGTCTTTTCCAGTGAGTCAGTTCTTCGCCTCAGGTGGCCAAAAATGTAATAATATAGTTTAAAATACCAGGAGGCATTCATTATAAATGAGTATCAGTTTTGCTTAGTTAAGGGGTGAGTAAGTTCCAAATGAATGGTGCTCCATTTTGCCAAGGAAATGTACTTGATTGCTCATCCTTTTCTGGTGGAGCTCTTTCATCAGATACAATATAAACAGGAAGGGGTGGCATTTCTTCCTCCATGTGTGTCCATGTTTACATGTGTGTGCGAATGCCTGCACGGCTTGAATTCTCACAGGTTTAAATTCGGCAATTTCACTCTTAAAATGTTCCAGTGGAAAGTTTAATTCTGTGACTGCCTTTGAAAAGTGACCAAGCCTCTTAGCCTCTAGCTTCTCAGTAGTAAAGCTTCTCAAAGACCTGCTGAGAGCACAAATGGCCAGCTGTGTTTTGCAGCTGGAGCTTTCGGAAGATAAGTGCTAATTCAAGATATTTTGTCTAGTGTGAGGTATAATACCATTTATGATCCCTGGAGAATAATCTTTAAAGCAAAGAAGAAGGCATATTCTTGCATATTCCATGAAGAGCTTGTGTCATGAATAAACTAACATAGAGGTAACATTAGTGTCTAGGAAACAACTGAATGTTCTAGAAAATTTTATATATAAAAAGTCAATGTCATTTTCACAGAGATTGATGTACAGGAAAAAATAAGAATGTTATCAAACATTTATAGTCACTGGTATCACCACGCATTGCATGAGTAGTTCAGGATTCTTAAAAAATGTTTGTGTTTTGTGAACATTTTCATCTCAACAGAGCCAATAAAACACACTGAAAAAGGCAAAACTGGAAAAAATGAAAAAATAAATTTGACATGTTAGTGAAAGCTGTGCATTTAGTGTAGCATATTGAGTAAATTTATTTTTTTTCTTCCAGACTAACCTCCATTTAATTAACTGAATAAAATCAAAGTGGTTTTTAAAGATAAATGTTGATTTTTAAAAGTGGCAAATTATTTGATTTTAACTTTGAAAAAGTACATAGAAATTGAGATCATTAATAAATCTATCCATAACAGAAAGGTAATGAACTCTTCAGATAACTTTGGAATATTTTTCTATTTTATTTCATCATTGGCACAGTATCCTAAGAAAAACATCATTTGCAAAGAAAGAAGGTAAAACAATAAATAAAATGATAAAGAAAAGGCATTTTTATTTAAAAATAAATTAAACAGCATACTAACACATATATATGGAATTTACAAAGATGATAATGATAACCCTATATGCAAAACAGAAAAAGAGACACAGAAGTACAGAACAGACTTTTGAACTCTGTGGGAGAAGGCGAGGGTGGGATGTTTCGAGAGAACAGCATGTATATTATCTATAGTGAAACAGATCACCAGCCCAGGTGGGATGCATGAGACAAGTGCTCGGGCCTGGTGCACTGGGAAGACCCAGAGGAATCAGGTGGAGAGGGAGGTGGGAGGGGGGATCGGGATGGGGAATACATGTAACTCCATGGCTGATTCATGTCAATGTATGAAAAAACCCACTGCCATGTTGTGAAGTAATTAGCCTCCAACTAATAAAAATAATTGGGAAAAAAATAAATAAATTGGATCAAATTAAAAAATAAATAAATAAATGAAATAGCACCCTGAAATCTTTCATCATATGCTTTTCTTCAATAAAATATGCTTCTAGTTTCATCATATAATAATAAAAAGATATTAATACATTGTGTGGGGTAGTCAAATGTATCTCTTTAAAATATTTGTAAAATTAACTAACTGTGGCTTCTGTTGTGTAAATTCAAGGGATTTAAAAATCTTTCATCCCTTGAAGTTAGAAATGAGGACACTTGTAAGGCCATTCTCAAAGGCAAACATGGAATTTAAAGAATTTTAAGGTATTTTTGGAAATTAACTTATTTAAATCTACTAAGCATTGCATAATGGAAGATGATAACCATATAGCAACATTTTGGGGATGATTATCATTTAACAACACTTTGGGCAAGGTATAGGAAGCTGATGATAGTTAACTTTTTTTTTCCATTTCTACAAATAAGTCGATTTAAAAAGTATAGTTTGAATTGAAAGGGGAAAAATAAAACAATGTTATTTGAGTTAAGAACTTCCTATATTACACTGCATTTTCTGGGAAAGATATGAGGCCCCTGATTCCCATGGAACTAAAATAAAATAAAATGAAAAGAAACTCCTCAAAAAAAGGCGATGACTTTCATGGACTGAATTGTCGATGACTTGATGAATGATTTTAACCACGTCAACAAATCACTTCCAGAGTTAGTTCTCACCTGTCAATTAGCGTGTTTTGGTTGACTTAAGAAATGAAAAGTTCTAAAGTGTGTATTTTGGTGTAAATTAAGGGCATTAAATTACAAGGCGGAGGAAGAAGTCATCCAAGTGTCCTGATGGAGCAGGAATTGAAGGAAGTGAATGTGCATCTCCAAGAATAGAAGCTGCTTCTCAAAAATGGAAAGACACCAACGTGGTGCCCAGTCGTAAGGAAAGACCTCCATAATTACAGATGGCAGCACCAGGATCTGACATAGTGCAATTAAGGACAGACTCATTCAACTCTTGCATAAAGTGCACATTAATAGGGCCATGTCCCCCAAACACAGCTAAGACTGACAGCCCCAGAGAAGGTCAGTGGAGGATGCTGTAGGAATCGCCGGGAAGAAGTTTCATTTTACTTGAAAACAAATAGCCTATGAAGGGTGCGAAATGATGAAAACATGCATTTAGTTAAATGGAAACTGTCAAGTCACAATCAGAGACATCAGACTCTAAATATTAGTATTATCTAACTATGCATTAAATATGCATTAATGTTATTTCATCCTCTTGTTAGAGACACCTGGAACTCATGGTATTAATACTTCATGAGGAAAGTGAAGCAGGCCTTCCTTTGTCCCAAGGAAGACATTGTCAACAGAATTTTTAAAGTCACAATTTCAATATAACAAACTCAGGACATGAATTTCAGTATGAGAAGTGAATTGTTCATAGGATAACTGACCAACCATAGATAGGTCTGTACCATTAATCTGGAACACAGATCTTGACATGGATAAAACGTGATTGATGGGTATGAGAACATATCAGATCCCATTAAGCTAATCAGCAGGGAGCACTCAGGTACAGTGAAGTGCCTGACCGATCCAATATGCTATTTAAAACAGTTTTTATTTAGCTAGCGGGAACATGCCTTTTCCACAATTAGGTAGTGTATCATGTAAAACTGTATTTTTGTCTTGGACTTATGAATATTGGATTCTTACACCATTTTTTCTTGTCAACAAGTTGAAAAAAATTAATAAAAAAGGAACTGTGTTGTCCCCAAGATAGCTAAACGAGCTCATCATAAATGGCTTCCATTTTTAGCAGTAAAAATGCAATGATTTTCCTAATAAAAAACTGAAGGAAAGATAGCTTTTGGTAGTGTCCCTCCCCTCTAAGAAAGGTTTTATCTTCTCATAAATGTTATCTTCATTACATAGCTGACTCTCAGCTTTCTTAAAATCAGTTGGGAAGTGACTGATGCAACTGTAGGAACACTCTCCATACTCCTAATCCATGGAGATACCAGCTCAGACCTTACACCTGTATTTTCACAATGTGGGAGTTTTCCCTTGTGTCTTTAGCCCTTTACTGATTTTTCTGTAAACATGACCTGAATTGTTTTCATCCAGATTATTAAAAGCAATATATGAGAATACTTTTCTTCAGAGGAAGTAGGGCTCACTAAATTTAGGGGAAAAGCTTAGGGAATAGAGTCACAGTATCTTTAAAGGGACATAAATTTTGAAGCTGATTTTTGTTGTTTGGGGGGAAAAGTCATTGAATAACAAAGACCTAAACCAAATTTAAAAGGTAAGTTGAAAGTGAATAACAAAGACCTAAACCAAATTTAAAACATAAGCTGAAAGTGAAAGTCATTCAGTCCTGTCTGACTCTTTGCAACCCAGGAATCCTCCAGGCCAGAATACTGGAGTGGGTAGCCTTTCCCTTCTCCAGGGGACCTTCCCAACCCAGGGATTGAACCCAGGTCTCTTGCATTGCAGGCAGATTCTTTACCAGCTGAGCCACAAGGGAAGCCCAAGAGT
Source organism: Muntiacus reevesi (assembly GCF_963930625.1). Lineage (NCBI taxonomy): Eukaryota > Metazoa > Chordata > Mammalia > Artiodactyla > Cervidae > Muntiacus > Muntiacus reevesi. The sequence continues at coordinate 2,337,659 of NC_089252.1, read as the reverse complement.
ACTGGAGTGGGTAGCCTATCCCCTCTGCAGTGGATCTTCCAGACCCAGGAATTGAACCAGGGTCTCTGGCATTGCAGGTGGATTCTTTACCAACTGAGCTGTTAAGGAAGTCCAAATTAAGGAAAACTAAAATAATGATAATAACTTACACGTGGTTGAAATCCTCATTAATATAAACAAAAATTTGGAAAATGGAAACAAAGAAGACTCCCTCTGGCATACTCTCTGCCTGGTTCATTAACTCTGTGAAGGTACCGATTGTGCCTGTATAAACCAGTAAAATCCAGATACTGTAACTCAAACATAGAATCTCCTAGTGAAGATGAGACTGAGAGGGCCCTGCCGGAGTCATCCCTCTTGTTCTCTTCCTAAGAACTAATTTAGTTCAAAGTTTTCCATTTTTTAAAAAATTCATCATGTAAATAGGAGTATGACTTAAAGAGCTGGCAGAAAAATAATTGGTGGCAGCTTATAAAGATGGTGAGCATGGAAAAGGCGTTTGCATATGTAAGAGGAGTTGTAAATATTATTAATGATAAGAATTGGACAACTGTTTTATTCTATCAGTGGCTCTGGAATTTTAGCAAGTGCCATTAAAGTGAACAAGGAAATTAGCATAAACAAAACACAGAAGTTGCAACAGCTAAGAAAAGATGAACTGGCCCCAAATTATCAAATTGACCATAAATGAAGCCTGGAGGCAGGAGGACGGGTCCTGAGAGAGGAACACTTTAACACTGATGTTTAACTGTCAAAGAGTTAAGTCACTCTAAATTGCACACCATCCAGAAGACACTTTGTTTGGGGAGATAATTTTGCCTTTTGCTTCTCATGCAAGGAGGGCTCACACATATGGAAAGGAGAGAGGCGCCTGCTTCTCCTGCGCTCGCAGAAGCAGAAGTCCACTGATACATACGTTTCAGAGGTCACAGAAACTCATAAACATGCTTCCTTGACCTTATCACTGAGATCTTGTGGGTGAAAGACAATTGATTTCCTGACAAAAATTATTCCATCAGATCAGTTCAATCTGATCTGAACCGGGTAGGTATCTACAACCTCCCAGCCAACTCTTGAACTTGGGCTCTGCCTTTGTGGCGGAGGACCCAGCAGTGGTGGAGGAAAGCCTGGGACTTCAGCATCACCTCATCCTATCCAGGCGGTAGGCCTGGACAGGTGTCATCAACGTCTGGGCACATCAGGGCAGGAGAGACGGCAGGAACACTGGGGGGCTGTCTTTCTGCAAGTGACTGGTTAAAAATTTAATTCTTGAATGTATCTTCAGAGGAAAACAAAATCCTGCAATAAGCATGACATATTACAACACTTACTCTACACAAGGTAAGGTTCAGTAATCCTGGAGGGTAATGAGATGTTCACCAGTGTCTCCTTTAGGTCCAAAAGCATGCATGTGCCTTCCATGTGAAAGAGAATTCAAGAGCTGCAACATTGTTTCTGGGTTTAACATCAAAGGTAAAGTTGAATATTTGGGGTTTGTGGGCAAGATATATATAAAGGGATCATGCCTGCATGCTCAGCTGCTTCAGTCTTGTCCAGCTCTCTGTGACCGCATGGACTGTAACGTGCCAGGCTCCTCTGTCCATGGGATTCTCCAGGCAAGAGTACTGGAGTGGGGTGCCACGCCCTGCTCCAGGAAAGGGATCATCTTGTTCTCTTAAAACACACAAACACCCTGCTACATTAATGAGGGTAGCAGAAATTTTTAAATCGAAGAGTACAGAAGTCCCCTTATCCACAGTTTTGGTTTGCATGGCCTTGGTTACCTGAGGTCACCTGCGGTCAACAATAGTCTGAAAATATGAAATGGAAAATTCCAGAAATAAACTATTCATAAACCTTAAGTTGTAGGATGTTCCGAGTTGCATGATAAAATCTCACACAGCCACCTGGGTCAGAAGTCATTGTCTCCCCACCTTGTGCCTCCGGCCCTCCTATTAGTATAGGACAAAACAGGTATGCACAGGTCGTGGTATAACCTGCGGTTTCAAGTGTCCATTGGGGACTCTTACAGTGCGCCCTCCATGGATAAGAGGGAACTACATCACAGAAGGAGCATTTAGAAGCTTCCCTGGTGGCTCAGACAGTATAGAATCCACCTGCAATGTGGGATACCTGGGTTGGATCCCTGGGTCGGGAAGATCCCCTGGAGAAGGGCATGGCAATCCGCTCCAGTGTTCTTGCCTGGAGAACCCCATGGACAGAAGAGCCTGGCGGGCTACAGTCCACGGGGTCGCAAAGAGTCGGACACGACTGAGCAACTGAGCAGAGCGCCGGTGGCTCGGATGGTAAAGGGTCTGCCTGCAATGTAGGAGACCCAGGTTCCCTCCCAGGTTCGCGCTCCTTCCTGGAGAAGGAAATGGCAGCCCACTCCAGTGTTCTTGCCTGGAGAATCTCATGGACAGAAGAACCTCGCAAGCTACAGTCCGTGGGGTCGCAGAGTCAGACATAACTTAGCGACTAAACCACCACAACAACAAAGACTTAAGGAAATCCGTCCTGAATATTCACTGTAAGGACAGATGCTGAAGCTGAAACGGCAAGACTTTGGCCACCTGGTGTGAAGAACTGACTCATTAGAAAAGACCCTGATGCTGGGAAAGATTGGAGGCGGGAGGGGAAGGGAATGACAGAGGATGAAGTGGTTGGATGGCATCACTGACTCAATGGGCATGAGTTTGAACAAGCTCTGGGAGTTGGTGATGGACAGGGAGGCCTGGTGTGCTGCAGTCCATGGGGTTGCAAAGAGTCGGACACGACTGAGCGACTGAAGTGAACTGAGCAAGGACCATTGTACTGAGACCCTTGCATCATCTGTGGAGCAATGCTGATGTAGAGGGACTCTGATTAATTAAAGATGCATACTGCAACATCTAACCAATTTTTGAATCTTTAAAAGAAAGAAGTATAAATAATGTCAGGGTTGGAGATAAAATAGAATCATAACAATTAGTTAACCCAAGTGCAGGCAGAAAAAGAGAAAGAGAAACGCATGATGGATGGGACAGAAATGCCAGTAAGATGGTAGATTTTACTCAAACTGTATCATCAATTATACCAACGTGAATATCTCATCATAACTGAAATCATCAGCTTGTGTTAAAAGGCAAAACCTGGCTATCAGCTTCCGCAGGAAACTCACTTGAGATACAAGGAAAGAAATAGTTTAAAAGTAGGAGGATGAGGGAAGACAGGCTGTGTGGACATTAACAAAGGCGGGATTGGGGACTTCAATTTCAGTGTAGACTTGGGAACAAGGGAGATTCTCCAGTATAAGAGAGGACAATGTGTATTGAGATCAGTGACTAGTTTAGTCACCAGGAAGTCTAGTCCCCTAGTGTAGTCCCCAGGAAGACTGAGCGTGAGCATCCGTGCAGGTCCATGCCAGGATGGACCACCGCCAGCCTCTGGAGCCCCTCATTGCCCTGTCCTGACCACAGCCGCGTCTTTCCTGCGTGGAGGGTGGGGCCACGCCCCCCACCGCCAGGACTCGGTCCTTTGCTTCAAAGCACCAATCTCACTGAGCAGTTATTCACTGTGGGGGAGATTATTACTTAGGTGTACTTTTCATCAATGCTTTCTTAAACTACTAGCAGGATGACATCAACTTGCCCATTGATCACACACTTAACGTGTGTTTTAAACACACATCTTACACGGGGAGGTGCTGGTGGAGAATCAAATACCTTGGTATTTGTATAGAACCAGCAGAAACATAGAGAAGGCCATGGCACCCCACTCCAGTACTCTTGCCTGGAAAATCCCATGGAGCCTGGTGGGTTGCAGTTCATGGGGTCGCAAAGAGTCAGACACGACTGAGCGACTGAGCGACTTCACTTTCACTTTTCACTCATGCCTTGGAGAAGGAAATGGCAACCCACTCGTGTTCTTGCCTGGAGAATCCCAGGGACGGTGGAACCTGGCAGGCTGCCGTCTACGCACACAGTCAGACACGACTGAAGCGACTTAGCAGCAGCAGCAGCAGCAGCAGGAACATAAACACTGCCCTTAAAGAACCGCAGGCTGGTGAGAGAGGTGAGTGATTTTAGGAGAGTGTGAAGATGCTTCCAGGGAGCCCGGGGGCTGGGGGCCAGAAGAGCTCCATCAGGATGGAGGGGCAGGGGCGGAGTGCTCCCCAGGGGAGGGCGCCCTGAGCTGAGCTGTCAGCTCTGAGCAGACAACAGCAAGTCTAAGACAGGAGGAAGGACACTGCGGGAATGGGGAGGGGCCACGTTGACGGGAAAGAGTGCAGGGAGAGCGCAGTGGACTGAGGAAAAAGAGGAACCGGGACTGACTGACCGGGAGCTCTCTCTCTGTTTCCTGGGCTCCGTCAGGCTCCCAGGTTGCAAACCGTGATGGATTCGTCCGGGAACGAGCACCGTTGCTGCATGCAAACAGTCTTCCGCAGCAGACGTCATGCAGCAGGCATGGAGGGTCCCCTCTCTGTCAGGCAAGGCGTTCATGTAGCTTCCGCCTGGGTTACAGCAGGCCTATCTCAGGAGCCGGAGACAAGAGCCTGCCTCGGACGCTGGGCAGCGCTGTGCAGCCCTGGGTGGGCTTGTTTCGTGAGTCAGATCCATCTCATGCCCGTCAGCAGTGGTAGTGCCTCTGGGCCCGATCATGGACGAGGGGGCGTCCCTGCACTAGAGGTGCCTGAACAGTGCTCAGGGCTGAATACGGAGGTTAAGAAATTCCACATTTTTAAGCAGAACTTCAAAAGATTGGGTGGGTTCATTTGCTCATTTACGTAACATTTATTGACATAGATTCTGGCAAGAAATTCCCTAAATTCTGTCGGTGCAAATTTGAACCCAAGTCTCTTCAAATATACATCATTGTTAATGTTTTCTTCTCATTTTCTGGGCCAAATCCTGAATTAAGTCATCCATCTCATCTCCTGTTAGCAACAACGTCCCAGCATTCTGGTGGCCTGAGAAACCCTCACTTCTCGTCCTGAAGCAGCTGTCTTTGTATGTCATTTCATATGAGATACAGAGGACAGCAATGTTTTCACAGAAACATAATGATTAGTCAAAGTTTGGAACAGAAATCCATTTGAAATGTATCACAGTCTTGTCACTATTAACTTCTTTCTTTTGTCATTTTGCAAAATTTTTCATGGGTCAACACGAATTGCATTTTTAATATTTTCCCCAGCATAGTTTATGCTGACAATTAAACCTAGTTACACAACATACAAGAATAATTCTTTTGCTGAAAGCATTATCTCAATACAATTGTGGTATTAATATCATTCTTGAGACTTCTCAGCTGAAAGACAATATTCTCTGTGCAAGTGTCCAAATCTACATGTAAGAGAAAGGAAAATGAAATCGACTTCTATAGAGAATACATAGAAAGAATTCAGAGGAAAAGCCAGGCGGAGAAGACAAGACTCAGAGCTGAGGGGGGCCCAGCTCTTTCTTACCTGAATGTAGGGAACCCCGGGCTGCACCTCAAGGAACATCCACCAGAGGGCAGTGGACCCAAGATCAGAGAAGACAGGATTTCAGACCAGGACACGTGTAAATGCTTAGGATCATTTATACTGATCTTTACCAGGGAGCAGATCTACTATTTAAAAAGATAAAAATTACCGCAAATAATTGCTTTATTCTTTTTTCAAAATTCTTGAAGAGGGACCACTAAATACCAGTTTGATCTTTTTTAGATGATTGCATTTGAGGGGGTGGGCAGAGCTACATTGCATTTTAATGTTTTACTATTTCTAAAATTATTTTTGTCAAACATTACCTTTTCATTTTGCATTGCGGTATAGCCTATTAATGTGTTGTGATAGTTGCAGGGACTCGGCCACACATGTACATGTTCCCATGCCCCCGTCCCTTCCCTCCCCTCCAGGCTGGCACAGAGCACTGAGCAGAGTTTCTGCTCTCTGCAGAAGGTCCTGGTTGCTTATCCACTTTAAACATAGTAGGGTGTATACATGTGCCTTTTTAGACACAAAGTTATTTTTGTATGCACTGATTCCTATAAAGAGAAAAAAACACACAAACTGTGTCTTCCCAGGAACGGTCGTACGCGTGTGTTGATGGAGGCTTATAAATGTTGTTTTCCCACTCTTGAATCACCTAAATAGAAATGCAGAAGGAAACAAAGGAATGCACAGGCCTAAATAAAGCAGCCCACGTGTACCTTGCAATCAGCGCACAAATGGCTCGGCAAGGGCCCTGGCACCTTTGTGCCTGCTCCTTCCCTCTGCTGTTTGGGGCTGGGCCGCTGGACCACTCACAGCAGGGGTGGAGGGGAATTAGGAACGCTGATGAATGCTCACTTCATTTTCCCAGTGGTCTGGCACTAAGTTATTATTTAATATTTATCACTGGTGTGTCTGCAATTGTCGAGCCCTGCAGAAAGAGCTGGACGTGCAGCGGCCCTCCTGGGCCCAGCTGTGCGGCGCTGGCCGGATCGCAGATCGCGGGAGGCGGGTCTGCCCCTGCAGCACTCTGGCGGAGGCTGGGCTGGTGGCTGTGCACTCAGGCAGTCTGTTTCCCAAGCATCTTCCTCGGTGAGGCTGAGCAAAAGCCCAGAAAATGGACCAAAGACGGCATTGACTCAGAGGGGAGGGAGACCAGACAAGCAGAAGCCCCAGTGCCACATGGAAACCAAATCAGGCAGGGAAATTGCTAGAAGAGCTTTTAATTGGACATTTTTTTTTCTTATTGAAAGCAATGCTTACTCCTTATGAAAGATTTGGGACACAGAGATAAGCCAAAAGAAGAAAATAAAAGTCATGAATGACTTCAGCCCTCAGAGATAACCCTCCTAAAACATCTTCTAAATTCTTCTATTCCTCAGATGTTTTAAAATTAATATTTGAGTTCAATATCTAACAATATGGATGACAGTTTCATGGCAGTCAGGCACCGGTGGAAAAAAATCCCTGTTCTTCAAACAAATACTGTAGACAGAAGGCAGAGGTCTGACCTGGAGGAGGGAGTTTCAGTCCTGAAGACCAGGTTCTGAAACCTGGCCTCCCTGGTCAGTAACTGTTCCCTCGCTCGAGGTGCTGAGCTTTTTAATGCTATTTTTATGCAGAGAGGAGATGAGTTATTTCCATATCAAAGTGCTTTTTCTTTTTTTGGCTGTACTTGATGGCTTCAGGATCTTGTTCCCCAGCCAGGGATTGAACCTGGGCCACAGGAGTGAAAGTGTTGAGTCCTGACCACTGGGCCACTGGGAGAATTCCCAACAGTGCCTTTGAATGGATTGAGGCACAGCTGATGTAAAATGCAGCAACAGCTTGTTTATACACGTTATCACTGAACTCAGATATTATATTTCTTCCTATAGGGAATACAAGGTAAAATTCAGACGTAACATATAAAGTAAAATGCAAATGTCTTTCTTTTTCTTTCTATTTGAAAAAAATGCCTTTCTAATAAATGAAATCTATGTCATAAATATTTTTTTTTTCACAGTGGACATATAGGGGAGGAGTTTTCTTGATGTACTTGAGGTTAAAACTTGCTAATACGGCACAAGAATGGAAAAAGGACAGTCTGCAGTGCTAGTAACATTATTCATTAACTGGTTTTAATGGGCTCTTTGGGGACATTTTATCTGCAATATGTAACAGCCAACAGGGCTCCTGCTAAAGAATTTCAAGCAAGGTCAAGTGAAAGCGTTAGTCGATCAGTCGTGTCTGAGAGTTTACAACCATGGACCGTGGCCCACCAGGCTCCCCCGTCCATGGGATTTCCCAGGCAATCCTGGAGTGGATTGCCATTCCCTTCTCCAGGGGATCTTCGTGACCCAGGGATCTATCCTGGGCCTCTTGCATTGCAGGCAGATTCGTTATCATCTGAGCCACCAGGAATACAAGCAAGGTCACCCTACGGAAATGGTACACACATTGTGGGGTGCTGGCCAGGATGCTCTTTTGAGTTGATGCTTCATTCGTTCTACTGGACAAGACCCTAAAAGCACAAGAGAAGAGAAATTCACAAACCCACCCAAGTGGAAGAAGCAAGCATGCATGTCAGCATGAACACTGGACACATGAGAAAGCCGAGGCTGTGAGAGCTGTAACTGAAGGAGGTTTAGGACTCCCATCTTGGGGTGAACAATGTCACCCCAGGTTCACGTCCCCCCAGAGCCCTGTGAGCTTATGTGGAAACAGGGTCTTTGCAGATGCGACTGAGTCACCGTGGATTGTGGTGGGCTCTGATCCGATGGCTGGTGTCCTCGTGACCAGACAGGATGGGAGAGGATGCGCAGGGAGCAGGATGCAGGCCAGGGCACGTGGGGCAGGATCTGCAGGTTCGTCCACAGGCCGAGGACACAAGGAGGTGAAGAGACAGGGGACCAGTGGCCCTCAGAGTCTCTGAAGGGAACCAGCCCGCGGACACCTTGAAGTGTGTTTTGGCCTCTGGAGCCATGAGGATGGCTTTCTGTCCGTGGAGGATGGATGCTGTAAGCCACTTGGTGTGTGGATTTGCTAGACAGCCTTGGGAATCCACCACGGGTGCCGCTGCTAGTCTCCCAGGGAGAGAGTCTGTCTACACCTGAGGTACCAGGTTGCTCATTAACCTCGGGAACCCGAGAAGATGAATTCAGTGTCTTCCCTGTAGAATATGCTGAAACAGTTGTCAGCAGCTGAATGCTGTTTGAAAAGCATTTCAAAGTTACCCCTCTGTAACCAACAGCTTCTTGATAACACCCAGCAACTGGATGACAGGAATTTCTGGAGAAGTCGATTGGACAGATTCCTAGATCTCTCAGAGCAGAAATGTGCTCTGGAGGAGGAGAAGCAGCAGAGAAACTGGGACTAAGGAAGCCACTGGGGTCTGATGTTTCTTTGTGGGTAAATAGAGTCATTTTTGTGTCCCTGGATTCTGTATCCTGAGAAGTGCTGCCATGTTCTCCTGTCACATGTGAAGTGGAGCCCTCTTGACTTTGGTTGAGGAATGATGATGTTGACCATATGACATGTTTTTCCAGTAGTTATGTATGGATGTGAGAGTTGGATCATAAACAAGGCTGAGTGCTGAAGAACTGAAGCTTTTGAGCTGTGGTGTTGGAGAAGACTCCTGAGAGTCCCTTGGACTGCAAGGAGATCCAACCAGTTCATCCCAAAGGAAATTCGTCCTGAATGCTCATTGGAAGGACTGATGCTGAAGCTGAAACTCCAATACTTCGGCCACCTGATGCAAAGAGCTGACTCATTGGAAAAGACCCTGATGCTGGGAAAGATTGAAGGCAGGAGGAGAAGGGGATGACAGAGCATGAGATGGTTGCATGGCGTCACTGACTCCATGGACATGAGTCTGAGCAAACTCCGGGAGAGAGTGAAAGAAAGGGAACACCTGCGTGCTGCAGTCCACGGGGTCACAAAGAGTCGGACACAACTTGGTGACTGAACAGCAACACAGTATGACAGCGTGTCCTGTAGCTAAGTCACTTTTGCTCTTTTATACTTTGTAATAAAGTTATTTTGGAAATGGCATCCTGGCTCTGCTATACTAAGAAAAAGGAAGTTTCCCCCCTTGTGTTCAGACTATAGTTGAAAGAGTAGCATCTAGAGAGTTGGGCTCAGAGGAGCTCCTCATGGATAAGGAGGGGAGGACAGCAGAGGTCACGGCTGAGAAGCGACCCCTCGTCCTTATTCTGCGTCCTCCCCACACACCCTCACCCACGTGGCTGCTATTACTTGAGTCTTCTTACCTGTAAGTAGAGAATAACGTACAATCCTTCTGAAATGCAACAGTGCATGCTTTCTTATAATTAGGAAAGACAGAAGAAAACACCTGGGTAGCTGATAACTAGCTGTGTTTTGAAGCTTCAGTATGAGCACTGAAGGTAAGTAGCTAATTAAATCCCTTCATTCTACAAAAATGTTAAAAAATGAGAGTGTGTTCTTTAGTTCTATGGTCATGGAAAGATGGTGCCATGCCTGGAAGCCTAGAGACACAGAAATTTCTCTCTAAAATTAGTAGGTGAGATTGCATTAATAAAACTGTTTTTGAGAAGAAAAAACTGGATATTTTATTTAAGAGATTTAAGTAAAAGAGTAAATGGAGAAACAGAAATAGCAACTAAAGAATAAAAATAAATGATATTTATTTCTTGATGACCTACAATACCTAAAAAGGTACAGACAGATATTAAAAAGTGCTCCTCTGCAAGAATTTTGAGAATTGCTGGAGGAAATGGTTCAATAACAATTTAGGTATGAGTTTTAAATGGTTTTGGTTTCTTTAAGAGCTTGAGTGCATCTTTAGGATATTAGGAACAGTGGCAGATATGTTTTCCTAAGGTGAGTTTTCAGGAACTTTGATACAGACGTGCCTGTGACCATTCCCCGAGGCTCCCATCTCTGCCCATTTGGAGGATTCTGGGCCTGCGATGCTCAGCCTCCTGTAGGGCCCAGCTCCCCAGGGACCACCTCACTGTGTGTCGGGGCTCTGGAGCTGCTTGGCTCATCTCCTCTATCTGACCCTGATCTTTGCTTTAATGCATCTGCTTGGCACTAATAATGTGGACTCACAAGGAAGAGGTTGATTAGCTTTATTTGTTTTGCATTGGCAAATATTTTAAATTGAATGTTGGGCATTTTTAAATTAACCTTGCTTACTGTGAGCAAAAGGAAAGATGCACCATGGGATGCTGACTATTTTAAACAAATAATAACAATAATAGAGGCAAGGATAAAAACAGCATGCTACAGCCTCAAAGACTCATATCTAAATGAGCCAAGAGAGTGGCTACTTTGTGTCTGAATCAGGAATGTGGAACTGTTCCCTTGGAGGAATGGTGGACAAAGTCCAGGACATCAGGAAACCTTATGTATGTTTGCAATGGAGATGGTCCAGGATGCTCATCCTCCATGTAACTCAGTTCACAGCACCTATTATGTGAGGGATAATTTCCTATACCTCTCAGGATTGCAGTTCTAAGTGCACTGCTGGCTCTGACCCATGGAAAATTATAAAGTGATAGCACCCACATGACCCACTGGACAGACACCTCTGTAGACTTCCTCCAAACTTGGTGGGGAGCTGCCTGTGTTCCATTCAAGGGAATCCACCATCCTGCTTTAGTGGAACAAAATACAAGCTGTGTTTGAAGAGGCAGCTTTTAGCTCTTCAAAATTATGCCTGCTAATTAGAGGCATGTGACCAGTGAGTTATCTTCCAGCTATAAATTTTAATCCATATTCATAGCTATGTGAATTTCACCTTCTATGGAGCAGCCCTTATGCAAACAGTAATAGTTGGTGTGTCATTAGAGCATATCGGCAATTAATTCTCAAAATGATCAATGGGAAGGATGTCCTTTCCCCCATCTCTGGTTTATTTATGGGTTCCCATTAATTATGCCTAATTTTCTGTTGGCACTTCTCTTCCTAATGTAATTCAATTTAAGCATATCTTTCTAGAGACTTATTAATAGGTAGGGTCATTTATATTGTGTAGCACAAATATTTTATAATCCACTAATCTTGACAAAAAGGCAATGCCTTCCTGATAAAAAATGTATGAGAAGTAATGGTTCCCTATTAATAACTTATTAGGTCAGATCACACAGTTTGAAGTGTCTATTACACTTTAATTTTATCAGATTTCTTCCTCTGGAATTTGTCACACTTTCTTTATCTTTTGATTTCAATTGTTTTTCTCATCCCCCTGCCTCGGTGACCCCAAACAGTCCTCCTCTGTGGTTTTACAAAGGCAGAGGTGAGTGAAAATCCTGAGGCTGTGCCAGAGGGTGTCCTGGAGAGGGAAATGGCCCTACTTGTCTTAAAGGGGGCTTTCTTCCTTTTAAGACATGTTAATAATCAATGGACTCTGAGTTATCTTTGGTTCACACACCCTTTCAAACATCTGATGATAGCAAACAACCTTCCTTCAGAAAAGACACACTTAAATAGAAAATTCAAGTCTAATTTCAGAGGATTTATAGAAATGCTAAAATTAATCCACATACTTTTTAAGGATCAAAGAAACACAGAAGAGGAAATTTCCTTTGGCTAAAGTTCACCATGTTAATTGCATCTAGATACTTTGACTAACACAGGCTTCTCAGGTGGCGCTAGTGGTAAAGAATCCACCTGCCAATGCAGGAGATGCAAAAGATGTGGATTCCATCCATGGGTTGAGAAGATACCCTGGAGTAGGAAATAGCAACCCACTCCAGTATTCTTGTCTGGAAAATCCTATGGACAGAGGAACCTGTCGGGCTTCATGGGGTCACAAAGAGACAGGACTGAGCACACAGCATTTTGACTAATAACATGAGCTGGATAGACATGATTTTCCCAAACCTGCCTGTCATTCATTGCCATGGTGTGATGTAATGATATTTGATTTGCCCTTTTAAATTCTCCCACCTCGACTGAAAATGTTTTGTGGAATTGAAAAGGCTTTCCCGAGGTCCTGTGGGGGTATCTGCCCTCAGGTAACTATATCTGGAGAGAAAGATGAAATGTCTACAGGAAAACAGCAACTAGTGATGGATTTTCTCAGACAAGATGTTAGACTTGACTAGATTTCTGTCTTCTCCTCTGTAAAGTTACTTAAAAGGCCTCTTCTGATGCTGATAAAATTATACAAATGTACAAAAGCAAGAAAACCAAGTCGTGATCAGTGTACATGAGCAGAAATAACTGATGGTGAAGAGATGACCCAAGTCCTCCACAGAGAGGAGCAGGGAGGGTGGCTGCTGGTCGGGCATGTTTCTGGTGGCCTGAGTCCCACTGGAGCATGGAACAGTATTTGCACCATAACCCTGTTACATGATGGACAGAGAGTCTGTGTGTGCTAGTTCAGGAGTGGGTTATTTAAAAATACAGTGTTAATGCAAATTATCATCTGGATAAAATGTAGTCCAGATTATTTTGCTCACAATGAGATTCCTCACTGGCAAACAGGTGCCCTGGGAACTGCTTTTAAACATACCTGCGTGGGGCTACTAGCATCTTCAGTGACCTTTCAGGTTTCTGTAAGAAAGATGAAAAAAAACAGCCAAATTAGCTTAAAATGAAGATATCAAATCTGCACATGTAATTAATAGCTATTTGAGAAATACTATTTGAGAAATACTATTTGAGAAATACTATTTGAGAAATACTATTAATTTGGAGGAATATATTTACTAAATTTCCTTAGAAATATGGATTCAACTGATGCTGTTACTAAATTAGCTTTGAGTTTTAAAAAATCATCATGAAGTTTTACCCTTAGATGAAATTCTCCATTCTTTAAATATATTTTACTTTTGGTTGTTTTAGAAAACTTCTTCTAATATGTTTATTATTAATGTTTTTACTAGAAATAATAAAATTTATCTCTAAATTTCATGCTGTCTTGATATTCACATGAATAAAAGAAATTTGGATAATATTATATTAGGTAGCAATATTATTCATTGCTGCTGTTATTGCTCATCTGCACTGAGATGATGGTTTCAACCTTCAGGGTAAACCATTGTCTCCGACAAAGTGAGAGAGAACATGAATGAATGAATTTTGAGGAATGCAATCGCTGGAGAATAAGAGGAAGGGAAGGCAGCTTGGGAGCTTGGACCCAGAGACCCTGAGCACAAGGGTATCTGGGATGGGACAGAGGGACCTGGGGGCGGGGAGGGGCAGAAGGCGTGTGGAGGGCTCCAAGGAGCCACGGGAGTCATCGAGGACTGTTACTGTGCTCAGGATGAGATTTCTGGTGGCCTCGGCAGGAGACTTGACGAGAAAGACCAAGAGTCGGTCAGCTTGAGGTTAAGGACCATTGGCTGGTGTGCGAATAAAAGCAAGACACGCGGCCCTTCGAAGACGACTATTATCAGAGCGCGGGCAGCCGGTAGCAGCAGCGGCAGTGAGGACTGGCGATGTGTGTCCCCACCTCTGGTCCGCGGGACCTAGAGCTGCAAAGGCAAGCCTGGAGGGAGAAGGTGAGGAGCGCACTGCGGGCAACTGTCAGCGCGTGCGGAGGAGCAGAGAGCGGAAGCACGCGGGGACGCAGGGAGACCGCCAGCTCCTGAGCTTCTCAGCCTAACAGGGACCACCGCTCCACTGAGGCTGATAGAGCGTGGGGTGCCCGGCTGCTGTCTGGTGTGACTTTCACAGGAGCTGGCACATCCGTGGGCCTCAGCCTGGCTTCCCGTCCAGCGAGGACACAGGGCTGGCATGAGGGGGGCTTGGAGGAACTGCGTTCCCCGATGAGTGCAGACCTACTGTGCACGGGCGAGGTCTCGCCGCGGGGTGGGGGGCTGGAGAGCTGTGCTGCGGGACGCCGCAAGCCGACGCAGCCGGGTTTGCACTATGGTCCCGGCGGAGAGGAGCCGCGGGAGGCGAAACGCCGGGCGGTTGTTGCGGGCATTGATTTAGTCAACAGGACAGAAGTCCAGTGGGCCCCAGGGCCGGGCCGTTATCTAGGATATTATTTAAGTAGTTGATTACAGCATCTGATTGGTGGAGAATCTATTACTTCTAGTGAGTGCTTGAGAGTATAGAGCACTTATAATATCCTTTATCTCGGAAAGTCAAATGTACCTACAGAGAGGCTAATAGGCTGGGTGAAGCGAGCCGGGTTAGGTCATCGGAGATTCCAGGAAAACACGATTCCCAAGGCAAGCTGGCTACGGCTGTGGTCGCAGGCGGGAAGCGTTGGTTTGCGGTGCCGGCGAGCCCAGCTCAGCGCGCAGCGGGTGAACCGGCCAAGCTGGAGTCCCCGGGCCCTGCCGTAGGGCGCCCGCCCGCGGCTGAGGAAGGGGTCACCGGCCAGCCGCGGGCAAGTGCCTTCTGGAGTGTGGGCAGGGAAGGGCGTGAGGGTCAGCCCGACCTCCTCGGACCTGGCCTGAGGGTGGGCGCGAGTGTGAAGCCAGGCTGACGGAGAATCCGCGAGGCGGATGGGCCGGGCCGTCAGGGGCTGACGGGGAGAGTCCAGCGCGAGCCCCCCTCCCCGCCCGGCGCCCCCCAGGGCCAGAGCGGGACCCCGGGGCACCTGCCGGGTGCCCGTCTCCCCCAGTCTCTGCCCTGAGCCGGGAGCGGCTGGCCGCTGAGGGCCGTCCCCACGGCGACCCTCGGTAGGAGCGGCCACCCGGGATGAGGAACGGGGCGGGTGCTGGGACCCCCGAGGGACCCTGAAGCGGTGGAGGCGCGGCAGGGCCTTTGCACGGCCCCGACCTCATGGTGCACGACGCCAAACCAAAAGCCGGCAAAGTCTGGAACTGGCTGAAACGTGTGCTTCAGCCTTGTTCTTTTTCCCTCTTGCCCACATCTGTGGTCTGAACTGAGAAGCGCTGTAGTGCTCCTCCAAATCATTTTATTTTGTAAGTTTTATTTACTTTTATTTTTGGCTGTGTGGGTCTTCCTTACTGTGCAGTATGGTTCCTCGTTGTGACTCGCGGTGGGGTGGGGGTGCGGGGGGTGCTCTCTGGCTGCGGCGCTTGGGCTTCTCATTGCGGGGCTTCTCGGAACAGAGCAGGCGCTCCGGGGCCCGCGGGTTCAGCAGTCCGGCTCCGGGGCCCTAGGGCACCGTCTCAGCAGTTGCGGCGCTCCGGCTCAGTTGCCGGATCCCAGGGCATGTGGGGTCTGCCTGGATCAGGGACCAAATCCGTGCCTTTCGCATGGGCGGGCAGATTCTTTACCACTGAGCCACGGGGGAACCCCCAAGTCATTTTAAATAATGATCATGTTAGAGGAGCAGAGAAAAAATGGTGACAACAGACGTGGAAAACAGAAAGCCTGCTCCGGAAGCCTCCACCTCAGTGTCTAAAAGGCTCGGCCTAGAGTGGGTGGGATCTCACGCATCCATCCGTGTCCTTGGGGTCTGTTCTCCAACTGATGGTCACTGATTTTCCAAAGCCATGAATATTTTTATTCAAATTAGTGACCATAAAAATATAATCCATGATTCCTGATTGCATCCTTCCCTGCTCATGTTTAAGAGCAAAACAAGGGCACTTCCTCTTCTCATTAGGAATCTCATTCTGGGTTATCTTGTTAAATATATGTATTTTAAATTAAAGTTTACTCATTCCATTTATTTTTAATCAAAATTTAAGAACGTGGGTTTACAATATGAAAATGACTTCCTCACATGTTGTGGGGCCCTGTCATTTTCCTAATATTTTTATAAGATTAATCATTTTATAGGATTAATTTCTGCCTATAAAAATGCTTGCCAATTTCCACTAGAGGGATTTTAAACTCAAACATATGCATGCTTGAATTGTGAAATACAGTTTTAAAATATAGGGCAAACTGTTGCCTGAGAAAGCTCCGTGGGACCTAGCATGGCTCAGCCCCTTCGCTTCCATGGAGTGTAGCTCACTGTATGGAAATGTTCCCCCATGGTCTGCTGTTAATTCTGAAATCTCAAGCGTGTTGTTTGAGCACGTACACTACATGGACACAACACTGTTCCCTCCTGACTCCCTGACCCCCTCCTCCCCATCCAGGCACCAGCCCCCTAAGAAGGACCTGACAGGACATCCTCCTGTCAAACACCAGCCCTTCCTCCCCATTGTAAGAATATCAGACAGAAAATGGAAACAGCAAGCTGGAAATGACAGAACAGAATGGCCCTCCCACGGCTCTGTAGGTGGAACAAAAGCCCCTTTTTGGCGTTTGCAGCCTCAGCAGCTGCGGGCTGATGCACTTGGCTTTCTGTTAAGTAGAGGCTGGGGTGTAAAAATAGGTGCTGGCACTGAGAGGGTAAGCCTGTTGCAGTTTTACAGATTTAGAAAGTTCACGAATCGCTATCAATTAAAATCTCTGCCTTCTTGTTGCATGCATTATTCACAATAGTGCACACCGTTGTAGGGCTTCGGGAAATATTTATTGCAGCTAAATGCAGAAATAGTGAAATTCAACCTGATAAAGATAAAAAATGTGTTTTAACCTGTAAGTACAAAGTGGCCATTTTAGCATAAGGATTGGAATATATATCATGTGATCATTGATAGGCATATGCTGTACCAATATTTCTGATCCCTGATGGACTTATAAAAAAATTTGATCAATTTCCTTTAGACTTCACTTTAAAAAATCCAAGAAATAAATTAAAAAACCATCTAGTCAGCCATAAGTATGTAGATTTGTGCATCCACATATACAAATACACAAGGGCATGATTATAGCAGTGACTTCCCATTTATTAATTTCTTCCATTATGAAGTCTGCATGCTCTACCAAAAATGAGAATCAGAGATGTCAAAATGAACTAATTGCTTTTTCTGAATCTGAAACTTACTGTTGTTATGTTTGTATTTTTTTGCAAACTTGTTGCGTCTGGTCACCATTTTGTGAAGTGTCACTTGCGTCGCGTTGAGCTCTACCTCGCTCAGCGCCCTCCCCCTCGGCCGAATTACTGAGTCTCCTTGGGGACCGGCCATGAGTCTGCCCCACGTGGCACCATCAGAGAAGCTGGGCTCAGGGTGGCTGTGTGTTGCTTGTACCTGTTTCAATAGGAAACTCACATCTTGCCTTTCTTTAACCTTCACACCAACCAGCATCAGTGAAGTGGTAAAAATTGCTCTGAAAGGGGAAAGGCAAATGGAAGAGAGCATTCAACAATGATAATCATGCTGTCATTAAAGATTGATGAGAACTTTCAATTAGGCCCCATTCCCAATCTGGAGCCGCTCAAGCCAGTCCTGCCTACTATGATCTAAAGCTTTGCAATAAAGATAAAAGGTCATTACAATCTATTGAATTCAATCATGACAAGTACATTTACCTGACGGCAGCATGTATTACATACAAAAAACTAAATTAAAATAACATTATGGGCTGACTCAAATCCACATGAAAAAGGAAATTTAGAATGAAGGACAGATCAAATCACAGGCTGAGAATAATTTGATTTATCGTCCCTTTTTGTTGCAGAAAAATACTTATTCTGTTGCCCACCCTGATTGACACTGTAGCTCTGGAGAAAGAGGACAGTTTCTTACTAACCGATGCTGTTCTTCAATAGAACAATTATAATATCTGATATCTAATGATAGACTGAGAGACATACCATTTATCAAAACAATTCAGTAATTCTTGTGTAAGAAGAAATAGACACATATAATTATGTACATACATGGTGAACATTATTATTTTGTGAATTTTAAAAGTAGTCTTGAAGTTTGTATAAATATTCAGTATAAGACAAAATATTTTATAAATATACTACCACTGATTTTTACCCCTTATATATTGTATTTTTGACTGGAAAATTAAACATATTTATGTTTAAAAATGTAGACCACGTGTAAGAGGATATATTTTAGAACTAATATATGCATTTCTATGTAAATCTATATGGTCACCGAAAGATATATTTTCTGTGCTTATACCATTTACGTCCATCCTATTTCTTAAGAGTCCCAAATCTAAGTTATCAATAACTGATATAGTTTTGAACTTGCCACTAATTGCGCTTCACTTAAAAAGTTAATTAATAAGGTTTTTGACTCCACAGTTGAGAGTTCTGTAACAAAATAAATTCTACAATGTGAAGAGATAGCAGTTTCAGTAATAAAATGTATCACTGTTTTTTAAAGCAGGATTAGGTTATCTTTTCTACATAATAAAATAAGTTATTGTCCACTTTTGTTAAAGATTATTTAAAAAACTTTACTTTTGTGAATATAAACAGAATAATCAGGGTCATTTGATCTGTTGTCACAAATGAGTCTCACTGTCACAATGTAAACCACCTTTTGAAACACAAAAGGTTCCAGCACTACTGATAAAATGCAAGTACCTATGCTTAACTGTTTTACAAGCTCAAAGCACATTTTAACTAACTTGGCTGTTGATGATGAAGAAAATCGCTAAAATAATTTTTCAAGCATATTCTACCTCACAAGCAATGATTTATTTCTGTCCTCATTAAGGACATTCTTGCTATTGTTGCCTTGACTCACAGCTTCTATACCAAGTTTCTGCCCAAAGTCTTGGAGGGTAGAACTTTGAGTACAATTTCCCTAGAGATCTCTTTTAGTGCAAACTTAGTAGCAACTGATGTTTGCTCAATTTTGGCTTACTCTGCAATCATTTGAGAAAATGTTAACATTATATGTGCATACACAAGAAATAGATTAACCTGTTCAAATATTGCCTTTCCTGGCAGCTCATACACACAGGGGAAGTGCTCTCACTAACATGATGGTCTTCTTCCTGCAGAAGACAAAACATGTGCTTGTGGGTGTATGCTTCTATATCTTTGGACCTGAAATATCCCTTTCATATAAGAAATTAATCTCTTTGAACGCACGTTACTAACTGCTCTGTGTTGTGATCTCTGATCTCTCCCATGTGGTGGCAGCATTGCACTGGTGCAGAAGGCTGGGCTATGACTTGCTTTTGAAATGGCAGAGATGGAAGTCAGCTAGGATTTCTCAGAAAGCATCATTGGTACACACAGGACAATGCCATAAAACATGTGCAGAGCTAAATCCATAGTGTTTTTGCAACATAAATTTAGTCATCAAAACATGATTAACTTAAGAGTCTATTCCTAATCACTAAAAAAAAAAAAAATTTAGCATGAGCTATGCTATTAACAAAAAGATCACAATTTTATTCATATTTATCTCTTCTTACTCACAAATTATTTTTTATATTTTGAATATCTTACTGATGCACAAACAGGATAAAAATATAACAGTTCTCCCATCCTTATCATTTAGTTTATTCTAAGGACTAAAGTCATATAACCAACATAGAGGTTCAATAATATCAAATTTGCATTTTAGAAATCCTCGACCTCAGTTTTGCTGCTTATCAGGAATAATATATATTGACTGGGAATTAGTTTTATATTAAAGAATAAAGACTATTTATAATAACTTAAACATGCACATCTTACAAGTAAAAGTGAAGTTTTGTTACCTAAATTGCAATGCTAAATTCCCTCTTGAAATAGAGACTTTTGGTTAAAGATGCTCGGGTTGGGAAGATCCCCTGGAAGAGGAGATGGGCACCCACTCCAGTGTTCTTGCTTGGAGAATTCTGTGGACAGAGGAGCCTGGTGGGCTACAGTCCGTGGGGCTGCAGAGTCAGACATGACTGAGTGAGCACAAACGCTTCATGATATAACTTGACAAAAAGTGTCTCTTAAGAGTTTTCCTTAGGGTATGATTTCTGTTCCTTAGGTAGAATTGAAGGAAAAATAGTTATTACTAAAATAGTAAGTATAATATTATGAAGTTATCTTGACTGTACATAATCTATTGTCATAAAAATTTTTCTCGGTGTCCGTTATAATTTCCCCTTATCAATAGTTAAACCCTGATGGAAACTATTTTTCACCTAACTCAAACTGACTAGTCCAGTGATGAGATCCACACAGGACACGTAAGCGGCCCGGGTTAACACTGAGGGTGGAGCCTCTGAGGCTATTTCGGTTCTGCTTCAGAGCACACCTCTGCCACCTGAGATACAGGCATCGAGATGCTGGTGGGGCCAGAGTCACAGCACCTACCTCCAGCAGCTCTGGCGTTCCCCTCAAGTTCAGTCTCCTTCTCTCTCTACACGTGCACCAGCTTTTCCAGTTTCTGGGTAAAAGGAGAATAGAGAAACAGAAAATTCTTCAAAGCAAAATTCTTCAAACAATGCCTTGTCTTGAATAAGCCTGATGACAGTGAGAGGCATTGAACGGGAGAAAAGTGATCCAGACTTTCAAAATCTTTCCATCTTTCGGTCTCTAGAATATTTTGCATTTTCACTCTGTCTCAGTGATTTCATCTGAAAAGGACATTTATTCACAGATTTACTCACAATTTCTTTCAAAAACACATACTGGTTACCATATTCTAACCAGATATAATTTCAGTCAAAAGGGAGAAAGTTCGGTTCCTTTGAAAAGTAACAGATTTGTGTTTCAAGGAAATATTGTCATGTTTTGAATATTAAAATGATATAAAGTATAAACATAATTGGAAGGAAAAAAGAAGCATTTTGAATTAGCATCTGATATAAAAATACTTTTACAAATTCCAAGTCCTTGATCCACTTACTGTGGTTTATAACTAAGTCAAATAATTTAATAGTAACTTACAGTGAATTCTTGTGGGATTGATCTGTATAAAAATGCAAGCCCTTTTAGCCATAGGGACAAAGTGCTGGTTAAGAGTGCAGAAAATCAGAGCAAATGCAGAAACATTTTTGTTCTTGTTCTTTTAGTCTTTTGGTGCTCTACAGGGTAGCTGGAAGACAGGCAGGGGTGATGCCCATGGAGGAGGGGTGGGGATTTGGGGTGCTGCCCGAGGTCAGGACCTCACCTGGGCCATGCACGTGACCCCGGCCCTATGTGACCCCACCCCCATCGCCTCGTCGTGGTCCTCACAACATGGCATCCTTGCTCAGGGGACTCTTGACTCTAGCTGGCTGTTTGTTCTGTGGAATTAGATGAGCTAAGAAGTCAGTCAGGCTCTCACAGTAACTGCAGAGTTACCTAATGCAGCATTATTTTTCAGGAAAAACGGAAGGCTTTGACGTTTTCTAAATTTCATGTGAACTTTGCATTTTTCTTTTGGCTGTGGAGGCCCTCAATGGCCTAAATAGTCCCCTGATATATTTAGGTTGTTTGTATGTTTGTGTGTAAATGATTTCCATCTTTTTTTTTTAATGTTATTGAAGTATAGTTGATTTATAGTGTTGTGTTAATTTCTGCGGTACAGCAAAGTGCCTCAATCACACACACACACACACACACACACACACACACACACACACACTTTCGTATTCTTTTCCCTGATGGTTTATAAGACACTGAATACAGTATCTGTGCTATGTAGCACGGCCGTGTCGTTTATCTCTTCTATATATACCAGTTTGCATTTGCTAATCCCAAACTCTCTCTCCTTCCTCCCCCACCCTCACCCCTGCCCTGGCAAACAAGTCTGTTCTCTAGTCTATGAGCTTGTTTGTTTTATAGATAAATTCATTTGTGTTGTATTTTAGATTCTACATATGCATGATATCATGTGGTATTTGTCTTTCTGACTTACTTCACTCAGTATAATCATCTATAGGTCTATCTGTGTTGCTTCAAATGGCATTATTTCATTTTTTTTACAGCTACGAATTACTTCTATCTTGAGTGGTCTGAAGAAAAAAATTATTGGCTATGTATTGTCATGCTTGATAAATTTTTATACTCTTTTGGCTGCATAAAAACTCCTTACCTGTCAGTTTTGCAAATGCACATTTGTTAGCTTGTGTAAAAAGTAAGTAAAACTATAGATAAATAAAAATCAGTCATGTTTACATAAAGAGAATACGCTATGTATACAGGCATGGACAATATATTATAGGTTATGTACCCATATATGCCTGTATATATTTCTGGTCCTTGTGTTAGAAACTAGAGATAAAGTAATAAACAAAATGGTCCCTGAACTCATGGAGTTGAAACCTTAGAGAAACAATTATCAAATAAGTTCACAAAGAATACTTAAATATGATTTATGTTTTTGATAATTAGCATAATATATCTGTGGGCTTCCCTGATAGCTCAGTGATAAAGAATCCACCTGCAATACAAGAGACACAGGTTTGATCCCTGGTTTGGGAAGATTCCCTAGAGAAGGAAATGGCAACCACTCCAGTATTCTTGCTTGGGAAATCCCACGGACATAGGAGCCTGGTAGGCTACAGTCCATGGGGTGCCAAAAGAATTGGACACAACTGAGCGACTAAACAACAGCAATATATACAATGTATAGATAAGAATCCTTTCTGATCAGTATCATTTTGGAAACACAAACACTTATATGCAATTTGCTTTCTTTATTAAATACTTTGCATTACACTTTTAAGAAGTACTAGGATTAGCTCAGTTAAAAAAATTTGCAATAAAACTACATGATTTTAATTTATAATTAAATTTTAATTTTTCTGTTTATATTATACAGCATCCGGATAAACTTCTAAAATTTCAGACATATTTCAATAATATTGGGTGGACTAGAGCTTAAGAAGTAGTGTGATGATTGGAATGTTCTGTTTCGTGGGTATTTGACATTATATTATTAAAATTGATTATTTAGAAAGCAATTTTAAAAATAATATTTTGGTAAACCTACAATGTCCCTTCCTTCTCACTTACTAAAATCTTTTCCTATTTTCTTCTTTACTTCCTTCCTACCTGTGTTGACCAGAGGCAAGATCTTATGCAGAGGTAGGACATTTAAGGGCTTAATCTTCACAGGTTCTTAGCATTAAAATCATGTTGACCCGAATTCTAAATTACTGTTATCTTTCCTGACACACTGAATTCCCTTTTGAGAACTATTTTTTCGGTGGTGTGTTGTTCCTTGTGTCCAGATCCTTAATTGCATGACCATCAGGAGAGTGATATACAGTATATTTAAAGATCACGCGTTGTTGTAAATCTGGGGCTCAGTGATGTGGTTTATAAGGCAAATTACAACTCCACTGGAGTCCTCTAAAGTGAATAAAATTGCTCTTTTTGTTGAATCCTTTTGGTCACAGTAGGCAATGAGGAAAAAAATGTGTTGACAAAAAACAAGCAATGGTGAAATAAAAGAAGTTCCAAGATTCAGAGATGCACACATCTTGGATTTTGGTGACTTGACATAGGAAATAAGTAATATTCTTAACTGAGATTTCAACTATTGTACTCCTGACTTCTTGCCTTTTATAAATAGGATGGAGCAGAAGTGAAGCCCTTACTACACCTGGTGCTTGTGTTTCCTAAAGGGCTTGGTGACCTCTGCCTTCCCGACAGCCTGGATGGGGTGGACACTGTCCTGTCACTGCCTGGCATTCACCTCCTACAAAGACCACTATCTATCCATCATAGAGCCTTGGTTTGTTTCTTCAAACATTAGGTCTCAAAAGCAAATTTTATGGCCACTGGAAAACCCTGGGCGCGTTTTATTTTTTCTATTCCCATGTTGCACTGTCTTCCATGAGCGCCTTACACAGACCTGTTGTGATAGACACAAACTCAGGACCTGAAACCGACAACTGCCCATACGTGGGCTCGTAACTTTGCAGATCATGACAAATTATCTAACACCCCTCTGATCTATGTTGTCACAGGGCACTCTGCTAGACTGGAAAACACCAGAAGGATTTCCTGAGTGCGTGGCGAACACAGTTTGGTTGCTCCCACATCCTAAAATGCAGCCTCTCTTCACCTTGACAGTCAGGTGACACCTGCTCTTTCTGGATTGCCTACATTTTTTCTATTATATCTTGGATTTCTGGGCTATGTATGTTGCAAAGTTTGTTATTTCCATCACTAGTATATATCCAATACTTCACATTGTTACCTATCAGAAAAACAATCCATTTTGTGAATTTTCTATTTTGAGACCAATAAATGTATTTTGTTTTTAAAAAGGTTACCTCATTTTTGAAAATTTGAAATGACTGCATGTTTTATCAATAGGTATTTTTAAATCTGGCTTATGAATTCAGAGTTAGAATATTAACATTTAATAGTAATCAGCATTCTAACTATGGAAGAGGCAGTTAGAATTTTAAGACAGACAAATTTGTGTTGTTCCTATTCTATTTCTTGATAAAAAGGGGCAATTAATTTTGATTAATTGAAATGGTAATGATAACATTGATTCTTTAAAAGATATGTTCATATAAAATAAGCAATGAATGTGCAGTGTTTGTAATATTAAAACATGTCCTCTTTACTTCATTAGTAAAATGTTCTACAAAATTTCTTGATTTCTGTTAATTTTCCATTTCAATTCAAGATGAAAACTTCGATGATAATTGACGAGCTCAGTAAACAACGGACAGGAGATTTCAGAGCATCGGTCAATACTAACAGTTCTCTCCTTCAGTTTTCCCTAGGACCTCTGTAGAATAACTGATACAATTCATCATTGAAGGGATGTCACACACTTTTGTAATGGACGGACCTTCAGAAAGCAGTGGCATTTCTCAGGGTGAGTGTTTACATTATGAGCTTAATGATACCTCCTGCCGCTGACTGCCAGCCTCCAATTGAATAGTTTTTTTCTAGAATTTTACCTCTTATTCCATTGATTCCAGTAATATCAAGAGATTGAAATTATTATGGGTATATATATGTATAGGACTTCCCAGTGGCACAATGGTAAAGAATCCACCTGCCAAATGCAGGAAATGTGGGTTTGATTTCTGAAAGCCATGACTAGCAGGTTGACTCTCCATATCTATTTGAATGTTAGAATATATATTTTTTGTATGTATTTTCTTAAGAAGTACCTATTTTCTTATTTTTTCAGACATTCATTCAAGGGCTATGCTATTGGGTACTTCTTTTGTTTCTGGAACTAGATTATATCTTATATGTGTATATAAAGAAAATCCTCAGGAATTCCCTGGCAGTCCATGGTTAGGACTCTGTGCTTCCACTGCAAGGAACACAAGTTCCATTCCTGGTCAGGGAACTAAGATCCCACAAGCCACCTGGTGTGGCCAAAAAAAAAAAAAAAAGAAAGAAAGACAGAAAAAAAGAAAGAAAGAAAAGGGAAGGAATTCCTTATAAATTTATAATTTATTTTTGACTTTGAAGGCTACAAACAGAGGGAAGTGTGTGTGTGTATATATATATATATATATATACACACACACACACACACACACACACCTCATTAGTGAGGTTTCCTTATTGCCAAACTCAGACTTAAATTGAAGAAAGTAGGGAGAACCACTAAGCCATTCAGGTATGACCTAGATCAAATCCCTTATGATTTTACAGTAGAAGTGACAAACAGATTCAGGAGATTAGATATGACAGAATGCCTGAAGAACTATGGATGGAGGTTCACGAAATTGTACAGGAGGCAGGGATCAAGATCAACCCCAAGAAAAAAAAAAATGCAAAAAGGCAAAATGCTTGTCTGAGGAGGCCTTACAAATAGCTGAGAAAAGAAGAGAAGCAAAAGGCAAAAGAGAAAAGGAAAGATATACCCATTTGAATGTAGAGTTCCAAAGAATAGCAAGGAGAGATAAGAAAACCTTCCTCAGTGATCAATGCAAAGAAATAGAGGAAAACAACAGAATAGGAAAGACTAGAGATCTCTTCAAGAAAATTAGAGATACCAAGGGAATATTTCATGCAAAGATGGGCACAATAAAGGATAGAAATGGTATGGACATAACAGAAGCATAAGATATTAAGATGAGGTGGCAAGAATACACAGAAGAACTGTACAAAAAAGGTCTTCACAACCCAGATAATCACAATTGTGTGATCACTGACCTAGAGTCAGACATCCTGGAATGTGAAGTAAAGTGGGCCTTAGAAAGTATCACTATGAACAAAGATAGTGGAGGTGATGGAATTCCAGTTGAGCTATTTCAAATCCTAAAAGATGATTCTATTAAAGTGTTGCACTCAATATGCCAGTAAATCTGGAACACTCAGCAATGGCCACAGGACTGGAAAAGGTCAGTTTTCATTCCAATCCAAGGAAAGGCAATGCCAAAGAATGCTCAAACTGCTGCACGATTACACTCATCTCACATGCTAGGAAAGTAATGCTCAAAATTCTCCAAGCCAGGCTTCAACAGTACATGAATCCTGAACTTCCAGATGTTCAAGCTGCATTTAGAAAAGGCAGAGGAACCAGAGATCAAATTGCCAACATCTTCTGGATCCTTGAGAAAGCAAGGGAGTTCCAGAAAAACATCTACTTTTGCTTTATTGACTATGCCAAAGTCTTTGACTGTGTGGATCACAATAAACTGTGGACAATCCTTAAAGAGATGGGTATACCAGACTACATGACCTGTCTCCTAAGAAATCTGTATGTAGATCAGGAAGTAACAGTTAGAACTGGACATGAAACAATAGACTGGTTCCAAGTTGGGAAAGGAGTATGTCAAGGCTGTGTATTGTCACCCTGCTTATTTAACAGAGTACATCATGAGAAATGTTGGGCTTGATGAAGCACAAGCTGGAATCAAGATTTCTGGGAAAAATATCAATAACCTCAGATATGCAGATGACACCATACTTATGGGAGAAAGTAAAAAAGAACTAAAGAGCCTCTTGATTAAAGTGAAAGAGGAGAGTGGAAAATTTGGCTTAAAACTCAACATTCAGAAAACTTAAGATCATGGCATCTGTTCCCATCACTTCAAGGCACATTGATGGGGAAGCAATGGAAACAGTGAGAGACTTTATTTTTCTGGGCTCCAAAATCACTGCAGATGGTGACTGCAGCCATGAAATTAAAAGACGCTTACTCCTTGGAAGAAAAGTTATGACCAACCTAGACAGCATATTAAAAAGCAGAGACATTATTTTTCCAGCAAAGGTCCATCTAGTCAAACCTATGGTTTTTCCAGTAGTCATGTATGGATGTGAGAGTTGGACCATAAAGAAGGCTGAGCACCAAAGAACTGATGCTTTTGAACTGTAGTGTTGGAGAAGACTCTTGAGAATCCCATCAGCTGCAAGGAGATCCAACCAGTTCATCCTAAAGGAAATCAGTCCTGAATATTCATTGAAAGGACTGATGCTAAAGCTGAAACTCCAATACTTTGGCCACCTGATGCGAAGAACTGATTCATTTGAAAAGACCCTAATACTGGGAAAGGAGTAGGTGACAACAGAGGATGAGATAGCTGGATGGCATCACTGACTCAATGGACATGAGTTTGAACAATGGACAGGGAGTAGATGATGGACAGGGATGCCTGGGGTACTGCAGTGTGTGGGGTCACAGAGTCCGACACGACTGAGCAACTGAACTGAACTGAGGTTTCCTTACTAGTTTTGGCTGTGGAAACCATTCTGATCTCTTTAAAAAAAAGGGATACTGGACAGGGAGGAGAATGAGGTTATGTTAATCTCTAAGTAGCTGAAATGTGTGGTTTGGCTGGTTACCATCTTCAGGACTACTATTGATCTCTGATTGGATCAGGTCTTCCTACCCCTGGAAATCTTGGGCTTCACACCGGCATTGGTCACTAATATGTCTAAATGCCAAACGCCAAACGCCAAAGCTTCTGAAATGTTCATTCTTCCTTCCCACTGGACTTACTAGAACTAGTTGGACAAGCTTTGTTCATTCTGCTTATAGTTAGCTTCTTAAATGCAGCATCGTTCGCTCTGAATGGGCCCCTGAGATTCCGTGTTGATGACTGTCTTGTAGTCAATGGCAGGGAACACAGCCCAGGCTGTATCCATTTCGGTGTTCACATGGGACTCCAGGAACTGGGAGTGAGCACTAAAGACCCAGGTCTCCTTCATAAAGGAAAAGTGAGCGTCTCACTGATTGTTCTGAGTCAAGTCCTCTGCAGAATTAGAACGGCACCGGCATGTGGCCTTCCCTGGTGCGTGGAGCCGCTGTCTCTGCAGCACCCAGAGCGGGAATGCGTGGTGGCTCCCTTTCCCGCACCAGTGGAGCTGCCGCTGGGCTTGCTGGCCAGCTTCCTGCTTTGGCTGGCTCTTTCCACAAAAGGCCCCTTTCGCAGAGAAAGTGAGCGTTTTCTTTCTTCTGCGTAGAGGTCTGAATTTAAAAATACCAGGACCACAGCTCTCCATTTTGTCATGTAAACTTCAGAGCAAATGACAGGGTCTGTTAATAATAATATAGGATATTAGACCCTAGCTGCACCTGCTTTCTGTTTCACAAGATATGTTTCCATTTCAAATTTTTATGAGTTGTACCTTTGATGAGTCCTTGTTATATGTCAGTTTATTTATCTTTTTTCTTTCCTTTGTCATTTCCTACTGTTTTGATCATTGAAAATGAGGTAGGACTTGCACAATAATGGGAATGCACTTGGTGTCACCAAACTGTAAAGTTAAGTGTGATTGAAATAGTATGTTTTATATTATGTGACTTTTACCACAATAAAAAGCATTAAAAATATATAGATCAACAACAAAAAAGAAAATTAGATAAGAAAACTTCTGTACAGATTAATTCCATACAGATTTAATCTAAGACCTAGACCCCAAGACAACTCCTATACATTATAGATCTGTATCAACATCTCTATCTGTATCCATACTCAGTGTATCTATATGTCTAGATCTCTGTGCTTAGTTGCTCAGTCATGTCCGACTCTTTGTGACCCCATGGACTGTATGTAGCCCACCAGGCTCCTCTGTCCATGGGATTCTCCAGGAGAGGTTACTGGAGTGGGTAGTCTTTCCCTTCTCCAGGGGATCTTCCCAACCCAGGGAGCAAACCAAGGTCTCCCACATTGCAGGCAGATTCTTTACTATCTGAGCCATCAGGGGAGGCCATCTAGATCTCTATCTGTATTCATAAATATGTCCTTGTTTTAATAGTGAAGTTAAAGTTGACACAGTGAATGTAAAAGTGAGGTCGTTCAGTCGTGTCCGACTCTTTGCGACCCCATGGACTGTAGCCCACCAGGCTCCTCCGTCTATGGGATTTTCCAGGCAAGAGTACTGGAGTGGGTTGCCATTTCCTTCTCCAGGGGATCTTCCTGACCCAGAGACTGAACCTGGGTCACCTGCACTGCAGGCAGATACTTTACCGTCTGAGCCACCAGGGAAGTTAATACAGAGCACTTGATAAATCTTGTGAACTTTTTAATTAAATTCCTATGTATGCAGACATTTTTCTATTATTCATTTTTACTGTTTTATTATTTCATGAGATTCAATATCATTTTACTATATATTCTCATAAAATTATTTCTGTCGTAGATAATGGCTTAAATCTTCATCTTTGAGTTAGGTTTTTGTTTGCTTGTTTTTTTGCTGTCAATTTCAATGATCACCAACGTGTCTGTCTGCATTCCCCATTCCTGGTTAACCACAACATGATCCCAAAAACTAACCGAAGAAAAGGCTCCTGTTTCAGGAAGGGAGAATCTGGGTGGCTTGTGAACTCCAGCAACAGGAAGGCAGGAAACAAGCTGCACTTGCTCAGCCAGGCAGCTTGCTGGCGTCAGGGTGCATCCCCCCTCCCCTCACTGACCCGCAGCTCATGGCCTCTTAGGTGCCCTCTGCCTGCATATCCACAGTGCTATCCACACTGCTGCCCCATGCCACAAGGCTTCCATGTTGCCCTGCAGCCTGCATTTTAATTCACATCGCTTACTGCACTAATGACCTCACCAATGATGCAAGTACTGTTTTCAAGGAACTCACTGCCTCTTTGGGGGGTGGAAGACTGAATGAAGTATAAAAACAGATACACAAGTTGGAACATGGTGAATCCAGGGACACCATCTAGTCCATGAGAATCCAATGGATGACAATGCTTCCAGCTTGAAACCTGAATGAAGGAGGTGGATATGGTGCCAGGTCCTCAACGAAAACTGTGAATGAATGACTCGGAGATGGGAGATGGAGGGGAAGATAGTTGAAGCAGACAGGTAACCTCAGAGTATCCAAATTATACAGAAGGAAGTGAGTAAAACCTGATGTATCAAAAAAATTGCAAAGAAGTTATGGAGGCTGTGATACAACGTAAATGTGATGAGCCAACAGTCAAAGATTTGAGGGTGGAGAGGAGCTGGACTGGTCATGTATGGTCTTGACCATGAGTGTGTGCTTGACTCATGTAGGACATTTAGACAGTTAGTTGGTGTGTTCTCGCCTGCATGGATTCTTCTGGCTACTTGTGGGCTGTTTCAGGAATCCCCAAGTTAATCATGGTTTAAACTGGGATGGTGCCAGGGAAAGAAAGAACAAGGCAGACAGGTTAAAAATTCAGGAAGTAACATCTAAAGGATTGACTTATTAATTGTTTCCAAGTAATGGAAGCTCAATGATTAACGTCAGTTTTCAAGTATGAGAGAACAGGTTGGTTGCAGATTCCAACCAAGAAGAGTGGAGCAGAGAAGAAGACCAGTGGAGGGGAAAACCAACTCATGCAAGGGAAAGCAGGTTGAGGTTGAATTCCTTGAGCTTGAAGTAGTTGAAAAATCCAGATGACAGTGACAACCCAAGAAACAGGAGGAGGAGCCTGATGCTTGGAGGAGGGTCCCAGCTGACTCTGTGGGCAGTCACCTAAATGGAGACAACAGACCCTGAGAGACAGGCCCCAAAGAAGAACATCCAGTAGGAGTGAGTCAAGGGACAGGAAAGCCGATGAGTGGAGAACCAGGGGACCATGGCAGACTCAATCAAGGTCAAGAACGTGGAACTGCAATGAAAGGTGACCAATATCATCAAACCACAGACGTCGTGGGAAATGATATTTCAGAGCAAGTGTTGGGGTTGAGGATAATTGACCACCATGGTGAGAATAGCCTTAGTCACATGGTGGAACTGAAAGTCAGTTACAGGATGTTGAGAAGCGAATGAGCAGCCTGGGGAGCTGGTGAGAGTTCAGCCTTGGAGAAGGTCAGATGGCAAAGGAGGAGAGAGGTTGGCAGGCAGAGTACCAGGCATGGGGTGGTTTTCCTTGGAGAGAGATCTGAACATACAGGCTGAAATTAAGGACCCAGGGGAAGGCACCATGGGGGTTCTAGAGAGTTCTCTTTTGGGACCCAGGTTTGGAAGAGACACAGGAAAAGGGTCAGCCTTGCTGTCAGAGTGATCCAAAGAGGGGATATTCTAAATGTGGGTGCCTTTGGGGGTGAGAGTTTGAATGCATGGTTGCCTAACGCCTTCACTTCCCTCAATTCAATAAGGGGCAAATAATTTTCTAAAAATGAGTGATGGGTGGGTAGCATATGGGCTTCTGGAGAATTTTTTTTTTTTTAAATTAATTAATTAATTAATTAATTTTTTAAATTTTTCAGTGGGTTTTGTCATACATTGATATGAATCAGCCATAGAGTTACACGAATTCCCCATCCCGGTCTCCCATCCCACCTCCCTCTCCGCCCGATTCCTCTGGGTCTTCCCAGCCCACCAGGCCCGAACACTTGACTCATGCGTCCCTCCTGGGCTGGTGATCTGTTTCACCACAGATAATATACATGCTGTTCTTTCGAAACATCCCACCCTCACCTTCTCCCACAGAGTTCAAAAGTCTGTTCTGTACTTCTGCATCTCTTCTTCTGCCCTGCATATAGGGCCATCGTTACCATCTTTCTAAATTCCGTATATATGTGTTAGTATACTGTAATGTTCTTTATCTTTCTGGCTTACTTCACTCTGTATAATGGGCTCCAGTTTCATCCATCTCATTAGAACTGATTCAAATGAATTCTTTTTAACGGCTGAGTAATATTCCATGGTGTATATGTACCACAGCTTCCTTATCCATTCATCTGCTGATGGGCATCTAGGTTGCTTCCATGTCCTGGCTATTATAAACAGTGCTGCGATGAACATTGGGGTGCACGTGTCTCTTTCAGATCTGGATTCCTCAGTGTGTATGCCCAGAAGTGGTATTGCTGGGTCATATGGCAGTTCTATTTCCAGTTTTTTAAGAAATCTCCACACTGTTTTCCATAGTGGCTGTACTAGTTTGCATTCCCACCAACAGTGTAAGAGGGTTCCCTTTTCTCCACACCCTCTCCAGCATTTATTGCTTGTAGACTTTTGGATAGCAGCCATTCTGACTGGCGTGCAATGGTACCTCATTGTGGTTTTGATTTGCATTTCTCTGATAATGAGTGATGTGGAGCATCTTTTCATGTGTTTGTTAGCCATCTGTATGTCTTCTTTGGAGAAATGTCTGTTTAGTTCTTTGGCCCATTGTTTGATTGGGTCATTTATTTTTCTGGAATTGAGCTTCAGGAGTTGCTTGTATATTTTTGAGATTAATCCTTTGTCTGTTTCCTCATTTGCTATTATTTTCTCCCAATCTAAGGGCTGTCTTTTCACCTTACTTATATTTGTTGTGCAAAAGTTTTTAATTTTCATTAGGTCCCATTTGTTTATTTTTGCTTTTATTTCCAATATTCTGGGAGGTGGGTCATAGAAGATCTTGCTGTGATTTATGTCAGAGAGTGTTTTGCCTATGTTCTCCTCTAGGAGTTTTATAGTTTCTGGTCTTACATGTAGATCTTTAATCCATTTTGAGTTTATTTTTGTGTATGGTGTTAGAAAGTGTTCTAGTTTCATTCTTTTACAAGTGGTTGACCAGTTTTCCCAGCTTAGTCCTGAGAGAAACTGAGCAAGCTTGCCAAGCAAGGAATCCTGAAAGAACTAGCCTAAAATTGAAAGCTCATGGACGTGGGTGAGCCAGTCACAGTTGGTGCAAATTGCCTGTGGCTCCAGACAACGTCCAGCAGAAGGCTATTCCATTGTGGGGACAGATTTGTGTCTCTCTAGAGGAGGTCACGCCCTATTCCCCCATGTGAAGAGAAACTACGCCTGCGAATATGTTATCTTCTGATACAAAAGGGATTCTGAAGACACCATTGAGGTGGTTACCAGTTAACCTGAAAATAGGAGATTTTCCTGGATTATGTGGATGGGCTGAATGGAGCCACACAAACCCACAAAGTCAAGACAGAAAATAAAGTCAGAGCAATTTGAAGTAGGAGGCAGATTTGACACTGATTTCAAGGTGGTGGAGACCACAGACCAAAGAATGCAGGAATCTCTAGAAACTATAGTTGAGCCCAGTGGGCCTGAGTCCACAACCATATAGACACAAACACTGCCCACAGCCTGAGCCTGGGAACAGATTCTTCTCTAGAGACCCCAGGCTCCTGGCCATCACTGCAACTCTGTGTCCATGAGACCCTGAGCAGAGACTCTGCCTCTTCACCCTGGACTGTGGACATACAGAAACTACAGGATTATCAAGAAGAGATGTGGTTCTGCATGACTCTGCTTGTGCTGACTTGTTATAGCAGCAACAGACAACTAATACCTGCCTTTTGTGGAGATTTGTGACTATTATGTTAATCTTATGGTGGAGTTTAAAGGGGCAGGTTCAGTAGAGTCCAGGGGTCGCAAAGAGTCTGACATGACTGAACGAATTTTGCTTTCCCATATTGGGCTTTCCTTGTGGTTCAGCTGGTAAACAATCTACCTGCAATGTGGGAGTCTTGGGTTTGATCCCTGGGTTGGGAAGATCCCCTGGAGAAGGGAAAGGCTACCCACTCCAGTAGGTAGCCTGGCATGGAGAATTCCATGGACTGTAGAGTCCACGGGATCGCAAAGACTCAGACATGACTGAGCGACTTTCACTTTCTTTTCCCAGCGAATAAGCAGATTCAGATAATCTGAAAGAGCAGCTGAGTGAGGTAAGGATGCCCAGCCTGTGGTCTGGAATGTGTAGCAAAGAAGGATAAGGTCATCTGGGAAGGTGGAGGACCTGGACATCCCAGGATGGCTGGCACCTGTTTTAGTGGAATTCAGGTCATCTTTCTGATTTAATTAGCTCACTCTCCTAAAGCCAACTGACACCTGAAAATCTTCACTGACTCCACTTCACCAAATCCTGTTTTTATTATTTATTCAAATACTGGAAATTTTTTCAATACCTGCTTTTAAACTATCTCAGGGACAGTATATTTACCATTTCCTGTGTTGACCTTCCCCTGGTCGAGGCAGCTGTGGTAGATAGAAGTTGTTTCTCATTCTTTACTCCTCTCTATTGCACTGTGGGTTGACATGATGCCTTGGTTCCGTGATGGCAGAATGCATTTCAGGCTTGGCCATGTGACTCGATTGGCCCTTGGGATTGGTGGTTTCTGGAGAAGGGATGGCAACCACTCCAGTATTCTTGTCTGGAAAATCCCATGGACAAAGGAGCCTGGCAGATTACCGTCACAGAGTCGGACGTGACTCATACACACACACATACACACACACACACACACACACACACACACACACACACTGGTGGATTTAACTGCACAAGTGGAAGCTTGGAATGTGTCTCCATGGTTGGTTGCCTTCTTGAACTTCTGCGCTTGCAATGAGAAAGAAATCCTTGAGCTGCCGCAGCCAACCCCTCTAAACACGGGGTCCAGGGTCAGACTTGTGAAGAGAGCCACCCCAGGGTGAACAAGGAATAATTCTTGGAAGTGCATGCTGCTGAAATTTGGTTGCTTCCTAGCAAAACTGTCTAATCCACTGAAAACACTTTAAGTACCTTCCTTCATGCTTATTCTTGCTTATGACATCCTCACCCTCCTGTGTGGTCTGAATGTTTGTGCCCCCAAACTGACATGCTGAAATCCCAACCCCAGAGGGATGGTACTGGAGCTTGTGCCCCTGGCGGGTGCTCAGGTCACAAGGGAGAAGCCCTGTGAATGGAATTAGTGCTCTTATAAAGGAGCCTTGGAGCAAATGGGTGTCACCCATGAGCCAGGAAGTAGGCTCTCACCAATGAGAGCACCTTGATCTTAGAGTTCCCAGTCTCCACAACTGTGAGGCTGTCGATGAGCAATCCAGGTTATAGCATTTTGTTTTAGCAGCCCCGATGTACTGACACCTCTTCTGTGCACAGGAGACTTTTCAGCTAGAAAAATCTTACCATCCTTCATGTACAGATCACACCTCTTTTCACCCTCCTGAAAGGCATTTTATCACCAGAAGCCAGAGAAAATACCTTCGACTGCATATGTTGTTTCTCCAATAAAATTAATCCTTATGCATTATCTCATTTGACCATGAGACTGATTCTACGTGGATAAGCGGATAGATAACATTAGCTCCACTTTGTAAATAATGAGAAAATTAGCGCTCACAGAAGTTGTTACTAAATCTTATTGGTGCAACCAACGAGGGGCACAGAGAGAGTTCAGTCCAGAACCGGAGCCTTCGTTCTGTGCTCTTGCACACATTTTGGAGTCTGAGCCAAATCTTGAACTCCTGAAAGGCTTGGTCTAAACAAGCTCATTTCTCCTCATGTTCAGCATGGGGCTCTGCCCAGAACAGATGTTGATTAGGTGTTCATTTACTGAAATAACATGAAAGAAAGTGAATTTAATTAGATGCAAATAGCTCCACAGAGGATTTTTATCAACTCTACCCAATGTGAGTCTAGGACTGGGTTGCCCGATCCCTGCCTGAGCAGACTGGACCTTGATTCTCTTCTTCCTGATGGAACTGCTCCCAACCTTCCCCCAGA
Source organism: Muntiacus reevesi (assembly GCF_963930625.1). Classification (NCBI taxonomy): domain Eukaryota; kingdom Metazoa; phylum Chordata; class Mammalia; order Artiodactyla; family Cervidae; genus Muntiacus; species Muntiacus reevesi. Next base: position 2,301,722 of record NC_089252.1, on the reverse strand, counting down.
AAAGGTTTGCTTTGGATTTTCATGAAGTTGTGCTATTTCCAGTAGTGAAGGGCCCGAGGTTTGGTGACTTCCGTCTACCTGCTTCCACACTCTATGAACTACATAGATTCATTCTAATCAGTGCAGTCTCGTGGATTCCTCTGAATGACACATGCTCCGTGGTCACCCAGTGACTATTAACTTATTGACTGATAGACTGACCAGCTGGCTGACTGACTGACTCCTGAATTCTGGGGCCACAAGGACCTTTTCCCTGTGATGATAGAAAAGAATCTGAGAGACGCCTGTGCCAGCACTAAATGCTGGAGCTCGATGAGCATAAATGCTCACTGATGTTGTGCCTATTCACACCACTAAAGTGTTTTATTTTGTCCTTAGTTTTTTTTTTTAATTTATTACTTCATTAAAATATAGTCCATATACTGTAAAATTCACACATTTGAAGTGTACAGTTCAGTAATAGTATATTCAGAGTCTTTCAATCATCCAGTTCAGTTCAGTCGCTCAGTCATGTCTGACTCTGTGACCCCATGAACTGCGGCACGAGAGGCCTCCCTGTCCGTCACCGATTCCCGGAGTTTACTCAAACTCATGTCCATCGAATCGGTGATGCCACCCAGCCATCTCATCCTCTGTCGTCCCCTTCTCCTCCTGCCCCCAATCCCTCCCAGCATCAGGGTCTTTTCCAATGAGTCAACTCTTCACATCAGGTGGCCAAAGTATTGGAGTTTCAGCTTTAGAGTCAGTCCTTCCAATGAACACCCAGGACTGATCTCCTTGAGGATGACCTGGTTGGATCTCCTTGCAGTCCAAGGGACTCTCAAGATTTCTCAAGACTTCTCCAACACCACAGTTCAAAAGCACCAATTTTTCGGTGCTCAGCTTTCTTCACAGTCCAACTCTCACACCCGTACATGACCCCTGGAAAAACCATAGCCTTGACTATCTAATTCCAAGACATTGTCACCACTACTCCCCCCATAAGAAGCCACTTTATCTGTGAATTCTTAGTCTCTGTTCTCACCTCCTGTTGTCCCAGGCAACCATTATTCTACTCTCTGTCTTCAGGATTTGCCTATTCTGGACACTACATGCAAGTGGAACCGTACTACATGTGACTTTTGTCCAGTTTTTCTCATTCAGTATAATGTTTTCAACGTTCATCACATTGTAACATGTGTCAGTATTTCATTCCTCTTTATTACTGAAAACACATCCAATTGTATGCTGAAGCCACATTCTCTTTATCTGTCCATTAGTGGGTGGACACTTCGGTTCCTACTTTGAGGCCACTATAAATAATGCGACTGTGAATATCTGTGTACAAGATTTGTGTAAATTTATCTCTTCATTTCTCTTGGGTGGATACATAGGAGTGGGATTGCTGGGTCACATGTTAACTCTGTTTAATATTTGGAGAAACTGCCAAACCGCTTTTCAAAGCAGCTGTGCTTTTCTACAATTCTACATTCCTGTCAGCAATGTATGAGGGTCCTCAGTTACTTTTTTCTTCAGTTTTGCTGACTTCTTTTGGCAATCAAAATGTTTTAATTGTTGAGTATTCAGCTGATAAATGATTGGATTTGTTCATTTATCTTAAGACTGTGGGGTAAATGCATGAACAACAGTAAGAGAACCTTCAAAATCCACCTGTCCACCTGGCTGTTCTGTTCTAATTCTGAATGCAGTTATCTTAGGCTTGTGAAGTAATTCATATGGCAGGTGGCATATGGGAGTCTGATTGCAAGAAGATTTATTTAGTGGTTTCTTTTCCTGAAAAAAAATCCAAGAAAAGAGTGAGAGTCATTCTTGTGGGTCTTTTAAGGTTCTAGATACTACATTTGAAACCTGATTAAGCTGCCCTTGTTAATTACAGAATCACTTCCCTAAGAACACAGAGGAAGTAACACTGCACCTAGACCTCACACCTGCCACCATCATTACATCACTGGCATCAGAAAAATAAAAAAAGGACAGTGGGACCAAACTGCAGGATATGAAAAGAAAATCTCCCAGGGATTCCACAATAGGACCCCTTGTTGGCAGATGTCTTAGTATAAATACGATTTAAAAGACCATCAGCTATAAATCACATTTTAAGGTAATCTCCCCCCTATATTCTTAACTTTCAGAGTTTCAGGTTCAAGAGGAAGTGAATACATTTTACACTGCAGGAGAAATTTGACAGTGGTGTCAAATTCATATTGCTTCAGAGGGATGAAATTTAGCCATTGATTGTTAAAAATAAAAGAGAGAGATATGTGTATAATAGAGGCTTTTTAAAATTTTACTGAGAAGTCATCTCAAGGAATAAAAGAGGCAGACACGCAAATGTCCTTGAGATGGGTCTATAGGACCTGATAGGTTGCTCCATTGGATTCATGAAATCCATACTGGCAAGAAACCTAAACGGGTGGTCATCCAGCTCAATTTCCCCTGGAAACATTCTTAAGGGTGTAACAACGTTTGAAAAGACATCAGGATCCATCAGGATCAAAGGTTTTCGTCAATGGGAACCTTAGAACTGCTCTGCATGTATCTGTTAGCAACACTGCTCCCGCCTTCCATCTTCTCTTTCCTACTGACTGTCTTGCCTTTCCCATCAGCCTGCTTCCCTCTTTAACTCATCTTTCCATGCCGTGCTTCCTGGGATGCCATTTAACTGAACTGATGTTTGTAAACAACATTGAATTCCTTCACATTGGCAAGGATTATCTTGCCAAAGAGTTCTTCCTGAAATGGCTGACCCTGTTTCTCACTTAATAGAATGCATTTGCTTCTTCTGTGTTCCTTGTGGGCACCCAGAATGCCAAAGGGAACAAGTTCTGCTATATTTGCCTGCCACTGGAGGCATTTGTTTCTCTTCCTCGTGGTGGCCCACAGCACTTTCGGTGCCATTAAACAGAGAACCGCAGCTCACAAAGGAAGCAGGATTCTTTTCAGGAGCCTGGAGAAGGACCTTGCTCATCACTCTCTCCAGCTCAGCACTGCCCTGACAGGTCCTTCTCCCCTTGGAGGAGACAAGAAGGTAACATTTGATATAATACTTTCTTAAAAATCCTGAGTGAAGAAAGGAGTCTTGAGAGAAAGTTCCCAGATATGGATTACCTATAAAAAGAATAAAAAGGATGAACGTGGAAGATTTTTCATCACTGTGAACAAATAATTTGTGATCGCTCTGCACTCGAACCACAAATAAGACCAGGAATTAGAAGTGCCCCTAGCTGGCCAGTATATACATATATCATTGGTCTGGGGTAATGAAGATTACCTGATAAAGATCACAATATGACAGGTTTCCTTTTGCATTGCCGGCTGAACAGCCAGAAACGGTTTTCTGCGGCCGGCCAGCTATTGATCCAGCTCTTTCTTGTCAGTGATGCAGTTAATGGGAATTCCACAGGCAAATAAAAGCTACATTTTGTCTTCATTTTCATCTGAAATATGAGCTGGTCCTTTGTACTCTAGACAGTCATTTATTACTCATTTTCCTTTATTGATGTTTATGAGCTGAAGCATAAAATGATTCTCAAATGTAGTTTAATTGAGGCGGCAGTTGACACGGTAACCGTGATTACCGATGCGCCGTCGGAGGCATGAAGTCCATGAATCAAGGTTTGCTTTTCATTGGTCTTGGAGGCAGCGCAGGGTCGAGAATATCCTTAAAAAGCAACTGGGCTGGAGCTGCAGAAATATGTCGATTTATCTTCATAGGTGGTTGGGGGGGAAGCCAGCGCCCCATCCTTAGCAGCAGCCCCCGAGGTTTTCTCGTACTTGACATTCAAGGGCTGGTTGGCTTTCCTAGCAGAGGGGAAACTTCTTCTAAACCATTTTATCATTTTAAAAAGTGTTTGAGCAGATCCTTCTTTTGAAAATATTGAAGCTCAATGATTAGCCCTCCGAAGCGTCGGTGGGAGTGCAGCGGGACACGCCATCTACAGCCACACACAGCACCAGGCAACCCAGTTACTCAATTCATTCGTAAAATGGGAAGAACAATCAATACCGCGGAGAAGTATTTTTTTATATGCAGTTATTAACTCATAAGCTACAGTATATCTCATCTCATTTCGACAACAGCTGAGGTCTCCATCTCCCCCTGGAGACCCCTGCAGGTCCCATTATGAGAATCATAAATAATATGTGCTAATGAGATATGAATTGATTATGTTGGAAAAGCTGACATTTTCATCCATCATTCTAAATGATGTTTAACAATGGATTACCAGCCAGTAATTCCTCTGATATGAGATTAAATAAAATAGCCGGCTGTTTCAGCAGACTAGCTCAAGGAGATGGCAATAAATCTGCTCAATTACTGTATTACCAATCCGTTTTTCACTGCTAAGGATATTATTATTTCATTTAGACTTGTTCATGCATCATAGATTATTTTATTTCAGGCAGTCAATGGCAGGAACCGCAGCGTTCTCTCCACCGAGCGGTGGAGCGGTGGTCTTGGCCGAGTGCAGTAACTGCCCCTCTGTGCACCCCAAACGCCCCCCAGGAGAGGCTGCCCTGCTGCCCCCCGGGGCAGAGCCTCCACATGCAAGCCGCATTTCAGAGAGACGCATTTTGCTTTCAACCTAATTTTCTTTACTTATCTGAAAAGTCTCAACCAAAGGATACCGCCTCAGAAACCGATCGATCGAAACGAGATTATTAGATCCTCTAAGATGATTTGGTCTTCATCTCAGTCCTGTAGTAGATTGAGAATTAGATCACAGAGACCATTCTTTGGCCTCACAAATTAGATTCCCAGCCCCTGCAATACAAAGGTGGCCTTTCTCCCTCATGCCAAACACACAGACAACTTATACACTTTATTGATGGAAAATGGGATCGGCGAGAAGAATCCCATGGCACCCCTGGCATTGCTTGTCATCTCGATGAATCTGAATAAAGTCTGGGGCCTGAGTCCCATGACTGTCTGTATAGCAAAATAACAGTGGGATGGGTGGTCTTGAAATGAGGCATTTGTGAACACTTGGCTTCCTGCTCATAATCAGTCGACTTGAAGATAAGATGGGCGGGGGCTCGAGGCCCAACCCCTGTGCCGGGCGGCTCACGTGGAAGACGGACATCAAGGGTGTCCACACGGGCTCCACAGACGCCTCCACGCACACCCTGGGCCCCGCCCGCCCGCCGGCTCTGGGCCGTCCCTGGCCCGCAGATGGCCAGTGGCAGATGGCCCCACCGGGCCCACGACCCTTCCCCTGAGCTCAGATCTGCCGGTGCTCACACCTCTTACCTCCAGGAAGCTTGGCTGACAGAGGCGTGAGGTGGGCCACCAAGGCACATGCAGCCCAGAAGAGCCAGGGAATTTACGGCACAAGTGACAAAGCTCTGATGGCACTGCATCAGATTCTTCTCTCTTCTTACTTCTTCTGAAGAGGACACACCTTCTCCATATCTCCAGGAGTTGGCTGAGCAAATCAGCGGAAGTAGTGACAGCACCCAGCAGGGAGCAGCTGGGAGAAGAGCTCTTCCATCACCTTTCCTCTCTCCCGGTCTTATTGCCATCCCTTCCTCCTGTCCCCCAGGATTGCAGCCCTGAAGAAGTTGCAGAGGAGGCCTTTGAAGTGGTTTCTGGGGAATCCTGACAAAAACAGTGTGTGACATTAGAAAGCAGAACCCAGAGCACCCAGCTCTGACCCTCATCCAGCAGGGATGAAGAACCTGTTGGTGGTGGTAAGCAGGTGGTGACGCCTTCCATAACAGTGCTGTAGAACCATTTCTAAGGGTGCTCCCATGGCAAGTCAGGATAAAACACCAGAAGGTGAGGTGCTTGGCCATGTGATAGCTGTGGTTCTTGCATGGGATGGATCACTGTTCATTCCTGGATCAAGGATTGTGGAATGGATGGCCTTTGAATGTCTCAGCAAATGGAAATGAGAGGCTCAAAGGAGCCCAATGACACTCAGACTCTACGGAAGCCAGAGGCCTCCGTGATGGTGTTCCAGAAAGCCCATCTCCAGCCTAGAGCTATCTCCCTTTCCCATGGACTCCAGGGTGGCCTCACTTGTGAAGGTGTCTCACAGAAGAGCCTTGTTCTCCTCCAGCTCTGCCAACTTGCTCAGCCACAACCTCCAGACCCACAGGAAAGAGGTCATGACACAGTACTGTCTGTGTGGGGAAGCCCTGCCCCAGCTCCAGGAGGAAGAAGAGCTCAGGTGCTGAAGACTGAGCCTACAAACCAGAGGCTCCCACATGGTACCAAGTCGGTCCTGTCACTGGCTCAGGCTTCCCAAGAGAATGGTAATCCATTTGGTTCCTCTCAGTGCTTATGTGACTATAGAATATGGTTCTACTTGGTCCTATCCAAATGTAACAACATGGTGTCAGTAACTGAAAAAAAAAGAGAGAGAGAGAAATCATATGTGATTGCATAGCTATCTTTAGAGATAAGAAATTTCTTAGTCTTGTTCTGTAAAGTTCATAAATAGGGAGAAATGGACACTAATTCTGTTCATCAAGTATGCTTTAGGATCAGAGAACAATAACTTTTCTTCCCTGATAGCTCAGTTGGTAAAGAATCCACCTGCAATGCGGGAGACCTGGCTTTGATCCCTGGGTTGGGAAGATCCCCTGGAGAAGGGAAAAGCTACCCACTCCAGTATTCTGGCCTGAAGAATTCCATGGACTGTATAGTCAATGGGGTTGCAAAGAATTGGACATGACTGAGCAACTTTGACTATCTTCACACAGGTATCAAATTATGTCATGGATGGAATGGGATGTTTTAGTTTTAATTTATATTGAGCAACAATGAGTCATCTCTAGTATCAATAAGATTCACATTATCATTATATATGTTATTAAAATAATCAGGAATTCCAATAAACATAACCCTATGAACATCAGCCTGAGAGACACATTGGTGAATGAAATGCATAGAATGTTACTTGTCTTAGGAGGATGAGAAAGAGCCTTTGTCCTTCCTAGAGGAAAATCTTGCAATCAAGTCCCAAGGTATTTCTTGAAGTCTATAAAAAATAGACAATCATAGTTTCTAATCTTCTGGTATAATATAAGGAGAGAAGTGGTATAATCCAGGGACCTCATCTTCCTTCTAGAGTTTAATGTACTAGAGAATAAGTGATAAGACATGATTACTAATAGAAAATTCTACCTGAAGGCAGTCTATTAGCTCTGGCAAGTGGATTCATTGTAGGCAATGAAGAGAAAGGAGAGGAAAACTTTGTAGCTGTTGTCTAGTGAAAGGAACATGGAAAAGAGATTTTTGCCAAAATTGAGTACCTGAATCCAGAGCATCCTGAGAGTTTGCACTGCTGTCATGAGTGTTACTGTTATGTTGATGATGACCATGAGCTAGGTGCCATCATTGTAACAAGTAGCAAGGAAATCTAACATTCTGTAAGGTACTAACTAAAGGATGTGTTTCACATGAGTCATTGAAGAGAATACCATGATTTTCATATCAGCTTTTTCTCCAGAGATATATTTGTTAATTAAAGAGCTGATGGTCAGCTTCATAAATAAGTGGATGTTGGTTTATCTCTTTTTAAGACCACAAAATCCCACACACAATATACATTTCTAAAAAATATACTGGACAATGTTGAGACAAAATGAGATAAACTTTATGGTAAAACTTATTATTTGTACAAATACAGATGTTCAATATAAATCCAATTGTATCATTTTATATTGCCACAGTATAGAGAGATCCAATCTTTCAAATGGTGGAATAATATGGTAATAATCACAATTAAATCAATGGACAATTTTACTGAATTTTACACTGTAGTCACTGTTACTACCCTGATTTTAAAGATGGAAGCCCCTGAGGATAAGAGAACTTCAGTAATTTAAGATCACACAGGCAGTAGGTAGTGGAGATAAAGTTGAAATTCATGTGTTTCTAGTTCAAAAGTCTACTGTTAACAACTAGTGTTTATAAGCTGTTAGGTTTGGGAAATCTCTGTTTCCACTCACTCTCTGACTTTATCTTAATTCACCCCACAATCAAATAGTTCAAATCAAAGCAAACCACAGAGAGTTCATTTAAATCTGTGTGCAAATTGATTGTAGGAATCAATGCAGCCAAAGCGATTGAACGCTTACTGTATATCAGGTACTCTCCTAGGTGCAGAAGGGAAGGAGTGGCGAGGCGAGGTGCCCAGGCCTGAGGAGGTCAGAGGGGAGGAGGCCACTTCGGGAAGGGGCCGTCATGGCAGGATTCCAGGGAGCTGAGGGCTAGAGGGACACCACGGCCGCCCCGTCCTGGTGAGGTGGGAGCTGTCTTTCTTGCCTCAGGCCCCTGGGGCCAGCAAGGGGTAGGGGGAGAGAGCGCTGAGGAGGAATGTTGTAGATGAAAGGGGAATGATGTACATTCCAGAAACTGAAAGTGTTTGTATGCAGAGCAAACACAGGGGTCAGCATCATTCTTTTCACACTGCTTAGGTGATCCTGGTGGAGTAGACAGAAAATAAATATTCAATATATTTTCTGGATGTTATAGTTTGGTTTGAATTATTTCTGTGTTAGTACAGATTTAGGTCAAGGTTCATATTTTTGCCTATGGCCATCAAATTGCTCCAACACCATTTATTTAGAGGCTATCCTCTCACCTTCAAATCACCTTTTGATCTTTGTCAAGAATCAGTTGGGCATGTTTGCACTATATATGTACAGTTTTTCTATCAAGAAGATACTGCCTTCTAAGGTGAGTTGGAAAATCCCCTTCCATTCTGTTTTTGGTAGATTGGATAAAATTGCTGTTAATTCTTTATTTAGTAAAGATCTCCAGTGTAACCATATGGTCATGGAGTTTTCTTTTCAAAAGGCTTTTAGTTACATTTAGAAGGGCTTCCCTGGTGGCTCAGATGGTAAAGAATCTGTCTGCAATGAAAGAGACCTGAGTTCAATCCCTGGGTCAGGAATCCCCTGGAGTAGGAAATGGCAACCCTCTCCAGTATTCTTGCCTGGAGAATCCCATGGACAGAGGAGCCTGGTGGGCTACAATCCATGGGCTCGCAAAGAGTTGGACATGACTGAGCGCTTGATGCTTGCTTGCTTGGTTATAGGTCTATTCTGGTTAATATTTCTTTCTGGGTAAAGTTTGGTGATCTATGGTTGAGGAAGAATTGATCATTTTCTTCTGTGTTGTTGAATTTATGAGCATAAGGTTGTTCATAGTAATCCTGTGATATCCTTTTATTGTTGCCAGGATCTGTAGCAATTATCTTTTACTTCATTCCTGGTATCAATAATTTGTGTCTTATCTCTTTTTATTTTTGTCAGTCTTCCTAAAGATTGGTTTCACTGATATTTTATTTTTTATAAAGGAACCAGCTTTTTGTTTTAATTGATTATTCTTTCTGTTTTTAATTTTATTAATATTTATTTTTATCTTTATCACATTCTGTGATGCTCTGTGATTCCTCACTTTTCCAACTCTACTACACTATATAGACCATTTACTGAGCTTCAGTTTTGATCAATATATTTTTCAATTCCATAATTTCCTTATGGGTCCTCTTTCAAATTATATTTATTAATATTTGCCATATTAATTTTTACTTTTTAATATGATTGAAGATAGTTGTAATTATGTGTGTAAGAATTTTATGATGACTGTTTAAATTATTGTTGGATGATGCCAGCATATGACTCACCTCAATGTTGGGCTCATTTGATTTTCTTGTTCCATTTGAGTTGTATTTTTCCTGTTTGTTTGTATCACTAGTCATTCTTCAATATGTTAAATATTTTAGATATATTAGGAGATTTCTGATTCTATTTAAGTATTCTGTTTTACAGTACTCTATTTGGGCCCTGGATTATTTCTGTGATCTGCAGTTCCAATGAGAGCTTAGGATTATTTTTAGAGCCCTTTCAGTGTTGCTTGGGTTAGCTTCATTCTCCTGGTGACTCTGAAGCTCCGTAAACCCTGCCAGTGCAGCCTGGATGCTGGTGCCAATGGGTCTGACAGCGTACCAGGCCTGGGCGGCTCTCGGTCACTGGGTGGAGGACCAGGATCTCCTGGGTCAGTCCCAGCAGATGAAGCCCCTGTCGCCCGGGGGTGTGGGCTGGGTCTCCCCTGGACTCTGCCAATGCTGGGCCTGGGCGTTTGGGCAGCTCTGGGTCCCAGGCTGGGCTCCACTAACTCTACCACTGATCCCCTGTGATGGAGGGTGGGGGGGAGGAGGCTTGCTGTGTCACCACTGCCCGGGTGGGCATCAGACTTCTGCTGGGCTGACCCTTCCCCGACCCTTGGCTAGAGAGAGCAGGCCTTTCCTGGTTTTGCTGTGTCCTGGTTTTCTGTATCAGTTCGTGGTTCTCTGTTGGAGTCCTCTCCAACACACACTCCAGAAGACAACATCCAGGAATGTTCCTTCCCTGTCCATCCTCAAGTCTTGAGGCCTCTGCCGGTCTATCTTCTCCCTCCTTGCAGGATTTTCTGATGATTTATTCCAAAGGTACTCATAGTATTTAAAGGAGGATGAATCTGTGCCCTCTTGTCTCAGAACTTAGATGCTTCTCGCCTTAAAAGGTTGGGATGCTTGTCCTTCATCCTGAGATTCTGTTCTGTTTTGTGTTTTGTATCAGGAATTAACAAGCCTTTAACACCTTGTAAAGGGCCCAGCTTCAGAGAGGAGGGTGAGCTCAGAATGCTGGAGCTCTCTGTCCTCTGCTGTAGTGTGCAAGGGAGTGAACCCAAGGCAAGGACAGCAGCCCAGCTCCACTGGCTGGTCCAAGTCCAAGCCAACTAGAGAAGCCAGAATTGCAGCATGGAGACCCTGGAGCAGAGGCTGGGGCTTGGGGGAGTCGAATGTCCACCAGAGCTTGCACACTCGCCTCTGACACAGGGATGCGGTTCTCTTTTGTAGGAAACTTAATCTTTTCATATTATGTTAGTTAAAAGTAACTGCCTTTTAGAGTCCCAAGGGCAACCGATTAAAAAATAATGATAGGAAGTAGTAAAGCTGAAACCACCATGAAATTGTCATGGCTGGATGTCAAAAATCAACATGTACCACTGAGTAAAAGTTAATCAGTGGCAGAGTTATTGGGATCAAAACAAAGCCAATACTTCTGCAGTGAGCCTAACTAGTCATGATGCTGATAAACAATATTTAGGGGACGGGATCATTTAGCACTTGCTTTGAGTAGTCTGACAACTGCCATTTCATTTTCCAGAGACATTTTTCAAGGCAAGTTAAGCTTCACCACATTATTTTTTGATGCTTTCAAACTGTGGTGTTGGAGAAGACTCTTGAGAGTCCCTTGGACTGCAAGATCAAGCCAGTTAATCCTAAAGGAAATCAGTCCTGAATATTCACTGGAAGGACTGATGCTGAATCTGAAGCTCCAGTACTTTGACCACCTGATGTGAAGAGCTGACTCACAGGAAAAGATCCTGATACTGGGAAAGATTGAGAGCAGAAGGGAGCAACAGAGGATGAAATAGTTGGATGACATCAAAGACTCAATGGACATGAATTTGAGCAAACTCTAGGAGATAGTGAAAAACAGGGAAGTCTGGCATGCTGCAGTCAATAGGGTCACAAGTGGTCAGACACGACTGAGGGACTGAACAATAAAAATGCTATTTTTATCTTATTTTGATAACCACACAACTTGCCCCAAGACCTGTGGGCTGGTGAGTCTAACCTGATGGATGAGACAAGTGGTACCCGGGGCAACAGTGTTCAAATTCCCCGTTAGCTTCTCTGGAGGTCATGGCATGGTACCATGTATGTTTAGGGGTCAGTGTGATGGCCTTGTTGCTGGAAAACTGTTGGTTTTAGCCTGAAATCTACAAGAACTTATTGAAGTGTACTGACTTTCTTTTAAAATAAAAAAGTCATTCTTGAAGGTAGAAACAGTGGACATCCAGGCTCCATTGACCTGAAGAGCTAAAGGGAAGAAAAACAAAGTCCAAGGTTAGAGCCCCTGAAGCCATGTTTATTAGCAGCTAATATTGATGCAAGATTAAATATCGGTTTGGCAGATTTGAGACTATGGAAAATTTCAAGAATACTGGATATTTGAAAAGACTAGCTGGTCTCTTTGAGTCCCAAACCTGAATGAATAAAGTTTCTTCTTCATGCTGACATGCTATTGCAGAACCTACTAACTATTCAGGCTGCTGGATTTCATGGGCTATTCCCAGCAGATGAATATATGGCCAGCAGAGAGACAGGGAGAAGAAACTTAAGTCACCTCTAAATAAAAATGAAGAGTAAAAACTAAGTGATAAGCATATGGGTGAGAGTTTCTCCAAGAATTATCTCTCTCATGAATTTTATTGAACTAAAAGGAAACATTTAGGTACATTTCATATTCTGACTTTTCCCCCTTTTAGTCTGTGCTCAGTTTCCCAAAGTTTCGGGAGTCATCCAATACTTATGAAAATTTTTGTATCCTCAAATTTGGCAAACAAACTGATATTCACCTTTTATCTTAGATTATGAAAATAATAGTTTACCCCCAATTCATTGGGTCTTTAGAGTTATGTGATGAAGTTCACATGAACCTTTCAGTTCAGTACAGATCAACACCTCAAATTCCTCTTTAGAGACTGTGGCTTTGGGAAAACTATGGTTTTGAAATTTTGGACTTCACATAGCACATGATTTTCTCTGCAAAACTACAAGGACTGTTAAAACTGAAAAAAGAAAACAGCCTCAAAATTTGCATTGCACTTGGTAAGCCAGTGTTCTTCAGCACACCTAGATAATTGGATAGGTGTCTGCTGCTGAATTGCTCCTGCACTCCAACCTAATTGGGACTCTGTATTTCCCCTGCCTATAAATTAATTTGGGTGGAACTTGACAAGTTAAAGTGTTACCAGCTGTAAGATTATGCCAGCTAACCATGCCAAGACCAGAGCCAAACTGAAAAGAACACACACGCATTGGGCAATTTCATCTGTCGTAAATGTGGTCCTGAATCTATCCAGCACACCGAAAGGGAGATTGAGTGAGTTACTGTGGGTTGTAGATGAAAATTGGTTCCAAGGTAGCTACAAATAAAGCTTGAAAAGAAGGGCTTCTTTGAAAAACATGCAGAAAATAGGAAAAAAATCAGAAAGGCAGCTTAATCAAATGGTCATAAATGTCCAAAAATCAAAACCAAACTCCACATATAAGCAGAAGCAGTGAAAAAAGGAGGCTTAGATCTTGCCCCATCACCTTCTATGCATCTATTCCATTTTTTCAAATAGTTTCTATTGTGAATAGGTGTTTCATTTTGTCACATTCTTTTTTTTTTCTTCAATATTTGATTTTTCTTGTTTAACCTGAGTTTTCTTTCTTTTAATTTGGTGGATTATATTGATTATATATTTCCAAATACTGGATCTACCTTGCATTTCTTGACACACACATTCAGGGTATGTAATTCTTTTTAATGTATTGCTGAATTCTTTTTGATAGTATTTTTCAATGGTTTTTTTCATCTATGATAATTGCAATTTTCTTCTGTTTATCTCACTCTGTCTCTCCCTCTTTCTCCTTTCTTCCTCCTCCTCTCTGTTCCTCCTTCCTTTGCTTCACTGTCTTTTGGTATCAGGGTAACAGAAGCATCGTGAAATGAATTTGGATCTCCCCTACCTCTTCCCTGGTGAGGAGCTTGGGCTTCCCACGTGGCTCAGCTGGTAAAGAATCTGCCTGCAATGCAGGAGACCTGGGTTTCTTCCCTGGGTTGGGAAGATCCCCTGGAGAAGAAAATGGCTACCTGCTCCAGTATTCTGGCCTGCAGAATCCCATGGACTGTATAGTCCATGGGGTTGCAAAGAGTCAAACATGACTGAGCAACTTTCATGACCTCTTCCGGTTCTTGGAAGAGATTGTGTAGAACTGCTGTTAAAATTCTCTTGTGGTATCATCTTGGTCAGGAGATTCCTTTCTTGGGAACTTGTAAATTTTTAATTCCTTTCTCTTAATAAATATAAGCCTACTTAGATGATCTTCACTGACTACACTAAAGTCTTTGACTGTGTGGATCACAACAAACTGTGGAAAATTCTGAAAGAGATGGGAGTACCAGACCACCTGACCTGCCTCCTGAGAAATCTTTATGTAGGTCAAGAAGCAATAGTTAGAACTGGACATGAAACAACAGACTCCAAATCAGGAAAGAAGTATGTCAAGGCTGTATATTGTTACCCTGCTTATTTAACTTATATACAGAGTACATCATGTGAAATGCTGTGCTGGATGAAGCACAAGCTGGAATCAAGATTGCCGAGAGAAATGTCAATAACCTCAGATATGCAGATGACACCACCCTTATGGCAGAAAACGATAAAGAACTAAAGAGCCTCTTGATTAAAGTGAAAGAGGAGAGTGAAAAAGCTGGCTTAAAGCTCAGCATTTAGAAAACTAAGATCATGGCATCTGGTCCCATCACTTCTTGGCAAATAGATGTGGAAGCAATAGAAACAGTGACAGACTATTTTTTTGGGTTCCAAAATCACTGCAGATGGTGACTACAGCCATGAAATTAAAAGACACTTGCTCCTTGGAAGAAAAGCTATAAAAAACCTAGACTGTGCATTAAAAAGCAGAGACTTGACTTTGCGAACAAAGGTCCATATAGTCAAAGCTATGGTTTTTGGTAGCTATGTATGGATGTGAGTGTTGGACCATAAAGAAGGCTAAACGCCAAAGAATTGATGTTTTTGCACTATGGTGTTGGAGAAGACTCTTGAGTCCCTTGGACTGCAAGGAGATCCAACCAGTCCATCCTAAAGGAAATATTCATTGGAAAGACTGATGCTGAAGCTGAAACTCCAATACTTTGGCCACCTGATGCAAAGAACTGACTCATTTGAAAAGACCCTGATGCTGGGCAAGATTGAAGGCAGGAGTAGAAGGGGATGACAGAGGATGAAATGATTGGATGGCATCACTGACTCGATGGACATGAGATTGAGCAAGCTCCAGGAGATAGTGAAGGACAGGGGAAGCCTGGTGTGCTGCAGTCCATGGGGTGGCAAAGAGTCAGGCACGACTGAGTGACTGAACAACAAGAAACAAATGATCTATTTCACATTGGGTGAGTTGGGGATGCTTGTATCATGAAAGACATTGGTCCTTGTCACCCAAGTTGTCGTAGCCTGGCAGGGGTGTAGGTTGTCACTCAGCCCTTGGCCTTCCCTGACAACACTGCAAAAGGAGCCGGGTACCCTGTTACTGCCCAGGAGGTGGACGTCTGGGTTGCCCCTCAGCCTGGCAGACTTTCAGTTTTCCTGGGGCACTGGTTGCCATGGAACCATTATTGTCTAAATGGCTTCTGTCTGGCTGTGTTCCCTCTTCCCTGGTCCTTTAGCCAGAGATTTATTTATTTACTCATTTAAAAAATTTTTGCACTTTTTGGACTTTCCAGGTGACAGCTTCTGCACCAACCAGCCTGGGACACAGGGAATAGAATATGTTTGCATCGTGGTTTAACTATTGCCCAGGTTTATTCCTACTTGTGTTTCTTCCAACCCAGCCTTTCAGGATGAACCTCTCTTTAATAGCAAACTCAGTCTCATTTACAACAGGGACCAAAAGTATTCAGCTATAGCTACACGTAAGGGAAATACTTGCAGCATCAAGAACTTGGAAGATATGAAAGTGATCCCATCTGCTTCTCTGCGAGCTTGATGATGTCAGAAACCCGCTGTGTTTTATCCTGCCACCTCCCTCCCCTGCTCCCAGCTACAATTACCCCTTGGGAAGCCAAGTTGCTTACCTGGTTCTTTTCTGCGGGTTTTGGGCAGGTACTGAGTATTTCCCTCCTGCCTGATTCAGGGTACCGGCGTTGGACTGTGTCTGCCTCGCCCCTTTTAAGGAGGCTCAGCCCACATCTCTTCATCTGCCTGCCCCTGGCTCCTCACAGCTTTAACTCCACTCGCCCTGGCTTTGAGCCACTTTCACTCCCAGCGTGGGGTATTCTTACCTCTGCTGAGACAGGGTGCTAATTACCCAGGTGCCTACTATTAAAGGAGCTCCAGTGGAAATTTCTTTTTACTCTATCAAATGAAGCAAATCTTCCAACTTTGCCTGTCATTCCCTATTAAATTCATTTTGTAAGTGTGCATAACATAGTGGGTTCGTAACGTGTGCTCCCCTGACAATTTTGGTTAAAAGTTGAAGGAGAGGGGCGGGGGCCCTGGAGAAATGTCCTCTTTATGTTCCTTTATCTCGTGGTGTTTTCTTGATCTGCGGTTCCTGCACAGTCACACAGGAGAGGCACCTGCGAGGCCAACTGAGTGATGCCGAGCCCGCTCCCTCCCAGACAATTAAATCAGAATCTCTTGGAGGTGGCATCTGGCAAAGGACAGAATCCTCTCTATCAATTCATGGCTCAGAAATGAAAGTCTATGCCTGCACTTTGCCTATGAACTAGTAGGATTTCAGATACTCCTGGACTTTTAATGGGATTTGGCATTCAACAACTAAAATACAAAAACATCTTGATTATATGTGTCTAGGATCATTGATACATTATTTGGGCTTATGATGCTGACCTCATCAGGAAGATAGTGAAGAAGCGATGACCTCATTGCTCCTCATGGGGACTCAGCTGGATCCCTGTTCTGCTGAGTCCTCGGTGCCCTCCTTGGTAATTGGGGGCTTCTGTTCAGGTGGAGTGGCCCATCCTGAAGACACCCCTACTCCTCACAGACTTCCTCTTTTAAAGAACCAGGCGGATAGGAGTGTTGTTGTAGGGGCAGGGGATCAACCCCACAAGACCCTGAGAAGAGAGAGGGAGTTGCTTTCCGAGTCTGTGAGCCCTGAAACTTCCACTTTGGTACTCAAGGGAAGTTGCTGAATTCTGCACAGAGGACGTTGGCATCATTGGCAGAGATTTCTGTCTTTCGTTTAGCACAAAGAGGGCTTGGACATGGGATTCAGCGATGCATCCTAGACAACCTGGAGGCCTTTCATCATTCGCTGCAGTGGCTGAGCCCCTGGCTTTGGATCCCTGGGAGACAGCTGTGCTTATCCTAGGTCTTGCTGAATAGACTCAGAATCAAAGTTGTTTTGAGTTATACAAATAAAGAACAACTCCTGCATGTTGGATACCATTACACGTGCCTTATCACCTCTTAGTCTAAGGCTTGTGTAGTCATGTATGGATGTGAGAGTTGGACTATAAAGAAAGCTGAGTGCTGAAGAATCGATGCTTTTGAACTGTGATGTTGGAGATCGACACCAACAGAGAGTCCCTTGGACTGCAAAGAAATCAAACCAGTTCATCCTAAAGGAAATCAGTCCTGAATATTCATTTGAAGGACTGATGCTGAAGCTGAAACTCCAATACTTTGACCACCTGACTCACTGTAAAAGACCCTGATGCTGGGAAAGATTGAAGGCGGGAAGAGAAGGGGGTGACAGAGGATGAGATGACTGGATGGCATCACCGACTCAATGGACATGAGTTTGAGTAAGCTCCAGGAGTTGGTGATGGACAGGGAGGCCTGGCATGCTGCAGTCCATGGGGTTGCAAGGAGTCGGACACAACTGAGTGACTGAACTGAACTGTGTGACCAAAGAAGTATGGGGTGAAATGAGATGCCATGGGCATGGGGTTCTGCACCTCACCCAGACATCCTCTCATTGTTTTTCTCATCTCTTCATCCCTGGGCAGGATGGTGGCTCCACTGTGTCTGACACCAGGTCTGACCCCTCACTCCCCATCCAGACAGATGCACACCTGTGATTCTTGGGTTTCCAGCAGGTGAGATCTGATCAGCACCCTGCTGCCTCTCATGAGTGGGGTTAGAGTAAAGGATGAAGCTGCTGGGGGCACGTCCACGAGCCTTAGGCTATGATTCCATGAGCCTCCACTGCTATTTAGAAGGGGGGCTTCCGAGGCGGCACAGTAGTAAAAACCTGCCTGCCAATGCAGAAGATGAAGGAGATTCAGGTTCGATCCCTGAGTCAGGAAGATCCTCTGGAGGAGGAAATGGCAACCCAGGCCAATATTCTTGCCTGGAGAATCCCATGGACTGAGGAGCCTGGTGGGCTACAGTCCACGTAGTCGAAAAGAGATTGCACAACGGAGTGACTGAGCACACACATGTTGAAGGGTAAAGACATTTGCTATTACAGAAGTACTGAAATGTTACTAATGGCGATGATTTGTTTCTTTGCATATTATCTGTAGGGTCTCTTGATATCAGGTTTGGTATTTACATTTTAATTGAAAGATTTAAGACGTGAAAGTGTTCAATGGGTCCGAAGGTCCTTTCGAGCCGCTGGTGGCCGCCTGTCGGCCCCGAGTGATGGAGCTGGGGAGGCAGGGACCCCAAGCTGTGAGAGGAGCAGGGGCTGCTCATTTCCTCACGTCGTCGGTGTGTGGGTGGGGGGGAGAGGAGCCTCTCAAATGTCATCCAGAGAGAAGGTTATTGTTTTTCCACCGCTTCCTGTGGTTTTAATTAAAACCCCAAACCTTTTGTTCACCTATTTAAACGAAAAAAATAAATAAAAAGAAAGAAAACCTGGGCTCCCGGTTTTAACACGGTTGTGCCTTCTCTCAGGCGGCCCATCATTCACGCTCACTTTGGGGTCGCTTGGAATAAATTAAAACACACACATGCATGCACACACACACTCACTCAGGATGAAAAAACAACAAAACTAAGTGCATAATGACTGAGCCCTTGCGTTCCTGTTCCCGTCAGTGACAGCACAGTAGCAGCCAAGCGTGACAGCCAACACGTGTGCTTGACACCCGCTGTAAACTCTTGTCTTCCTTTACAGCTGTTTCTGTAAACACATATGAATAATAGTTCTCTTGTGCCTTAAGCCGGAGCAGGAGTTGCTTTTCTTGGAGCCTGGCCAGCTGCTAATGGAAGCTCACTCCCTGTGCAGAGATGTGCCTTTCTTGCCCTCAGCATGGCCCGTGGCTCTGTCCCATGCTGCACACTCTCCCCTGGGCATCCGTAGGGGTTAATGATTTTTCCTCATGGGGGATTGGAAGATTTTCACTGGGAAAGTGGGAAGAAATAGCAAATATTGCAATCAGCCCAGGATTCTTTATTCATTCATTTATTCATGCAGTAATTATTGAGTACCTACCATGTGCAGAGGAGGGCAGAGCAAGCAACATGCTAAGTAAGATGATACAGTTCCAGGAATGTTAAGTGTCACGGAAAAAAAGCAAACAGCAGAGTGAGATAGGAGACACCTACAGTTGGGAGCAGGAAGCAGGTATTTTAATGCTGTTGAGCTGTTGGGATGGTTTTCCACTTCCTGCCAGGTCCAGGAAGAGTAACTTTCATCCTGTTCCCTTGTGAGCCCGGGATGAGAGTCATGGTGGGTGAGGCAAGTCTGTTTGTTTCATCTCGTTAACACTGTTGTTGATTTTCCTCATTCCTCATTTCTTCAACTTCATAGAATCAAATGCAACTCCCGAAAAGGCTAATTTAAAGAGCAAATCCACCCTAAAAAGTAAAAATCAATTCCCCTTTCACATAGTGAACCCGAGGGAATGGGCACGTATGGATTGTGGACATTGCTGTACTAGTTTTTGAAATATGTTCTAATGGGAAAAGATCCATTGTTTTCTCTTGAGAATGGATTAATGTAAGGACTAAGTAGCTAGAGGTTTATAGACTGTTTATCTATTGGAAGCAGGGCAGAAGTCATGGGGACAGCCTGACACACACCATACAGCCCGTTGGGCTGTCTGTTCCTTCTTTCCTAGGAAGCTCCAAGAAAAAAAGGAAAAACAGTCAGTGATGATGCCTTCTGATGGACAGAATCTAATCTTAAGAATTTGCTATAAACATTCAGAATTGGCAACATGGATTTAAATCATTCTTGAGAACTTCCAAGGGCAAGAGTCTGAGATGTGCTTAGTTTTCTTCCCATGCCTGAGTCATTTTGCCAACATGTTTCCTTAAATACCTATTTCCTTGCAAGAAAGTGCAATACAAACCATTCTTCATTAAACTTTACATGTATATATTTTTTAATTCTCTATTGTCCTAACTCAAGCCTTACTACTTGACCCTGGAATTTAAGGTCAATCTCCTCAGAGACCCAGTCACCTTAAGCCTTTCTGTCTACTTTCCATATCACTGCAAGATAATCTGTTGACTTCACCAATTAGTACATTCACCATATTGTTAGCCTTCTTGGATGTGGTTCTCTCCTATCAGCTCTTGAGAAATACTTGTAAAGGTTTCTGTGTTTATTCACTAATATGTACCCTGAAAATATATAAAAAGCTAAATATGTACATAAACCACATGAAGGAACTATTTCTAGAATGGAGATTATCAAAGGACTGTTTTTGAGTTTGTTTCCCAAAGTGTTCTGATAAGAAAGGATCCTGACCAGGGCTCTTTTAGAATCTGGTTTATTTGACAGGTGTACTCCCAAAGTATACATGAATGTATTGGTCTCTTTTTAAAAATTTCTCTATCTTTATTGATCATTATTCAATACACATATCAAAAAGGTATCATGAAAGAAAATATATTATGTAGTTTTTAGTGTCTACTACTTAGTTGTGAGTCTCAAGTACCTTCAATGTTCTTTGAGGTAAAGATTAATTTTTAATGAACTGTTTCATACTTTTAATACTTATTAGTTTTATAATTATTGAAAAGTATTAGTTCACTTAACAGACATAGTTTAAACAAAAAACCATTTGTTTTAAGCACCATATTATCTGCTAAAGATACAAAGACTGATGTACCATAATAGCTGCTTCATGACTTCACTATCTAGTAGAGAAAACAGATGTAAATAAGGAGGTACATGGGATTTACAAATTTATAAATAGACATACAAAGTGGGTATAGTAACTCTCTTATTTCTATGATCACTGAGCATAAAACAATTTGATAGTCCATGCACAAAGATAATGTAGTGATTGTTTCACTAACAAAATAGTAACTTGTTGACTTAAGATATGCAAATATGTTAATGAGCACCATAAATTTTAAAAATATGAATGTTTTTACAGAAGAATTCCACTTCTAGAAATTCATCTTAGGTACATAATCAGAGATATTAAATATATATATAATATATGCTAACATAGATACACATACACACATCCAAGCATTATTTAAGACAAATAAAACTCTGAATCATCTAAAAGTCTAACTAAAATTTTTTTTACTATAGTTATGATGAACAATTATGTAGCCATTGAAAATCATTTGTAGGGAATTTTGATTGGCGTATGAAAATGAACCCAATAAATTGCATGTCTTAAAACAATTGTAAATAATATTTATCAGTCTTTTAAAAGAAATACTATGATGGGATTTATTTTTCTGTGTGTGTGCATGTTTTTCCTATTACTTAAGAGTGCATAACTCAACTTTACAAGTAAAATCATCTGATCATATTAATTGATGCACTAAAAGCTTTTGACAAAATTCAACATCCATTTGTGGTAAAAAACAACTCTCAGAAAATTAGGAATAGAGGAAGAATTTCACCAATTTGGTAGAGAACATCTATAGAACACCTACAGCTAATGTGATACTTGTGGTAAGGATTTACTGCTTTACCCTACAACTGAGAACAAGTCAGGAATGCTCATTCTCCCAAGTGCTATTCCACATGGTGCTAGAAGTCCTATCCATTGCAAGGAGGTGACAGAAGTCATTCTGATCAGAAAGAAGTCAAGGTAACTTCCTCTATTTGTTGATACTATAATTGTCTATTTAGAAAATTCCAAAGATTTAAAATAACTTAAAAATAATAAGTGAGTTTTGCAAAGTTGCAAGATACAAGATAAACATACAAAAATCAACTGCATATATAGCAATGAACATATGTATATCAAAATTAAAACTAAAATAACATTCACATCAGTCAAAAATGAAAAAATACTTAGGCATAAATCCAGTTAATACATGTGCATGATTTGTGTGCTCAAAACTAAAAACACATAAACAAATGGAGAAACATACTATGTTCATAGGTTGGAAGACACAACATAACACATATATCAATACTTTCCAAATTGAAACACAAGTTTAATAGAATTCTTACCAAAATTCTGGCAAGAAATTTTGTAGATATAGACAAGATTATTCTAAAATTTACATGGAAAGGCAGAGAACTAGAAATGCTGAAATAATTTTGACAGAAAAGAATGGGATGAGAGAGTTTATATACCCAATTTCAAGACTTATCTAATCACAAAATCAAGATTGTGTGTATTCACAAAGAAATAGACACAAATATCAACTGCATGTAGTAGAGAACAAAGAAATAGAAGCTCACAACATGCGCAACTAATGTCTGACAAAACTGCATAAGCAACTCAACAAAGGGGAGATGACCTGGTAACAACAATGTTACAACAGCCAGACATTCAGAGGCAACAAAAAAACCTCAACCAAAGTTTTGCACCTAACACAACAATTAACTCAAAGTGAGCTGTTTGAATTCCTAAAAGATGATGCTGTGAAAGTGCTGCACTCAATATGCCAGCAAATTTGGAAAACTCAGCAGTGGCCACAGGACTAGAAAAGGTCAGTTTTCATTCCAATCCCAAAGAAAGGCAATGCCAAAGAATGTTCAAACTACCGCAAAATTGCACTCATCTCACATGTTAGCAAAGTAATGCTCAAAATTCTCCAAGCCAGGCTTCAGCAGTACATGAACCGTGAACTTCCAGATGTTCAAGCTGGATTTAGAAAGGCAGAGGAACCAGAGATCAAATTGCCACCATCCACTGGGTCATTGAAAAGCAAGAGAGTTCCAGGAAAACATCTACTTCTGCTTTATTGACTATGACAAAGCCTTTGACTGTGTGGATCACAACAAACTGTGGAAAATCCTTAAAGAGATGGGAATACCAGACCACCTGACCTGCCTGTTGAGAAATCTGTATGCAGGTCAAGAAGCAACAGTTAGAACTGGACATGGAACAACAGACAGTTCCAAATAGGGAAAGTAGTATGTCAAGGCTGTATATCGTTACCCTGCTTATTTAACTTCTATGCAGAGTACATAATAAGAAATGCTGGGCTGGATGAAGCACAAGCTGGAATCAAGATTGCCAGGAGAAACATCAACAACCTCAGATATGCAGGGTGACACCACCCTTATGGCAGAAAGTGAAGAAGAACTAAAGAACCTCTTGATGAAAGTGAAAGAGGAGAATGAAAAAGTTGGCTTAAAACTTACCATTCAAAAAACTAAGATCATGGCATCTGGTCCCATCACTTCATGGCAAATAGATGGGGAAACAATGGAAACAGTGTCAGACATTATTCTTTGGGGCTCCAAAATCACTGCAGATGGTGACTGCAGCCATGAAATTAAAAAACATTTGCTCCTTGGAAGAAAAGTTATGACCAACCTAGACAGCATTTTAAAAAGCAGAGACATTACTTTGCCAACAAAGGTCCATCTAGTCAAAGCTATGGTTTTTCCAGTAGTCATATATGGATGTGAGAGTTGGACTTTAAGAAAGCTAAGTGCTGAAGAATTGATTCTTTTGAACTGTGGTGTTGGAGAAGACTCTTGAGAGTCCCTTGGACTGTAAGGAGATCCAACCAGTCCACCCTAAAGAAAATCAGTACCGAATGGTCACTGGAAAGACTGATATTGAAGTTGAAACTCCAATACTTTTGTCACCTGATGTGAAGAACTGACTCATTTGAAAAAATCCTCATGATGGGAAAGATTAAGGCGGGAGGAGAAGGGGGAGACAGAGGATGAGATGGTTGGATGGCATCACTGACGTGATGGACATGAGTTTGAGTAAACTCTGGGAGTTAGTAATAGACAGGGAGGCCTGGCGTGCTGTAGTCCATGGGGTTGCAAAGAGTCGGACATGACTGAGTGACTGAAATGAACTGAATAATATCCTTACATGTAAAACATGAAGCGATAAAACTTTTAGAATAAAAGTTATACAGGAGGCTGGCCATGTACTGAGGAATGAGTACACTCATTTGCCTCTGGAGAGAATTTTAATTTTACTCTGTAATCATTCTTAATTGGAATTTGGTAATACATATGTCAGTGCCTTAAAAATATTTTTTGTATAGAACAGTGACGTACTTAAACTGACTGAAGTAAATCGGGTTTGTTGCAAAGGAATGCTACTATTATTGAAGGCTTAATCAAAAAATCTTTACTGAATATGTATTATGTACTGAGCCTTCTACTGTCTTCAGCATTAACACACTGATTACTAATTTAAAATAAATGATCAAATAGCTACTATACCTATTTAAGATGTTACAGATTAAAATACAAAGTCACTTATTTGTATTCACACAGCTGATAAGTGTTTCATATATCCAGGAGTAACAGTAAAAAATGAATGAAAGTGTTAATTGATCAATTGTGTCCAACTCTTTGCAACCCTGTGGAATGTAGCCCACCAGGCTCCTCTGTCCATGAAATTCTCCAGGCAAGAATACTGGAGTGGGTAGCCATTTCCTTCTCCAGGGTATCTTCCCGACCCAGTGATTGAACTCAGGTCTCCTTCACTGCTGGTGGATTCTTTACCATCTGAGTCACCAGGGAAGTCCTAGGAGTAAAAATAGAAGACTGCATTTTATTGAACTCTTCTATTTGAATTCTTGATTCTATATGTCCTGATTCCTGTGGAAAATAACTAATAAATAACCATTTTCTGATTTGCTGTTTCTTCAATTTTCTCTTCTCTCTGTTCTGAGATGGTCAGTCTCCTCTAAGGCTACAGACATGTTGGAATTTCTCTGATCTCAGCCTGTTTATATACTTACTTCACCATGACATCTTTTAAATATACCTATAACAAAATTCAATCTCTTTTACTCCAAATCAGCTCCACCTCTGAATTTATAGATTAATATGGTTGCGTTTTTCCTGATAGGCTTAAAAATGGAAAAGCATGTTTGATTTTCCCCTTTATTTCTTTACCCACATCCAATCAGTCACCATAATCACTCATTTCTTCTTTTGTTGTCTTTCAATCTCTTCTGTTTGTGGTCTGAGGGGACCAACATGGTCTCTAGCTGGTTCATGTGGTTGCTAAGCTGGTACCTGACTTCTATACCTCTAATCTTTTATCAATTGACACAGAACTGCCAAATACATTTAACTAAAACTCTAATCTTAGAGGTCAAATGATTGCCAAAAAAAGAAAAATGTGTAAACTCACACTCTTTACTGGGCTTTCCCAAGTCAAATGACTTCAAATTTTTCTTCCAATAGTTTATTTCCTCAAAGTGTCAATGGAGTCAAATGCAATTTCTCCAATGTCACTGCATGTGTCTGCATCTCTATTTCTTTGACTCACATGCATTAAAAATACTATTTTGTACTCAGCATTGTCAGGGGCTACTGGTATAGAGATGAACAGAACAGACAAGATCACTGGCTTTGTGGAGCTTGCAGTTTAGTAAGACCACACAGATCTGAAAAATAACTTCAAATAAGCAATTGCTATGAAGAAAAAGTGGTGGTCAAGAAAACTCTCTTTGCGCAAATACGTAAAGGTAGCATTGAAGCCTGAGTGAGTTTCCTGAGTGAAGAGTCACATAAAGGTCATAAATGAGCTTAGAGAACACTGAGAGAGCATCAGTAGATGTGGATTTTGGTGGGCAAGGTTTGGGTAGACAGTGCAAGATGAAAGGGAAGAATAGGATTTTTAGGCAATGCTAAGGGTTTTCAGTTTTGTTAAGTGCAAGAGAAATCCAGGAAATGTAACAAGGTTTACTTAACCACAGGTATTGGACCCAGCCTAGGGGGAGATGGTCATGGAGACAGGATCAGCTTTGGGAGATTTTTACAGGAGTCCAGGTGAGATATGGGGTTATAATCTAATGGGTAATTACAGCTGTCAAGATGGTTCCTAGGAAGGAATACAGGATCCCGCAAAGACTGATATCAGGTTGATCTAAATTACATTGGAGATTAAGAAAAAGCGGTCCCACAGAAGTGAGGTTTAATCTGAGACATAAATAATGAACCAAAATTAGCAAAGCAAAAAGATAGAGCCATCGTAAGGATCAGGTCTGGGCGCTCAAGGACCCAAATAAAGCCCTGCGGGGCTGAAGCGCGTGACACAAAGAGGAACGAGGCAGGCTGGAGGCTGGAGAGGTGCATGGGCCAGATCAAGGCAAGTCTTCCCGACATGCCAAGGCATGGGGGTGTTATCTCGGGGGGCAAACAGGAGCTTGTTGTTCAGTCGCTCAATTGTGTCTGACTCTTTGTGACCTCATGGACTGCAGCACACCTTCCCGGCCCATCACCATCTCTTGGGGCTTGCTCAAACTCATGTCCATTGAGTCGGTGACACCATCCAACCATCTCATCCTCTGTCGTCCCCTTCTCCTCCTGCCTTCAGTCTTTCCCAGCATCAGGGTCTTTTCCAAGGAGTCAGCTCTTTGCATCAGGTGGCCAAAGCATTGGAGCTTCAGCTTCACCATCAGTCCTTCCAATGACTAATCAGGGTTGATTTCCTTTAGGATGGAGTGGTTTGGTCTCTGTGCTGTCCAAGGGACTCTCAAGAGGAGCATTATGTAATCAGAAAGCAAACCAGAAGCGCAGCAGTCCACATGCTCATCCTTAGCCATGCCAATTCAGCCCCAGGCAGCACGCCCTTCACCTCTGGGGTGCTGGAGGAGGTGTGAGGAGATAGCACAGGGCAGCGGGTGTGCTAGTAAAGGCTGGTCAGTGCTCACTGCCACGTGAGCTTCACCGCCCTCTCCCTGGCGGCGGCCAGCCTGGGGGCCAAGGTCAAGGAGGAGGTCAGAGAGCTGTGTGCCGTCCCACCGCTGGGCCTCTAATCTGCTCCGCCCGGGATAGAGATCTTCAGCTCTCAGCCCCACCGGTCTCTTCAGCACACAATCAACTGACAAGCACAAGTAATTTCCCACTGTGATCCCTTCAGTGATATCCTGAAAAGAGAGGAACATAAAAAAAGGGGGAAGAAAACCAACAACAAACAAAAAAATATCCCTGAAGTGCACTGCCTGGAAAGAGAGTGAAAATTTTAGTTACCACATGTTAAACACTTTCAGCTATAGTTCCCTTCCACTTAGAAATTATTTATTTATTCCTGCTAATTCTCTGAAGCAGGCTTTCCCCCAAATTGCACATGTGTGACCTATTACATCTTTGCTGTTTTACTTTTATTGCACAGAACAAAAAATGAATGAGGTTTTCCCTCTTTATTCACCTCAGAAATCTCTAGCCATTTCATATTGACTGACAAATTAATGGACGGAACCACACAAATGAGGCTGAGACTGTTCTCTGGGACAGAGCTCCGTGCTCTGCACCGTGCTTGGGGCCATCCGCTTTTGTCCATGAAATAAATTGTGCGCTCATTGAGGACTTGGAGACTATGCCATCAGAAGAAATGATAGCTACATAACATCAGGCAGTTTCCTGTGCTGCACAGAAGGTCCTTGTTGGTTATCCACTTTAAATCTAGCAGTGTGTACATGTCCATCCCAAACTCCCTAACTATTCCCCTCTCTCCCACCCCCCTGGTAACTGTAAGTTCATTCACTAAGTCTGTGAGTTTGTTTTGTAAATAAGTTCATTTGTGTCATTTTTTTTCTAGATTCCGCATAGAAGCGATATCACATTCTTCTCTGAGAATAGATGCATGTGTGTGTACAATTGAATCATTTTTCTGTACGCCTGAAACCAACACAACATTGTTAATCAGCTGATACTTACTCAAAGGCTTGGACTATGACTCAAAATACTGATGAATAAAGGCATACTTATGTTTTAGTTAAAGTAAAATATATAAAGTACTTACAAAAAAAAGAGAGAGAGAAAAAAAGAAGCAACACCTTGTAGCAATTTTCCACCTGCCCATCATCAACATCACCATTTGATGGTGGAGTTGGGGAAGGGGTCCCTCCTCCCTGTTTAAACTCTGGCTCTATTTAGGAAGAGTGAACTACAAAAAAATATATATATATCTATTTTGCCTCTGATTCTCCCAACCTGAGATGATTTTTAAGATGCCACATTCAACATAATTTCAATCTAAGTAGTAAAAGTGTCTGCTGGTGCTTCTTGGGAAAAGCTCAAAGGACCGACTTGAATATTCAGCAGAAGCCCAGTGATCAGACCGCTAGTCCCTGCCTTAGTGACAATTAAACTGAGTGTGAGAAAGTTCCGGAAATTGCTGGAGACCACACTAATTTTCTATTCTACTGTATCTGCTGTATATCTCTAATTCCTGTCTGCTTCCATCCAGTTCCTGCTCTCCTATATTGTCAGTGCTCTTGGGAAGGCAATCCCCAGCCAAAGGACTGGCTCTTTCAAGGCTATTTCCTGAATATTGAGAGACACTTGATCATGCTGCCCTCAACTACTACCACCAAAAAAATAAAGAAATAAGGTGAAGGGATGTGTCTCTGGTGAGGGACTCTCATGCTGTGAATGTGACAAATGAGGGAGAGCCTGTAACCTGAGCCTTTTCAATAATTCACAGGAAGCATGCAGTAGGTTATCTTTCTAAGGCTGGGGGTTTTGCCAGCTTCTTTCCTTGTTTGCTGTGGATCATCCGCGTGCGTCACCATAAGCCTCTGCAGTCATTTTTTACCTGCAGACTTACACAACAGCAACAACCATGCATCATTTAGCTAGATGGGGCATCCGACGTAAAAGAAAAAGCAACAATAACACCGATTCAAACTGAAGGAAATTAGAGGAAAGAAGAGGAACCATTAGAAATGCACCAGAATTTAAGAGGATGAAATAAGAAATCAGTTTCAGGGCTAACATATCTGATGGTTAGAATTAATGTGGAAGAAAATGAAAACCTTATAAAAATATCATTGGTAACTATCAATAAAATATCATTGGGAGTTGGTAACTCCCAGGATCTAGAAGAAACAAAAAATGATCAAAGAAAGCTCAGATGCAGAAGCTCGATGGACTAGAGGTGGTTTATCACTTAATACTATAATGACATTTTGTTTTATAGACCACAGTATTTCATGTTGCATTTTATAGTACAATAAAACACCATGAAAATAAGAGTAATACTATTTAGAATATATACATCTCTCAGAGAACCAGGTCATTATTATGTGCCAGTTTTGTAATCAAACACAATAGGTCTTATTTTTTATCTGATTAAGTACCTATTCAGCGAGGTGCACAGCCATGCCCCAGGAACCAATGTAGTGTGTATGATGGAGAACAGATCTCGTGGACTCTTGCCTGGAAGAAAACTCTATATAATTATACCAAGAGAGAGCAGGATCAGAATTCTACTTTCGGTTGCAGAAAATGCAGAAGTGTACATGTTTCCACACAGAACCCTTTGAGTGATTCTTGGAATTAGAAGGTTAGATTCAGTTAAGTCAGTGGATTCATGAATATTAAGAAGTTATTTTCCCTTAGAAGACAATAGTGACTTTGCTCAGTGAAAAAGCTGGAGTCGGAGCTATTTAGTACGTCCTCCAGGTCAAAAGACCAACGGGTGGAATTTGGACCCGTCTCTGACACCTAGTTGAGCATAGTAGTCGCAAGATGTCCTACCATTTAAAAAGCGATTGACCTGTAGGCTTTCTCCTTTGGTGTTACATCATTTGTTGGTCTACACAGAGATAGAAGTGGATTTGCATGTGTTGTTTGCAGGTGAAGGACACCCTGACTGTTAACTAAAGCTTAGCATTCTGATTTGCAAATGAATTGTACAGCTCTGAAAGTAAAACTGAGATCAGGTCAAAAGGTAGTACTTTTGTTTTATTTTGTTTAAATGTTTGCTTTCTAGTAGATTCACTACCCTGTCCTGAATCTGTGTCTTCTATTTTTGCCTTCATAAACTAATCTCCAAGCTTCTCTTGTTTCCAATTCCACCAGGATCTTGACTGACAGTTTCTAAAGAACTGGAAAAGTTCTTTTGTTGGGGCCATGTTGGGGGCTGTGAATATGAATAAAGAAATCGTACATAAGTAAAAATAGGGTCATTGATATTTCTCTGGAGGAAAGGATGGTATTTCTGCCAAGGGTCCCTGATTAGGGAGCTTCATTGTTACACGTTTATTAACTCAGATGAAATCAATATATTCCCCCAGACCCGAGGGTTTTCTTGGACATTGTTCCTTGAAGCACTATTGTGTTTATATCAGGGCAAAGTGGGGCATCCTCTAATGTAACATTCAGCCGTGATGGATCAAATTACCTTTTATTTAAAAAAATCAAAATTTCCCTTTTGGACATTTCATGAATGGCAGGCTTGACCTTTACTGGTTTGTTTCCTGCCTCATTGTAGTCAGGACCCTGCTGGCAATGAAAAGTGTATTTCCTTTTTGCTCTCATAACCTAAGCTGACCTCTCTATGATAAAATTGAGACAATACGACTTCAGAAGGTGTCTTTTGTGCAAACTAGGATTCAGAATCATCCTGAACAATTTTCACGTGTATCATGTACCATAACTATTAGGGAAGTGGCTTTTTAATTCCACCTGGATTATATCATTCACATACATTTTCATCATCACATTCATCATCACATAAATTTTTCATCCCCAAATCACAAATTAATTATGGCTATAATTTTTACAGTTAGAATGAACTCTTCTCATTTTGTTTGCTGTTTCTTTTTTCCTGAAGACTTTTATTCGTAACATTGGTCTCTGGTTTCCAATAGTGTCACATAGAGGCATGAAAACTCTTTAGTGTGTATTTTACATCTTGGCTCTAACATGTGTTTGTTCACCAGGAAAGCCATCGACCTCCAATGTTGCACAAGCTTTTGTTGACTTTTCCTGACACATGTACACAGCATTCTTATCACTCTAACTTTCCAGCAGGTGTCATTCAGACATCAATGTGTTAGAGTTGTTTTCCCATGGAACTCTTTTTGGGTGCATTATAGAGATTCTTGTAAAAAGCTTCTGATTGAGAAACAGAGGACATTCTCATTTTGCATAGACATTGAGGGGAGATGGTATGCAATGATCTGTATTTTCAGTCTCAGGATGAGCTATTATCAACACAGTGTGTACTTCCTATCATCTGGGCAACATGTGACAGGTTCCTGTGTAAATTTGTTGACACTGTAAATGGTAAATGTCAACAAATTCCAAATAAAGTCAGATAAATAAGCGAGTGTAAGGAAGGCAGCATCCACAAATCAAAAGGTGGTTATTGTGAGGTGGTGGGCACTGGGGCTGTGGAGACTCATGAATTCCCATCTGCGAAGAGTCCTCCCGCCCCCATGATGGGCATCAAGATGAGGCTGTCATCTCCCTGACTTATCAGAGCATCTTCCAGAAGCTGATTAACGTTGGTGAATCCAACCCCTAATGGTACAGATGAAGACACAAAGATTCGACAGGAATAAGGCTTAAGCGATGATTAGTAAGAAATGTCTCTGGGGCTAGAAATAGTGATTTTTGAAATTCATTGCCTGTTCCACTAGAGAACCCACTGTTGGCTTAGACATATAAAAATAAGTGATAAAATAAAGCAAAGTGTAAAGACACCACTTGTAATACTAAAAAGTACTTTAGCATATGGCAAATTTGTTCATTTCCAAATGATATGCTTATTTGTGTTAATGGATGAGATTTACTTTGTTTCAGTTATCATGTTGAAATTCTTCTTTAGACCCCAAGCTATCAGAGATTTGCCCACAATTCTTTGGGGAATGCCAAGATATACAGAGGACATGGATATGTAAAGACATAGCTTCAAAGGCCTTAAAAAGTTGTAAAATGGGATAGAATGAACTCTCCCAGATAAATCAACAGAATTCCACTTAAAAAAAATCATACTTGAAGAAGC
The DNA here is from genome assembly GCF_963930625.1 of Muntiacus reevesi. Taxonomy (NCBI): domain Eukaryota; kingdom Metazoa; phylum Chordata; class Mammalia; order Artiodactyla; family Cervidae; genus Muntiacus; species Muntiacus reevesi. Next base: position 2,270,012 of record NC_089252.1, on the reverse strand, counting down.
ATTTCCTCATGAGACTCTAAACTTGGTAAAATGGTGCTTTTTATGTCCATACAAATTGATAGAATCATGCTTTATAGATATACCAAATCAAAATTTCAAATATCATTTTCCTCAGAGGGTAGATCATTAGGGGTAAAATAGCTTCAACCCAGTTCTCCTGGACACTTGTTTTAGACACCCAAACACCAAGTTGGGAAGATACCCTAGCATATTTCTTACTGAAACTCCAGTTATCGCTGGTTTTTAATTATGTAGTGTACTTATATAGATCCATTAGATCCACTTATACATAGAAAAGTGCTTCCCAGGTGGCCTAGTGGTAAAAATACATCTGTCAATGCAGGAAACCAAAGAGATGTGGGTTTCCTTCTGGGTAAGCAGGATCCCCTGGAGAAGGGAATGGCAACTCACTCCAGGATTCTTACTTGGAGAATCCTATGGACAGAGGAGCATGGCGGGCTATAGTCCATGAGGTCGCAAAGAATCATCATGATTGAAGTGACTTAACACACACACATACATAGAAGAATTGTATTGTGTGATCTTTAAGTTTTTTATAAGCAGTATAATTTCAGCCAGGAATTAAAGTAAATTTATAATCTGAGCTGATCAATAATTTACTGAGATAAAATACTAGTTTGTTCAATCTAATCAAATTCCATATTTTTATGACCCCATTCTTGAAATAGCTTCTGTGATGTATAAATTCTATAGAGAAAATATTCCTTCTCCTAGGTCTCTTCCAGCCCATCACAATTGTATTTGTAACTCTACCTAAACTCTGTAGACCTGATCTTTTTCTAACTGTAATCCCAGGAGTTTGCTGTTATAACAGTGGTAAGTATTTTGTATAGTCTGCATTTATAAACAACAAATAGTTTTTAAAAATATGACTGCTTTCCCCTGTCTTTAAATATTATTCTTTCCCAGATAATGTTATTTAGTCTCTAAGTCATGTCCGACTCTTTTGCAACCCCATGGACTGTAGCCTGCCAGGTGGTGTAGTGGTAAAGAATCCACTTGCCAATGCAGGAGACAGAAGAGATGTAGATTCAACCCCTGGGTGGGAAAGATTCCCTGGCATAAGAAATGGCAACCACTCCAGTGCTCCTGTCTGGAAAACCCCATGGACAGAGGAGCCTGGTGGGAGACAGTCCATGAGGTCACAAAGAATCAGACACAACTGAGCTCCTGAGGGTGCTTGACCAGATAATGAATAGGGCTGGGGGAGACAGAGAGAGAAGAAAGAATCACAGTGTGGCAGACTGCCTTTCAAGAGTGGACCAGGAAAAAGAAGAAGAAAATGTCAGTGCACCTCCTGTTCTGACCTGCTTATGTCCATTTTACTAGGTCTTAACTGACCTGGGTTATGCCCCCTATAATGCCAACCAAATAGGGAATAGACCCATGGTTTACAGAATACCAAATAAAATAAAAATTATGCATGTAGAATTCTCAGATTCTTTCATTCATCCATTCCACTGATAAATACTCATTAAGCATCTCTGTTATCCAACCTGTGTCTAAACATTAAAAGTGTCATTGTGAAAAAGATGCAAGAGTCCTGCTTCTGTGGAACTTGGGTACCAGCCATTTTATTGGGAGGTGATTCAGCCTTCAGAAGTAGAAGCAGCAGGGAAATGTCCACTTGAGCAGGAGTTCTAGTATTAATCTCTTTACCAATTATCTCCTAATTGACATAAATCTTTTATCCACTGTCTTTGTCATTCCTCCAATTCCCTCACGTGCTGGTTTAATAAAAATAATTGCTGTTAATAGAGCTTAAGGTTTTGGTGGTATTTTGCTACTTGATTCTGATAACCCCATCGACTCATTTGCAAGAGAGATATTTTTATAATATTAGTAATTAAAGTATTTTAAAACCCATTTTGCAAGTGTAAGTAATGGATAATGTGTTTATGACCACAGCAATGAATGAATGTATTTTCATTGAGATGCAGATTAACTAGATTCCAACACTGATATATATTTGGAAATGTGGATACTTTTCAATTTAACTGAGAGTCCACAAAATTCTCCTTTGGGTAGCTTATAACTTTCAGCATCATTATCTGTGAATTAAGTAATCTCACCATTCTAGACATTCAAGTGTATATTGGTTGAAGCAAGCATATGAAAACATTATGATTATATTGGACTAGATTTTCCTCGAAATTTTGCAGTTGTATGGAGGTGATTTTTTAAGAAACATTTATATTTAGATTCCACACCATTCCTTGCGCTACAAGGATCCCAGGGGACTTTAGACTGAAGTTCTTGAAAAGTTACTCAATTAGCATAGTGGTTGCCGTTGACCAAAAGTACATTGGGTTTCTGGGTTGGGGAGAGGGAAGCGGTGGGTTAGACAGTTCTCGTCATTACAGGGCTTTCCAGACACGTGTGCTGAACTAAAATATGCAGTAATGTGACCTGTCTGCCTTCGACATGAATCTACCTTTTCATCTCCTGACATTATTTAATACCGTGTACAATGAATCAAGCCGCAGTGCAC